>NC_084655.1:13125937-13748125 GCF_019802595.1 Syngnathoides biaculeatus | reverse complement strand
TGTGCTCAAGCAAGGGAGGGGGAGAGGTCACACCTTCCCCCCCCAAAAAAATAACTCGGTACTACCCTGTATGTCATCTGCAATGAGGTCATAGTACAATAAAACATCTGCATCAAGTCCACAATTCTGATGCACTTGATTTTCTTTCTTGTCATCCACCCATTTGCTATATTCTTGTTCGCCATTCTATTGCATCAGCAGCCTCAAAATACGACACTGATTTACTAAGGTCAAAGGTTCGATTGTACAAACGTCCATCAACATCTGGCAGGAAAGGGCCACCCCCTTTATTTTCTTTTTTTTAAAGATAGAAACATAGACAAGAAAATACTTCGTATGTGTTTTTCCTCATCAACAACGGGGAAACAGCAGTCCATGCAAAATAATCTACTGCTCATATTGTTGTTTTTTTTTTTTTTTGAGAAAGCGATGCCTTTTAAAAGCAATTGTAGGAAAGAGGTTTAAAACTAATGGTTACTGTGCTAACAATTAAGCAAACACTGAAAGCCTAAAGGTACATTCCAGTGAAAGAATTGCTAATAAATCTTAAAATTTAATAGAATCAAAAAAGCAGTAATTTGCTTCAGTCTTTCCTGCTTGTCTACCATGTTGTCTGTTAGTCTTTTTACATCTGTCAGTCTGTAAACATTATTCATTGGTAGCACCTACCCTACTCCCGTCATTGTTTCCAAGTTTGGTCAGCACAACTGCTTGGAAAAAGGTAGATTCTCCTCTGTGTGCCTTTTATCCCATTCATGTCCATTTGATCTCGCCCTCATTGTGCTCTGCCTGGTGTCACAATAGCCACATTTGTCACAGTAACAAGCAGCAGACTCATTGTGGCGTCCTGTCTCTCTGTAAAGAATCCTAAACCAGCAGGTTGAAGAAATATAGATCAGGAGGATGCTTTCAAAGAGAAATCCCGTGTTTTATCTTTCTCACCACATTATTGCCTCCCTCCGTGATGTTCCTCTGTTTGTTCAATCACAACAAATCACCTCTTGGCCCAAAACAGCACATCTCTTGCTTGCCATCAAATATGACGGAGCCAATAACTAATCTCACATGTATGGCTTGACACATCATGACAAAGTACTTTCTGTAGCAACCAACTGATTAGTACATGGTAGAGAATGGACAATTATGATATCACCTGCACAGACAGAAGCTATACAGTTACACCCAAATGGGTGAAGGTTCTTTCCGAACACAATGTCAAGAGAAGAAAAGTGTGGCTATGACATCCCGTAGCGGATAACAAATTATAATACAAACTCAGAAAGGAGAACATATATGATTTCTGACTAAACATCTGACTCCAGACTAGGGATTTTTTTATACACCCGTCTATTGCTGAATTGAGCTGAGTTAAGGACACCACGCGAGGCTGGGTACGCAGAAGTCTTATTGGCAGAGTAAGGCATTACATGCTCCTTATTGTACATGTCGTTAGCTATCCGCCCATCTCGTGAGCAATATGAGGTGGTGGATTTAGCGGAAGAATGGAGATTGTTCGCATCGTCGCGTGTTTTGATGGGGGCTGCTCCGAGAATCGCTGCCGGCGAAGCCACCGCCAACTGTTTGTAAATATCGGAGGAGCTACGCCCGTGGATCAGTCTGCTGCTGGTGTCGTCCCTCAGTGAGTGGCTGAGGAAAGGGTTTTCCGAGCCATGGGCTGGGTACAGGGACTTGCTCCTCTTGCTCTCCTCTAGGTTGTGATTAAACATCATAGATTTAGGTCCGGTGCCAACCAGTCTGCCAGAGTAGGGACGCATGCTGAAGAGGTTTGCGTAGTGCGAGTCAGATGTAGAATCCAAAAAACGATCTTTCTCCTTGAGGCTGACGCTGCGTGCTGGCCGGCCCAGGTCTGAATCCTTGGGCTTTTCTAGCAATATGTTGTCAAAGGAGTGCTGACGATTAAGCCTCAAGCGGTTTCTCTTCTGGACATGCGGTCCATCTGTTTGTGGCCAGTACAGTCCAAACATTTCATCAGGTTGCTGATGCTGTTGGTGGTGCAGGGCAGTGCTGACCAATGGGTCTGCAAGAAGCTGATCCTCACTAATGTCATACAGGTTCGCTGTGTGGAGACATGCTTCACATCGATTATACGGTGAGCGCGTAGCAGAAGCAGAGGCGGGTCCTGCAGGGGTGTAAGTCCCTCCCGTCGGGTAGCCAGCAGTAACCTTTGACAAGCAGGAACGGCAGTGTGTCTGTTTGTAGCGATCAATTGATTCATGTGGGGAAAGGTTTTTCTCTTTCATGCTGTAGTGTTTTGAGTAAGTTGGTTCCGTGAGGAGATCTGAATCTCCGTGATGCAGCGGGGATGAGTTCAGATGGATAATGGGTTGATCACATTTTCTATAATTATCACTGTGGTCAGAGTACATTTCAGGGTATTCCAAATCATCAGCTGCAAGGCCACGACTCTCACGGTAGTGTACGGGGTCCGAGTGCAAGCTCATCTCTCGGTCGGAGTCAATTGTGTAGATTTTCTCGCCACCTCCTCTCCCAAGTTGGTTGGGTCCACCACTGACCTGCTTAGTTTTTAAGTAAGACAGCTCCACCTCACTACAGTCCCTTGGATATTTGGAAGTCACAGGTCTTTTTTTTAAGTTGTCCTTGGATTTCAGGTGCTTGCTTATTTCTGGGTCCTTGTAGGAAGCCGCTCTACTGGAGCAGTCAGAGATATCAGAGTGGGCTGTATCCTCGGGGAGGTAGCGCTGTGTCTTCATTGACATTCGTGGCTCTGGCATTAGCATATCAGGCATGGGCGCGGGACCAGGTGGCACAGAGCGGAGCGTGTCAACTGACTTTTTCCACAGTGTTCGAGGCGGTTTGGCGTTGGCCTGGACCGTGTCAGCACTAACTGCCACCTCGACTGAGTTGGGATTGGCATCGTTCAAGGTGAGAGGATGCTGGCCTCCCTGGAAAATGTAATTGTTCAGGTGGTCTTTGTGGCGGGTCGCAATATAAGACTGCAAGTCACCTGTGTCGCCATACATCATATCTTTGGGCGCGTAGCTTCGGTTGTCAGCATAAATGAAGTTGCCCTTTTCTGCCATCATGTCCATTATCATGGGGCCGGCTGAGTGCATGAATTCACGTTTGGGTGAGTTCATATGAGAGCCAGCCAGGTTAGACATGTTGGTCATGTGCTTGGCAGACTTAATGAGCTTAAGCATCTTGTCTTGCGGACTAAAATCCAGATCTGTCTTTTTCTTCATGTCAATGTGAACTCCATGGATGCAACTCCAGATACCCTGCATTGCAACAGATTTTTTATTAGTTAAAGGAGTGTGTCATAAGAAAGACAAAAGACGAAGAGGAGGAGGTGGATAGGTCATGTGAAATGAGAAGAGAGTGAATTAAACAAATGATTCAGAGAAAATGAGGAGAGATGAGAAAAGAAAACAGTTATACATTATTTATACACTTTAAGCCAAACATACTGTGTACAATTCATTCAATAGGCGGTGACTCAGCAAGTCACTGCCTATTAAGTAGTTCAGACTTCTTCACAAAGAACGTTCATCTTCCCTCAAAGAATTTGTTCACCTTTGAGAGAAAAACACTCTTAAATGGTGAACATTTTGAATGCTGGTTCATTGGTGTTATGGCACTACAAAAGAGTAATTGCATTAGAACCTTGGCAGCACATTTTGCATTGGCAGTGAACAGCGGAGAAGTTGAGGGAGAAATTTTGACATTTTGTAGTAAACTGAGTCGTGAGTAAACTGTAATTGAAGGTGAGAAATTCTCTTTACATTAAATGACAAAAATTCCTATTCTAATTACACATTATTACTGTACATTTTCCAACTCACTTTTAAAGGGTTATCAAAATAAATTTTAGGCATCTCTCTAGGCCATATAAGTTTTGAAAATTTTAGTAAAGAGGCCAGCACTCTCCTTTGTTACGCCAAAGAAAAGAAGACATGGACATGCATCTACAAAAAGCACTGTGGTATCTGCACTCTTGTTTTGCTTGTGCACAATTTAGTTTGAAATATTAATGCAGGTGAGGGGAGTAACAAGTAAAGAGTAAGTTTAGATTTGTTTATATTGGGACTGAAAGTTATTGTAAAGCATGAACCCATTAGGGTTTAAAAGTAATGTAAAAACAGTATTACGTTTTCAAATTCAGAATACTTATTGGGGGGGCAAACAAAATACCGATCATACTTCATATTTTGATCATGTGGGTAGAAGGAACATTATGCATTGTAAAAAATGCATTTTACATTGGTAGAAAGTTTTTCCAGAATTTTGAGCTCAAGTTTGGGGGTGTGTATTATACATAGGTGTGCATTATACATGAGAAATTATGGTAAAGTATGACTGTTGGCGAGGCAGTGAAGGGATTTCCATGTGAGCGAATGTCTGAATGTCAGTGGATAAGTGAGTCATGGGATGTGAGGTGACTCTACAAGTTACACTAGTGGCCAAAAGGTTGTACAGTACAGTGTGATTATATTTGTACATTTGCATTCTGAATAAAACCCAACGATGAATACAAGTATTTCCTTCGAATATTCTAAAAGGACACCGGGATGTTTGTCAAACATAACTGTTGTACCTGAAGATTCTTACCCGACTAATGGTGAATAGAAGACCCGGCCTGCCAGAGCACACCCCTGTGAAGCAGTATCTAAGCCTCCAGTAGAAGAGATGCTCAGAGACAAATGTGATGAGTGAGAGCCCCATGGCAGTAGCTAACATATAGAAGACCCCCGCCATGTTGTCCACATCCAGCTGACTTGACATCACCTCGTTCTTCTCATTGTGGCAAATGCCCGTCAACCACTGAGCCTCTAATTCTTCCATTTCACCTGAGAGGCACAGAAAGAAAGCACAACTTAATCCCTCTTTGGAACACTTTAGATGAGAGGTGCTCCACATCAGGGGGTCCTTGAGGGACTTGCACTGAGTCCTCAGCAAACACGTTTCAGTACAGGCCCGGCTAAAGAAGAAAGCTGACAGTGCTTGACAATTTTAATGGTTATTCCCCATTGACTCCATAAACCTCATTATTGGGCAAGAGAAAAATCCAATGTACTCTGATGAATGTCTGAACATTACTGTGTTTTAGCATCAGTTCAAAACACAGCGATCACCATTTTGGAGACTTAATACTTCCTAAGCTTTTAACAAAAAAATGATCTTAATTACCTTTGTTTTTCCTTTCTTTTGAATCCTTTGTGATATTAGAAACATGGCTATAATTAATTGGAAGCTATAAAAGTGGATCAGCAACTGGGTGCTCAGAGGTAGACCACTTTAAAATGTTTGATAAAGACTCAAGTATTTAAGCCTTGCAGAAAAAAGAACACAAACAGGATGCTATTTAGTCAAGGAAAATGCTTTCTTTGCTGACAATATAACAAAAGGTTTAGGACATTCACTTAATGTGTGCTAGTGAGCTTTTCTGGAGAGGTGCGAAAGCAGTAGCCAATATTTTACAGCCACTCAATTCTCCCTCTGCAGCATTAGATGATTTGTTGAAGGTATTAACCCTGAAGTTAAACAAACACAAAAGTACAAAGATGTCACCAGTGTTTGCCAGGAAATAAGTACACATTTAGATTGTCATGGAAAGAAATGAAGGGATAGCAACATAGTGAGCTCAGGGTTGGCACAAACATCTCAAAGTTCCGAGGTTAAGGTTTGAATCAAGGCACTGACCAGCCTATGTGGGGAAATCTCACATATATGTTAAGGTATAAACCTATACATGGGGTGTTCAAAATATACTTCGACCCACAAGGGAAAGCAAATTGTATTTTTGTGAACAATGGAGCATTATCAGTCATTTTTTTTTTCATTGTTTAGACAATGTTGCTGTGCAATATGTTTGAAACTTTCCCAAATCTGGAAAAACAGATGGATTTTTTATTCTTTAAATATGAAGATTAGCCAAGCGATGCGTCATGGTTAAACTGGTCAGTTAGAAGTTTTATGTAGTACCCAGTAGGTGTGGTAAATAATACAAATGATGTAGGATATCCCAAACATCATTATATTTAGTACATGATACAATTATACAAAATATGTTTCTGCATTTTGGAAGTACTACACTCCGACGAAATCAACGCTTTATTGAAGCTTTGCAAGTTTTGTAAGCAGCCCCAGTCTCATCTTTTTGCCTTAAATGTAAACAATCTTGAGAGTGTTTCTGCCCTGAAGTCATCTTGGAAAAGTTTGGCAACAAAATATAATCCTTGTCTGTAACAACAGAGCTCCACGATAATGTATTCCTTGAAAACACAATATTAAAACAAAACAAACAAAAAAAAAAAACGATGATATGGCCACTGGCCAAATAAGCAAAGGAAAGCCAATTTATTTGTACAACCATTTTTTAAGGAATGTAATAAAGTGCAAGGAATTCAATAAATAAAATAAAGGCATTTTGTTATTGTAAGTAACATTCAAGTATCCCTTCCATTTTACAGAAAAAAAGTGCAAATACATTAACTTTTTTAAAAAGGTTGCTCGGGGGCCCATGCAGCTGTTGGTGGAAAAGCACGACCATGACATGACTGAGTGCCAGTGGCCACTCCTCATCTGACCAAGCTGAAGAAAATAAACTACAAAATTCCCTCAGTAGCTGCAAGGGAGATCTAAAATATAAAATAATAATAGGCCTGTATACCACCGAATTAAATCGTATGGTCAGCGTTTTTACATCACACTACAACATATATTCTTACATCACACAGACATTACTTATTTGCAAGATTAAAACAACTGATAATGACATCAAAAACAAAAAAAAAGATTGCTTGCAATTCATTCACTTGGAATCGGTTGTCAAAATGCACCACATTTTGATTCCCCTACCAAGTAGCCAGTAGATTAGTAAAACCAACATTTTCAGTATTTAAGGTCAATTTGCCGATATATAAATGAAAATGAAACGATGAAAAGTATATTATTCTTCTCTGATTTATAAGTGAAAGTTGTTGTTGTGAGTACTCCTAAGGCCAAGGTAATAAAAAATAATGATTCAGCTAATGTACATATTCAGAGAGATTTAGTACTGCGGAAAGGACTCTATTAGAAACATTGCACACTTTGCTCTCTCTCCAAAGCAGCCTTTTGTGTCCAGAATAACATCAAACGACTATTTATACTTCACTGCTTCGCCATTGTGTTGTCAGCAGACAAGGCAATAGGTTTGTGTGTGTGTACTTGTGCTTGCGTGTTAAAGAATTACAACACTGGCAAGAAACTGCACAATCAGCTCCCTAAAGCCTTAATGTAATGCCATATTATTTGCATGTGTGAATAGTCCTGGCGAATGTTTCTCACCATCTCCGATGATGGCCAGAATAGCCAGATCCACCTGTCGTTTCCAGTAGGAGCCTTTTTGGAGAGCAATGCCGTATCCAGTGGTGGCAAAGATGTACCTGAATGGAGCACGGTCCAAAAGTACGCACACAAACACAGACACACTTTATTAATAACCAGCTTTGACTCGATTGGTCCAGGTTCTCTCTGTATTTTAACTATATGTAACCAAAGAAACTGAATAATGATTACAAAAACATGCACTGGAAATCAAATTACATACTGTACTGTTTTGCTCCAGGGCTCCCCCTACAGTTGTACAAATCAACAACATTTGTTAAAAAAGAGGCGTCTGGACTGGTTCACCAGTTTTATAGACGATGAATGGAGCTGTTGAGTGGTCGCCATGGCAATAACAGCAATCCTTGCCATTGACAGAAACCTCCAGAATTATCTTGAAAATATTATTTCATGTCAAGTTACTATACTTTGTTGCTTTTTTTTTTTTGCTGAACATTCACCACAATGTGTACTTCTTGTCAGGGGCAGTGATAATTGTATTCCATCGAAGCGTTAAATCCTTCTGTGTCAGATATGTCGACAATGAAGCGGCTGCTGAGCTAACATGCGGTTCTTCTGACACCAGTGGCGCCATGACATTGGATTAGAAAAGGAGTAAAGGTGGTGTCACATATTGCCTCTGGAGTACCGAGCCAAAATGTTACTGCTCCCAAACAAATCTTCCACCATAACAAGCGATTGTATCTTTATTTAGAAGACAAAGATGCCATTGAGATGTCTAAGTGCAGTTACAGAAAAAGTGAAAAATACATTTTAAAAAAATTACTAAAAAATATAATTATTTTTGTAACTCTTGTTTGTAACTGAATTGTGTAAAAAAAACAAAAAACAAACAAAAACAAACATAAATAAAGGTTTGGTTACCCGCTGCCAATGGTCACCAGCTTACATCCCTCATCTCTGCCAGCCATGTAGTTCAATACTGCAGCATCATAAATGAAGGCATCCAGTTTACTGTAGGGAAGGAGCATCAGACAGACAAAAAGGAAGGGGATAAAGACAACATGTGTAGAATCAAATGTGTTTTTAGACTGCGAATGACAAGAGCGACACCGCCCAGAGTGTTCTGCTTGTCGGGATCAATTCAGCGCTAAATCATCTCCAATAGGACTTCAATCCAACTGTTGTCAGGACTGTAGAGGAAACAGAGGGGAGGTGCTGCAGTTCATTAAACACACTTCACTGATAATGGGGCCTTGGAGGCACCTAGACAACAAACTTTAGACAAACACCAACATTCACACCATCCTTTTTTCCTCCGCCTGCCTTTGACCTCTCGCTCACCCACACACATCCACACACTGAATCGGCCCTGACATTTTCAGCATAACTGATGCCATTACGAACAGACACCCAACACACACACGCAAACACACACACAGACACACACACACACACACACACACACACACACACACACGCACACACACGCACACGCACCCGCACACAACATTCCTAATAGTGTAGTGACTGTCTGGCATTTACGGATTGTCAGATCAGCCCTTTAACAAAAGCTCACAGGCAATAGTTGAGCTTTGTAATTAGCTTAAGCCAGCAATGGTGCCATGAAAACTGAGTGTAATGTGTGATTGTGTTTGACTATTAAATAAAACAAAAAAACCTTGCATTTATTTTACACGAAGAATACAATATGTATTTTTATAGCCAATAATAATTATTGTTTATAACACCAATTTAAAGGAGCATTTTAAAACCCCCAATGACACCATACAGTATATAATAAGAACATTTTTTAAAAGTACACACAAAAAGAAAATTCAGATAAAGGTGAGTGTCATCATAGCAGTGGACCCAAATGACAGAGGAAGTACAAATGACGAGGCAAAGGACAAAGCCTTATGACACATTGACTGTTGGGGAGTGGGTGGATGTCTCTCAATATTTCACGTTGAAAGAAATAAGTATATTTAAGGAATTTAAAATTGATGGAATGAATACGACAGGCACTAAGTACAAGTATGTTATAAAAATGTCAATGTTGTTAACTGTTTTCGAAAGATCCTTAATACTAAATTTGTCCTTTAAGGGTAAGGGTAAGCCAAATAGTTTGGAAATACTGCAATATATATAAAAAAAAACCCAATATACTCATTGGCAACTATTTTAGGTACAATTTTAAGAGCTGTATCTCAGGTGTACTTATAGAATTTTTTTTTTAATATTATAACTATATGTGCTAAATTGTTTTAATGTGCAACTTGCTGGTACCATAGCGATGCTCTCTGTGGATATTGTGCAGGTGCAGCTAAAGATGTGGCTGGTGAGTGACTAATAAACATGGAAAAATTGGATCATTTACACTAGTATTGAGTACCTGAAAATAAATAAATAATTGGAGCTGAAGCAATTTCCAGTTGGGGACTCAGAAATTAATATTCATGATGGCATTGACTCACAGCAATAGAACATTCATTCAGTGTAGCTGATATAACCACTTCCGTTGAGCGTTACTTTAAAAGAGAAGCTCGGTCAACAGGTTTGAGCATCAGGCCCATTTGGGATGACCCCTCTTCACAGTGGGTAATTGCGTGAAACTGCGGTCAGATCCACTGTTTCAGCTCCAGAGGATAGAAAAAAAAAAAAAAGAAAGAAAACACCTAGGCTGTTATTATGATGTCCAGGAGTCAGGTTGTGCCTTTTTGGGAAAGGGGTTACCTTTTACAAGAATCTGTGACACCACAATAAATTCAAAACATGACATATTAAAATAATATAGGCTTCCATCAAAAATGATGTCTCCACCAAGGACAGTCAAGCACAGCTGAAGTTGAAGACGTGCATGCGCACACAAACACAAGCAGACGCTCATAGTTTGCATTTCCTTGAAGGGTCTGCCTCCAATAGTTTACATAGCAATGTGCTTGGTCACATGTGTCATGCTCAACCACATTTTGCTTGCTTAAAGCATTCAATTGAAATCATTAAGTTCATTCGTAGATTACTAAGGCATTTTTTTCTGATTCGGAGATTAAAATTTAATTTTTTGTAAGTTTTTTTTTTTTTTTACAAACATAACTGGAATGCTTCAAGAAATCAATTCTGCAGCGAGCCTCAATGTGAATTCACTTACGTTTCTGTTCTTTTAAAAACCTTTTTTCCCCCCTAACTTTCCTGAAACTTGAGGGACTTAGACTCCAAAGTATGATCAAATGATTTAAACCCCCCCCCCCCCCCCCCCGACGCGCATAGTTTTGATTCTTGCGGCTGTAGCAGATTGCACGTGTAAAGCCTGTCAGCATTATGTGTGATCAGAGCTAATCCAGCCATCGAGCCTTAAACAGCTGAATGCCGCAGCATTGCTCATCTGCTAATGCCGCCAAATAGAATTATCAATGAGGGAATTACTACATATGCAGACCCGCCGTTGAGCTGTTCGAGTGCAGATACACGAGCATATATGTTTACTTTATAAAGACTTTTGCTTGGAGCTTTGCCTGTTTATACTCGAAGGTATACGCGATGTGATTTGTGTGACACAAATAGGGGTTTACGTCTCGATAGCTCATGTTCTACTTATGACTAATTGATGATACAAAATAGGCCGAAAAAGGCATGAAACAGTTTCACAATGAAATAAAATATGCATTTTATGTGGATATTCACATTCATTAAGGTCAGTCCAGTTGGGATCGATTCATTGCCCCGAGTATGAAATAGAGAAATCACTTGTTTATTGCAGGGTTCATGTTCAAGACCACGCTCATAATAGGTGACATCTAAGAAATAGAAACCATGTTTTGTAAAATTATTTATACATATTTTAAGTTGTAGACATTTACTATACACTGAAACACCTTTTATGTGCTTAAACAGTAATGCACTGTATGAGTGTGCACTACTTATATTTTATTCTTTGTAGTAAGAGTTTTAATGAATTTGTTTGTTTTTTTTAACAGTTTTAATGTTTTAGACCAAGAAGCGTTTATTTGCCTTACTAGCATGCACTCAAAATCCCACAACATGGCGAGTTGATTGAAAGATGAATATGGGGGGGGGGGGGGAAGCAATTCAGTGAATCTCCAATTGATGAATTGCAATATGGTGAGGAAACACTTGATATCATTTTGGATACACATATGCGTCTATAAAGTCACCACGATTTACTTATTGGATCATTCTACATTTATTCCACTCCAACCTCATCGTTATAATTACTTCTTTTCCTTCTTTTGTTGGCACCCTTTACTCCATTCCCATTTTCCTTTTCTCCACTTTATTGGCCTTAACCTACAGCTCTCCACCAATCTATCAGTTCCTCCAAGACAATTTGCTCGTGACTTCTCGCACCCCACTTCCAATAACTCCATGCACCCCTTTCTCCCTTTTCCCATTTGATGTGATTTCACGCCTCTATTTTCTTTGTTTTCCTCTTACCATCTTTACCTTTGATCTTCTGGCCATTCAACTCTTCCAATATGTCCGTCATTTATTGTGTTATAACACTTAAACACACTCATCTCTAACACATATTCATGTGCACAAATACACGCAAGCAAAAGTGCACACACCCGTCCGCGCACGTACACACACACACACGCAAACACACACTCTAGCCAGTCCCATTATAGAGACCAGGCACTAAAAATAGATTTTGCGGTTCCCAGTGAGGAGTCTCATTCATTCCCAGTCTCAAAGGAGCTGTCACATACGTAACAGCAAGCACACTCCCAGACATGCAATCACACACAGACACACATTCTTACAAACACACTTTGTATTTGGTTTTGCCATCACACATGTGAGCCGGTTCCTCCTGATAATTTAGGTGCTTTTTTTGAATTGGTTATGCTAGAGCTGTGCGATACATTGTAAATAATTATAGTGTCATGTGAAAATGTTTCTCATACAATACAATTATCATTTCAATTGTTTTTCTAAATGTTCAGTTTTTATTTCCTTTGGTGCTAGTCAGGTAATCCTATTGTTTCTTTTCCTCCGCTTAATAATATGCTTACATCAAGCAGAAAGGGCCCCGACGCCCGCCCGTTGCAGACTTCGTAGACACGCGATGGCCCAAGGGCACCCTCGCCTGATGAAGAAACGGGCCGAGCCGCGGGGATCAGAGCCGGGGGTGCCAGGTGTGTTCTGAGTTCTATGATCAATGTGTCCTGCAATGGACTACGTGGAACTAAACAAAGTACAGTACATGGCATTGCTTGGGTTGCCTTTGGGAAAAAAAAAAAAAATCTGTCTTTATTACAAAAACTATTGTCAAAACTTGATCATATTTTACACGCGCATAACTTCTTTATCTGATGCTGTTTACTCGTGCTACGAATGAATGTGCAGGAAGTTGAATCAATCCTCGTGTACTTTTAGGTTTGTTTCCGTCTCTCCTGTCTTTCCTTTTTTTTTTTCTTTTTGCAGGCACCCACGTGTACGCCAAGACTGTATAGCCACAAATGAGTCGCTTGGAAGTTAACTAGTTCTTACCAGGTGGAATAACCCATTTTGCATTTTTGCAAGGTGGATGGTCTTGGACAATTTTAATTTTATCGAAGCAACATTATTAAAGAAGTGTAGCAGTGATCACAACATTTGTGGCTTTTTTTTATTCCAAAATTGACACATTTAAATAAAGAAAATGTCCTCAAAATCTAACAAAAGATTGATTTGGAAAATGAAATTAAATACTGTATATCTTTTTACTCGTGAAATTGACAAATAGTGATCTGATTCCCAGTCTGGAAATGGTAACGTGTTAGGTTTCCTATTAAAACTCATCATATTGCATTACTGGCATAACTGGTTATCGGGGTATTAAATTAAAAATACTGGCACATAAAAGTTTGCCTATAATCGCACAGCTCTAGGTTATAATAATAAATCCTCAGTGCTTACTAAAGGAGTATGCATATGGGCTCATATAAGCTAGGTCGCGTGACGCCTGTGTCACTGAAAAACTGTTTTCATTAATTTGAAGGTCATCAGAAGCATAACTTGTCTACTCTTGCCGAGAACAAATCATGCCAGATCACCTTGTAGACATACAAAGACTCGCACACAGTGTCTCCATACCCAGATTTCAGGCTGACAAGTGCATCCTGAACTCCTGTTTGGTGATACTTCACCATGTACTGATGCATGGAAGGATAGTTCTTCCTGATGTTCCTCTCAGTAGATCCGTTTGGAACTGTGCCGAAGCGGAATGGAGGAGAGTAGGCATACGGGTTCTGAAACTGGAGAAAAGAACAACACAGTACAAGGAAAATGGTACAAAAGATTGATTTGAGCATGTTTTGTGTCGAATTGCTTTCACAGTTTGTTCCATTCATGTCCCCTTTGATGTCATTAGCACTGAGGACAGAATCCTGAGAACCCGAAGATAGCACAGCTTTCTTGTTCTTGGAAATGCCCTGAATGTACTACTTCTCACTGGAGCATTTTCCATCAAAATAATATTTTATGCAGTTAATATATTCCACTTTTTTGTGTTGTTGCTCTTTTGGTAAGAACATGCTAAACAAACCTATACATCGCCTTTAATTAGCAAACAAACTCTATTTTTCCTATCCTGCTTCACATTTTCCTCCCTTATTGGAATCTCTGATGTCAGGTCTTTGCTTCATGGGTAAAGAGGGTGGGATGAGGACACAATGAGGAAGAGCAAAAATAATTTTTGGGGTTAGGAGTAATAAGGGGCACTTTATATTTAAACCTTTTTATTTATCAAAGTATTGCACAACTAATGTTGCCGTCAGAATTAAGGAAGTCAGACATGACTGCTCTGCCATTGTAATGAAGATTGCTTCTCAGTGGTGCTTTGCTCTCATTTTACACAACATTTCTTTAATTGATTTTTCATTTCGCCTTAGTCTACTTTCTGCCAGCTGCCATTATGCAAGTTCTGCTGTTATGAAACCAATTGACTCTCCGTGTGACCGTTGGTGTCTATCTGTGCCTTTGTCTATGTTGAGGCAGTCTCTCTGACTGCAAACTACATCGCCTGCACCAATTCCACGTGTTTAAAAGGGATTGCAGCCAAACACTATCAATGGCTGTGCCGAGGTACAACTCGTTTTAATACAAGGTCTGTACAAAAACATCTGACTCAACACATTCAGAATCTTTTAGAGTAATATCAATTTAACTATATCTTTTGCTATAGTCATTGTTTACTCCATCTACAATATGTTGAAAGCTGTTCACATTTTGCTGCACTGCAGTTGTAACTTGTGTCAGTGTCAATTTAAAACTCATTGTCGTTGAAAGGCACTTTGGATGGATAGCACGTTTGTGTGTGATCTCATTAAGTTTGAGAGTGTACGTAAGGCTGTGGCCCATGGAAATACAGTACTGTATATGCTAACAGAGATACACCAGAAGACACAAAGACACTAACGTTGAGGTTTTATTAACCACCCCCTGTTGTTTCATGAGATTAGATTTAGATTAGCTGTGCACCCAAATTGGTCATTTTTGCAGGAACAAGGGTCTTCAAAGGATGAAAAATATATAATAATCATAATGCTATGCTGTCTTGACTGTTCACCATCCCTGGACGCAGGCAAAATGGAGAAAAGTGAAACATCACCAAGATGCGGAGCATTTATAAGACAGCCTGCAGAGAAAACGAGAATCCTAGTCTTTCCATTATTCTTTTCCATTATTCGCTCAACATTATGCTGTATATGCAAAATAATACGGTCTCAATAGTTGTAATTTTTACAATGGGGAAAAGCAGATGTATTTACGTGATTCCTGTTATTGTTTGCAATTGTAGTAGGAGATTCAGTACGGAAAATGGACTGATAGATGAATGTTGTGAAAAATATTCATGCAGTGTCCTTGAGGAAGACAGTCTAAAGCAAAAAAAAAAAGAAAGAAAAAAAACCTTGTGCTGTGGTGTTGAGAATAGGAGACCTGTCTCCATTCAGGTGTTACTTTTGTAGGTATTAAAAAAAAGTATGAGGCTTATTTTCTGGTGAGTAGATTTGTGACCTTTCATCCTCAACTTGCTCACACTAGAAGCATTTTTAAGGAGGGGGTGGCTGTGTGGGTGGGAGTTTTAGAGTCACCGACCACTTGCTCAAAGATGCATTTTCTTGTCATATCACAGGTCAAGCAGTTTGCTGTCCAGTCTTGCTCATCAAATGTGTTCACGTAGCCTTTTAGCCTTTATTTTTACCCTTTTTGGCTGATCCTCTCTGCTTTAGTACATCTTGTTGACCCTCATCCCCCACATCTTTCCTTTCTCCTTCTCCCAGCTATCAAAATGTGGCCCATATCCCTTCGCCTGTTGTCTTGTACCCTCTTGTGTGTCTTGGCCTTTGACGATTCCTGTCGCCCGGGCCCTGCCAGTTGCTGCAGAAATCCCTGCACCTCTTACTTGAATGCTGTCAGAAGCTTCCGCATCAGTTGTCATTCTCATCTAATTATCCGCTGGCACTCTCTCCTCACTTGTCTTGTTAAACACAGTTTTGGCTGGACCTTCTGTTTTTTTTTTTGTTTTTTTTTTTTTTTTTTTTTTTTACAACCATGCCAATATGTCTGTTTTGTAATACTTTGTTTCATAATTGACAAATTGGGGCATTATACCTTTTGCAAAGACAATACACATAAAACAGAATATGGACTTCTAAACTATAAATTAGGGCTGCATGGTACTGAGAAAAAAAAAAGTAAATTTTTTTAAACCTACAATATACTGTATACAGGGAGTACTCGGGTTAAGACGGTCTCGACCTAAGATGTTTCGACTTTACAACACCCCTCCCCCGTCGGCCATTTTGTCTGGCTAATGCTTGTTCGTGTTTGTGTGCCAGGAGTATCTTTGCATTTTTTGCCCTCCTTTTTAGACATTATCGCCCCAAAGAAGAAAGCTGGGTCTTTGAGAAATGCTTCTGCAGCCAAAAGAAAATCCATGACTATGGAAACGAAGCTCAAGATCATAAAATGATTGGAGAAAGTAGAGACACCAACACCACCAAGGCTTCAGTCAGTTCACCGTGGTGACAATTTTTAAAAACAAACCCCGTATTTTAGCGCATGTAAAGGGTTCTGTTCCTATGTTGGATACACTGATCACAAAACAAAGGTTCTTTGATACTTGTCGAGATGGAGAGGATTGAGGACCAGGTTCCTTCGCAATAGCTAAGCACAGCCTCCCCTTCTTCTCCAGCCACCTCTCAGCAGTAATGCGAAATACATCATCTTGTCCATTTCAACGTATTTGTTTTTTGTACAAAGTATTTTAATGTAAATTCTGATTTGAAATTCGAGTTAAATCCCTACTGTAGGAATGGATCTCAGTCGTAGACCGAGGACTCCCAGTATTGTGATTTAAAATAACACAGGATCAGTGTTGGGAAAGTTGATTTTCTATGCGAAGTAGTTCAAAGTTCTGTTCATCGTTCCCAAAAACTTTGGATTCCTTGAAACTCTCGCTTACTAACCCTAGCAAAATTATTTATCTACTCTTAAACTATAAAACAAAATAAATTCCGTATTATGACAGTATAAATGTACAGTGACTTAACCTCAGCAATTTGATACAAATATGAATTTTCCTAGTTATCAGTTTTTATAATTATGTACTGTATTACAAAAGAACACTCCCATTTGCACAGCAGCCATTTGCTCGTCTTCAATAGTTTCATTCTAAAGAACAAAATAGTTCTTCTCTTAGCAAATCCAAATGGTAACACTGCTGGTCACTTTTTAATATTACTGTGGATTGAAATTAAATGTCATCTGTGTCGGCTCATTGATAAAGCTGTTTGCAGTATGTTTTTAAAACAGAGACCACAGATCACGAAAGACGTTTTAATCTTATGACAAGTGTTAATTGTATGGAGTGAGTACTTCTAAACACTTTAGACACTATTTTAAAAATTCTAAACAGCCACCCTCATTATCAGAGCATGTGTACACATGAGCAACCGCATTACTCTATTTTTACTTCTCGTAAAGATTCACATTTTTTAAAAATGAGTCGTAAAAGTTATGTGTCATATTAAACTTTAATATCCACCTTTAATGATTGGAAAAAGTTGGGAAAATATCAATTGTATATGGTTTCGTCTAATGGTGTTCTCTTAAGAACCGCCAGAGTGAAAAGGTCGTCATCAGTTAGACAATAGTTTGTTTGGAAATAAAGTTGAGGTAAATGGATTTTAAAATACACATTTAAAACAATTACTTGAAATAAATTCAACCAAGCCAAAACTCAGGTGTTGTTCATTTAACCTTCATAAGGTTTAAACATGTTTTTTGCGTCATGATTTGTGAAAAAACACTACCGATGTTGCAACTAGAGCAAGAATGTATGAATTCACTTGGATAAACCAAATAATGACTTGACTAACTTTGAAATTTAGAGGCAACTCAACTTGGCTTGCTTGATTTTTCTACCACACAGTGACTTGGGACCTGCTTTTGACTTGCACATATGCAATTTACTCTCTGTACACTAGCACCTAGTAGCTAGCCATCTGTAACCATGGAGCTGTGGGCTTGAAGATAATTTATTCTTTTTAGATGGGTGATAATGATAAGTTGGTAGGGTCCAAAACTTATGCCAGCCAATCAATTGCCATGGAGACAAAGTGCGTGATAGCCAATCACTGGCTGGCAAGCCTACCGGACGTCGTCTCTTGGAGCGTGAATCATTTCTGACTTTGCTGTAACAATGGAACATGTCAACTTCCCGGAACAAAATACAGTCAAACCACAACACTTAGACTTTGCTTGTATAACACAGCTCACTGTCTTTTACCTTGTTGTCAGAAAGCCCAGTGACTTGGTCAACAAACTCCTCCTGGATCATGAAAGCGGCCAAGTTGGCAGTGTAGGAAGCCAGGAAGATGACAGCGAAGAAGGCCCACACAGACACAATGAACTTGCTGGTCGTTCCCTTTGGATTTTGCACCGGGACAGAGTTGTTGAAGACGAGACCCCAGAGCAGCCACACAGCTTTACCCATAGTGAAGGAGGGGCCATGGGGGTCTGATGGCAAACAGATGGATGGTAAGAATGTAGAGTGGTGTAGCCTATTGTTATTTTACACAACACTAGTAGTCTAGGCATTAGATGAGTACACTGTATTCATAATTGATAGTAGGATCTATCTAGTGTTTGTATCAAGATTGTTATAGTATGTAGTTTTGCAAGTTTTGTCTTAAAGCATTGGAGGCATTATTTAGGGATCTTGATTATACAAACATGGCAGCCTCCAGCAGGAGGCATTCATTTAGACCTAATTACAGTACTTTGATGTTAATGTGGTGGCTCTAAAAAAATGAAGCAAATGGAAAAACATGCAAAGAAACATGTTTGATGTTGGACCATATTACAATTACAAAACTGCCATTTGTAATACATTACAAAAGCATACTGTATATATATATATATATATATATATATATATATATATATATATATATATATATATATATATTCACAACATGAATACAATCTGGCTTGTTCTGCCCTTCTTTCCTTATTATTTCTCTCTCTTTATACAAGGCTGTTAATGGTTAAATATGAAGATGACTTTGGACTTAATGCAATATTTGAACCAAGTCTAGGATAACTCAATAAAGTCATTGAGAATGTATCATATTATGTGTGTGGATTATTACCTTTTCCTTGCGCCAGGTTTCTGTTGAAGCCGAGAGGACTGATGAATTCAAACATGAAAACAGCCATTGCAGTCACCAGTAGGAGCATTACAAACATCATCACCCACACTGATGCACTGAATGGCTCTAAGAGAGGGCAAGAGTGACATAAAATGACAGGGATTAGTATTACACGCTGAGTCACAATTTCAAATATTACACATCACATCTAGTGATTCATGCTCCGTCTCATTCTGCCTTTCCATGATCTGAATGAGGAAATCAATTACGCACACGAGCTGAGTAAAATGGTGCATTGAACAAGTAAGTTTGTAGGCAAAGCCCACAGCTCTGTGTGTATACCCTATGTGTACATGCACGAATACGCAGGCAGATCACTGGGATGACTGTGTGAGGAGGCGTAAGAAGCCCTAATGTCAGCAGTTCTGTCCTCCCTCTGAGCCAACAAGACCACTGCAGAGATTAAAGCAAGGCTATAACGTATGGAAAGCGGGGCTGCATCACTTGCAAGAACAAGAACACGTTGGCTAGCACCCATTATGGGGGGATCCTGCTATGCCCTTTTATTTGCCACTTTCACGCCCCTGCGCTACATACATGTTAAGTGTGTGTGTGCGACTTCATGCTGGCATGAGCAGCCATAAACCCGAGGCATGAGCTTTTGCACTTTTCTGTCTCGGAGCTGGCTGTGTGCCTTTATATACCAGCCTAATAGACTGTGGCCTCATAAGCAGGGAAGCTTTTTTGTTTTTTGTCCAAACTACAGTGTGGGTGCAAATAATACAAACTTTTGGTGTTTTAAAATCCAATCACAAGTAGTCAAATATCAGGCAATGCAACATTTTGAGCCACATTTTAACCAATCAGAAGCCTGAAGACGTTCTCGAAAAAAAGACTGATAATGAGCAATAAATACTCATGAATATCAAATATCAAAATATAATTGACAACATGAAGAACGATTAACAAAGAAGAATTAGATACTACCGGTAAATGATACTATGGTTTTATATTAACAACAATAAAAAACACAAACCTAAGTATGAAACTCACTACCCTGGGCGCACTTAATAAAAGATCAGTTTTTCAGTGACCTGAATTGCTTTTTGCGTGAAGAGATGAGGTATTTTTGAAAATACGTTTCTGCTAAATACAGTATTGTCCCTCTCAGGGGGGCACTGTATACACAAGTAGGTGCTGAGCTCAATCCCGCAGATGGAAGAGCAAGTATTGACTGTCGGGTTACAGAACCGGGCTGTTGTCAGCTTTGTATCACAGGGAACACTCACCTCCTAAATGATGACACTTGCACATTCACACAAACCAAAGGAAGCTTGACTTCTAAACCACTTTCTGAAGGATTAAACATCATAAAAGCCATGCTTACCAAGAAAGGCTGACGGGGACACGGTTCCATTACTACGGGACACCATGACGCTGATCCCAGTTTCCACGAATGGGACGGAGAAATCGATGACCTCAGAACGCTCCTCATTGATCGTCAGAGAACCGACGGCCATGACGGCTTTCTTATAGACCACCTTGAGGGGGGGGAAGAGGAGAGAGATGGTGGAAAAATGATGAAAGCAGAGAAGTTAGCAAGGTGAAGGGAATGATAAAAAATAAAGAGGGAAATGTAAACAATAAGGGAGGAGCACAGAAAATAAGTATATTGTTACAGTGAGAAGGAGTCACTGGAGTAACTTGTAAAAGAATGACAAAAACTATCAAGCAGCACAAAAAAAAAAAACTTGAATATAATTATTTACTTTGTGATACACTGCACAAAATAAATATGCAAGTTGGAGTCATATAACAAAGAATGTCTGGTAATCTTCAAGTCAGCAATGCCAGTCATGAAATACATACTCTAACATTAGCTGGGTTAAACTGACCTCTGGGATTTCACCTTGAGACTACAGTAATTATTTGAAGATAATTATGTGGCAATAGCTATGATTAATTTTTGTCTTCCTCATCTGAGAATATTATCATTCATTTTGATTGATGTGTTAGAGTCAAATGTGCCTCTTACCTCTCCCACCATCCCATTCCAGACATTGTTAATCTTCTTTCCATGTTTGCCATTGGTTACTAGGTACAGGTCATAGGTGAACTTGACGTACTTGGCTATCTTCTTCAAAATGTCAATGCAGAAGCCTTTACAGCACTTCTTGATGTACGTCCCGCCAGCCTCAGTTGTGTTGCTACAGAAACACAAACATTTATCGAGTTAACTGATTATTGTGAAAATCTTCTGCTTTTACCAATTTAAAAAAAAAAAAAAAAAAAAAAGCACAGACAGTGTGGAGTCCGTTGATTGAAATCAGCAGAGATAACCTTTAACCCAAAGTGACCCCAGAATCCTGGATTGTTTATCGTGTGCAGGATAGTTACTCTGACACAAGTAAATAATCATTTAAAGAAAAACATTTGTTGAAGTGATTGAACCTGTCAGAGCTGTGACAAGCAACATATCAACATGACTTTTGATCTTGGCCAGTAAGGTATTACCACGATTGATGGGGAGAATACAATGTAATAATATGAGTAATATTATGAACATGAATTTGTATAACACATTAGCTCTGCTGAGGGAAAACACAATCTACTGACTTCTGTTGCTTTTTCATACTAAGAAATGACAATCTTTCAAAGTTCCTCTCACTAAATATGAGGATGGCACTGCAACCTCAGACCTTTCACCATCTGTGAGTTCACGTAAGCTCTGTACATCAACTTTCAGCCACCTGGGACTCTCATTTAACATTTAAATGTGTGCTAATTCGGACAATATAACCTTGTCTTTAAGTTTTGTGACCTGAACAAAAAGTTAGGGAAGGATGAGAGGGAAAAAAAAAGTCTTAACACATTCAATCATGACTCTGCAGTTACCTTTGGAATGGGAACACTGTCTCTTTGGTGGATTTATGGTTGTGTTGGAGAGAAATGAGGGGTGGGGAAAAAAAAAAAAAAAACACTAGCCAAGTCTTGTTTCCGCTGCAAACTCAGTTGTTAAAGTCACTTGCTGTCAATGTGTCAAAAATAATCTCAACCAAAATGACATTGTTGCCTGTTCTTATTTTTCTTGTGATGCAATAGTTTAGAAAGTAGTAAGATGAAGGACTATATAAGCATTTAACCAGGGGAATCTTTAAAACTTGCACATGACATATCTTAGTATGTACAGCACACTTAGCTGAGTTTCAAAAGTGTTATTTTTATCTTTTTATTGTGGCTAATATTCCAAGCATTCCAAGAGTGTTCAGAACAGCCAGTATTACATGCTGCTTATTAAGAGACATTTTTGTGTATTTATGACGTGTGTGTGTGTGTTGGGGGCGTGGTGGGGGTGGAAATTGCAATCAGATTTGAGTTTACTTTAACATGGAAAATATATTTGTGCATGTAAATGGTTATGTATCTGTGAAATTCCCTTAAGTAAGGATGTTATAATTTGTTGTGTTTACCTTTTGTTCTCTAGTATTGTTTGTTGTTTCCAGGGCTTTATAAGAAATTAATTTAACATATCTCTTTTTAAAAATATGTGATTTACTTTATGTGATTTATTAGTTCTCTTGGTAGACCGTATTTTCATTACAGTATGTACCTACACGACAGTGACAGTGAGAAACTTAAGGACCAGGGCTGTATGATATAGAGTGGACGCCCAGAAACTCAAGAAAAGATACAGGTACATCGTTAACACACAGTATATTCTAGGATTGTGAGAGATGCACTCATGATTGCAGTGGGCACATTTAGACAGCTGGTGGGGAGCATGTGATGTTATGAAGGCTCTTTGTGAAGTTACCGGGCCAACTTGATATAGAACCACTAAAAGCCTGAGGGGTCTCCAGGGAGCGCAGAGATGTGATGTGTATGTCGGTTGTTCTTAGGCCCAGCCTGGACAAGCGAATTTGTGATTCTGCATGCATGAATAGTCCTCTGCCCCCTTGATACCCAACCCAACAACAACCCTCTCTTACTGTGTACTTCCCTGCATCCATCCCCTTTTCCTCCAAATGGGCACTGCAGATGCCTCAGTGGGAATTGTGCTATGGGAGGCAGAAATTCACTGGAATGTGTGTGTGTGAGTGGACATGTGGTAAAAGTGAGTGTATATCAGATTGACTGTGTGTGTGCGTGTATGTGTGTGTGTGTGTGTGTGTCGCTCCTTGGAGATGCATTATCCTCCGCCCTACTTCACAGTGATTCTGAAAATCTCTCTCGGCCTCTTCCCTGGGACTCCATTACAACTTAATCAGCTACGTGTGCGTGTGTGTGTATTCATGTGTGCAGTTCTAGACGTTGTATCCACATGTATAGGTTTAAGTGTGTCGTGTGCACAAGAATCTTCGGGGAACCAGCATGTGTGTGCTCCATTGGCAAGAACTAATGGTGTGGTGCCATCAAGTAAAGGCTTTGATTACGTATCACCCAAGCCACAGTGTGCTGTACATGCTCGCTGTCACACACGTGAAGCCTATGAGAGTGGAGCGTGGCAAGACACAGGCAATATCGGGGTGGCAGATAGAAAATTGGAAAGGAGGAAGTAAATTGCTGAGTTCAGCAGTCACCTTCCTTTTGGATGAGAGTGTGGTGTGGGTGTTTGGTTGACAAGTGGCTGCATAGATCATTCCCCACTCATTCGAGTTAAGGATCACAAGAGAGCATAGAGACCCAGGTGCCAAAGGCAAAGTAGGATGCATTACTATTCTGCATACTGTTCATCAAATAATTTATTGGCTGTGACTATTAAAAACAGACAAGGTCACAGCATTGCTAAGAGTTGAAAAAAATAAAGTCACACGTACTCTTTGATATGTTTCCTGCAGGGCACAGAGTTCCTCATGCAGGTACCGGTCAGTCTCTCGACATCCTCCACGATGACAAATGGTTTCTCCTCTAACGTTACGATGGACAGGTGGTTGTCGTCAAGTTCAGCGTCGCCAAAGGAGTTGAAGCGTGGCCACACTGGATATTTTAGTGTCAGACTGCCATTGTCCAGCTTCCCCATCTGCGGTGATGAAGGAGTGCAGGATACAAGCGGTGTTAGAGTCATAGATGACCTGTGTTGAACTTAAAATTTTGGGGTTTCCACATCCCCTTTAACTGAGGTTAAAGTTTAGGTTGTAAAAGCAATTTTGATGCTTTATTTTATAAGTCCTCCTTTCTGGGTTTCGTGATTAAATCACTGCATATAGCAAAGGAAAGCTACAATGTCACAAAATAGGGTGCAGACCTCCCAAAAGGGTTGGCATCTTTATGCATTCAAACTCAGCTCCAGCATTTTCCTGACAAATTCAGGAAATTGTCTACAGAAGTCTCACAGTGATCCTGCAACTCAAACAAAGTGCCTAAAACGTTTGCTGATTTCTCTAAACTAGATATCAACGCTATCGCCAAAATCCTGCTGAGCAAGTACAGCAGAACCCAAAGTACCTAAATTTAGAAATTAATTAATTAATTTGAATAAAAATGTTTGATAAGAGTTCCTGACTGGATTCAAATTCCTAGATGGAGATTTAACTCCTATTTATTTCATCTAGATGATCTCAGTCTCAAACACAGTTTTAAAGTTAGGCCCATTTATATCAGACAACATGATATTGTTTAGAACATGAATGGCCTGTACTGATGTGGTCCAAGAGAACAGAATTGGCCACAAAATATGTCATACTCAAAAAATAAAAGAAAGTTCCACATTTTAAAGCAGTGGTGTTGGCCACTGTTTGGTTTTAAGGCCGTGTTGGAAGTTAAATTGTTTTTAAATTGTTGTCTTCATTATAGGTTTTCACCAGACATCATTGCTCACCACCAGGCCTAAATGTACGACAAAGAATTTGCGTATATGGTGTTTTATATATATACATATATATGGTGAGAAGCTTTGACGACATGAAATGTTAATAATTTAGAATGTCTTCAGAGCTGCGATGTGATAGGTACCATGATGGATGCTCTCTTCGAACCCACACATGACTTTATATATAACATGTGCACAGATGATGTTTACTTATGTTTGTGTCAAAGAGGCGAGAAGCGAAACGGCATAAGGCAAAAAAAAAAAAAAAACGTTGCTGCATTCTCAATTATTTATGTCACAGGAGGCAGAAAAGGCAAACCTTGCTTTCACTCATTCCTATACATATTTGTTATCCATGTTCTTTTCTCAATTCAGCGGTAGTAAGCATTGGCTGATTTATTTTGTGTACAGACTTACACACATACGTGTAACCAATCAGCAGTGTCTCTCCCCCCCCCCCCGTTTTGTAATAAAATTGGAAAACAAAAAATATACTATATACCATGGACTCATATGTTGGTCATTGAGCATATATACATATTATACACACACATAAATACGCTCACACATTGCTGTTTAGCCTGCATTGGTAAATTGTGTAGGACATTAGCATTTTAATTGTTTTACTTAAAGTGGTTTTCTATCCCCTGACAGGGATTAGGGACGCCATAGTCATCTGCCGTAGTCACATCTCAGTATCCCAATGTAGGTGTTTACACCTGTGTGTGTGTGTGTGTGTGTGTGTGTGTGTGTGTTCATAGGGTGTGGGGTGGATTGTTTTGGACAGTCCACTCAGATGGCATGTACTCTCTTTCTTGTACGTCACCTTCTTTCTCCAGAGAAGGGCTGCATTTGTCTAACAGTCTCCCAACGGCTGATTTGCATTTCACAAATTAATGCGTACTTGTATGTGCACAGCCTTGTGACTCCATGTGTGTTTCTTTAACAGTAAGAAAACAGTAAACAAATGGAAACATGTGCGTGACAAAGGAATGATGGATGACCAACATAAAAGGATTGTTGTGCAATAAAAGATGAATCTGGGACAAACATGATTAAAACAGCAGCTAAATAAACTTTCAATTTGCCATGTATAGTAGAGTTTTTAACAACATAAGCCATTTGTGTTGATGTTACAAAACTATTAAAGTGACTTTTATAGCAAGTGAAGCAAAATACAAGAAGTGGAATTTTCTGTGAGAAATGTATGTCATTTAATTGTAATTTACATTGTTTTTAACAGTGAAGCTGAAGCAGCAAAACAGGGCAGAGATAATACTATTAAATGATGGCAATAATCTTGTCATATACCTACCTCATTATACCTTGAAATACCAAACCACCAATACATATTTAATTTCACATCTCAGTGGGAGTTAAAATTGGAGCGGGGAAATGGTCGAGTATAGATGAAGCGAAATAGCTGAATTCACCAATTAATTCAGCTTTCCTGTCCCCCTAACGCACCCCCCTCCCCACTTCGCTCTAATTAGAGAAAGACGGGTTATAAATGAATGCCCAGAGCAGAGAAACAAAAGGAGAAGATGCTCTTAATCGACTGAGTGAGCTCGGGTCAGAATGCTAAATCTCCAGACTTGTTAATTCGCATGCGCAGTCCTTAGGGAGCAGAACGGTGTGAAACGGAGGCCACCATGAGGTAACGATGACAGGACCCCAATGGATTCGTGCATTGTGATATGGTAGTTTATCGTCTCACCCACACGGATTTCAAGGATTTTAGTGATGTTTTCACGACTGGCCTCACAACAACTTGACTTAGCATTGCTGAAAAGCCGTTGATTCATAGGGTTCATTTCTTGCCAACATTTCAGGCTTTCTTCACTGTTGCTTTCTTTCCACCACCCGTTCTCTTTGCGCTTGTGCTTTGTTTGACCTATACAAACATTCCCAATCAAGCACATCCCTGCTACACATGAGAGGGAGACCACGAAAGACAACAAGGGATCAGGGCGCTTTTCATGGTGCACCTTCTGTGCACACATCTCACTGGGGGAGGAATCGCTGTGGCAATTTGCATTATGGGAGAATGAGTCCCTAATAGCGTGGGGAAAAGCATTCAGTCATAAAATAATATCTGTCACTTCTGTCAGACAAAATTATGTCAGAAAAATAGAGCTTCCGCTTCCTCTCCGACACTTGCTCCTTGTATGTGTGTATGCATGCGCAGTAGCGTGCGTGTGTTTTGTATGTGGGAGAGAGAGGAAAAAAAGCTACATGTAGGAAGAACGTGCATGTTTGTTTAAAGTGGATGTGAAAACGAGGGCAACTAGAAAGCAGATGACAAAGTGGAGCAGTGTGAGAAATTTGAACCCATGATGATCTTTTTTTTTTAATGATTTTTTTTCTGAAGATGCATGAACTTTTGATGTCTTCAATGACTAGGAATTGTGCATCTATGCATAAACGTGGAGGCTTTTGCGAGTGTCTTCTCTGTGATTTTTGAAGCACAAATCCCATGCCATCTGAAATAATTAATTTGGGAACTGCCTGTCAGTTCCTAAAGCAATTTACAGTACACACTACATCTACTCAGCAGGAATGAAACCAGGTCCTGGTTTCAATCAGTACATAAAGTTAGGTTTATCAAACTATATTAACTGAATAGTTTAGCCATCCATTTTTTTCTGGTATAACGTATCCTCACCAGGGTTGTGGGCTTGCTGTAACCTATCTCAGCTGACTCTGGGCAAGAGTGCGGGGGCAGGGGAGGTTCTGTATACCCTGAAGTGGCGCCAGCCAATTGCAGGGCACATACAAATAACTAGTCACACTCACATTGACACCTAGGGACAATTTAGAGTCTTCAATCAACCTAACACTGATGTTATCGAATGTGGGAGGAAACTGGACAACCGGGAAAATACCCACGTGTGCACGAAGAGAACACATACACTTCACTCAGGCGAGGCCAGGATTTGAACCCAGGTCCTCAGAACTGTGAGGCGGATATGCTAACCAGCCGTGAACTGTGCCGCCTGATTGACTACGACTAAACTTTCTTCCATGACAAGAATCAAAGACAATGTTCTTTGACATGTTATCACTTAAATATGAATCATATAATATGAATTCAAAAATTCAACAAAGTCTCTTAAATAATATATGAGGAAATATTTCAGTTTGTGGTTTCTGTAATGTGCCACATGAATATTTAAAAGAGTACAGTGCCTGCGTCCTAGGAGTTTAGCTATATAAGCTTGTTCTAAAAGGCTTTATGTATTACAACCCGGTCCATGTATGATATTGGTGACAAAGCAGTAATTTTCATATTGGGGGTCTAAATAGGCCCCAAGTTGAAGTATCTAAAGTAGATAGCAAGTAACTTTACTGCCTCTTTACTGTAACACAGTAGATTGGTGGTGATCAATTTCACAGGGCAGCAATACTCTATCTCCTCATAACACATCTACACAGAATATCAGTGTGTGTATGAGGGCCGGAGCATATCAATATGAAAAAGCTCGTCCCAATGACTGGGTGGAGATTTGTAGATTATTGTAACACATTATGTACAAATGTGACCCGACTAAAACTCCCAAAAAGGATGCAGAGGTGAATATATGCACCCTTTTAAAGAGAAATAACAGCAATAGTTTTAAGCTGCTGAGGGCTTATGCTATCTGGCCTCATTCACTCCCACAGAGAGCTACATACTGTGTGTCAAACTTCCATGTTTATCGAGATGGATGGCAGTTGGAGGAAGGGGTAAAAAGGAAGAACAAGAAAGGGAAGTAGGGGAGGGTAGAACTATATTATAATGGAACGAAAAAGACAAAAGAGCAGGAGCGATTAGGGAAAGTGAGAAGTTAGGAAGGCAAGGAGTTTGAAGAAGTTTGGATTCAGCAAGGAATGTTGGAATGAAGAAAATGGGGAGAGTCAGCCCAGGCCAAACTAAACAATATGTAATTTTGTAGTATTTGTTTACTTTCTGGTTGTTGCTGCAAAATTATTCATGTGCAAATTGGGCATCTGCCATGTGTGATGCTCAGCAGTGTACACGGCGTTTACAGATCTATAATGTATCATTTCAAATGTAAAAAGTCAGAAATAGGGATAAAATCGGAATTGAGCTCATGCACCTGTGGTGTGAAAATTCACCTTAGGTAACATTGAGAGGGAGAACCAAGCAATATGGTGAAGATGTAACTAAGAAGGGCAAGAAAAGGAAGGGAACAAAGTAGCTAAACAATGGTAGACACTAAACTCAGAAGGAAGATAGGAAGGTATGAGGACAGGGAGGTTTTATTGTGTCACTCGAAGAAAAGGATGGGTGGAGTATTGCCAGAAAAGAAGAAGGAAGGCTGGAAGGAAGAAGGAGAGTGGGAGAGAAGTCGGTAAAAAAAAAAAAAAAAAAAGACAGCTTGCCAGAGCTGACTAACAATGGAGGGGAAAAACAAAGAAAGCCAAAAAGCAGGGGAGTTGGGAAAAAATGTAAGGAATACATGAAGAGAGATAAGGACTGCATGAAGTTAGAAACAGAACTAAACAGATGAATTGCAGTCAGTTACTTTGGAAAGGAAAAAAAAAAAAGTGTAATAGGAGCAGTAAAATAACAAAATAATCTGGGGGCATTAAAATTCACTCAAGTTCTGAAAGTGAAAACCAGAAGCGCCTTTGGTCCTCATCCAAATTCTTCCTGGGGTCACATCTTGCTGTTTATTTACGCCACTCAAGTGTGTTCTTTTAGCCTCAGCCAACCTGAAGTATGACAAACCGAGCTGGTGACTATGAGGCATCCAACGCAGTCGACAAGCAGTCGGAAGTGCAGTTGGTATTAAGACGCACGCCGGCCATTTAAAGTCTATTACAGTGGCGAAAATACTTAGCGATTTACTGTGGCCATGCATTAAGGAGGCTCGCTCACATTAACTAGTTAAGCAAATCCACAGGCTTGATGGCAAATGAGCTCATTGCTTAGCGAAGGGTGACTAAATAACACAGACTTGGCATTCCAATAGTGATGTTTGGCATTTGTTACGTTTCTTTTCTCCTGCAAAAGGATTCTCTGAGATAACTCGTCAATCAAACAGGGATGCTGTGATGCCTTTTTCCTTGTAGTTTCTGAAGTTGGCGATAGATGATGGTATCTGCTTGTACAAGAAACAAACAGTAATGATGAAGAGAAACAATGAAAAGAGAAACATGATCTCCGACAGATGCAGAGAACTAAGAATTACCTGTGTGCGATGATTAAAGAGGCTAAAACATTGTTTTTGAAATAATTTAGAATAATAGTTATCGAACTGAAAATATAAAATGTATTATGGGTTATTGAAGAATGTCAAAGAATGTCAATGTTAACAATGAAGGACGCACCTTCTCCCACTCTCTCTCCTTGTTGAGAACAATGACCACTAGCTTTGGATGTTCTTGATATCCATCGTCCGTGAAAGACAAGTCTCTGCCTTCCCATGTCACATTCATCATGTATCTGAAGGGACAAAGGGTAATTTGTTAGTGTATAAGTATCATAAATGGTCAAAAAGTTTTATAACTCATATGTATGTACAACTGAGTCATGTCAACACAGTTGCTATATTCTGAAAATCAAAACAATGCATTTTTATTACTAAAACTGTCTTAGAAAACAATGTGTGGCCTCACAAAATGAAAGCACATATGCCGTTGGATTTGGTTAATACAATCTGTTTCCTTGCTTTGACAGAAAGAAAAAATATTGTAATAAAATGCGTTATTACATAGATCACTGCTGTGTATGTGTGAGAGAGAGAGAGAGAGAGAGAGAGAGAGAGAGGAGAGAGAGAGAGAAGAGAGAGAGAGAGAGAGAGAGAGAGAGAAGAGAGAGAGAGAGAGAGAGAGAGAGAGAAGAGAGAGAGAGAGAGAGGAGAGAGAGAGAGAGGAGAGAGAGAGAGAGGAGAGAGAGAGAGAGAGAGAGAGATCTCTCTCTCTCTCTCATCTCTCTCTCTCTCTCTCTCTCTAGAGAGAGAGAGATAGAGAGAGAGAGAGAGAGAGAGATGTCCAAAGGTGACAGAGTGTAACAGGTTCCCGTGTTAAGAGTTACCCTGTGTGACAATTGAGCTAGCCTGGGTCAACTATTCCCCTTCTATCAGTGTGTAGGGTTCCACTCAAGAGATGTTAAAAATCTCTTAAGAGTGTGAATTCCACAGCACTTTTGATTTTCAATGTCAGAATGTCCAAATGCTCCACTCGAAGCAGTACAAATAGCTATAATCATCCCATGTGAAAAAAATGATGTGGTCTACATACCTTACAGACTGAGTTTATAACAAAAGATTTTACATAATCCTGTCAATAGTACTCATGTGCATTAAGAATGTTTGCTCTTAAATAAACCTCTGTCTGATGAGCTCTGTCCCAAAACATTATTGTTGTTGTTTTTTTTTCCACCATATGTCCGCGCAAGCATAAATTCTAGAGACTCTTACACAGCTGTGGTGATAGCTGGGACCCTCAGACAGCCCACTGTTGGTTGAACTTAGGCCTGCATTCAGTGCTGGCTCATATTGTCGAAGATGCAATTAATACATTCCACACAACCAAATCAACAATCCTATAACAAGAAAATAATTCAACCCAGAAGATACATTAAGCTCCAACAAGAACACTCTACAAACTTGGAATTTTTATTGGTAGTACTATTCTTACCACAGCATTCTCACAAATGTACCGTGTGGGTAGTTCAAAGTCTAATGTACTTTGTATACAAAGAGGGACTGGTACCAGGAGGAACGGTCAAATAGTGTATCACACACTCACAGAGGCTCTAATGAGTGACCTACATGGCAGGTTACATTAGCTAAGACGGAGGACGATGGGAAGATATTCTTGGATGTAGATAGCCTGCACATTAATCATGACTGTCTTTCCTCATGCACGCTCCTTTACTTCCACTGTCAGTGGTCATGTACCATGGGAGAGAAACTGCTCCTCTTCGACCCATCCCCCTTCTGGGCCTGTTCAAATATTGGTCACCAGGCTACTGAAACGGAACCTGCGGCGTAACGTTAAAAGTCACAGAGAAGTGGCAAGAATAATGGTTTTTGATTATTGTGTAGTGATTTGCGGATTTTATTACCTCAGCTCAGACGAGTGGGAGGTTATGGTTACATCATTGGTTACTTCATAGAATTACACAATAATTAGATAAGCAATTTCTTTAAAAAAAAAAAAAAAAAGGGGAGGAGGGGGTACCTGAACCAGGAAAGACCCAATTAAATTAGTGTACTCAGTTCTTTAATCTAATTTATGCCATTGCATTCCAGTTTTTCAGAACCAAGTGTGACAGTGACTAACTGGCTTCAGTAGATAGAGCTGTGGTGAAAGAAGTTTGCTGTGTATCATATTTGGGAATTCTCATTTTATGCATACAGTTCCATCACATACACACCTGGAATGCAAAAAAATCACATGGCACATTTTTAGTTTGTTTGAAATTTTACACGACTAACAGATGTGCTCAAGATTGCTCAATTTAAGCCTCTTCTTAGTGAAAGTTGTCAAGTTTCAAACCGAATGATACAGTGGCTCATTTGCATGAAAAACATATAATGGAAGAAACACGGCAAAATAATGTGTCTTTGATCTAAATCAGTAGTTCTGAATCACTGGTCCATGGCCTGTTTGGGACCAGGCCACACAGAGAGACCCAATAATATTTTATCGGTCATCAGAGTCTGAAGGACATTTTATGTTTGAAAATATGGTTCCTCCATCTGTACCTCTCCACAGATAAATAATGCTGCTTATCCCAGTCAGATGATACATTATTAAAAAGAAGTTAGCTGACTAACAAGCAAAATAGAATTCGAAAACAAAGCTTCTCTGAAAAGTAGAAAAGGCCAAGTGAGAGCGAAGAGGCCAACAACTTCAAAGAAAAAGAAAGTTGCATTCAAAGGACAATATTGGCAGTCTCAAACCTAACATACGAGTTCATTACCCCAGGTGATTCTTAAGTACAATGCCCGATCTGCAGAGAATGTGTTGACAGGCTTGAAAACCAGGTAACAAGTCCTTCAAAATTGCAAAAAAAACAAAACCTTGACAGCGTGTTTCCATTTCCAACAATCAATCATTGTAAACCAAGATTTGGTGGCATGACAGTGAACAAGACAAAAGTACAGAGTACGTAGAACAAACATAAAGTAAATTAATTGACTATCGCACACTAGGTTTATTTATCTCCTCTTACCTCAAGATAGGACCGGCTCATTGAGAAGAAACAAGCCCAGGGCTCTGACTAATTAGAGAAACTAGATCTAGCATAATGATGAATTGTATTAATTTTTCATTTTTGTTTTGTTTTTCTGTATCTGTATGCCAGCCTATGGTGGGGAAAATGGTGAAGACTGCTGATCTGAATAAGAAAAAAGTACCTGTACTATGATTTATGTAAGATTAATTGCTGTGTGTTTAGTACCTGCAGTGATCTTCAATATTCAGTATTAGGATAACCTCTCCCACATAAACTCATTGAAACTTTCAATGGTTATCTGAAAAAATGATTTAAGGTTTTTTGATCAATCTAAAATGATGTGAGCAACCAGGTGAGAGCATCATTGAACTGTCTGATTTTACTCAGAAAACATCGAATCAAATTAGGTGTGGCAGCAGCAGAAAGAGTGGCAGCAAAATCAATACCAGGATGCTGGCCGCTCTTTTATACGACAGCCTATTCTGCACTTATCTCTACTGTTAGCATCAATCACGTACGCACACACACACACACGCGCACACAGGCAAACACACACATGCACACATCCAGACAGCTTTTCCCCATGTTTTCTGGTTTTGTACTTTGCTCAAATTATCATTTCACTCTTTCTTTTATAAAAATTATGAAAATATATTTGGGATTGTATTGGATTTTAAATTGAAAAACTTATTCCACCTCTTTCTATTGCATGGCAGGATGGTGGAACGTGGTTAGCACAAATGGATTAGATTCCAAATGTGCAGGTTAGAATCTTTCTGTGTGCAGTAAATATGTTCTCCCTCGGTCGTATAGGTTTTCCTGGGCACTTTGGTTTACTGACACTTTAGGCTAATTGGAGACGCTACATAGCCAATAGGGGTGGATGTGTGTCTGACTGATTGGCGTCCAGGGTGTACCCTGCCTCGGGCAAAGTCATTTGGGATAGACCAGACCTCACATTAAAAAGGAAAAGCAGTAAAACCTGGATAAATGGATGGATCTAGCTCATGTGTACTACTTATCTTGTACTTATACATAGCTTTACTGAAGTTTAAAATAGATATTTAAAAAAAATAAACAGACACACTTAGATGCCTCGTCAAAATTCTTGCTAAGTGTGCACAACAATTTGCTTTGGCCAATCAAAAAAAACTCCAAATAATGGAAGGATTTTTTCCCCACTAAATCTGTCTGTCAAGACCTTAATTTTTTTTTTTTTTTTTAAATACATTTTTGCTGTGAGTCCCACCCTCATATGTTTGTCATTAGCTGGCTTCAACTTCCATGGCATAGCCAAGGTGAAATGAAGTTTGGCTGATCTTAGCGTTGCATTTTAATGGCTAGCGTAAAAATAAGTTTTACTTGCAGTTGCGACCGCATAAAATTTATAATCTATACTATAAACCTATATTCTCTAATTTAAGATCATATCTTGAACATCACTAGGAGTAGACTTATACCACATACTATAGTCCATGCTAATTATTAACTAATAACTATTATAATGCAAATGTACGATACTTCTTCAGTTGGTTCTAAGAACTCAAACAGCTCAATTCTGCAGTACCGTATAGTCATCTCGCTCGTCTCTCTTTACTTCTTTAGCACCGACTCTCCTCCCTCTCGACATCTCCTCCGAGACTCACTCGGTTCCAGGTTGGGATGGTTGAAGTTCATTGCGGGCATACCGTCGTAGACAATCCAACAGCACAAAAATTCTCCACTAAACACAACGAGGCCTGTTGCAAACATGCATGCCAATCTTCATGAAGCAAGTTTATCATCGGAACTGGACCCTATTCTAGCTGACTTTGAGCAAATGGCAGACTACACCCTGGACTGGTCTCCATTCAGTCACTGGGCACATATAGAGGACAAACAACCATTTAACTCTCACATTCACACTGAACCAAGGCTGCCTGCAACAAATGTACCACTACACAATCAGTGACTGAAATAATTAGAAATTGACAGTTTTGCAAGGGCAAATTAGTTCAATGCTGACTATATGCAAGTAAATTCAATGTCATTGCCCCAGTCTTATGTCAAATAAAACCACCTTTCTGTGACACTGTCAAATCTGTCGCATCATCAAACCAAAATGTGCAGAGGTTCCTCTTATCCAAACACCTGATAATAAAACACACCATTAAATATCTCTAGCACTTTGGAGCTATGTCTATCTAGTAGTAAATGTGAGAAAGAATAACAATCAGGATATTTTGAGATCATATCTTGAACATCACTAGGAGTAGAATAATTATACAATTTATTATAGTGCATGCTAATTATTAACTAAACACTATTATAATGCAAATGTCCGATACTTTTTCAGTTGGTTATAAGAACTCAAACATAAAGAGGGGTCTATTCTCCAGTACCATATAGTCATCTCGCTCGTCTCTCTTTACTTCTTCAGCACCGACTCTCCTCCGTCTCGACATCTCCGAGACTCACTCGGTTCCAGGCTGGGATGGTTGAAGTTCACTGCGGGCATACCGTTGCAGACAATCCAACAGCACAGAAATTCTCCACTAAACACAACCAGGCCAATCTTCATGAAGCAACTTTATCCTGGACTGGTCACTAGTCAATTGTAAGGGAATAAAATGTTGAAATTGTATGTAAAGCTTAGAGTCAACAATTTAGAACAAAATGCTGACAGCACATGTACGTTGTGTTGTAATTGCTCCAATGTCCACCGAATATTTCGACCTGTTCATACATATTGTTTGGATTTGGACATAAGGAGGATGGTATTTGCACTACAAGATTGACCCTAAAGTGAACTGAATGAACACCCCAGGCCACACAGACATAAATGACTCTGGCTACCTCATCAATTCGCAATGCAATGCTTACTCTAGCTGGTTCATCCATTTTCCACCATGCTGTAGTATCCATTAGAACACTTCTCTCTGTATTCTTTAGATGTTTAAAAAATAGGGACAGAGGTGAGCTATGAGCAGGGAAGGAGTACCCCAAAATATTGAGAGGGGAAATAGTGTGAGACCAAAGGAATAAGAGGAGGGCAAGTATGATGGGAGAACCCTAAATTGAGTTAGGATAAAAATATATATATTTTGTGTCCTCCATTTTTCTAAAGTTTTGGAGTCAAAGGTGTTGGGGCTGAGAGGGCAGCACTGCACAAGCGATAACCAGCATGTTAAGCGTACTGCAGCAGAGACGCATACATAAAGTAGATGTACACAAAAAATGTTTCTTAATGCCACAATTATTTAAATACAATATTGCATTATTATATAAAATGATACAACTGCAATCAGCAAGGATTGCAAAGAGAACCTTCAGGGAGCAGAGTCATCCGACACAAGCGACGCCGCAGGTGGCATGCGGAGAGCGTGACAGGAACTGAGTGTACAAGGTGAAGATGACGGCCGGCAGTATAGCAGGGTCTCACACCTCCTGCTGTCCCTGGTGTGCATGTGTCACCACAGCTGAGATTCAGTGTCATTCTCCAATATGTAAATGATTTTAAGGACACCGGAGCAGCTTTCAGAAATGCACTTCTTTTCATGAAAAATTATTTAATGTGGAGTGCTTTGGGCTTTGCGGTTTTTATAATTGCTGCTGACTGAACGCTCCCCTCTATAACCATTTCGGATCTCATTTTGTCTTGGGTCTTTGAGCTTTTCAAACACATGTATGTAACCTGACAGATTTCTTTCATCTGTCAGAATGTTTTAGGGTGTCATTCATCGACCGTTGTTTTCTTTTTCTTTTTTTAGTATAATTAATTTCCAATTCATCAGTCAAACAACAAGAGAGTTCATGTAATTTATAATCCTTTATATTAATGTTGTGGACAGCATCGGAGTTTTGGATATAGTCTTGTGTTTTCCATTAAAAGCGCCAGCCTCCTGCTTAGGTATAGCTCCACTGCTGCTCATAGTTTCGTATGTGATGCACACCCACAACAAGCAGGGATACTTCATGTTATCTATTAGAAAACTCACTTAAATGGGGAGCTTGTCATTCTTTTTAACTGCCGTGCTCCAAGTGTCAATCATTTGCCATGCAGTCACATGTACACTCATAGGCGGAAAAAAATAAGCCCCTTTCCCAGTAATTTCTCGTGAGGACATGTTCCTCATTATTTTCAGTTCAAAATGGAAGCTTTTTCTTCCGTAATGAGCGTTTGCATACTCACGCAGAGGCGCGAGCCTGCTGCTCATGATTTATTGACAAAAGAGGGATTCAGGCCCTCGCTCTCGCTCTCTCTCAGTCTGTGTTACCTGCGGGGTAATTGACAATAAAATCACTGCCACACATACTGAGAGACAATTTACTTTGGAAGCAGTCATGTCACCCAACACATCACTCATGAAGACATTTATCTATTATTATTCATACACGCACTTTCACCATGTCTCAGTTATGAGGAGTCATCATTTATTCAGAAGTGAGATATGAACTGATGTTCCTATTAATTTAACAATATGTTTATTAGTTTTACAGTATAGAACTGTACATCATTGTAAGGAAGATTTATAGTTTTTTCCATATACCTAAAAAAATATGTACAATTTTATAATGTTTGATATACTCTTAGCATTATGAATTACAAACACAATTAGTAATTTTCCATTTAATTAACCATGTGAGCCAACTTAAATCAAAGAATATTGCTATCTTTTTAATGGCAGGCATTTTCATACAGCTCTGAAATGGCAAACTGCAGCTGATTGAAATTGATTGTTGAAGTGCCAAATGTTGTGGCTGGTGAAGAAATATTGTCTGCATAAGCAGCATAAGGAGGATTCAGACTGTAATATCTACACTTAATACATTTAAAGTCATAGTTTGTATACCGATAATGCAACTACAACTACTGACAGTGACAGCTTCAAATGACTGTTCAGCATTCACTATTTATTTTTTATCTGATTAAATGTGATAGCACAGACATGCAGAGTGTGTTGGGGGGATTTCCACAAAAGGAGGTGGGAAAAATTAGTAGTCAGATGAAGGTGAACGGTACGGTGATCCCAATACTGTGTGGAGGGTCCAACGTTCTGATTTAGAATACAGACTTTAGCAAGATGAAGGTGGACACAAATGATTTGCTTTCACAGCTCACATAAAATGAAAATGGCTGGCTGGACGTGCCCCAAGGCCTTGAGTTTGAGGCCTATACTGTATGGTTTTGTTCAATGTGCTCCTTTAAATTTAAGCACCAGTCTCTCCAAAGGTCTCTGCATGACCCTGTGTGATAGCATATGATATTTCATAAAAGTGGATCACACTGTCCATTAAGTCATACCACAATACCTCAAATAGCAGCCGACTGTGTGCACATGTGTGTTTTCTGTCAGGCCTGCCCGCCTCTCATAAGTCAAGCTACCGATTGAAATTACCTGTCAGAGCACACAATGAGCACCACGCCTATTTTCCCGTACGCATTGGTGAGTGTTGAAATACTGTATTTGAAACCACATTGTTGTCCACAGCAAGGTGAGTATTGCAGAATTTCTCACTGAGATTCGGTGCAAAAATTGACTTTGAGCTAGTGCCCACTTTATTGGAATTTTTTTCTGGCTGGATAAATATTTGAAAGTAGAAAAACTAAAAAACAACATATACTCATTTGGAGTATGTCATAGTAGTGGACAATAACAGAATGAAGTTAGGTGAGTACAGTTTTTGAGAAACTGTGCCTTAACTTGAGTGATTTATTTTGGGAAAGTTTGCTTGATTCCATTAAATTTGGAAAACAAATATTGTATTGGAAAGCCCAATTCATTTCTTTTAGGGCTTGGTTGGAAAATGTAACAAACTCCATTTATATGCCAAACTTACAGTTTTGTTGTTTTTCAATACTGCCAACATTGCAAAACAGTGTTAGACACATACCAAATTGTTCGCACCCTTCGGTTCAAGAAGGTTTCGTTTAGTAGCCAAGTACTAAGTTAGTTAGCAACTGAAATAACTTCCAAAGTCCACATTTGAAATAACTTCCAAAGTCCACTTTCTTTACGGAGTATCAAGTACAGGGTCATTGGAGCTGGACCTTATCCGAGCTGAATTTGAGCAAATGGCAGACCACACCCTGGACTGGTCACCATTCAGTCACCGGGCACATATAGAGACAACCATTTCACATTCACACTGAACCAACACTGCCTGCAACAAATGTACCACTAAACAATCAGTGACTGAAATAAATAGAAACTGACAGTTTTGCAATGGCAAATTAGTTCAATATTGACGATACGCGAGTAAATTCAGTGTCATTGCCCCGGTCTTATGTCAGATAAAACCACCTTTCTGTGACACTGTCAAATCTGTCGCATCATCAAACCAAAATGTGCAGAGGTTCCTCCTATCCAAACACCTGATAATAAAACACACCATTAAATATCTTTAGCACTTTGGCGCTATGTCTATCTAGTAGTAATTGTGAGAAAGAATAACAATCAGGAAATTTATGCTGCGGTCATATCATTTCTGATCTGAAGCAATTGAATGAAAATATAGCTTTTCCACTGCAAAACATTATAAATGATTGCATAGTATTGTCATAAGAGTTTAGCATTAGGCTATATTCCTTGTTTACACAGATAATGGACAACAATCTGGGGAGCTAAAATGAGGGCTGCATCAAACCGGTTATCTTTTATAGAGATAATATAACACTCTGAATAAGTAAAACAGTTCATTGGCACATTCAGATTAAACAATAAACATAGAATTACTGTTGTGGTTTTATGTTTTTGATAGTGTAGAACCTGCAGTGCATGTGCTATTTTCAATATCTGAAAAGGCCACAATAACAAGGCATATATTGTTGATTGGAAGACTGAATATTACCGCAAAATGGTAAATATGTATGATTTGATGCATGCGTCAGAATCCCAACCTCTCTGTATGTGTAGTAACTTTATCTTATTATCTCTTCCACTGGCCGTTGATGTACTAACAACTTTTAATGGCCCACAGGGCTGACCTCGGCTTGACCAATCATGTTTCTCAAGTCCAGGCCATAGGGGCTCATTGGCTGAGTTCTCTCAACCAGACAAAGCCATCTGTGGCCTCTCATCACCTGGGAAACAACCTGAGGCAGCCGAGCATGATGGGAATGAAGTCAGCTGGCTCACAGTTACAGTGATGTCCCCATTGAGCACCCTTGGCATGCGTTTCATTCTTTAACTACAAACAAACAAACAAACAAACAATGGTAATTGAAGTTAAATTTCCTGAATCGTCAAAATATTGTGCAATGTTGCCAGGTGGCTCTGTAAAATGCGCTCATGTGCTCTTGAATATCTTCTTTGTGATATCATAAGTCAGACAGAGCTGGCAAGACCTGCAACGTTCCCCACCGGCTGCTTCACAGCTAGACAAGGGTTAGGAGGAGAGCAGACGTGGATGCAAGATAAGGGGAAATAGAAAAGAAGAGGAACAGAAGGATTCATGAAGGAGATTCTCCTCAGTTTTGCAGCACAGCATCCCAGCGCTACCCATCTTTCTTTATTTCCTCCTCGTCTTCAATGCCTAAAACACAAACGTCCCCCTCAACTCTCATTCACCTCTATCAACCTATTTTCTCTCTCTCCCACTCTTCCTCTTTCCTATAAGCTTTGGCTCTTGCTCTTGTGTCCTGCTGTTGCATCTTGCTATGCTCCACTTAAAATGAGGAGAACGATCTATAATTAACAGCGAGGACAAAGGCTAAAACAACATTATTGTGGGAGTAAGATTGAGCCAAACAAACAAACATACTGTCCAAATTGACACCTTAAATCCTGATGTGGCTTGCATTTCCACCAGGTTAGGAAGACAGGCTGGTGATTGGCAGGTGAATTAATATTGTGATGTACAGGAACAAGAACTTGGAACAGATTAGGCCAGGGGTCGGGAACCTATGGCTTGCGAGCCATACCTGGCCCTTTTGATGGTTGCATATAGCTCATAGAGCCCTCATAACAATATGCTGTACATGTGATTCTGTCGTGCAGGCAAAGCAAATGACGCAGAGACAGTTTGTCCTAGTGGGGTTGCCGTAATTATGGAAACTCTTTTGACAAAGGTTCTCAAAGAAAAAAAATATGAGGAGTGCCGAAGTTTTCAACAAGAATGGGCAGCCTTTGTGGAGAGAGAGGATTCTGCTGTGTTTAAATTCACAGATGGGGAGTATGCCAAAGCTTTCGTACTGCCACACAACTTTGCATAAAGACAAGATAATCAAACGAACAAAAGACATGCCTTTTTCGACAAGAACTGTTCACCATTGTACCAGCATGATGGCAAATCAAATTGAATCCCGTTCACGATTAATGGATGGAAATCCCAACGCCTGCGTGAAGATTAATCTGATAATGTATGAAACAGACTATCAAGCCATCAGCAAAACCAGGCAGCACCTGAAGTCGCATTAATGGTAAGAAGTAATTTTGTCATCAATGGTTAGCAACATCCTGTTATTTAAAAGAATTCAGAGACTTTATTGTACTCTTAAAGTGTTGGTTCTACATAAATTCGCAAATACCTTATTTTGTTTTTTAAATATTGCATGGTTCGTTTTAAAATATTTGGCATTTATGGCTCTCTCAGTCGAAAAGATTCCTGACCCCTGCATTAGGTTATTTACAGTAAATGTAAAAAGCGACTTCCAAAAAAATTCACCTTACGAAATTACTTTTGCAACTAATTAATTTTGTAAGTAGAGGTACCACTGTACCATGCCTCTGGGGGGCACTCAAGACATGTCATCAAACCAATCAAATCTACTTTGTGAGTAATATAACTTTCCACCAATATCACAGGATCATTCTCATGTCTTTAATCTACTGTCAGTAAATCATTTATCCTATTCTTGTCAAACAATTTGATGTCACAATAAACATTCGGCTATTGAGGAAGTACTAAAAGTGTGAAGAGGAACCCAAATCTTAAAGAACTCAGATTATCTGTATTTTGAGATGGAAACCAAATCACCTTTTGTGCTTGCATAAAGCTGATAATCAGCTGTTTATGTTAGAGTTTTAATACTCATATAATAGATTTTAAAAATGATTAATTTGAATTACCTAATTCACAACCACGTTTTGTTGAAACAACCAAATATGCTTTGACTTTATGACTTGACTTACTTGTGCAGTGCACTCGGTGGCAGCTTGCTGGTCTTTTCCATCTGGCCATAGCAAGAGGTCCTAGCTTCAGGGATGTCACCATACTCATCCAACATGGCTGCCGCTGCTGACGTTATGATCCCCAAACCATCACGCACGCGTGCTTCCAATGGATAATCCCAGTCATCATAGGAGACCGAAATCATTCCTGATGGGAACTCTTCAGGTGTTATTTCCGGGTTCCCAGTAGTCAGAGACGGTACAATCCAGATGTAACCGAAGCCTGTGAGGCCCAGAGACCGAGCCTCCTCCAGGATGTAGACAGCCTCATCCTTGGAGCAGTAGAGCACAACCACCGGTGACTGGACTTTTTTCAGCATGATCTGGGACCGGCTATCTTCCTCCACTGCATCCAAGACGATGATATTCTGCAGATCCCAGCCAACAAAACTGGAAAGGATGGCAGCATAGAAATATTAATTCTGTGAATTTTTTTAACTTTTCATTATTTTCATTTAAAACGACTCTGGTGCTGTCTGCTGGCAAGGATGGTGAGCATTACCCATTATCCTCAAATGAGTCTCTGACATGGTTTAAGATTGACATCGATGGGGTTTATCGATGGAATGCAAATGGCAATAAACGCCGGCTTGCAAAATGGGTGGCTTTAATATGGCTGACAAGTGTGATGTAATTTTGTCATTTTATATTTATATAGCCACTCAACTGTTGAATGGGAGCACATTATTTCCAGATTTTAGTGAGTCTAATTTGCTGCAATCCACTATATATATATATATATGATGTAACAGCAGAGGAGCTAATGAAGTTTGCATTCATTGTCAACAGTGATTATCATTGCAGCAGGTTCAACTCCAATGAACCGGATCAAATAATTAGCATAAAATAAAAAAATACCCGCTCTTTCAGATGAGATTTCCTATTTGTGGGGCTAACAATCCAACGCTTGGTGAATTGTGCTTCACATTGATAGGAATACAACAAAAGAGATGACTTGCAATGAATGCTTAAAAATGTCAAAACCTTGAATGCTTAAAACGCTTAAAAAACACAATAGACTAACTGGAATAGTTTGAAAAGGGACCATTTTAATTAATAGCCAACCTAAATTACCTTGCAAACCTGATAAAAGGAAATCACTGATTATAAAAAAAAAAAAAAATCAAAAAGCACCTCATCATTGGTGCATGTAAAGATAAGTAAAAAAAAAAAAAAAAAAAAGATTTCCTGAATGATGATGATCAGGATGTTCCAGACCCCACAAATTTGAGAAAGTAAAAGACACACCGCTGCACAAATGTATGGTCTATACCACAGTTCCTGATATAACCTTTGGATACAACTAGCAAGGTTGTGATTACTTTGCTCCTCAAAAAAAAAAAAAAAAAAAAAAATCTTGCTCAAAACAGAACAGCATACCAGATCAGATAAAATCCCTTTTATAATCTGTCTCTCTAGAAAGTTATCTGAAGTGAGAGGTAACAAGTGCTCATTAAACATCACACTAGATAAGCGCGATATGATCATTTATCTCTCTCATCTAATGCCTGCCTGATTTAAAAAAAAAAATAATCCACAGTGATAATATTCAGGAGATCTTATTACACAAAGGGGAATTGCATCAGTGATAGATGGAAAAGGGTGTTATTGGTGTAGTTAAAATATATATTGTGTAACAAATTGGGGGCGAACTGTGGAATTAAAGGGCTGTATTTTAACCTAGAGCTAAAAAAAAAAAAAAGAGCATAGCTACACACCATTATAGTACGTCAACATTTATTTATTTATTTATTTATTTTAGGTTGCGCATTTACAGTATTAATCCATTCAGAATTTTCAGTTGAGTAATTTGGTGACAAAGTGTACAGAAATGTGTTATTATATGATAGCCAAGAGCATTTTACATTCAAATTGGCCTACATTTCAAAACAAAGTAAATCATTACGGTTGTCCCAAGCGTTATATATGCACAAATATCTGTAGTGACAGATAATATAGTAGAAGTTTTACTTCCGCAATCTCTCCAAATGTGGAGATTGAGCATTTATAATGATGAAAATTCTTTTTGTAATTCTATACTATCTTATATTTTCTCTCTTTTCAATATATTCATAATTTCAGTCAAATTCATGTATCATGTATCTTCATAAAAAGCCTCCCCCAACCCAACATTCTCCAGTATCTAGGCTGCATTTCATCTCAGCTCCCGAGAGTACTATAACATCTGCCAGCTCAGCCTTGACTCACTGAGCTGGCTGGCCCATTTTGTTTTCACTTGAGATGATCGAGGTCTTTTGCTATTAAAGTTGTCTGTCCATGACCAAACCCCAGTGAGCAGGTCCAACAGCAACACGGGAAATCGACAGTTAATTAAGGTTACTCATTGAAGTTATTCCACCTTTAATTAATTCTGTTTTATTATTCAAATATTAACGTTAACAACCCCGAAGGAATAAATATGTATATTTGAATGCTAAATTATATTGGATGTACACTCTAAGCAAGCGGTTCAACTTTTGAGCAAATAACTCAACAATGCTGCATATTATAGACTCAACCAAGTATTATGGCTATTGACAACAAACAAAATATTAGACCCATGCATTTTTTGTAGTGCTTGTCCTCAGGTAACTGGAAGCAGGATACACCACAGGTTGGCAGTCACAAACACTCACACCATCCATCTTCTTTGCCGCTTATCCTCACGAGGGCCCCAGGGAGTGCTGGAGCCTATCCCAGCTGTCAAGAGGCAGGAGGTGTGGCACACCATGAACTGGTTGCCAGCAAATCGCAGGGCACATGGAGACAAACAGCCACACTCACGATCGCACCGAGGGGCCATTTAGAGTGTCCAATTAATGTTGCATGTTTTGGGATGTGGGAGGAAACCAGAGTGCCCAGAAGAAACCTACGCAGCCACGGGGAGAACATACAAACTCCACACAGGCAGGTCCGGGATTGAACCCGGGACCTCAGAACTGTGAGGCCAACGCTTTACCAGATGATCCACCATGCCGCCTATTCACACCAAAGGATAGTTTTATTTTGTTTGTTCAGCTATCTAATGTAGATGGAAATGTTATCTCCCCTGAGAAACCCCACAGGAGCAAAGGGAGAACATTCAAACTGCACACAGAGGTTTTCCAATGGAGTTTCAAACTTAAACTGAGAGGCTGATAGTATGCTTAACGCCTCACCATGATGTGCCAAATGTTTATTTTGATGTTATTACACTACCCAAAAATGACACAGTACATATACTGTACCACAGATAGACAAAACAAACCACATAGTTTGGGTGAACAAATATTTAGTAATCTACAGACTACCAACCCTCACTATAAGTTCAAAATTGCTGAACCATTTATTTGACTTCCAGCTGAACATAATGGTCTGCTGCGCTAAGCATTTGACTACAGCATCAGTCAAAATGACCTAGAGGTGCGGAAGATGGCAAAGCTACAGGAATACTAAACCAAACTGTCATCCACATTAATTTCAAGAGTGCCGCTTAAATCCTTGTGGGCTGCTGTGTTTGAAACCAATATGAGGAGAAGTGATGAAACATCCAAGGCCAAACATTGAGTGCAGTAAGTCTCCAAGACAGTAAACAACCTCATGGACCGCAGGGATATCTGCCGTCATGATGGATGAGATTATAAGAATGGTGAAAAAAATAATATAAAGATGATAATGATATAACATGAAGATGATCATAACATCCTTTAGTAAGTTTTTGGAAGATGTAATTTGGTAACTAAAAGATTTTGTGGTATGTGTGCTGTTAAGGAGTCGGCACAGTGGATCAGCTGGTAAAGCGTTGGCCTCACAGTTCTGAGGACCCGGGTTTGATCTCAGCCCCTCCTGTGTACAATTTGCATCTTTTTCCCATGCCTGCATGGGTTTTCTCTGGGCACTCCGGTTTCCTCCCACGTCCCAAAAACATGCAATGTTAATTGGACACTCTAAATTGCCCCAAGGTGTGATTGTGACAGTGACTGTTGTCTGTCTCCATGTGCTCTGCGATTGGCTGGCAACCAGTTCAGGGTGTACCCTGCCTCATGCCTGTTGACAGCTGGGATAGGCTCCAGCACTCCCTGCAACCCTTGTAGGATAAGTGGCAAAAAAAAAATGGATGGATAGACGTGTTATAAAGCTGTTAACAGCTGTTCATTTCGTTTTTGAGAACAGTGGAACTTGCTGCACAAGGATGATCTAGCGGTTATGACAGACGTCAATGCATCGTTCTGACATTTCTATGTACATAAAGCTCTATTATGCTGTCGGCACCAAGCCAGCATCAAAGATGTGATGCCGCTTTCCTACGGCAGTTGTCTAATTTTCTGAACCTCCATGCGGTTATTACCCGGGTTGCATATGCATTACGCAAATGCAATGCAGATGAGCCAATGTTTATGCTGATGAGGTGGAACAGTTGAATTTTGGTATGAAATGTCATCTGTGTAAAAACATGCTTGGGCTCATTCTTTGGAAGTGTAAATACCAAATACCTTTCTTTTTTGGGGGTCCATTGTGACTTTCATTGAATTGTTACACATTCTCATCTAAAGGACTCAATTCAATTCTGTGAAACAGACATCTAACGGGGTTTCATGCCAATGTACCTGTTGTTGAAAGCGTGGGAATTTTGATAAATGCCAACTTGGGCAAGCACAGTACCAGCAGTAGAATCTCCCAAAGTCAACACTGTATGGTTGGTAAATATTATATCAAATTTAACGGTTTATCGATCACAGTGCAATGTAAAAACATCTAACTTCGACATAATTAGAGCTCAGACTCGCCGCCTAAATTCTAATTCACTATTCATATTGAAAGTAATGAATAACTACTGGAGCACAATTGAATCACAACTCTTTACACTTTTCTGTAATTAAATTTCATTGTTCAACAAATTAAAAATCCAATTAGATTTTTTGACAACTAGTTTGGGTGGGGTGCATATTTGGTCACAAAGCCAGAAAAGACATGAATCATTTTGATTGGCGCATTTTAGTAACCAGTCTTCCCTCTGGAAAAATCTGTCGCCAAGGTGGTTCTTTTTGGTTTAAAATGTGTGTGAGAATGTCAGTCTAAATGTATGCAGACTGGAATATGTCAAGGTTTTGCTGCATGCAAGCTGTGTGGCAAATCACCAACTTACGACAGAGGGCATCAAACACTTTTAATCACTGTTAGAATAAAGTACTTTAATTGACTTGAATTGGGTGGCATGGTGGAGCAGCTGTAAAGCGTTGGCCTCACAGTTCTGAGATTTCAGGTTCAATGCCAGACTCGCCTGTGTGGAACTTGCATGGTCTCTCTGTGCTTGCATGGTTTTTCTCCGGGCACCCTGGTTTCCTCCCACATCCCAAAAACATGCAACATTTATTGGATACTCTAAATTGCCCCTCAGTGTGATTGTGAGTGCGACTGTTTTTCTCTATATGCCCTCCGTTTGGCTGGCAACCAGTTCAAGGTGTACCCTGTATCCTGCCTGTTGACAGCTGGGATAGGCTCCAGTACTCCCTGCAACTCTTGTGAGGATAAGCGGCTAATAAAATGGATGTAAAGTTATGGATGACATGTATCCCTACTGCATTTTGCAGCGAGCTGTACTATCCATCTATGTGCACATTATGTGAAAATTATGTGTCAAATAATGTTAAGACATCAAGAAGAAACATACCTATTGTCTACAGTCGTTTTTAGAATGTTGATGAACTCCTGGTAACCGGGGAACTTTGATGTAACAATAGAGAAGATGTGCCAGTCGTACTCTTCCATGATGTTCAGCATCAGCAGAGCCTCCTGCTGGATGGACGCGCCAAACTGGAAGAATGTGGACTTCACATCCTGAAAATAGGCAGAAAAGACAGCAACGGGAAGATTTTGTTAGACGCTTGATTCAATATGCCAACATTTCATCAACTGTATTTTACAAATATCATTCAAGGAGGAATGTGATAATAGTTTTTAAAACCAATGAATTTGCGTATGCACAAATGCACACACATAAAGACCAGAAAGTGTGTGGAGGACAATATACTACAGTATATGGGTGAGGGGGATCTGAAAACTTCACGTGAGCCCAAATTGGAATGATGCAGTCCATGGCAGGCTGTGCAACTCTTTCCGGGCGCGTTCACGAGGAATGAGGGTTACATTCACGCTGACTCGCTAAAACGCGCTCCATTAAATTAGACTCTGTATTGTTTCCTCATTTAATTTATTCAAACATTTGATTGGACGGCACTGACAAGCTCGACTGCATGTGAACAAATTAACTCAAGTGATGTCGCCACCAAATGACTAATTTGCGTGAGGGCTATTACAGTAGGTGAAATGAGACAAAAATAATGAGCGACGAACAGGTGGGAATGCATAACATTGTTACCCGATCTTTAGTTGTTAAATGAGTGAATTAGTGACTGTGTGCATGTGTGTGTCAGGGGGGTGGAGGGTTAGGGTGAAACATTATTGGGGGGGGATGAGTTAGAGAGTCTTTGGCGTGTCTATTTATTTGCATTGAACATTGGACCACCGCATAATGCCATATAATTTCTGACTTTACAAATAGACATACAGTACAGTAGCATGGAGTGTAGTAGTGGTAGATTGCAATTTTCAGCATGTGAAAAAATTCTTAGTTACATGCATGACTACGCAATTGCCGCCATCGTGCAACGACTGTATGCCCTCTAAACTGGGTTCTATGTAGTTCCTGTTAGCGTTACGTGTGCATCTTTTGATCCTCCTATATCAAGACTCGTGGTTTTTTTTTCCTCTGACCCTATGTGTGTGTGTGTGTGTGTGTGCGCTTGTATGCTCTAATAAAATTGAAACTCAAGTAACGATGGTGCATGGTGGGATAGCAAGGAGGTCATGCTGTAAGACTTGTCACTTCCTATCTTCATCACAGCGGTAGTCAACACCCTCACACTTTGCAGCAATGTAGAGCTAACTGTGACGAGCAAGGCTAACCATAAGATTAAGTAATACTGGATCTACATCATATTGTATTAATATATGAATATTTTTGACCTGCTCATGTAGCTAAATAGGCTTAGAAATACTTAATCTAATGATGCAATAAGTGCAATGAATTGAAACTGTTATTATCCTTGCTGTTGTCATTATTTTTTTAAAAGCTCATGTTGAATGGTATGTCAGGGTCTGTCTTTCTGTTCATTATAATGCTAAAATCTGCCAATGGTTACAGACATTTTTTTCTATGAAAGAGTTTATTTTCATACTATTACTGTGTGAAAAGCAACACTAACTTGCCAAGTACCAGAGGTGTCCTTGAACAAGGCACCATGTATGCAGCATAAATAAAAAAAATAAATATATAAAACAAAGTGAAATGACAATTTTCTGATGAAGAGCAAATTATATTCTGTATAAACTACATTTATCTACATATGTGTGTGTGTGTATATATGTACACTTACACACAGTATTTTCACATTATTGTTTTGTTATTTTGTTGAAATTGCAGGCATAAGATATAAATAGTAGTTCTCATATCCTCTGTGGCTGATAGCATCAAGCATAGTCTGGTGAGGCACACCTATAAATTTGCGCGTGCACGCACACACACAAGCATGAGTGTTTGCAGATTTGTACGTAACACTCTGCTAAAGACCAAGAACCCTGTATTTACTTGTCATATAATGTAAAAGGATATATTACACTGTATGGTTGCACTAGTGGCATAAACAGCGTGTCACATGCATGCCCGGGAGTGTCCACTGGAGGAAAGGCTCAGTGATGTGCCCCCCCCCCAAAAAAAAAAAAAAGAATCCTCTGTGCCATGTTGCTAAATATAACCAGACAAGGATGGAAATAGCAGCAGCAAAATAAATAAATAAAATCGAAAAATAGAGATGGAAATTTCTGTGAGGTGGGCAGGGGAAGCTAAATTGCCCAAAGGACAATGCTCACTGTCACCACAGCCAAAGAAAACAGAATAACGTTTTAATGACGACAATGCATCAGAAGTGATTATTTCCCATATTCATTATGGGTATTTTGTATTCGCAGGTAGGGTTACCAGATAATGTGCATCAGCAAATATTAAAAAAAAAAAACATTCCTGTGAAGTTAACTGAAGGTTCTACACTGCCCAGAGGTGTGAATGTCAGTTATGCACTGATTGTCTGCTGATCTGTGACCCTGTACAGGGTAGAAGTGGTAGAAATAGAATAATGGCTATATTAACAGATATTTTACTTCCTGTATATGACCGAGCTGCCACATAAAGGCTAGATAGTTCATGTGGTAAACTAAATAGATTATACAGTAATACATTTGCAGTGACTGACTACCCGGGAAAGAATAAAAATAATTTCTTGCATAAACATGGGGCGTATTTCGTCTGCATATTGTATTAAAACCCTAGATAACGTTTGACCACACGCACATCACATTAATGCAATCCTAAATGTTAAATCTATTGAGAAGAACAAACATCCGAGCGGCCTTCAAGTATAACACAAACTTTACACACATGCAAATGCAATTTTATGTATGATATCACATGCAAGGCTTTTTGGCAGTGAATTTTCATGGCGAAAACATGGAGAGGAAGAGACTTACTCCAAGTATCCCTGTCACATAGGAGGCAGTATTCTCGTATATTGTGGTTTGTGGGTATATGTGTTTGTGTGCGTTATCGCTGTGGTTTCTCTGTCAGGACTTTTTAACAAGCAGCCAATCCCCCCACGGGGAAACTCTGACAAAATAACATCATCCTTCTCTCTCTCCCTCCCTGCCTCTATCTTTGTCTCTGCATTTGTCTTGCGCTACCACTCGAATAAGTCCAATATTTTCCTCCAGTCACTTCCTTTAGTTTTGTTAATTTACCATCAAAAAGGTCGGGTTTTTTTTTTGGTCATTCTTATATTTCACTTTCTGATCTACACCATGCACTCCCATCCACTCCAAACTGATACGAGTCAGGCCAATACTTTGTTGCACTCTTCTGGGAAAAACGGTTACACCCTTTCAGAAGTTACCACGATGAGCATTCAGTAGATGATTTTTACAGTAAATCTAAAGTTCATATCACCAAAGAAACAGCTTTTTTTTTTGTTTTGTCATACAATCTGTCCATGTACACTTGTTACTTGAAGTTACATATTGACTACCAAATTTTTAGTCTTGTGGCAATGAGGCACTGTGGGCCGCATTTTCCTATTCCCGTGTAAAATCTTTTTTAAGTGCCTGAATTTAAAGGTCAAGTGTAATCCCTATAAACATTCTAAAATAGATATTGAAATGATAAATACATATAACATTATTCACTTCAATGTCCATACAAAAAGATAAATATGAGCAGAGAGTGCGTCATCCATGTGCAAATTTGCAGAAGTGTCATTCAACATCCAAGTGGTCGCCATATTGGCTGCATCTACTGTCCGTGATGTCACCCCAGATATTCACCATTGAAAAGACGATGTGGCCCCTACTATGGGACACGCCCCTTCAGACATGGAAGCTCTTTTTGAAGAAGAGAACATCTCGCAATCAAGTCAAGTGCCTGGGGCAATATTACCCTATGGTTTACCTGTAGATGTTATTTGGATCACTTCTAACTCACGACAGACTCCCAGACAGTATGTATGATCCAGCCCAGCCCAAGCTGTGCCCGTCCGCTAGGCACGACGTGGAAGCCTTTGCTGGTGAGCCTGACGCGGAAGCCGTCTGACGCACACATTGACACATTTAGCACCCCTGTGATACGTACGCGGATCTTTTGTTATGTTATGAGAAACGGATTACGTGGTCACCACCATTTTTTTAGTAGATGTATACACACCTACCTGTCATTTGGAACCCATGAAGCTCTCGTCCTTTCCACCCATGCAATCCATTTTTCATGACCAACCGGGTCTCTTGGAAACTTATTAAGGGTAAAGCCATCCTCCCGAGTGTTCAAGCAATATCCAGCAATGCAACGAGCCGGCATTTTGGTTAACACGAAGGAACAATGGTAAAACTAAAAAACAAACGAGTCCGCTTGAGTGCGCTACTCTCGCCAACGTCACTTCCTGCTTCTTGTCAAAAACAAATCCCTCAAGAGGATTTTCATGGCGGGAGTTACAAAAAGCCATATACGTCAAAATCATGTTTTGTGTTGAAAAAAAAAAAACGGATGGACCATTCCGGCTGCCGTTTTTTCATTAATAACAGACTAAAAATCATCCATTTCATGACACTTGACCTTTAAGCACTGTTCATATATATAGTACTTTTTCTTCCATCCAGACGTGTGCCAACCACACTCTTGATCAGCAGTCTCAACTTTTTGGCGCCATGGACTTGTTTCTCTGATGTTTGGATACAACGGCATATAAATACAAAAACAAATTATTAAATATTCAACAAATTATTTGAGATCATTGTCACTTCTTTGTTGGTCGTATTCTAAATTATGCATGCACTCAGTGTATCCCGCTGCCATATACGCATATCTGTTGACGATCAATATTGTACACTCATGCTTAAGAAGTATCTGCACCATTTGCACAATTGACACTCTACCAGATTATCAATTCGACATCTCAAACTGTTCTAAATTGCTAGAGGACTCTGTATCATAGGTACAATTGCCCCCCACCCTCCAAAAAAAAATATCAGCATAATCACAGTCGCAGTAACTGTTCATTGACTCTCCTTTATACTGTGTCTTATAATTGTATGTCTCCTAAGTATTTTCGTCATATGGTTGTCTGTTGCCGTATTAGAAGGGCTCCAAATACAGCAGAATTTGCCTTTTGTTTTTTTGAGATACGTGTTAAATAATTATGACTCTGATTTTAATACATGTAGTGATAGCCGGAGCCTTGCGTAAATTTGTCTTGAACGAGGCGCTCCCATCTTGCTTTAATCTTTGTTTGTTTCAAAAAAATCTCGTCCTCTAATGCCATTTGGGAACATGTTTAAAGCACATTCGGCAGTTGAAGGTTAAGATTGTAAACAAATTGTGGGAAAAAATAAGTCCACTCGCGCTGATATAATCCAACAATAAATATCAAAGCGAGAGCACTGCAATCATAGACTCACAGCTCCCCTTTGATCAACTCAATAAAATCTGTTTTGTTCAATCTCTTTCTGCAGCCACACGCTTTGCCCGTGGATCCTGCTCTTCAGTAGATTATTTAAATTCGATTGTAGATCTTTAACTTTACAGTCAGGCATGGGGGTGATTGGAATAGCTGGAGAGCTGAGCCTTAATGTCAACTGTCAATTGTCATGTCAACGTTGGCAAGGCCTAAATCAAGAGTCTGCAGTAAACTACATAAAAAGAAAAAAAAAAGCTGCGTTATTGGCAATTTAATTACCTTTGATAGCTTTGTGGAAGTCTATTTTACAATATCATTAGTACACGTGTAACTGCATCCAATGTGCAGCACGATATTTAACCACCACAAGGGCATATAACAGACTCCAGCCTCCGACAAATGTTGTAGAAAAAGTGCTTAAATGGATGGGAAAATGGGTGTCAGGCCAGATTTGACATGTTAACTTCATATTTTACATTTGCTCCAACCAGATTGCAAATTTGCCATGAAGTTGAATAAATGACTGACTTAAGTCAACAGAACTGCAACTGTGCCCCTTTTCCCTCTTACGCTCTATATTTTATGTTTGTACAGTATGTTTATAATTATATGACCTTTGTGCTTTTTGTAAGAAGATGTATGTTCGTAACATAACCAGGAACCACTCAGATTACTAACAACTGAATGGACAGACAAATGAAAGCGTGATTTTGCATGTTTCCTCAAACTCAGCGGAGATCAACAAAGGGCAAGAACGTTTAGCAAAGAAGTTACAATGTGATTAAAGCAGTTATAAGATGCAGTTTAGACGGACGACCCATAAAATTCTCCATCAATCCTGGGTTCCTCCAGCATTGCAGAATCATACCTGTCAGGTTCAGTGTTGACGCCAAAATGCCAACAAGTGTGAATATGAAAACGAATGGTCGTTTGGCTATATGTGCCCTGTGATTTGTTGACGACCTATCCAGGTTGTTCTCCTCTCGACCCAGTCATCTGGGATATGCTCCAGCATACCCGCAATCTGAATGAGGATCATTGACCTCACGACGACAGCTTCAAATGAGAGGCTCGGCATCTCAGAATGTGACTGGTTATTTTACATGGTGCCTTTTGATGAAGTGGATACGAGTTTAAAGGCTACCCTGCTTCTTGTCCTAACCCCTCTGAGATAAGATCCACTTTTTCTTTGACTCTGAACAGGATAGGATGTAGAAAATGGATGGATGGATGGATGGATGACTAGTTATCATTCCGTGGTGATCATTATGAAGGTTGTCAAGTTGCCAGCAGCAGCACATCGTAATTATTCTCTTCATCTTAGCTGTCCTAGCGTTTCCTAATCTCATCCTCCAGCATCGCCTCCTTTTGCTTGCTGCTTCTTTCTTTGGTGTCTTTTTTGAAGGTTTCTTGTCCTACTTTCCTTTTTGCTTTGTACCCAATTATCAATTCCTAGCTCCTGACTGTCATTCTTTATGGAAGTACTCCTCCTACTTAATCCTTTGGTACACATTTAAAATAATACATGAATAAAACAAATGACTTAAAATAGAAAAGGTAAAATCATAATCAAATACAAAACTGGATAGTATGAAAATCTGCATGCAATGGACACCTCCCCATTTTTTTTAAACATTTATAATAAACTCTACATGTACAGCAAACTGTGACCCCAAAAATGTAACATCATTTCAAAGATTATTCCAGTATTCAGACTAAAGTGACCTTTTGTGGGAATAAAAGTATGAATGCTTGTTTTTCTTTTTGTCTAAATGTGCCTCGTGATTGGCTGGTCTGCCGATCAGGGAGGCAGACAGGGAGTCTCCCTCGCCCAAAGCTAGCATATCTGTGACGCAAATGAGGATAAGCAGTATAAAATACAGTTGAATGGATGAATGGATAGATGGAATGGTTTACAGATGTTTCAATTTTTAAAAATGCACCAAAAGTGTAGGGAGGCTGGCATGTAGTATGTCACTGTTTCACAACCTGCATGATTACCAATTTTACTTCCATTTTAATGATTTTGTGTGTACATGGTTTACCGGCATGGTGGATAACTGGAGAGCCCCCTCCCTCCCAATTCGGAGCACCAGGTTTCAATCCAGCCTAACATGTGTGGAGGTTGCATGTTCTCCCCATCCCTACATGAGTTTTCTCCAGGTACTCCGGTTTCCTCCCACATCTCAAAAACATGCATGGTATCTTAAATGAGGATCCTAAATTAATCTTGTTGGTGCAAATGTGACTGCGAATGTTTGTTTGTTTATGTGTGTCCTGGGATTGGCCGCCGACCAGTTCAGGACGTACCTTTCCTCTTGCCCAGAGTCAGTTGGGATAGGCTTGAACACGACCGTGACCGTAGTGGAGATAAGCGGTACGGAAAATGGTTTGGCTTCAGTGATAGGTCCATACTGCACTTTCATTTTGAAATACATTTATTGCCTGCCCATCAGACTTCTCCTGGAACCATCTGTAAAGCTACTGCTCACGGTTAAGCGATCAGCTTGGTGGCCAATGCTCACTACTCCTCCACTAAAATGTGCGATTAGATAAATTTTCACATGTTGAAACATGAATTGGCAGGAGTTTGGAGTACGAATTGATGAGGTCTCCAAATGTCAATGCGGTGGTAATTATGAATACTAAATATTGAATGGTGAAATGACAAGCGATGTGGCAATGAGATATGGTCCTTTATACTGTATCTGGTAAGACATACTCTACAATACATGATGAAATCTCCCATCTTTGTCCCCCACAGCCTCCACTTTGACCTACAACCATGTGGAGTGGAATCAATAATGCATAATTTGCTGATAGCAGAGATGCATCAGTCAGTTGTTATGGCGATCACTAACTATGCTGACACTATCAGGAATTCGTCTGTGTGGCCAGTGACAGACGCACACCGACGCAACGAGACCTACTTTCCAGGGGACACAAACATAGGTGGGTGGTGGTGGTGGGGGTGGGTGGTGTGCTGAGGGTGGTTGGGGGGGTGGGAGAGCTCCAAATGGAATGGATGAAACATGTGGCAAGAAGATTGATGTGGAGAACAACAAAGTGATGTCAGCGAGTGAGAGGATGGGGTAACATAGAAGAAGAAGAAAGAGCACAAGAGGGCAGATTTATTGGTTGTGTTACAGACTAGATGGAACAGGTATTGTTCAGCATGGATGGAACTCATTATTTGTTTTTTAATAAGAAAGATTTGACAATAGAGGTCACCAGCAAGTACATTTGGTTCATCGTCACATTTATTGATGTATCTTTTACAAAAATAATAATGCTCAATTTTGACTGACACCGAGATTAAGAAAAGAACCATTGAAAGTGAGCTGCTTTTTTCCCCCTATAGATCCATGCAGTCCAACAAGCACAGCCTTTTCCTTACAGTGACAAAGTCCACGGTAGGAACCATATCCTCATCCCTATTTCCTGTTTCCCATTTGATTGGATGCCAGTGCGGTCTGAAGAAGCTGGTTTCATTGGCAACGTTGAAGAACAGCACTGGGTTATATTGGATGGGGCTGTCTGACCGTGTTTCAGTACACCTATGCCATTTCCCGGTCCAGACGCCCTGCCCCCCTGCCCACCCGGCCTCCCAAAATTTTAATCCATCACATACAACCATTTCTGAAGTGTGTGTGTGTGTTTGTGTGTGTGTTACCGTGAACCCTTATGTGTGGTGTGTCAAATGAAATAGATTTCGTTGTAGTTTTTTTCTACTTTACTTTGGCTGCAATAGAACAGAATAGGTCATGTATTTTTTGTGAGTATATTAGCTTTCTGTTCAGTTAAATGGCCCCACATTTCTCAAAGTAAGAAGTTGTGTGTAAATTGAGAGAGAGAAATATTTCAGCATTCATAATTTTCTAACATTTTAGCTTGGTGGTGTGCTGTGAAATCTCTCATCTAAAATGGATGCCTTGGCTCAGTCAAGGCGGTGAAGCATGGTTTAGATGTTTATCTCCTTGAGTAGTGTAGATGGAAGGCATTTTACCAAGAGGTGAAATCTGATCAGATCTGCTTTTTAAACTGTTTGCAATGCTGTGATTGGTTCTCACTTATTGATCTCACAGGTGACTAAACTCTAGCCCTGAGAAGACATGCGTCCTGCATTTTGGTATTCAGATAAAGAAAGGAAGCCTTGGGAATGAAGCCCATAGAATGAATGCAGCTATGACAAGGACATACGTAATTGTAGGGAGCATAGTGAAAGTGCAAACGGTAACAGAGTCGAAAAGCAACTGTGACGGAAAACAAAAATGAGTCAGCGATGACGCTGGTTGGAGGCAAACAAACATCTTGGAGTATCGGGGTCGTCCTCATGCAGCCTTGCTGGAGGACTGAGGACAGTAATATTATCTGACTTGAGTCGTGAGTGGACACAAGCATCTGTGGCTCTTTGCTCTTTCAACAGAGAGGGAGCGACTCAACTGGGTCAAATAGACATTTGTCCAGCCAGGTTTAATTAAGAGTCTCTTTGGTGGGGCCATGGACCATAATGTTTGTGCAATGGAGCTGATAAAACAAAACAAGTCACCTCAATTTTTCTTCTGACAGTGAAGAAATGCCTTGAACACACAGAATGGTACAGATGACAGAGTAAATATGTAATGTATTTTGCACACCATAAATCACACTTATTTTATGTTAGCTAGCTGGTCACGTAATGATTTCCAAGTGACTGATGACAACAAGAACCTGTTCCTCTTGCTTAACAAAGAGAGACGCAAGATCTTACAATTACCAAACTTGATTAATATACACTATTTGTAGTCCCATAAAATACAACAGCAGAACATTCATAAATGAGTTGCAATGTACAAAATAAAACTGATACATGATTGAGACTAATATAATCTAAAACCAGATTTTAATTATTTTATATGAGAGCATTTGCATTTATCATATGTGTTGGGGAAAATGATGATGTCTGCACCCTCGGTTCATATAGATGGATTCCTCAATTGTGAATTATTTAGTCCAAAATATATGTAAGTGGATCATCTTTATCCTAAAATAATGTTTTGGTTAGGAACTAGCTTCAATAAAATGTGATCAGAGTTAAGTCATATTCATAAAAGGCGACGGCGACAAATTAAACACATTTAACATTTTTTGAGAAAGGTTTTGCCCAAATATCAACTTAAATGTTATCATTTGTGCTAGATTTAACAGCTGGGAAATTGGAGCTGACCCGCTTTAAAGCTCCTCTGTAGTTTCAAATAATCTTGAAAGAGAAAGAAAGCTGGGGCAAAGAATATAGCGCACTCATCTATTTACAAATAAAGAAACAATTTGCATCACCTAATGATGACAACGGCACTGACCCATCCTAAACACACACACGCACGCACGCACAGTTGTGGTCGTGCTTGACAGGGTTTGTTAGTTTTCTCATTTGATTTGGTTTATTTTAGTACTGCAAAACCCAAATCCACATTCATACTTTATCCTCCTTCCATTGTCTCTCTCGTCTCTATTCCCACCTCTTCCCATTCCTCTGCTGCTCTACTTTTATTGCTATTTGAACCCTTCCCGCTTGTTCTCTCTGGAAGTCTTTGTTAATATGATCAGTACAATCGACTTATTTGGGAACATTTCTCCTCTCTGCTGCAATTTTAATGAACATGCATACATACTCAACATGCATGTATACTGTCGGCACATGCGTGTTGGATCTGGGAAAACCAAAGCGGGAGAGACAATGAAAGGGAACAGTGGTGTGAAAAAGCCTTTAATTTGCAAATCAAAGACATTATGAGTCACATATTTGTGTGTGCCTCAGCCAAGGGGGAAGGCTCTTATTTTCTACTCTCCACTTTTAATTTTGTGCGTGTGTCTGTTTTCGTGCATGGGTGTCTGCATCATGTATCTTGTTCTGAAGATGAATAATTGTTCTGCTTATAGTGTGCACAGCTTTGATTGCATCCCTTGTAAAAGGCTCACTTGAGAGCATTTCTGCAGACCAAAAATTAAGTGAGCATGTAAAAGATATATTGTTTAAATGGATTGGATTTATATAGCACTTTATCTAATCTATCACAGTGCCCAAAGAGTTTTTACGTTACGGTAACTAGTTACGCAAATGTTGGTTCTGTCCATACTTACGATGTGAGGTGGAAGACAAGTGTGACTCCCATGTTGATTCAGAAACAATGTCATCATTGGCTGCCCAGTGGAACATTCTTTCATTAGTTTTTATATTCAAAGGGGGCATTGCTATATTTAGAAACGTTTTTTTAATACTGTCTCTCTTACTTATAAATATGAAACAATAAAGGCAAACAAACAATCTGCAAAAACAGTACTCTGAGGGTGACACTAAGGTCATAAAATACCTAAAATGCAAATACTTACAGTATTACTAGCAAACAGCCCCTCTGAATTTTGTATTTTGCTTTGCAAGTACTTGAAACCCAAAGAGTCATGTTTATATTTCTCATCACAACACACAAAACTGTTGTTTGTATGACTAGAGCATTTGTGAGAGCTGTAAAAAAAAAAAAAAAAAAAAAAAAGGGGTGGTGGGGGTAAAACAGGTGAAATGGAAAAAAAAGAGCTTACATTTCCCTTCTGAAATATTGTGACTATAGAACAGAGAAGCATAAAGGGGGAAAAAAACATAAAATGGTGCACATTTTTGCAAATTATGAAATATTTCAATTTTCCCATTACCGCACACAGACTCACAGAGTGCAGCATCTATTCTCCTTCAATGTCCACAGGCTGAAAACACCACGCACGCGATAATGCCCCAGCATGCAATGAGAAATTATTCTCACACGCTAGAGAGGAGCTGCCTAAAACAAAACATTGTCATGCAGTTTTCACATAATAAATTATATTCAACTAATTATTCACCAAATAAAATAGGGTAGGGATGTGTAGAGAAACAAGACTTTTTTTTCTTTCCATCTGGGAGATAGAATTGAGGTATGAACTCGATGGAACATCACTGGGATACGTCGTTATGATGAATTCTCGAAAGACAGTCAGAAGCTCCCCTTTAAGCGCTTTGGGCATTATGAAAAAACTCCAGGATCTAGTGTGTTTTCTGTATTGATTGGGACTTCCAAAGTTTATCTAGATTTGAAAAGACAGATGAAACAAAAATGTTGGGGGGATATGAGATACTGACACCTATCACCTATGGTTTCAAAGTCGTAATCAACACTATTTAGAGAGAGAATTCTAATTGTGCTACAATATATGTAAAATTGACAAGTGTGCACTGTGGTGAACTGAAAACCATCATGCTTCGGGTTTTACACATTTTCATGGACCTCATGAAGATGCAGCGACATTTTAATGGCTGGAAAATAGAGAAGTTCGTCATAGTGTGTCACTTTTCGTATCAATTTCCTGCAGAGATTCTGCTGACACTGGCAACAAAAGCAGGTCAAAATGGATAACACTGAATTGTTTTAGGAGCTGGATTAGAATATTGTACATTGGTTTTGAATTTAATTGGTAATTTCAAAAGGTAGTATGTGTCATGATCCTGCCGCTCCAGCCTGGGCTGGGCGGGTGTCCGCGGTTGCGCTGATTGGAAGGTGCACACCTGCGCCTCATGCAACCTGATTATGCTATGGATTTATATGACCGCGATGACAACTGGCCGGGCCAGTTCGTATGATCTTCATGTCCCATTCGTGTGCTCCGGTATCCCTGATTGAACCTGTGTGTACCGACCTCTGTCCGTTCTCCGACCAACCTTGTAAGCCTGACTCCTTCGATACTTCTGCCTGCTTTGATTGTTCTCCCGTGTGCCGACTCCTGCTTGCCCGATGTCCCAACTACCGCTGCTGCGCCGGACTGCCTGTTCGATCCCCTACCTCTGCATACAATAAACGTGTCTCTTCTTGAACTACCTTGCGTCTTCCGAGTTCCTGCATTTGGGTCCTACTCTCGTTTCTGATGGGACGTGACAGTATGTTTTATTTATAACAAATTATGTGGGAAGTCCAGTTTTTGTCTGTGTCATACTGAGAGGTGTGATAACGACATCAAACTAACTCGGGAGTTTACTTTTCAATAAAAATAACACTGGACATCTTGCAGCAGAACATGGTGCATAAGTGGTGGAAAACCAAACTGGCAAACCTGACATGAGTGATCAGTGGAGTGTAAAACACTGATTGCGCAGCCAAAATTGTTCACGTTCATGTTTGTCAGACCCAGTTTGTCCCATTGCTTGTTTTATTGCTTGTTCTCGCTCTTCCTGTATCGCTTCTCCCGCATTTGCCCCCTCCTCCGTTTCGCACGCTCACACTGCAGTACAGTCTTTATCCTATTACAGCCTCCTTGCTTCTGTGGAGCACTTTTGCTTGTCGACACAATGAAAACTGGCAGGATACATTACTTGGCTCACTCCGCTCTGGATCTACCTCCCACCCTTCCTTCCCCTCTCTTCACTCTTGAATCTTTTTATCCTTTTGCCTTTCTGTAGTTTTCCCATCCATGGCAAGTTTTCTTGTACTTTCACTTGTTATTTTTGCTCTGTTAAATGCATCAGTCTGTTACTCACTGATCCAACATCTGTTTGCCAAAACCACTTGTAAGAACAATGCTTTGCCAAGCTTCTGTTCCTTGGCACCACAGAGTGAGTTGGGAACTCAAAAGCTTCTCATGCCATATCAGAAAAACACTCTCAGGACAGATTAGCTAAACTGACCCCTACAGCCCATTCTGGGTTAATCCCAAAGTCTCCAACCAATAGGTAAAAAGAATATAAAATTAGTTGGAATGTATGAAGAGGAGAGAGTTATGGGAAAGAGTAGTAGAGGCTAGACTCAGGTCAGAAGTAAGTATATGTGAGCAACAGTATGGTTTCATGCTGAGAAAGAGTACCACAGATGCATTATTTGCCTTGAGGATGCTTGTGGAAAAGGACAGAGAGAGACAAGCCTATGACAGAGTACCAAGAGAGGAACTGTGGTACTGCATGCGCAAATCTGGTGTGGCGGAGAAATATGTTACAATAGTACAGGACCATGTATGAGGACAGCAGAACAGCGGTGAGATGTGCCGTAGGTGTGACAGAAGAATTTAAGGTGGAGTTGGGACTGCATTAGGGATCCACTCTGAGCCCCTTCCTGTTAGTGGTAGTAATGGATAGGCTGACAGATGAGGTTAGACTGGATTCCCCTTGGACCATGATGTTAGCAGATGATATTGTGATCTGCAGTGAAAGCAGGGAGCAGGTGGAGGAACAATTAGTGTGCCGTAGGTGTGACAGAAGAATTTAAGGTGGAGGTGGGACTGCATCAGGGATCCACTCTGAGCCCCTTCCTGTTAGCGGTAGTAATGGATAGGCTGACAGATGAGGTTAGACTGGATTCCCCTTGGACCATGATGTTAGCAGATGATATTGTGATCTGCAGTGAAAGCAGGGAGCAGGTGGAGGAACAATTAGAAAGATGGAGGCACGCACTGGAAAGGAGAGGAATGAAGATTAGCCAAAGTAAAACAGAGTATATGTGCATGAATGAGAGGGGTGGTGGAGGAAGAGTGAAGCTCCAGGGAGAAGAGATAGCAAGGGTGGACGACTTCAAATACATGGGGTCAACAATACAGAGCAATGGAGAGTGTGGTAAGGAAGTGAAGAAATTGGTCCAAGCGAAGTGGAGCAGCTGGCGGAAGGTGTTTGGTGTTCTATGTGACAGAAGAGCCTCCGCTAGAATGAACAGCAACGGAATGAAAGTCTATAATAACAGTGGTGAGGCCGGCCATGTTGTACGGACTAGAGACGGTGGCGCTGAAGAAACAACAGGAAGCAGAACTGGAGGTAGCAGAAATGAAGATGCTGAGGTCCTCGCTCGGAGTGAGCAGGTTGGATCGGATTAGAAATGAGCTCATTAGAGGGACAGCCAAAGTTGGATGTTTTGGAGACAAGTTTGGAGAGAGCAGACTTCAATGGTTTGGACATGTCCAGAGGCGAGAGAGAAGGGTGCTGAGGATGGATCTGCCAGGCAAAAGAGAGAGAGGAGGCCCAAAGAAAAGGTTGATGGCTGTTGTGAGGGAGGACATGAAGACTATGGGTGTTAGAGAGGAAGAAGCACAAGATAGGCTTAGATGGAAAAAGATGACACACTGTGGCGACCCCTAGTCGGGACAAGCCGAAAGGAAAAGAGGAATTAGTATGAAGAGGACATTCTCATGTTGATCAGCAGAAAGGGTGGGGCCCCTTATTCGCAAGCTGTCTCTTCAGTCATACCATAATTTTGTCCAAGTGGTTTGATACAGTAAGAGCTGCAAATTGGGTAACAGCAGTAATGACTGGCTTGTGGATAAACAGTACATCTAATCAGTGCATCATAACCCATTCTGCTCAATTGTTGTAAGACGAGTGACGAGTGAAAAAACAGCCAATGATGACACATCTAAACTCTCCTCAAACAAGAGCCAAAACCATTGCATGGAGGACTCCATTAATGCTGCATTTTACATCTCTGCTGGAGAGTTTAAGTTCCAAAAACTGTACGACCGAAAACATATGTTTGAGAATTCTTGTAGTATTAGCAGTGAGGCCTGCATTCATCAGAAAAAAACATTTATGAATATGATGCCAAGGAAAATAGTTTATTTATATAGCACATTTTCATACACAAGGTAACTCAATGTGCTTTGCATAATTAAAGGCATTTAAAACAAAGAAAAAGCACCAATGAACATGAAGACAAACAGTGGACTTTGTGTCTGTAGTGAATGCCAACTGAGTTATATTCACTGTGTGCCTCTCACTTGTTCTCCTGTCAGCTTGGCAAAGAGTCAGAGAAGCCCCCGCAGATGGGAAGGACTCTGAATAAAGCAGAGGTTTTATTTGACGAGCCCTTCATAGGGACATGATGACTGTCTGGAATGTACCCAGAGAGTAAGCTGATCTCCTTATCTGTCCATTCTGTATCCTATTACAGTATCACCTTCCATCACACTCACCATTCAAAGGTTTAGAACAGCTTTTATACTAAGCTGCACATTCACTTTTTGTCCTTTCTCCTCCCTGCCATCCCTCTCCTCACGCCCTCAATGATCACTACATACACTCCCCACCCGAGCTTTTATAGCACCTCTCACACAGGTCTTGAATATATGCCATAGATAAACCTGTGCTTTTCAACAACTGCAATCATTTGTATTGTTTTCTGTATATTGAGCTGTAAAAACAAAAAACAAAAACAAAGAAACTCACTATTAAGCTTGACAAAGGTAACAAGAAATCCAGCTAAGCCTCACAGATCACCACAGATAACCGAACAATCTCATTTTAAAATTATATGCCTGCAATGCCCCCAACCTTCTTCATATCTAACATCCATCCATCCATCAATCCATCATCTGAGTACCTTATTCTCACACGGGTCGAAGGATTGCTGGAGTCTGTCACAGCTATCTTTGGCCAGGAGGCTGGGTACACCCTGAATTGGTTGCCAGCCAATCGGAGGGCACATAGAGACAAACAACCAGTCGCATTCACACTCACATCTTTGGGAAATTTAGAGTCTCCAGTTCATCCATGCGTTTGGGACATGGAGGAGGAAACCGGAGCACTTGGAGAACACCGACACAGCCAAGGAGAAAACACACAACCTCCACACAGGCACGGCTGGTATTTGAACCCAGATCCTCAGCACTGCGAGGCTGATGCCCAAACCAGTCGTCCACCGTGCTGCTCATACTGTAGCCAACATTTGGATTTAAAATGAAATGGTTGAAAAAAATCTCTGGATACCTTCAACCATGTGCCACCCACTCAGGTTTTGTCAAATCATTTATGTAGAAAACTAATAGCAATGAGATTGCAGCACTTGCAAATAGTCCTTTAGAGTGTACCCGAAGAAAACTCATACAGGGACGGGGAGTGGTTTGAAGAAATAAATGTAGATTGCAGCGTATCAGTCTAGAATATTTACAAAAACAAAACAAAGTTGTTGTGGGTTTTTTTTTTGTCCTCTTGGGCTGTTAGGTCAAGCAGAAAAGAAGATCTGTAACCCTTTTTTTTTTTTTTTCCAAAAAGCAGTCTTACTGTGTCACAGTGACATATTTAACCTGCCTGTTATTTGCAATATGCTTTTTTTTATTAAAAATGCCAGTTTCAAAGGGGAGTGACAAAAATGGAGAGAAAATAACAAAATATAGGAAGAGGACAATAAAAGACAGATATTAACTAAGAAATATGAGAAAAGTAAATCATTCAATGCCTAGTACAATGACAGATTTCAGTGATGTATGGGGTGGTAGTTCTTCATCCTGCAAAAGAAGGACAGGTCTGAACAGGAGGGAAAGCATGCAAGACAGAGGTAGTGGACCCGGCTGTACAGTGGCGGGAGTGGCTACATAAATTCTAAACATCTGCAAGTGAGTGCAAATGAGGGGATACCCAGGATATTCGAATAAGTAAGTTATTTATCCAAATGAGTGAGAAGGCCCACACCAAGTGAATAAATCCCAGAGTATCTGCAGACATATGCAAGTAATTGACACCGTCTCCCCTGCATAAACTGTTACCTGTAATTACTCGGCCTGCACTGCAGGGGCTGAGGACGCCACAGTAGCCACCCGAGAGGTGGGGTCAGGTGAAGGAGCCCACCCGAAAGCACCCTGATGAACGGGGCACCAACCACACTCTGGGGCCCGGGGTGGTCCACCGGCCCAACCGAGATGCCACACTTGATGTTTTAACACCGTAATGTCACTTCATCTGAACCGACAAGGTTGACAGACATTAATCCTTGGATAGTGTTTATTGTGCCTATTCTGCCTTAATGATTAATTTGGTAGCTCTGGGTCTGAATTCAGAAACTACAAAACATCAAGCCAAACAAACAATAGATATCGCAAAGAATAAATTGGGAGTAGGAGAGCGTGACAGGAGGAGTTGCCAGTGTCCACAATGCAAGCCAAGAATCAATGTGAGATTATCAGATCACTGTAGAACAATCCCACTGGTACAACCAGGTGCAAAAAAAAACAACAACACACAAACACACAACAGCTGCATATGAATCAGTGTCGTGTTAGTGTTTGTGCACGTGCATGATAGAGCCAGATTGACACCATTATGTCTTCTCTCCCTCCCGCCTCTCCATAAGCCAATGCATCCTAATTACTCTGCTATTAAGCAGCTTTGGATCAGTAGAGCTATGACTATAATTGTTGAGATGTGAGTGTTTGAGTGTGATGAGGGCGTGGATTGGGTGGGATTCGATAGAGTGGGAGAGAGAGCAAAGGTGAGAATTTCATCATCTCACCAATATCCCCACTGGTTCACCTTTCTTTGCTCCCTTTCCATCCCCTTCATCTCTGCTCTTTATCAGAAGCTATAACAGATGCAACCGAGCTTGAACTTTTAATAACAAGAAAACAATTACTTCATTCTCCGCAATAGTACAAAGATGATTTGTTTGCTCAAGATGACAGTGGTTCGGGATCACTCCATTCATTCATTATCTGAATTACTTATCCTCACAAGGGTCATTGGAATGCTGGAAACTATCTCGGCTACTTTCGGGCACGAGGCGAGGTACACCCTGAACTTGCTGCCAGCCAATCGCAGAGCACATAGAAACAATCAATCACACCTTTGGGCAATTTAGTGCCTCTAATCAATGCATGTTTTTGGGAGGTGGGAGGAAACTAGAGTGTCCAGGAAAAAAAAAAAAACCCACACAAGCATGGGGAGAACATGTAAAATCCACACAGGCGTGGCTGGGATTTGAAACCCAGTCCTCAGAATTGTGAGACAGACATTCTACAGTAACCAGGCAGTCACCATGTAGCAGGGATACTTCAGTAAGAAAAAATAATAATAATCCTGTTGCTGGAAAGTTTTACATTGTTTTGTTTGCATCAAATTACTGCCCTTTTCTTTGTAACATTATTAGTTTGAGACAGTACAGTATTTTCTGCAGTAAATGAGAAGATTGAGAGAATTATTGTGTCTTCATTATAGATAAACGAGCCCCTAATTGGGAGGCAATGTCAGGTGAATGGTTTAGTAAAGTAGCTCCAATGTATAAACTGTACGATACCTTTACTTCTCTTACCCTGGATATCCGATCTTCCCTCAAATCTATTGTGTTCCTTTTTCTAACTGTTTCTAAATGCCCAATATACTATGTCTCCCTCAGTTAACAGTAGTCTTGTCAGTCTCCCAGAGTGTGTTTGTCCTTGTGTGCGTGCATGTGTGTTGGCCAGTTAGGCTCAGTGGCAATCAATAAGTATTTGGGCAATGGCTCAACATAATAATAGAGATTCACCCAGGCTGGATACGGTGTGTGTGTGTGTGTGTGTGTGTGTGTGTGTGTATGTGTGTGTGTGTGTGCATGTTTGTCTTTACTGCATTGTGGGGACTGACATCTGACAGATGTTTCGTAGCTCATCATCATCATATCAGAAGGTTGTGTCCGTGTGTGTACGCGTGTGCTTAAACAGTGTATCTTTTGTTTGAACCCACCCACTTTTCAATTGAGCAAAAGTAATGAAACGGGTCTGATGAGTAGCTCAGGTGTTGCCTTTTAGATGGATTGTGAAAACATTAGATAATGCTTGTTTTTTTGCTTTGAGTTTCACCTCTCAAAACAGAATTTGATGTTACGTGAACATGAAGACCAGAACACCATCTATGGGAGAAAAGCAAACAATTTTGAAGTTAAGAGAAGAAGGAAAATCCATCATCCATTTTCTGAGCTGCTTTTCCTCACAAGGGTTGGAGGAGAGCTGGAGCATAACCTAGCTATCTTCAGAGCTATTGCAACATTGGGTAAAGCCAAAACAACAATTTGAAATGTCCTGAAAAATATAGAAACTCCTGGTGTACTGAGCAACAGATATTAAACAGGTCAGCCAAGAGTATAAACAGAATTTGATGACAGAAACATTGTGAGCACTATGAAGAAGTACCCAAAGACAATGGTCAGTGATCTCACGGCCAACCTCCACCTTGCAGGGGTGAAGGTTTTACAAGATGGCCATACCAGAAGAGCCCAACAACTCATCAGCAAAAATAATTGGAAGGCCAGACTGGATTTTGCAAATAATTAAAGAGATGAGCCACAAAAATTTTGGAACAAGGTTTTATGGAGCGATGACATCAATATTAACCTTTACCAAAGTGATGGAAATTCCAAAGAATGGAGAAAGAAAGGATCTGCTTTCAAGAAAAAAAAAATCACATGGTCATCTGTGAAGCATGGTGGAGGTCATGTCATAGCCTGGATTTGCATGACTGCTTCTGGAACGGGTTCAGTAGTCTTTATTGATGATGTATCTCATGATGGTAGCAGGTGAATGAATTCTGAAGTCTACAAAACAATTTACTTCAGCAAATTATAGAAAACAATACATCCCAACTAATTAGGAGTAGCTTCACTATCCAACAAGAAAATGACCCAAAGCACCATGCTAACAAATAACAAGGGACTTCATCAGGGAGAAAAAGTGGAAGGTCTTAGAATGGCCAAGTCAATCACCGGACCTTAACCCAATAGAGCATGGATTTTACCTCTTGAAGAGGAGACTGCAGGGAGAACCCCCCAGAAACAAACAAGAACATTAAGAGGCTGCAGTAAAGGCCTGGAAAAGTATTTCAATTGAAGAATCTAACAGGCTGGTATAGTCAATAGGTCACAGACTTGATGTAGTCAAGTCAAGTAATGGTTTTGCAACCAAATATTACATTTTATTTACTTTTAACGTACTGTCCCGTGTTGTTGAACAGATGTAGATGTTAATACCATGAAATAAAAGGTGTAGTTCTTCTTTTGATCTGAAATCCAAATCTCTTCAGGATACAACAACAAAAAAAGAAATTGACCTTCCCATTCAAATACTTTTAGAGTGGCTGCTACTTTTCCTTTCTTAAAATGATCATAAAAAAAACCTGGTGTTATCCGTTTAAATGTTATTCAGATAACAGCATTTATATTAGATGTCCGTTGTAAGTAATCATTTGATTGTTGTTATAATTTATCCGATGTTTAGGTTTGCTTGAAAATCTGTATTTGGTTTTGTTTTCACTCTTAGAAAACCCAGCACATGCGTGCACATGGGTGCAAAGACATGAAATTAAATAGTCAGCATTTCTCTTGCTGTCTAGAGTAGATGTGTATGAGTGGCTGCAGGCTCTTTCATCAGCTGTTACAATCACACATGATTTGCGTTACATAATGCAACTTGTGCTAAAACACTAAATATATCTCTCAAGCTCACCTGTGAAGCTTCCTAAATGCTGTTATATTTAAATGTCTTGCACACCACTTCTTTACTTCAGGCATAACCTTTGCTTATTTTCTAACTGAAACACCTGCAGATCATCAGAAAAGAGTTATAGTCATCATAGCGTTGGAAAGCTATGCCGAAGGGCCTTTTTTATCAAGCAGCATTGTAATCAAAACCATATTTTACTGAATGCAGTGATTTACTTAGCTGTGACATGCTGAGGAATTAATTGACTCGAGAGACTGCTGATTTATTTGTTGTTTTTGAATTGCTCAAAAAGGAGTAGACTTGAGGGACAAAGCTACGTGTTTTTAAGTGCGTGATTAAAAAGAAAGATCATTGTGAATTCAGAACAACATAAGAAAGTTGTGACTTCCCTACAAATACACTGCATAAGGTGTAATTTCTGTATTTTATCCGTCACGGCTATGAATCACAAAGTAGCTTTCCCTCGTGTCTCAAATGTAAAGCCAGCCGTTTGTCACCTTCTACTTTACATCAAAAATTAACACAAAACTAAAGATTTACATAAAATAATTTGTTTTCCTACAACCCTAGAGCAATGCTTTGAATCCTTTGCTCCTGCCAAACACCAGGAACCTTCAAAACATCACAACTTTGAATTCTTATTTAAGACAAGTTTCTATCTTGCTTTTGATCCATAGAACTTTGAAGGCTCTGAGTAGAAGAAAGTTGAAATGCTTTATCAATGCAACACAAACTTTTTGCTTGCTTTCCAACTGTATTGTTTATACCAGGGGTATCTGAATAGAAATTTTTGAAACTTTTTTTTTTTTTAATTAATCAAAGATTCATTTTATGAAAGTCAAGCCACATACGTTACTATTGTAATGATCCAAACAAAATGGCTATTTCATTCAAAACAACTAGAATACCAGAAAAAAGTGAAGTATCATTTCAATTTTGACACGATCTGCAACAAATTTTTAACCAAAACACAACCAACAAGAACTAAATATGTATTTCTCTCTTCTTATTCAGGGCCTGCACACTTGGAGTGTGTGCCACTGCTTGTGTGTGTGTATAAGTGAATGGAGAATGTGCTGTCTAAATGGAGTAGGCAGGAAACTGTGAAAATACCCTCACGGGACGACAATCAAAGGGCATTTCAGGAAGTATTTTCAGAACCAGACTCAGCGTATCATGTTTGTGTGTATAGGGTTTGTGTTTGTGGAATGAGGTGTGGGACAACTTGCACTGCTTGTATTTGTTTTAAAATCCCTGTGAAGAGAAAATGTCTTGACATTCAAAACAATAATCAAATAAATAAATAAGCAAATCAAGTGGCGGCACGGTGGATCAGGTGGAAAGTGTTGGCCTCACAGTTCTGAGATCCCGGGTTCAATCCCAGCCTCGCCTGTGTGGAGTTTGCATGTTCTCTCTGTGCCTGCATGAGTTTTCTCCGGGCACTCCGGTTTCCTCCCACATCCCATAAACATGCAACATTTATTGGACACTCTAAATTGATTGTGAGTGGGGCTGTCTGTCTCGATGTGCCCTGCAATTGCCTGGCAACCAGTTCAGGGTGTACTCTGCCTCCTGCCTCCTGACAGCTGGGATGGGCTCCAGCACTCACCACGACCCTTGTGAGGATAAGCGGCAGAGAAAAATGGATGAGAAATGGATCACCAAGTATTCAAATGGATAATGTAAAATTATTCCATCCATTTTCTGTAGCGCTTATCCACAGTTAGGTCGTGATCATGCCGTGCTAATTGTAGGTCACAAAAAACAAAACCATTCACCCTCCCATTCACACCTCGCAGCAATTTTGAGTCTTCAATAAACCGATCATGCATGTTTTAGGAATGTGGGAGGAAAGTGGGGTACCTGAAGAAAACCCATGCACGGGTGGTAGAACATGCAAACTCCAGGGAAGAGGGGCTGGGATTGGAATGTCGATCCTTAGGACTTTGGGGCAGAAGTGCTAACCAGTAGCTCACCGTGCGTCTGACTTCAAAATCATGGAAAAAAAAAAATTGGAAGATATCGTCTGCCTATCTAAAGTGATGAAAGTTTAAGTACAGTTTAGCTACATCTAGACTCTAAAATCCCTCTGTCGTCGTCGTTTCCTCTCTCTCAACCACCCCAAATCCTGTCTTATCGTACATCCTGTCCTTCCCCCCAGCTTCTTCTCATCATTCCACTTAAAGTCTTTCACTAATGAGTTCCTCCTACTTGCAACTAGTTCGCCTTCCTCCTCCTTGCACATGACACCGTTTGTCTCAGTTCTGTCCTCTTCCGCAAAAGAACGTTGAAACTCAGGGAGGTGGAAAGAGGAGACAATGAATGGAAAAAATGAGGATGTGACTATTTATGTTGAAACTGGACATGTATTTCTCTTTAGTGTTCACAATTTCATGATTGTTGGGGCGGTTGGCATTCGGCAGGGGGTCAGCAGTGGAGCAGAGAAACCTTGAAAAAAATAGACTATTTTAAGATTTTTTTGTTTTGGTATTGAAGCTTGCAACTAAGCTATGTGCCTTTAATAGTGAACTTTGACTGCCCGAAGATCTAACAAGGTCTTTTTTTTTCCCCCGATTTCATTCTTTTCATTTGATTCATACGGCATTTAACTGCTTTTATCCTCATTCAATGCATGCCCCCCTCAATTTCTTCATTTATTGTGACTTCTAACATTTGACTTTAATTTAACCTCCACCACAATTTTCAATATCAAAAACTGCACATGTTGTGTACAGGACCCGATTTTATTCAACAGGCTTGAATAAGATGAAAGGATTGCAGTTTCTCATTGAAATCCGGCAAAGTCATCTTGCGTAATTCAGCCTTCGAACTAACCAATGTGTGAAGAAGGGAGGCAAACAGTAATTATTTACAGTGCAGCAAATGAATGAATGATGTAGACCTTTTGTTGAACAGGTGAACAAATACAATACAACTACAACAAAAATATATTTTCAAGTATAGCGCTCAGTTTGGATATAAACCAACTAAGATATTTAAGGAATTTGCTTAGTGATTTTTTTTGTTGTATTTGAATTGTAATGGCCTTAGTGATGGATGTCTGCAATATTTGACTCTTGTATTGAGTATCTGAAAAGGGCAACACGTGACAAACTCCTAAGTGTCAAGATGATGGTTTGTGCACAAAAAAAAAAAGCGTGTTGTCATTATATAACACGAGTTGTGTAAAAGAGCTAAATGAAAGGAAAGGAATCTATTTGCATTGGTTGTTTGATGATTCCTCATGTTGTTCAGTAAAGCAATTAAATCCAATTGTCACGTTATGAAATAAGTAGCACTACCAAGATACCTTTACAACACCAGCAATCTGCTGTGCAGGAGAAGGAACAGAGTTCAAAGTGCAATCAAAAGCGGTGTAGGGTTTTTTTTTTTTTTTTTTTTTTTTTTTTTTTTTAAATGGGGCTAATCTTGACACATCATTCCTTCTTTAGTTGCACCAAAAAAAAAAAAGGGAAACAAAACTAATCCATGATGGAGGTGCTTTGTTCAAAGAAAACAGTACTTGAATTCAAACAGCAAAAACAAAATGAATAAAATTGTTTCCACATTAAATGGGCACAGCAAATCCAGGTCAATGAACAAACATAGAAAGAAAATGATGAGGATTGCGGATGATAATAGATGATGATGTTGATGATGGTCAAAAAACTATTTCGCCCAACCGTCCATATTTCCACTGTCTGTCTGTATCCGTCCAAAGTTTGTTCTTCTTCTGGTTCATTACGTCATCACAAAGTATCAACTATGTAGCAAACCTCAAATTCTCATTTTAAATACCACAGAATGCAATATACTCATCATCCACAGCATACATATAGTAAACAATTTGTGAATACACAATCACGTAATTAAAATTTAACAGAAATTATTTCACTAATTATTCTGACTAACAATATTTGAAAAACAGAAATTATATTTAGGCTCTTACAAGGGGATTTATCAATTCTGCCTGTCATTGTTCTTTTGTAACATCATACATGTTGTGGAGAAAACATTTTATAGTACATATATGATGTTTTTCAGTCTTTTGTACATGTGTGAATCACAGGGGTCAATGCTCCCATCTGTTTAATCCCAATGTCTATTTTTTTTTGGGTGGTCGAACTGCCAGGGTGCTGCATGTTGGTATTGTTGGATTACCTGTCAAGCATGTGATAAGAACACAAATAACCACACAATTTGAAAGTTTCAATAAACACCGTCCTTTGTAACTTGTAGTAAAACCGAACCCACCAAATACTCTTGATACCTGTAGTAATTTTTCCATCTCAACCACCTTAGTTCAACCTGCTCACTTGTTTTATTTTTGTTAAATGAATCTAAATAGACACTACCAGGGTAGACAGACCCAATGACGAAGTCTAATTGACCCCTCTGGAGATGTTGCGCAATCCGCGTCACTGACCAATCAGAGGCCAGAGATCTGCATAATCTCGGACGCAAATCTCAGACAACGCTGGCTGGATGGTCCAGTATAGCTTCTGTTGGCGTTTTATCACGTATTTGGGAACTTTAACAATAGATATGGTTAAGAGGTGTAGTCACGGACTTTATAATAGTGACGACAGGTATCCTGAAAGGCTAGTTGGTGTAGTTCAATTCATACCCTTTCCAAAACCGAAGAGCCAGTACGAAAAATGTCTTTGATGGATCAAACTTTGAGGAAGACCGCATGATCAACTGAATCCATCAACCGGAACAGATATGTTTGCACGAAGGTAAGTCCTATATTTGATTTTCAATACATGTCTCATATAAATGAATTAGCAGTTCTTCGCTTGCATAATATAGCTACGTGTGAATGATTGACACACTTGATCTGTGTTGAGCGATATTTTGCGATGATCTGACTGCACAAATGTGTCTCTGTTACACTAGACTAGCAGTCCTAAAAGCCTTCGACGTGCACCGAGACACCAAGACTGAAGGAAGGATGTTTGAGGACACTAAAGTAGTGATTGTCGTACTCAGTCGGGACTTGCGTAGGTTCAGCACTAATTCAAGAATAATTATTGAGGGGAGAGCGTGACATTACACAAAGAAAACGAGAGAAACAACTCGTAAATCAAGCCTCACCTTCTTTTCCTTCATACGGCGGTTCACAAACGGCTATACAGATACAAATACAGATTCTGCACACAAGTGTGATATGTAACACGAAAATAGGAAACTGTCAATGACAAATTCGTCTTTGGATTATAATATATTATATTACGTGGCTTCTCGGTCTTCCTCTGACTCTGGAAAGATCTCGCGCTAATATCAATGGTTTCTCCGTCAACATGCATGTAAATACCATTGAAATACCCCTCGCTGAAATACTTGAACCCTGCTGTCTGCTTTTCAACGATATTTCACTGTTAGCTAAGAATGCGAGTGAGAAATCAGCCGGTAAATCGGACAGTTTCGCTCTATTCCTTTCTTCCTGCGCCGATATTTTTCCCAATTGTTTGTCTGATGTCAGCGCATAGGGCGTGACGTCACTTCAGGAGGCGTGGTTAAGTGCCCTGTACGGAGGGGTCAATTCCCTGCTCATCACACACACACACACACACACACTCCCAAGCGCTTACACACACACACGTTCACACATTCTTTTGTAATCCGCAACAGGCTAATTGGGTTTAGACAGGGTGAAGAAAGGCCAGGAGGGGGATAGATGGAGAGGAGGGGAGGAGAATCAAAAGCCTGTCATGATGACCACTGTGCATAGATGAGAAAAAAGGTCAGCTTGATCAAGTCCTGGTGGCCTGTCATGTCCTTCCCTGCCTGATGAAAGAGGCACAAATGGCACAGATACAACGATCCACTGCAGTTAGCCAAGCGAAGATACGGTTAAAGAAAAGCATTTGAGAAAGATGAGCTTGGGCAATTTATACATATATGGGTTTGTGTGTATCATGTGGGTTAAATGCACATGTGTTGGGTCCTTTGAATCTATAGGTCAAATCGCCTGCGGGCAGCTCATCGCGTTTGGCGCTGACAAAGTGCAACATACAAACTGTTCATAGATGTCCCTTCCATTTCCCCATAGTATCTCTGTGGCACATAATGTATTGTACAAGTGATGTGATTGTTTCTAACAAACCTCCCACTGCTTTTTCAAGATAACTGCTACATTTCATTAATTGAAAGACCCGGGACAACGTACTGTAAAAGCAACAATGTAGTAGTAGTAATGCAGTAATGTAGACAGAGCAAAGCAAACCAAATGTATTTATGTAGTGCATTTCATACACAAGTTAACTAAATGTGCTTTACACGATTAAAAGGATTTGAATAAAAAGAAATAAAACTTTAAAAAAATGGGGAAAACAAATGACTATATATATATATATATATATATATATATATACACAAATGAAAAAAATAAAACCAACGTACAGAGCAAGAAATATCATTAAAAGTGGAAATACTCTAAGAAGTGCTACCTCAACAAATGACAAGGTGTTTATTGTCATTGGGTCTGCAGCATATGTGATGTGGTTATCGCTGACTCACTTGCATGACAGGACAGCCCCCTCAAACTGGGTTGCTTTCGGGTAAAAAAAAAAAAAAGTCTGAAAAGTGTACTATGATTATTGATCATTTCATATTTTAATGAGACCATGCCACATTTGTATGGTATATGACTTTTCAATTTTTACTTTTTGGTATTAAATTCATCTTCATGAAATAATCTGATCATATGAAGGTGTAGCAATCATTTAAATCTGAACTGTTGGGCCTTTCAATGAACCGAAATCCATTTAAAAAGGTGACATGAAACGTAGCTGCTTCTAAGATCCATTTACATCGCCCTCTACTATCGCTGCAGGACCTCACTACTTTGGGTCTCATTGTGATGCTATCAGTCCCCATCATCTGTGTTTCGTGCACCTCCATAAACCAGGGCCATGGAAGAGATACTGTGTTATCTAGCAAATTCACACGAAAGGAGGGAGGACAGGAGGGATGGAGTACTCGTCATCAGCTCCTTTGCCATCACGTGAAAAGCAAATGTATCGTTTCATGACCGCAGCATTATTAACCATGCATCTAATAAATGTCAAATTCAAGTTGAACCACATTCACACATTCATCTTCAAAAGTCAACGTTCTTCCTCTTGGAGATGAAATTTAGATAAAAACAGTCTGGAGAGCTATAATGTCCACATTAATATCTGTCACGCTATGATGAATGTACAGTGGTGAAAATATACATAGTAGAATCTCTCTCTGTGTGTGTGTGTGTATATATATATATATATATATATATATATATATATACACACATACATACAGTGTTTACTTAATAGTTAGATATGTATCTAACCATGGTTTCAAACAGTGAGGGCAGGCATTGACAATTGTGCACCCCCCAAAAATGGTAGTGTGCTCAAAGAAGCCAACAATTATATATTCATCCAACCATTTTCTGAGCCACTTACAGTATATTTGGTGTATATATAACATAGATCAATAGATCGATAGATAGATAGGTAGATTCACATATCTATAGATCACCTCCCATGACGTAATACTGATTTTGCCAGCAGGAACAAAACCTGATAAAGCAAGTACTATGAGCGTTGAATAAACCTTCCCTTCCAACTGAATATGTTATTACATTTAACCCGATGTTCCAAAAACAACAAAAGTGCAGACACATACACACGCAATGTCTCGGCGTATCTAACACACTTATCGCAATCACTAAGATTCCTGGTAATGCAGCCTTGTGGCATGCAGGTGAATCCTATTGACATGCCTTCTGAAATAAAACTGCCTATTTTGCATACCAAAAATTTCACAAAATGTAGACAGTTACAGTAAGTGTAATTGATTTCACAATTTATTGATGCTGATCATAATCCTGTCGACTGAACAAGTACCATGAAATCAGTTTGTCATTAATGTTAACATTTATGTGGTACAACGCAGGGTGACCCGACATTTGATCTCAATATAATCATCCAAATGGGAAAACAATAAATAAATAATCACAGTAAAAGACTGAATGCAACCTTCAACTGGCATCATTGCCCTCGACCCACATTTCACATTTTCTGATCTTTGTTTGGTTGATACCAAACCGTGATGAGGATTTTAAAAAGCACTCTGCAGCGGAACTATTGTGTAGTCACACCTGGATTTGGGACATGACACGGTTCATCTGTTACAGAATTTCACCTAACATAGATGTGTGCACTCCAGCAAGAAGAAAAAGCAAGTCAGCTGCTCCATAATCTTATTTCACAGTTTGTACACACTGGTTTTGATATACTGTACAATATGGAGTGCTGGATTTTAGCAACTGACTGCAGATGACATGTTCTGATAAAGTCAATTAATAACGCTATTTTCAAAATACAGATTTTACAAAGGATGTGCATATTGCATTATGCATGTTTTGCAAATTTATTCATCCATTCAGCCTATTGAGATGTCAAATATATTCCAGGCTTACTAAAAACAGAAAAAAATAAACATTTAAGGTATATTTCAATAAGAAAAAAACAGCACCCATAATATTAACATTTTTTGTCACATGCATCAGTTGAATGCTACTCCCTCTGGTGTATCTTCCTTAGCCACCTGGGGGCAGTATAAGATAGACAAACGCATAAACTGTTCATTGAGCAGTCATGAATCGGGCCTGAACTCTTGCCAGTGATTGTCTCTTTGCAGCAACCAATAACTAATAACTAAGTAATAACGCCTCTAATCTTTTCTGATCATATCAGTATGGCACTAATATTATTTATTCCATTTGGATATTATGAGTGTGAGTACTGTTAAATTTCATTCTTAAATACTGGTGCTGAACCAATTGTGTCCAATCTGTTGCTGCAAAATAGATCGTAATTACCATTATAAAGTAAGCAGGTGGGGCCTTTCTTTAGGCAGTTTCCCTGGTGTAAATGTTATTTTGATGATAAAGTTCAACTTTAATGGGACTGCACACCTTAAAGCCTCTATTTTGATTAGTTGTTCATAATTTACCAAAGTACGGCTTAATGTAAATTATATTGAGGTAAATTGATTACAAGCATACAGCACTCTTATCTCAAGTCTGCACCTGCAAGTCAAAGCATAAAAATAGTTAAATGTATGTTTTGGATCTCAAGGCACCAACCACTACTTAGAATTTCAGAGAAAGTTTTAGAACCCTACAAAAATCCATGGAAGCACAGGGAGTAAATGCAAACTGCATAAAAAGATGGGCTGGACCCTGGATTCCAAGCCTAGTCCAAGATGTATGAGAGAAACGTACCAACCCCTCATACACCATGCTGCCTTACATATTAATGCTCAGCAAAATGTACCCATTTTAACGGTTGAACTAACGAAGCCCTCTCATGCATTGATTCATCTACCAAGACATTGAAACGATATGAATTCTTGAAATCCAATGTAAAATGATCCATTCACATATTTCATTTGTCAAGCATGGATTGAATTTCTAGAGTCTTTTTTCATTTTTTTTTTTTTTATACTGTTATATTCTCTCCTGTTAAGACGGCTCATGAGATCACATAGAATATGCTCTGATCAGTATCTTTCTAACAAATTCATCAGAACACAGACACGGTACCGCATGGCCACAGGCAGCTGTTCGCTGAAAATATCTCGCCGCCAATCTGTTATTGTGGTGCAAATGCTCAATCAATGTGTTATTTTCTGGATTTACATCATGAGATACAGTGGTCAGATTGCATTATCTGGGACCTGCTTCCACTCAGTGGAGGGACAGCTGCTGCCAACACAGAGACAGATTTGCAGTGCTAGCCTCCACTTTCTGGCATGGACATATGTGGGTTGCCGGGGGCTGCGGCTGTCACAGGCTGTAGCTCTTCACCGAGCTAGCTGATGCGAGCGGATGGGGTCAATGTGATTGGTTGATGAGAACACAACCGTTTGGTATGTTTGTGCATGTGTGCTTGTGTGCGTGTGTGCGTGTGTGTGTGTGTGCGCGTGTGTGTGCGTCAGTCCGTCATTCTCCCTGCTTTTCCTGATGCTGGCTGTCTGAATGTCTGTCTGCTTGACTACCTTCCTGTATGTCCATCTGTCTGTATACCTGTCTGTCTGTCTGTGTGTGTGCACGTCTGAGTAAAGGTTGTCTGCGTTACTGCCTGCCTGTTTATCTATGCTCACATCCTACCTGTCTTTCTAAAGACTCCGTCCGTATGCCTTTACCCCTGCCAGTGCAGTAACCTGACTCTCTCTCTGAGACAAGATGACTATTCTGAGAGGTCTTGCTGCCTCGGTAAACATATAAACAAGTAGGAAAAACTTATTAGTTCCTAAATTGTATCGAACCTTAACACACACAGCATGAAAAGCTACTGTACAAGAAACAAAATCGGTCATGGAAAATCTGATAACAAAGAGTTGAGAAAAAGAAAAGGATGAAAAGAGGTGGTAGCTTGGTAAAACGCATAGAAGATGTCAATGAGGTAAAGTATAGATGATGAAGAGAAAAGAAGAGATGATGGAAAGAAGAGAAAAAGGAAAGTTGGAGAAGGAAGGCAAATGAGGGATATACAGAGCAAAAAAAAGAGGGCGGGAGAAACAGGGAGGGAGCAAGAGAGGTGGAAGAGTGGAGCAGTGCTGCAGTGTGACACATCAGCATTCTGAGCACAACTGCAGAAAGTGGCGCAACAAACGCAACAACCGCAATCTCGTTCTCTCTCACTCAGACTCACACATACGGACAACTCACACGTGCACACATAACCTCCTTCGTATTTCCGGCAATAAATTCGGGTGTGTGTTATCCGCTGCCACGCACACAGATGGACAAAGATGACAAGAATGTCACTTGAAACTGCAAAAGGTCTTCTCCAGTGTAATTCATTGACATGATGTGTGATTGAAATTGACTGACTGATCGAACGCATGTTTGATTGATGAGGCGGAAACCTACCACAGAGCTTTCTGTAGGTCCAATAAAGAGGTTTACGGTAGGGACCATGGTTTGTAGAGCGTATCGGCATTTTTCTCTCCACCCATTATCAATGTGATCTTTAAGAGCAACTCATTATCATGTGTTCGTACTGGTTATTAAGACACTATTTTGCCTTACATCTTCATCCTTATAACCCTAACCTCTTTAAAATCCACCAAAAGATACATTGATATTGATTCTGTTGGAACAAACTTCTTGTGGTATCAACTTCACTAAAATAAATGGGGAAACATCTTCCCATAAAGAAACACACACACGGACACACACATTATATAAAGCATAAAGAAGATACATGTACATTATTAGTGCAGACATTCATAGGTTCCCTTTTTCCCCGGACTGGAAAGCAATCAGATTGAATGTTGTGCATCAGGTCAGAGCTTATTGTTTTTGAAAGCGCCCACTTTGGGCGGCACGGCCATCAGTGTGAAAAATGGCCTTGTGCTGTGGAGGCTACAAGTTAGACAGAATGGAGTGATAGGGGGAACGTCTGTGGGGAACGTCTGTGTCTGTCATTGTCTGCACAGCAGTTAACTGAGTGTGTAGAACGGAACCTCAGGTGAAACATTTATGCTGAAAATAACATGATTCAGAATATCAGGAAGTCACCTGTGATGGAATTATACTACATTTGGAATAAGCTATATGCTAGTTATGTGTATGTTTTTATTATTACATGCACAAAGTAATCAGTTTACAAACAGTCTTTAGTTTTCATACTTTTCTGTGAAGTCCCAGATTTGCATGCATGCACGGTTTTGATGTCAACAATAAGTGATGTCAACATCGCATATCGTGTAAGATCCATTTCTTTAGCCATATCAGCTTTGTATTGTCACTTATTGCTACACTGTGTGCATGAGCATTTGTGCATCCACGTTTAAAGGGTAATCAAGTCTTGAGTATAATTGACCCTTCCTAATAAATATACACAATTATTACTCGTCATGTGAAAGACTGCAAAGAAAAAAAAATAAACTGGAAAAACAAATGAGCCATTAACAATTAGTGGCCAAATATCACCATAGTATATATTGGTAGAAAAAATAGAAGAACAAAAAAAAACAATTACAGTGGTATCGCTATATTTTGTTGTACCTCGATTTTTTTTGTAGTTAGAAGTGTTTATATGTAAATAGCCTAATCTGTTCCAAGCCTTCCCCACCCAAAAAAAAAATAATGTTATTAATAATAAAAAATTATATTAATTTACCTTTGGCAGCGGGCGACTATGCGAACAGAAGGGTGATTATGAGAAGCAAAAAGACATCGTGGGGGAGGGAGGAGGAGGCAAACGTTTGACAGCTGAGAGGGAACATACGTACGAATGTACACACGCACAACTTGATTCCAATAAAGTTTCTTGGGGCCCATGATGAAGAAAAATGAATACACTTGTAATAAACACAAATGAAAAAGCTCATGAAAAAGTTGTGCGCTATCGGGTGACAAAGAATGTGAAAGTGCTTACGTATGATTCGGTGACACTCGAGTGTCGAAGGGAAACGAAGAGCATCACTAGTAAAGAGTGGCATCCCTCCTAATCAATGGGATGCTAGGAAGATGCTCGGTGATAGCCAGTGGGAGAGCAGCTCCATCGCACCACTTTCAAACCAAGATACAGGATGCTAATGTTCAGTGGAATTTGGGGGCTACATATGTGTGGGGGGGGGGGTTGGGTTCAGTGCTGCAGGTTTGTATGTGGCATCATCAGTGGTTTTCTGGCCCGATGAGCCTGACTTGGAGGAGCCATGCATCGTAATCCCTGAGCGCGCACACACATGTACACACACACTACTCACTGTACATACTTTCTCACTAATCACATCTGGGCACATATCCACATCAAAGCATTCCTGGGGGACTGGCACAGGGTTGGGAGGGTGTGGGTGGTTGAACCCGGTTTCAGCAAGTTTGTGCTGTTTTGTGGTTTGTAGGGTCTGCCCCCCGTGCTGCCCCCCCAACCTCTAGATTTTAAATGCATCACACACACACACTCATCCCCCTTTTTTAATGCACCACATACATCCATCACTTGGGGGCGGTGGGGTAAGGGTTGGTGGGGGGTCGGCTGTTGGGCAATAAGGCCTGGAAGCCCTGCCTCCCTCCCTTTGCCTCACTGGGAATCCAGATTTTGAATGCATCACACCACTTGAGGAAGGGCCAATAGATGCGAGTCGATGACCTGCCAGTCATAGCAACATGAGGGGGAGGTGGATTTTCACTTCGTTGCATGGCGGTGGCTCCTGAGGGTGGCTCTCCCTCTGGATGACTGCTTGCTGTTGGGACTCCCCTCTCACGGCCCATGTCTGCTCCCAGGATTCTCGTTCTCTTGTCGAGTGCCCCAATCCTTACTCCTTAAGAATAAATAACCATTCTCCCATTGTTGGCTTGGGTGGGGACTCAGCACATCGCGGGGCCCTGCTGGTCGGGCAGGCATCTTGCTCTCTTGGTGGCGGGATTCGGTCCCTGCAGCCCCTGTCGTGTGGAGAGTTGCCGGGGCGCCTCGGGGGGAGGGGGAGCAAAGGACTGCCCTAGGTCCCTCGGCATAGGATGTATCCTCTCCACCAGGTTGTTTTCGGGTGGACATCTGGGCCCTGAGTCCTGTCCTCGATCAATTGGGTAGGGTCCTTAGCTTCTGCGATGCAGGCACAGCAATTTTAGAAGATTTCTGTCAGTCTTTGTGCATGCAGAACGTAGTGAATTCACTTCCATGAGCCCATAGCCACACACCTAGGGGACTCTTTCACTGGGTGTGGGACCACTCAATCAGTGGGACAAATAACTCATATACATTATACAGAAAATTACTCCCCACACTTATAGTCTCATCTATAGAGTTCTATAAATCACTTAGACATTCCCACTACACTTCAGTTGTACAGACAGGTTCACAACCCTTGTCCTGCTTGCTTCTTCTCCTGTCCTTGTCCTGTACGATCTTTCCACATCATTTGCTCACAGGGTGTGATGCTACATTCTCAAGCAACATCCATATTTAATGTATCCTTGTTGTTTATATGTCATGAACTACTTTTCTCATCCTGTTTATAATTACCACTTTGTCTTTATCTCCCCACCCATTCTAGAAATCCTGTTCTTTTCGACTGATCGACTGATTCTCAATAAACTTCAATTATAATACAAAGAAACCACAAAAGAAGCTTAAAAACTGCACTGTGACCCAGGGAAAAAAAAAAAAAACTGTTCTGGCACAAAAGGGAAGCAGATTCCTCATTCTGCTTGATCCAACAGCAGAACAGGTCACACACACAAAATAAGAAAGTGAATCAAGTCTAAATTGAAGCAGAAATATTGTGTGTGGGTGTTACTTTTCTCAAGTGAACAAAAACTAAATGGGTCATCTCTTTTATAAACACAAATGCACTTGTGCTTATGAGCATGTTTGATTACTCCACACCTAAAAATATTGTCGCAATCAAGAATGTATCAGACCAAAGACCACCATACTCCAATGGCCTGTAGATAATAGCACGGCACAGCTGCACATCACCATACACGTGGAGGACATCACGGGAATTGATACGGATGACTGACTGGGTTGTCAATTTGGACAAGCATATGAATTATAAATCACAGGGGATAACTGATAGAAATCTGAAAAATCACATGGATTGGAGAAACAAGTTGTACTGTCCAGTTTGAATCAATTGCTTTAAAAGAAGAAATTCCACACTATACACGTTTTGGATAAACAAATACAGTGAACTGAATATTCCGTTGTTATCCCCTATGCTAATATTATTATCAATTTGCTTCAGGATTTCTTCTTTTACCACAGTTCCTTGAGATTGGTTTCTTATGTTGTTGTGTTTTCCTTGTGATATAAACAAATACCACTGCAGAAGAGTGCTAGTGATGGCAAAATGAAAATAAAAATGTGATCACCACTGTAAGGAAATGTAACGTGCCAAGGTGGAAAGCTATACATACAACCTGGGTGCTCTGTAAGTAAAGCTAAGTCACTAATAAATCCTCAACAATGATAAAAGAACGAAATATATGCCAAATGAGTTGCATGAAACTTTGTGCTGGAACTCACTGTCCGCGATTTTATTGGATCAACAAATTTAATCAATAAAATCTGAATTATACTGTATTCAAAATCTGAAGACAACCCAAAATACATACATCAATATAGCTTGTTGAAAGACAACAATGGTCCTACTTCATTCATAAAAAAACGCATTGTATTGAAATTTGCTTCTGCTACCGTTGAGCAGTACAGTTCCAGCATTTGTGAAAAAGGGACTTCAGCATTTTCAAATGACTAATGGTTCCGTGTGCTTCTCCTGTTGTATTACGCGTCTCATAAGTTATGCGTGCTCCACAGTCTTTTAAGAATGAATGTAATTTCACTGAACTTAATAGATTTTGTGGGAGGCCTACCTGGAACTGAATTGTGCTGAAGCTTTAAATCTCATTCTTCAGGAAATGGAGATTAACAAAAGCGCAAGGAGAATTTGACCCGATTCTGTCAGACACTCGATGCATTATTTCAGAGGGTTTTAAATACCAACAATATGAATGAATAGCTGAATTGTGCTGTGAAGTAGACTTTTTTTTGGTTTGTTTTGGTTTAGTTTTTTGGGGGGAGAGGAATGCAATAAGAAACAAAGCAGTAAAACATCAGCAAAAATTATTCTGGTTCACTCACCTGACATGTTATATGATGAGAGCATAATTAATGAGGACATATGCTGAGACTAACATTTTCTTCCATCCTTCCTTTCATAGCAACGACCTCAGCTATGTCTTCGTACTCTTTCTTACCTGCTCCTTCCGTATCGCCTGGCCGCAAGTGCGAGCAGCAGATGGTGGGTCAGGTCCACTAAAGTGAAACCAAGAGAGTTAACGAATGAGGATGAGCAAAGAAATTGGGTCAAAAAAGATTGGGGAGAGCAATGATGAGTGATGGGGAGAGCGAAGGGAGTGTTCACTTCGGGAAGAAATTCATAAAGGCCTATATTACAAAAAGCTGCAGTGTCAGGGTCTATTGCAATTATATGCATTCGGTTCATAGTCGACATAGAAATCATGACAGAGGGGATGCAGTTGCACATGTACATACGTACATAAAGAATACAGCTGGAAACACCTCTGTTCGCCATCCAGCAATCTACGGATGCAGACCAACACTGGCTTAAACTACTCATGCATGTGCGCATGACTGTCAGCCTCCTAAGACATTCATGGACTTGTGAACTTTATGCCTTCCTATGCAAAAGCTCAAGATCAAGACCAACCTTTAAATCATAGCAAATGATTGTCAAACAAGCCTTGCCGTCAGGATTGCAGGAACACATTACAGCTTTCAGTGTGGCCTCGATCCCCTGCGTCACATTTCAATATTTATTATTATTTTATAATTTCTTGTCCATTTTATTTGAAAGGCTAATTAATTCTTAAATTAAAAAAAAACTTGCCAGGGAGTGGTGGGATAAGTACTTGGCTCAGATGCACGTACCAACACTTTCCAACACTCCCCACTCAGTCACAAAACAAAAAGGTCGATGACAAGGTGTCAGATGTTCAAGTGCAAAAAAATTCTGCAATCTGACATGAGAGAAATATTATGAAAGTGCATAGAAGATTTCAATTTCAATTTTCAATTTATTTTTTTTTTTTGGGCACATTTATATGGGTTAATTGTGTAACTTCTGTCATCTAGTCAAAGATACCTTCATTCTTCTACCTTTCACTACACCGTACATCACTGCCATACACCAGAGAGTCTAACACCCCCATAATGAGATTTTCCTTCCCTGACAATGTCAACCAAAATAGCATGAACAATAGTATCTAGGATTGTTTTTAGATAGCAGATTGTGGAGGTGCCAGGTGGTCATATGGTTGTGTCCATAGGCTGTGCAGGATACAGTATATATTCAAAGAAGGCAAATCATTTTCTCTGAACAGGATCATGCAAAATAAAAAATATAGTTATCTATAACTCTCGGTGGTTGTCAAGACAGAAACAAATGGCCAGTGAGATTTTTTTTCCTTTTGCAAGCCCCAGGAGTCATTGCAAAATATGCACTGTACTATTAGTGGCTCAACTCTATCAGACATTTAGCATTGGAACAAATGAGGAACATCTACAGAGTTGGTGTTTTTATTATCTAAAGTTAATGATCTACTTCCATTTTTGGATTTTAAGATTTTTAGAAAAGGGTCCCCAGCGACATACAGTATAGTTTTTTTTATAATTTACAGACTTCCCTCAGCCATTTGTATTGGTTCAAAGGGTCAGCTGAGTTCTGTTGGCCTGGCTTACTTGTCAATATTGCGCACCTATCGATTACACTCCCAATGATGTTGACATCACTGGGAGTGGTGCAAACAGGTTGCTCAGTGATGCACTTGACAAAAAAAGGACTCTACATCTGCCATTCATTGACATGTTTCTCAATACAGCGGCAAGTCATGGCTCTAATGAAAAATAAATGAACTTAATCTCTCAAACTCTAATTTCACACAAACAACATCTATAATTCACTCAACTAACACCCCAATATTACAGCTCACCCATTCAAGAGGAAGGATGTCTGCGCGTGTGAATGAATATTTGCGACGATTAACAGGCTTTTTTTTTTTTTTATTTGATGAGCTCACTTATTACGCCATGAAATTCGGGAAAAAAAATTATCATAAAATGACCGAAGGAAGATGAAATGCTCACATTGTTGGTGTGGTAAGGTTTTGCTGCTCCCCATTCCACCTTTACTGTACAGCGCCATTATTGTAAAGCATGCCTACAGCAATAGTAAGCAATGCAGAGGCAAGCCAGGAGTTAAAAGCTCATTTGGTGAAAGAGACAAAAAGTCGAGTGAGCAAATACTGCAATCGATGGTGGAGCTAATGTGATTTAATAAGAAGCCCTCTTTACCACAATGATGCCTGTGAGCCTTGATAGATATTTTATGCGGCTGCTGTAGCATTTTCATTTGGAACACGTTCAGAGCCTTGCAGCATCTTTAACAACAGTTACGGCGTGTGGGAGACACAGAATGACAAAGAGGGATTTGGAGAAGAGTCAGGTAAACTCGAAGGTCATTAGAAAAATGAGAAAAATGTGATTATTGTTTGTGCTGAAGATGCACTGTATGTTGTGCAGTGTTGGGGCATTATAGATTGAACAAACAATGGTGCCCGATAATGCAGTTTTGCGAAGACTTGTGTGTGGAGTGTGACGTGTATGTTTGAGATAAGAATTTGGTGTTTAAAGTCAGACTATAAAGCATATATCCAGGCTGCCAACTGGCTAGCCTTAATCCAGTAAAATTTCAACAAAAGGAATCGAAATTTTACTCAAATCCAAATATATATTTTTTCTGACGAGTGGCGCAAAAATGCATCACAATTTCTTGCAAGCAGATGCTGTTCTGTAGTTATTGGATGTGGGGTTCACAATGAGTATTTATTGTTTTGTCACTAAGGCAATGGGAGGTACAGATAAAAAGTATTACATGTTGTTTGCATGTTATTTTTTGACTGTCTTGAATTAACAAAAACAGATTATTTACAGTCTCTCAGTATATTTACTTAAAAAAATAGCTTAGTGTTGAAATTTGCAGATTTTAACAAGAGTTTTAATTCTAATAATTTCATGAACTTTATTTTCTATAACCTCCCAAAAAAGGTTTACAGCCCATAGCCCAATTTGAAGGTGTTCACATGTATTTTGAAAATCCAGGTTGAAAATCAATTTGCGACAAGTGTTTTCTTTAGTGCATTTAATCGTAATCGATGAGCTGCAGATACAAGAGACTCCCTGGGGGTAATTAACGCACAAGAAAGCTAAACGAGGAGTGTAGGACAATGTCAGGAGAGTTGGAGGCAGCGGCGTGGCAGGGAAGGAAGGTTTGATGCACTGTGAGACAGGAAGACTGTCATGTGTTTCACTCTGTGTCAGGGACATGCTTCGTAAATATTTATATGGGCACGCATACGTCCAGTATATTAAAATGTGTATTTGTCTGATTGTGTTTGACATGTGCAATGTGCCAAAAAATGAGTTGTGTATCTTCCGTTCACGGTGACCTGAGTGAATTTTTCAATAGGAGTGGGAATACAAGAAATGAGAAGAACTTGAGTGCCTTTGTTCATAACAGTCGCTCATGAAGTGCAGTTAGCTAGCTACTGTAACTATGGCAAGTGCCTGAAAATTGCATTCTCCCTTTGGATTGTCCGCTTGTGTGGCCGGCTTCAGAACGGTTCGTTGTTGGCCGTTAGTGGGTGCACACATTACGCAGAGAAAAGCGGTATAGCAAGAATAAAAAAAAAAAAAAAAAAAGTCAGACTTGACAGCCAACATGTGAACCAAAGCTTCAGGCTCGATTTCGAGTGTCTGATCGTCGGAGCGTTGAAAATCCCCATGACGACCCGGTGGTATATATTTAAGCGTATACTGTATATTTTTGTGGCTTTAGTTAAGAACTGACACCTGAGAGTTGAGCATGGTATAGTTTCAGAGGATCAGAAGAAACTTTTTGATTTTTCACAATTTGTAAGGGTCATTTTAAATACTTGGCAATTTCTTTATTTTCAAATTTAGCAGGGTTATTAACAGCTCTATTCTCTGTGCTGTGTTAAATTCTGAATACATTTTTACTTCACGAGGACTTTAAAAAGGGGAAAAGAATGTGAAAATTAAATGAGAAAAAGTTAAAAAATAAGGTAAGACAAAGAAAGCTGAAATTTACTTCACCGATGAAGGTTTAAGCTTCTTGGAACCTCTTAAAAGTTTCTTAGTCGGCGATTTATGACAAAATTAACTAAACATTTTTTTTTTGCAGTGACACAAAGAATTACGTAGCCTTACAGACAGGCAGAGGTGCATCTCCAGCTGAGGTTTTCATGAATGTGTGAGTGCAGCAGATGGAGTCGTTAGTTTCCTGGGCCTCCGGCCCAGTCTCTCACTCAACTATACATCACCAATGACGTTCACCCAAAATCAGCACAGCAGCATTACCTCTTTGGTGACCTTGCCTCACATCAACTTCAATGGCACAGAAACAGAAGAAATTGAACCAGAACTGCATTGCTTTGTTCCTTACAGTGTTTCAGCTCATCATTCCTGCCCCAGCTATATGACATTTTTAAGTAATTTGTTGTTGTTGTTCTTGCATTTAGGATTAGAGTTTGCCGAGCTTAGTGTGAGAGAAGAGTTGCGGGCCTTCAGCGGAGTGCAACGTGTCTATTAGCAGATATGCTGTCCATTCATCCATCAATTTTCTAATCCGCTTATCCTCACAAGGGAGTGCTGGAGCCTATCCTGGCTGTCAACCGGCAGGAGGCAGAGTACACCCTGAACTGCTTGTCAGCCAATCGCAGGGGACATTGGGGACAGACAACATTCGCACTCACAATCAAACCTAAGGGCAATTTAGAGTGTCCATTTAATGTTGCATGTTTTTGGGAGGTCTGCCAGGAAAAACCCCACACAGGCACAGGGAGAACATGCAAATTCCACACAGGCAGGGCTCAGAACTGTGAGGCCAACACTTTGCAGATGCACCACCGTGATGTCCAGAATGCTGTTATGAGCAAAAAGAATAACACTACAATAGATTTAAAAATAATAATATATACTAGAGTAATCAAAATTTGCATATTGTGGAAAAACAAACAGTACGCAGCTGTAATAAATTGAAATGTCCTCGCCCAGACGATCATAATCTTATTTTAACTTCAAGGATATGCAAAATTTCATTTAAATTGGTTTGTACTAAAATTGTATTTCCAATATAAAGAGATGGAAATTGTTTTCCATGCCCGTTCCTAATGTTATTCACTCTCCATTCTTACTAATATTGGTTCCTTCAACTCAAGTCATCAATTACCAAATGTAACAGCATAGCAATAGCTTTGAGGCTGTACAGCAAAGTTAACATCAGCAATAAACTGAGAAAGCATTCAATGTAGAAAGCAACTTCCTATTTCCAAGGAATGTGATCAAGGACCTATTTTAAATCCAAAAAAAAAAAAAAAAAAGCCAGCAAGCAGGGAAAAGAAACGCATCAGAGGAGGAGAAACAAAGGGCTGGAAAATGAAGGAAAAGAAAAAGAGCCAGTGAAAAGAGATTGTGAACTGGAACTCTAGTCAGAGAGGTGAATAACACTACTTTGTTTTCTATTAGGAACCCTTCAAGGAGTATTTGGACAAAAACAAAGAGACACAAGAGACAGAATGCACTTTACACTGCACTGCACCATGCTCCTTGTGCACACCCCTGGATCTTTCACAAGCTGCGCACATGCCCAGTTGAGAGCGATCGAGACCGAGAGCCCGATAACCAGTTCTTGCAGTGGGACCGGTACAATCAATTATGGATAGATTTCAAAAGGAAATAATAGACTCAAAGTCATACAGTCATCACATCACATTACAGCAGCAGAGCTGAACACAACACATTATAAAACAAACAACAACAAAAAGCCTTCATGGCACTACCCTAAACACAGCATGGCGGCATTACCAGGTGAAATGGTGACAGTGAAGTGCCAGAACACAGAGTGGAGCTCATTTTCACCAGTAATACTTCCCGATATTGATATTGATAAAGATAGGAAGTATTTGCACATCTGATGCAGCATAATAAGCAGGAGATCCGGTAAAGGGGCAAAAGGTTTTGCTAGAGATGATGTCACATAACTTTAAGGTTTTATTATGTTATGTTGAAAGTGAATCGAGGACATGTGTGAGCGGTCATTCAGTTATGCCTTGGTGCAACGGCGCTTGTCTACATGGGGAAACAGTCATGGCGGCAAAGGATAACAGGAAACACTTGGTTGGACAAAAAGGCCGCACTCTACATTCAAAGCTAGAGAAATAATGATTGTGAGCGTCTGCTTCTAACTTGTCATGGTTAAGACGCAGGGCAGCATATAATTCTGTTTCACACCGTCAAGTCAACCAGACACTGTATGAGTGAAAGATATGATCATAAATTACACTACGGGCAGTTTAAGGCAGGGAATGTGATTGGTCAAAGAGCCCCATTCCAAGCGTTCGGAGAACTTCCAATGTTCTCAATGTATTTAGTGGATCGGATGACAGTTTGAAATGTTAGTGTGCAACTTTTTCTGACTTTCTAATATGCATTTTATGTATGCAAATATGATTTCTTAGCAAGACACTATTTAATATTCTCTGAAAATTAAGACATACAAAAAACATTTACATGTGAGTCAGAAAATGAATATTACTATTATTACGTGTTCATTTTTGGCTCATTCCATTGCGCTAAGCCATATTGTCTCACTCTGCTGTAAAATTCCCCAGTTCAGCTCAGGTCCCTCTCTCATTCAGTGCATAAATAACCTGGAATCCGGACTTTATTGGTGTGGGAGAGCTCAGATGCATAACAATATAAATAGTAAAATACACAGTCAGTAACATCTTACATCCGGTTCCTTTATTTTGGGCTCAATAAAAACATTGTTTTCCTCAACTGATTAAAAAAAAAAAAAAGAAGAACAATCAATCCCACATAATCGACGGAATTCTTCAATATAACAACAAATCCATTAATTTTTATGATACCCACTCATGATTATTCCCTTCCAATTAGTGTAAAAAATACATAATTCAAAACTGGTCAAGCTTTGTGTCAAAAATAAAATTAAAAAACATCATACTCGAAATCAATAAGAATATTAAAAGTAATATGCAATTCTAAATTTTAATTTGTTAATAAAAATGTATTTAATTCCTCATGATTTAAGCAGTATTTCAAACCCTCTTTCATTTTGCAACGACATCCCTCTTTCACCCTTGGGCACTCTTGAAAGTACAAAGAATACCATTAAAGCAGTATGCATATTATTTGATCATTAGTCTCAAACCTTCATCTCACCGGCATATTATATCATTCTTCAGTCGCCCTCCAATCTCTTTCTGTCATTACGCTGCCACCGTGTCTTTTGAACGCATCAAGCTGTGACTTTATACTCCTGTATCCATCATCCTGTCAACCTCCACTTCCCAGGCGTGTCCCTCGTCTACCCGTAAATGTTAACCTATTTTACATTGGTATCCTCTCAGCAAGTTCTTTATGACTTCTGGTGTCGCTGTTTTTTCTGCTCTGCTTGTCAAAGATATTCTTGCACACTTGACGGTACCACAATCCTTCTCTTGATTGTTTCTGTGTATCTTTCGCACTCCTGCTGTTTTGAGTGGATGGAAGTGTTCACGTCGTTATTCCCTCACCTCAATGATGTTCACACATGCACGCACATTTACACAGCCACATCACTTGTCCTACAACTGCCTTCACACCCCTGCTGACTTCATGGCCGCCAGCGTTTCTCTCAGTGACGCCATTAGTGCCAGCACAGCACACCTACGTACGTGCACAAACTTGCACAGCAAAAATGACCACAACACCTGCACACAGACAGCATCCAAATTGCACCTTTTAACACTTGCCTGCAGCTACCGATGACCTGGATATAACGAACTGTAGCTTTCTGCAATATGCAGTATATGGCAATTTATGAAAGCAACCTTGAAATGACAAAACTTAAGGTGATTAAAAACAAGATTGGATTTGCTCACAAACAAATCAACCAATGATCTTCATGCACAATTTCATTTGAAAGTTCATCAAATTAATTCAAACTATCATGATTTAGCAAATGTAACATTTTTTGCCTTAAATACTCGGATTATCGATTTCATGATCTTTATGAAAATGGACATTTTCAACCGACTACCTCATTTCTAATTCAAATTGTATTTTAGTGTTAAATCCAATAATGCCAGCTGTCAGACAAAGCTCACCCGTGATGCTAATGAGGACAAGCAGTAAATAGAATGGATGGGTGAATGGAGTAGAGGGCCCTTTTCTGATGTGATTTAACCCTCTCCTGACCAAATAAAATTTTGCAGAGAAAAATCCGATACTTTCGATTATATTAACCATGTTGCAAATTTGCAACCCCTGCCCAGAAAGGGTTAAGTAAGGGTTTGAGTTGCAAAAATAGTCTAGGAAGTTGGAAGTTTTACAATTCAAATATGCATGACTCAAAGTGCTGTAAAATCATTTGGAAGAAAGCAGAAAAAAAGTAAATATAACTTCTGCCTTATTTAAAGAATCACTGTAGTTCCTGTTTCTTGATCAAAAGTAGCAGACACAATTGCCTGAAGAAATTCTGGCAGCGAGCTAAGTCGGGTCCCACGACAGTCTTTGGCCATCATTGTTTTATCCTGTGATGATTAGCCATTAGGCTCCTGCACCGTGACATGCCTCTGAGGCCTCATGTCCCCTGCTCTAATTTTAAGGAGGGATGAAAGCAAGTGTCGAAAGGGAAAAAGGGATTAGTGAATGGAAGAAGCACTTAGCCTTCCCTTCCCAGCAACGTCCCAAACTAACATTTGTCCAAAAATAAAGGTTATCCTCCCGCGAGCTGCTCTTTAATATATCATGCTTTCCCCTCGCATATTATTATTTTATTCTCTGTGGGGTTAAGGGACATAGCCCATATCTAGAGTGAGTCTGGAATTCACACTGAAAAGAGAGCAAAAAAGGCCTATTCAAAAATTTTATGTTCAGGCTATTTCATGATGGGCATCATTTATAAACAACTTTTGTCAAACACACGAGTATGACTGCATTAATATGACTAGGCTATGTAGACAAGGTAAGATTCAATAAAGGCCAGACCCTTTTCCCAGCAATGACTTTTCTTATTCAATTTATTGTATATGTTCAATGCAGTTGGATGATGCAAATGTTGCAAATCTCTTTGTTGTTGTGAAACGTGTGTCAAAATGAACTTGGACCCAATGTCAAAAGACCAAACAGATACATTAAATAAGACCAGGGAACATGCTTTCAAACAAACTGTGTCCAACATGGTCAAGACACAAGGTTAACAGCCTAGCAGATAGCTGTTGATTTAGCATTATGCATGTTAACGAGGAAATCCAAGAGTGCTGACTCCAATATACATTAATTCCACAAAATGCTAATAGAAGAGACGACACCCGGACCTCTCGCTGGACTACATCGATGAATAATTTAAGCAGCCCTCATCTCTATACCGAAAAAGTGTGTGCAGTCTTGCATGGTGGACAAATTTGTACTGTGGGAAGGTTGGAGGTATGGTCATCTTTTTTACATTCAGTGATTGCCATTTTTAAAAAAAAAAAGACTTAATACGAGGATTCCATTGTTGTGTGATAGTATTTTTAAAGCAAGTAGCCTTGTTTACACAAGGACTATCAAATCCACCAAACATCCTTTTCCACATATTTTACAGGAAACTGTAAATTTTATATCATTCCTATCCATTCATCTGTTGAATATATGCATATGCAACAGATGAGTGTCTCGACTTGGACTAGCTAATCAAATTGCTTTGGAAAGATCTGATTTAATACAAACATTTGTCACCTTCAATCCTTCCCGTGGGGCTTACTGACAGATTGGTTGTTTATTGGTCTTGAGATGTGAGGGCCCAAACCTACTACTGGGCAGCTCCCCGTAACTGTGTCACATTTTGCCCAACGGATATTTGAGATGTGTGAATCCTCCTATTCACTGGGTTCAGCTCACTTTTCATCTCAGCACAATGTGCTTAAAAAAAAAAAGCCCTAAAAATAGAAACTACTTCTGAGATTCCAATGGAAGTGTCTGAGTTTCACTTTCTTTGTCAGAGTGCAGAAAGATACAGATAAAGGACACAAATTAGATTTAGATATGGGGGAAAACACACAGATTGGGAATATAAGAATAAGCATTGGGAGAGAAAAAAAATAATTCGTTCTCTTACTAGAGGTAAACAAGTTTTATATTTTTAGCATTTCAGTAAGGTTACTGGTATGCCTTAATTTCTCTTAATATATGTTTTTTTTTCGCTCATCTGTGTTAAATGTCACTGTTTCAGTACTGACTTCATCTTCCACCTGCACATCTGTTTACTCACATCATCTTATTGTCACATTTACAGCAGTGACATCAGGTTCATGATTGGACTGCCACTGCTCAAGCAGTTGTGATTAAATTGGCATCGTTTGAACATACTCGTCTGTGTGCGTGTTTGTGTGTGCGTGCGTACATGCATTTATACGTCTATCTGTGTGAGCATTTGTGTCTGTGAATGTGTGCATCTGTGTTAGGTGACAAAACCAATTTGTCATCCTCAGTCTAAAGCGGTTAGGTGATAAAACTAACTCAATGTCTACATACCACAATTCATCGCCGCGGTGCTGGGATGATGTAACGCAACCTACATTTGCATCCATGCACTGTGTGTATTATACTGTAAGGAATGTTATATATTCTGATGAATGTACCACATTGATGACTCACAAGTGTGACTCCTCATGTGAAAGTGTGTGTTATTTTTCTTCATGTCTCTTTTTTTGTTTGTTTTGGTGTGATTTAAATATATGGTCCGATCATAACATTTCCTTTCTCATATCTTTTCTCATCCTGGGGTATGTCATCACATAGGAGTGCTGCAATCTGGAGCCAAAGTGTTGACGGTTGCTTCAGGCCATATAGGAGATTCTCATCAAAAACACAAGGCAATAAGCTCGAAATATTGCCGCATTTTTTTCTCCCCCCTGAAAAAAAATAACCAAGTGTCTTGGTCACTTACAATTGTAGTGCATATACAGCATATTGCAAATAAGATGCAACACACAACAAAATACAGTTTTATAAACAAATACCCATTTAGCCACCTCATCAAATAATACAACAAAATAATACCACGCCACCACTAGCGTCACCATCTTCATCATCATCATCCATACCAACCATATTTTAACGTGCATATTTTAGCCACGTGTAGAATATGACAAATGTACAAACACCTAGATATACACAAATGGCAGCATATTTAGTTGTATGAAGTGTGCTCCAAGTGATGTAATAGTTTGGAATCATGTCATCCTGTGAAGGTTTGCGCACCACATTTGTGGGTCATATACTGAGTCTGACTGTAGTCCCAATGTGAGTGGGCTAATCATTTGGGCTGGTGGGGATGTGACTGTCTGCTACAAGATAATATCCTGATTCAGACAGCTGGAAGCACTGATTACAAGAAAGTAAAAAAAATGAAAAAAAATAAGTAAAAGTCCAACAGCTGCACACAAAACAGAACCACCCAAAAATATATTTTCCTGTTTTAATTGGATGCAGCAAGGATTTTTGATCATCGTCAGTTTCTTTTTTTTTTATGCTGACTGACAAAACATGGTAAGCAATTACCATGAGGACTCGTAGTTAAAGAGTACAGCAATAACCTAAACCCTCATCCAGATACACAAACCCCCAAAGCACATGCAGTGGATATACACAGAGGAAGGGAGTAGAAAAGATGAGGAAGCCTGATTAATCACAAGTTGTTTCATCAATTTACACTGGCACTGACGAAATTGTGATTATTAAGTGATTGTACTCATAATGTGGACTCAGCTGAAATGTTGAAGCTAGCATTTGAAGTTACGCAGCAAGTGACACACTTGTTAACTTCTTCTACCAAATATCGCAATTGGCTGTTAAATTGGTGTTTAGTCTTACTTCCATGAAAGAACAGAGCTAGTTTTTCATTGTTGCTTTAAAAAAGAGAGAATTCAGTTGTAACCAAATATAGATATTTAATTTTGAGACTTCACTGAGAAAATTGAAGTCTTACTGCTTTGTGTGTGTACACAGGTCTTGTCCCTTAAAAATGTGTATGTCTGACATTCCTCTTTCGCCGTATTTCTTAGCGTGGGATGGGATGTATTCCTTCACAACGTATTGTGCAGAAGGAAGATCCAATAATGATGGAAAGAGAGATCCCCCTATAGTGCACGAAAATTAGTTTCATATGTTTGGAGGTGGAATTGTCGTCGCTGGGCAATGGTTGTTTTTGTTTTAACATGGAAGCTTCATCTCAGTCTGCCAACAAGGAATGTGCAACAGAAGTAGACCAAATCTACTAACAAAGAAAAGTTACCCATAACTTGGCAACAATCCATCCTTTATTTGGTTTACTGCTTTTTTTGTTTTGTGTTTAGCTAAACCAGTTTTGCAAGGTCAGAGAAGAGGCTAGCCCATTCCCAGCTGACAAAAGATGAACTACCAATCAGTGCGAATGGTGCATTGACTGGGAATACACCAGTCGTCAGCGTCATGATTGTCAGCTATTGGACCACCACACTCAATGTTAATATTATAAGAATTTCCACAACTGCCAAGAGGGCTTTTGCTTCTTAATCATATCTAATATTAGATGGTTTTTCCCAAATTTCGATTGAACTCGATTTTTCTTTCATTTTTAACAGTCTCTTTCTAGTTCTGTTTGGAGAAACTTATCTACAAATATAAATCAAAATGGCATTTACTGCAGTAAATTTGTCATATAATTGTATTTAACCATCATAATTTCTGATTTGAAATCACAGCACCATATTAACTAACTTACAGAAGGAGAAATATAATCCATAACCAACGGGATGTAAAACCATTTTCATAGTATGACATTGTTCTGTCCTCAAGTGAAATGGAGTGTTGTCTCACCCTGAATTACACAGCCCGTAATTGAAACGGATGACAACATTTAGAATCACAAAGAACTTTCAGAACCAAAACAACATTGGAAACAGTTATTGTGGCTCAACACCTCAAAACATTTCATTTACATTTATAATCAAAGCTTATGAGTTTAATATAGGAGCGCTGTAATCTGTAGCCCCATTCAGTAAATAAAATCTAAAGCTACTATGATCAAACACACTGTAAATAATTTTTCTTTGTCTTCCCTAACCATATTGTGTCATTTTGACCCCCAGTGCAAAATGGCCCCTTTGCAATTAAAGGTCTTGGCTGATTTCCATTAGAGGCAGCAATAAGTCTCAAACCAATCTCTTTCAAATTGACTCAGAGTGTTGATTTAAGAAGATAAATACTCATCACAAATGGACACACACACACACACACACACACGTACACACACAGTGTGACTTCACTTGGAGAGGAGACTCCGTGTGGGAGAGATAACGAGAAGGGGGGAAGAGGGTTAATGACTCCATAGAAGGAATGGTTGAGTTTGATTTGAGTGGCACACATGCACAGGGCAGTCTGATGCAAATGAGTATTGTAAATTAATGAGGCCGCCGACGCCACCTCTCTGAATCTTCTTCCGTCTCCTCGTGTCGTACAACTACTCATTATTTGGTACTTTATGGCTGGAGTGTTGTGACTAAAGAATTAGTACATGTTGTCAAGTGATGGGAATGGCTTGCATTTTCAATCCCCGTCTCAGTGTTTTGATGTCATTGAGCGGGAAACCCTGACTCATCCTGATGACTCAATGTTTCTATGGTTAAATGGCACCTCTGACATCAGCAGAGCGTGTCTATATATAGATGAACATGAATAACAACGCAAGGGTTTGACAGCAGGGTAGTAAACCGCTTTATAAATACAGGCCCATTTATGTCTAAAGAAGAAGGGATCTGTAAACTGACTCGCCTGATGATCCGTTTTACAGAAGAGTTGAACAGATCCACATGGGAGAGAGCCAATAAAAACAGCTGGGGAAATTGAACATTTCACATGCTCAAGGAAGGTGTTTGTGTGAACGTTCTGTCATTTTTGTTGTGGGCAATTATATAAAAAAAAAATGCTTGCAGAAGCCAGCAAGAATTCCTTTAAATAAAGAAATGTAGTTAAGTTAATGCAGCATTTATCCCAGTCTCTTCAAGGGCTACTAATGTTTGGGTTTACAGGCGCTGATTAGTATGGTCGAAATTTGAGTGATGATAATCAAACCAATTTGAGGCTTGGGAATTTGGATTTGTCAGATTACCCGTTCCATGCTGTACTGTACTCTCATTGAATTTGTGGCATCAAAAATGGAGGAAGAATGAGAAAAATCTAAGCAAGAGATTGAGATGCACTATTGAAAGAGAAACTCTAACTGTGGGAGTGAAGCCATTACCTAAGGCCCTTTCAGCCTTCAAGGTCATTTTCACACAAGGAATGAAAATAGTTCATTTGCTGAAGCCATGTAAAGTATAACTGCCATTCACTCACAGAAAGCTTTGCAATGTTTCCCATCACCGTTTGTATCCTCTTTTGCAAACCCAAAAAAATAAGAAATTGTAACTCCTCTTGGAAACACACACACACACACACACACACCACACACACACACACAACTGCAAATCATGCTCTCTGCATCCTCTCTCTTGGCTGCCCACCTCCTCTCGTCATTGCCTCTTCAGTTGTCCTTTACCTAATTTAAAGTGAAAGTGACCTTTTGTGAACATGCAACTGCAATCACGCGTGCACAGCACTGACAACCTGTGTATGTGTGTGTGTGTGTGTGTTTGTGTCTCCACGACTATACGACCTGAAATGCAATTACATTTGTCTTTGAGAACATTTCATTCGCTCTTTGTTGTCTTCAGGCAAATTACTTATCAGCACCATCGCACATACAATAAAACAAGTTTACTAACAAGAGTTAGTTACGACCAGCACTTATAAATGCAAGCACAAAGTATGTCACAAACATGAGTCGAGAGTGAAAATGACAAAACTCATATACAATGATTTCCATGCACGGGAAAATTGACAATGGTCAGACAAGTTATATCACACTGGCTCAGAAAACGTGAACAATAAATAAATTCAACAAATGGATGAATGAACAAATGAAATAATTAAATAAATGAATAAATAACTGCAGGTGCAATCACTATCAGTTTCTGCTCAATCAGATGGTAGAGTCAGAATTTTTTGTAAACATCATAGCATGAACCCACGCTGCCTTGTATGAACAGTTTAGAACAGTTGTCTATAGTGTGGAGGATATTACTGTAAAGTATTAATCAAATCGAATACCCATGAATCACCATGGTCTGCTTGAATATTGGTTGAACCATTTCCATCTCATATTGATAGTGTACCTTTTTATGAAGTTGTGACCCAGGCTAAAGAAAACATGCGCCATCACCAAGTTCAATCAGGATGCATGAGCAGCTTCATATCTACAGTAAGTGATTTACCGTAATTCCCGGCCTACAGAGCGCACCTGGTTATAAGCCTCATCCACTACATTTGTAAAGGAAACACTATTTGGTACATACATACGCCGCAGCTGTATAAAAGCCGCAAGTGTCCACATTGAAACCCACATTGAAACACGAGATATTCACAAAGAAAAACACAAGAGAATCTAACGCTAATGCTAGCGCCGCAGTAATGCTAATGGTTAAAAATAAATAAATAAATAAATCGTACTAGTAAAAATCACTGAGATACAGCAGTAACATTCAGCGCTAACAGGGCCGGACTGGTAAAAGTCACATATATTCCACTGGTCTCACTATTACCTTTTCCGCTCGAGTGCCCCTTTGCGGCCGTTAGAAAAAGTGCACAAATTAGCCGCATCACCCCATAAAACGCTGGGTTGAAAGAGTGTGAAAAAAGTCACGGCTTATAGGACGGAAATTATGGTATATTTTTTTATATTAGTTGTACAATAATGATCGAATGAACTTGTCAAAAATAAAATGATTGTATCTGTGACTGTTGATTACTTCAAGCAATTTAGGCAACAATAGAGGCCCCATTTATTCGTCTAAAATAAAACTTTTGCCGTCTAAAAAAAGGACATGTCAACACGAACATTTGAGCTAAATCTACACGGACCCATAAAATGCCACAACTCATCTAGGCAACATTATTTTATAGACAACACTAGAGATCAGAACACTTTATGTCTCCCATCCATTCATCCTTTTTTTTTTTTTTTAATCAATCAATTAATGAATGTTTTCCACCTCTTCTCTGTGGAGTCTGCATATTTTTCTCTTTTGGGTTTTCTCCAAGTACCGTTCCTCCTGCCTGCATTCCAGAATCTTGCATGTCAGGTTTACTGATGATTGTGTGAGCTTGATCGGTGTTGTGTGCCTTGTGACTGAATGGCATTCATCTACAACAGCTGAACAACCTGAAAACTGGATCATAGTTCACAGGGGGGTGGGAACACTGGTGCAAAATCTATAGTGTCCACACGACAGCAGAGAGGCAAAGCGAGCAGAGGCCCTGGGAGGTGGTTGGGGGACAGTGGGAATGAGCAACTAAGAGACATTCTGCAAGGAGCGCCTGCTGTGGTGAAAAAGGCGAGCAAGAGTCGCATAGTCCAGAGTGACTCCAATCGTGTTTCCGCCATCCCTCAGCTCATCACTGCCTCTCAATTAAATTTTAATCAATGGGAAAGCCTCATTATCCTCTCTGCCTGCAATGTTGTGGAATTGATCTCTCTCCCAGTGGTGCTGTTATACAATACAAAATTATAACCCAATCGGTCAAGAGGGGTTATCATTGCCACATATACGATATCTAGCATAGAAAGATATGATGTTATATATGACATACAAGCCTTTCACCGCCTTTAGAGAGAAACTGCAAATGGAATGTCCTGATGCAGTGAGAAGTTAAACTTTTAACAAACATTTGATATTTGTGCAACTTACTCTGCTGATCTACGGTATTGCTGTTTTATGGTAAAATATTTGAAAATGGTTGGTCAAGATTAACTATGGGAACTTCGGCTTTTTTGAGATCCGTCTTTTCCGGCTCCCAATTATTTTATTGCTTCAATTGGGCAAAATGAACTATTACTTTAAAATAAGATTTATTTTAGGGCTGTCGCAGAAAAAAAAATAGTACAGAATCTCACTCTTGAATCAGTCTGATGGCCTGATCTTATGAGAATTGTTGCGATTACTTCAGATATTGCTGTGCTGTGAGTTTGCGAGGTAAAATGTTAGAAAATGGAGGGGAGAATCACAAATTCAGATGACATTCATATCCCTTGCAGTAAGTTTAAAGTCCAAAGTGGGGAAGAAGTTCTGATTTTAAATGATTAAGGAAGTACTGGATATCCATATTCAATAATTCTTAATGATATTAATTACTGTATTCCTGAACATAGATGGGTCAAGCCAGGAAGCAAAAATAAAAAAAAAAAAAGTTTTTTTTCTTGCATTCTAATGTGCTTCAAACGTTGGTGGACTGAAAAATGAAGAGCTTTTATAAAAAAATATATAACACAAAATGTCGCTGTTAGGGTTAGGGTTCCATTATGAAAAAGTATCCTACCTAAATATACCCAGTAATACAGCACATATGTGATATCGTAATATGTTTTTCTTATTTTTATTCAATATAAAAAGGTTACCTGATAATATGTACTACTACATTAATGAATGTCACACTGACACTGCTGGAACCCTGCCTTCCATCTTTAAATAAGAGGGCCTGAGTGTCTCCATTGCTTTCTTTGATTCAGCAGTTTAAAAAAAAAAAAAAAAAAAAAAATCAATTTCCTCATTTCCTTTGGGGAGTGCTAACCTAACTTTCTGCGCTCCCTAGAGCCAGAGCTACGTAGCGCTGCAGACCCATTTGTCAATGTTGACCCTGAAGCACCCCATCTTTCCAGCCCCCTCCTCTCCCATTCATCTTCCCTCTTGTCCGATTTTGCCTCCTTTGGTACTTTTTCAATTTTTAAGTATTTCCCGTGTGTGTTCCCTTGCCCCACACAAATAAATAAATATGGAAATAAATATTAAAATACCATAAAACAGATTGATAGCATTGCCAGAAGAGGAAGATAAGGGGAAAAGGATGTAGGAGGCTGCAGAGGAATAGTTAAACCAAGGTGAGCCCACAGAGAATAGATGCCGTATCATTACTCTACTTAGTGTACTCAGCATCTTTTCTAATATATGTTCATATTTTCAATCAAAATGTCAGTTTTTTTTACATCCAATATAGTAATTGTCTGTTATTATCCTTACAATTATAAACATTTTACCTTAAAAGCATTTCTATTAATATAATAAATGGGCGGTTGCCAAGAAATGAGTTTGCTCTATTTTTTATTTTTCTTAGTCATTAAACAGTTTTTCTTTTCTTATTTACTGAGTCATTTAGTGCTGTAAAAAAAAAAAAAAACCTCACTATTATTCAAGAAACTTCTAATGTAGCCATATGGGGACACAGAGAACTCGTTTTAATTAATGTGTAGCAAGCCTTCGATGGTTCTGAGATTGATCAACAATTAAAAGGTTTCTCGTCGTTATTCCTGTTACACACAGATAAATGACGTGGTTCCAAAATGTGATTTAGAGTGCATAAAGAACCACGCCAAACCAGAAGTGACGCTGGAGTCCTGCCTGTATGACTTTCCCATTTCAAGTTAATTAGATTTTATTTAATTTTGTTTAATCGCTACACTCCAGTGAAAACTCAACCGGCTTGTGTGTTATTGAACCATAAGCGCTGGTCAAGTCCGACCACAACCTTGCAAGGTTGCTTCTGTTCTTATGAGCTTCTCTTAATAGATGCGCGGCAACACTTGTGTGCTCCAGGCAGTCAGGGTCTCCTGAGAGTCCATCCTACGGGACCAAGGGCTGAAGCTGATTTTGATAAAAAATTATGTCAGCCTCCAAGAAAGGATACTGAAAACCCCTTCCCATCCACACTCAGAGAATTTTTCCAAAACTGGTCACTGTTTCTCGAGTTCCCGTCGAGGATCCAAACTCACAGAGTCCATAAAGTTTTATAATGCACCAATTTTTATTCAGGATTAGTCTATTTTTATCTCATACAGTGTTGGCGTTATTGTAATTTTGCAGGGAGAGGAAGTTAACAGGTTATAGATGGCAAAAACCTGTTGACTAATAACGAGTTCACAGTCAACCTAATAAAAAGAGTGAGTGTATTAAAACCCTTCAGTATCTTGCTGGAAGACGCATCCTACAAGCTCATCCACTCTCGCACAGTCCGAACAATTATTTCTTCAAGAGAATGGTTTTGAATCACTCTTTAACTCCTCTGTTTGAGCTGAAATTTATAAAATTGTCATCTAAAAGCTCCCCACACCACATCAGTGTACATACCGTGACGCTTGAAGGACCACAAATTAAGGACTGCGCAGTTGAAAGAAGAGGGAGAGCGGAGGAAAGTTGCAAATGACCTGATAACTAAAAATAGTAGCAGTGGAAACGTGGTTGTGTGCAGCATTTGATTAGCAGGAAAGACAAAACTGTAGACACGCAATTGTGACTGCAGAAACCTGACGTGTGAGCACGTGCATCAGAAACAGAACTCTGTCAAATAGAGTATACAGTGATGAAAATAAGTATTTGAACACCCTGCTTTATTGCAAGTTCACCCACTTAGAAATCATGGAGGGGTCTGAAATTTTCATCGTATGTGCATGTCCACTGTGAGAGAGATAATCTAAAAAGAAAAATCAAGAAATCACAATCTATGATTTTTTTTTAACAATTTATTTGCGTGATACAGCTTCAAAATAGGCATTTGAACACCTGAGAAAACCAATGTTAATATTTGGTACAGTAGCCTTTGTTTGCAATTACAAAGGTCAAACGTTTCCTGTAGTTGTTCACCAGGTTTGCACACACTCCAGGAGGGATTTTGGCCCACTCCTCCACACGGATCTTCTGTAGATCAACTCCCTCCAAAGATTTTCTATTGGGTTTATTGGGTCTGGAGACTGGCTAGGCCACGCCAGCACCTTGATATGCTTCCTACGGAGTCACTCCTTGGTTTTCCTGGCTGTGTGCTTCAGGTCATTGTCATGTTGAAAGACTCAGCCACGAATTCATCTTCAATGCTCTGACTGACGGAAAGAGGTTGAGTCACAATATATGGCCACGGTCATCCTCTCCTTGATGCAGTGCAGTCGCCCTGTCCCTTCTGCAGAAAAACACCCCCAAAGGATGATGCTACCACCCCCATGCTTCACAGTAGGGATGGTATTCTTGGGATGGAACTCATCCTTCGTCTTCCTCAAAAAATGGTTGGTGGAATTATGACCAAAAAGTTCAATTTTGGTCTCATCTGACCACAAAACTTTCTCCCATGACTCCTCTGTATCATCCAAATCGTCACTGGCGAACTTAAAATGGGTCTTGACATATGCTGGTTTAAGCAGGGGAACCTTCCATGCTATGCATGATTTCAAACCATGACGTCTTCTTGTATTACCAAGAGTCACTTTGGAAACGGTGGTCCCAGCTCTTTTCAGGTCATTGACCAAGTCCTGTCGTGTAGTCCTGGGCTGGTTCCTCACCATTTTAAGGATCATTGAGACTCCACGAGGTGATATCTCGCATGGGGCTCCACTCCGATTGAGATTGACCATCATTGTATAGCTGCTTCAATTTTCCAATAATTGCTCCAACAGTGGACCTTTTTTCACCCTGCTGCTAGGCAATTTCCAGCCGTGTGGAGTTGTACAATTTTGTCTCTGGTGTCTTTGGACAGCTCTTTGGTCTTGGCCATGTTACAAGTTTGAGTCTTACTGATTGTATGGGGTGGACAGGTGTCTTTAAGCAGCTAACGACCTCACAGAGGTGCATCTGATTCAGGATATTACATGGAGTGGAGGTGGACTTTTTAAGGCTGACTAACAGGTCTTTGAGGGTCAGAATTCTAGCTGATAGATAGGTGTTCAAATACTTATTTGCAGATGTATCACAAATTGTAAAACAAAAAAAATAATCATACATTGTGATTTCTGGATTTTTCTTTTTAGATTATCTCTCTCACAGTGGACATTGCGCCTACGATGAAAATTTCAGACCCCTCCATGATTTCTAAGTGGGAGAACTTGCAATATAGCAGGGTGTTCAAATACTTATTTTCTTCACTGTAGCAGGCATGTAGTTTATAGGATTGGCCACAGTTTAATTTAACACTTAAAATGCCAGTGTAAAATTATCAAACAAACATACAAGTCAAAGAAGAAGGAGCATGAGCTTTACAGTTTTTTCCAATTTCTGAATCTTTTAGCACACTCACACAGGGACACAAGTTTATTACTGTATTCAGCCCGACAAGACCTCTTAAGTTGTCTTTCATGTTAATGGCTGCGGCGGATGGAGCATCCTTTTTTTAGCGTTAGCACAGCCAAATGCTACATGTTGCTCGGGTGAAAAAAGTGAGGCAGCGAGAGTCAAATAAATTGTGTATCCAATAAAACATGAATAGTAACATTTTCTTGAGAGCCTCTGGCCCTACCGCCATGTGGTCACAGCTTGTTCACAGATTGTCACGAGGGGACATGCTCAAAGTATTTTTCCCTCCATCCCAACCAGTCCAGCTCACTCCTTCGACACAATTAAGACTGACTTCATGCGCCACAGAGCTTTCCATCATAACGGAAAGACGAGTGAAACAAGTAAAAGGCTCATCTTAGCAATATTTAATTCATGTCACTCTCACTGCATCTTTCCATCCGCTGTATTTTAGCACAGCTCACTGCCCTCGCACATAGGCCACTGGGCTAGGCTATGCCATTGCTCAGTGAAGACAATGGACAATTCTAATGGATTATGTTGCTGCACTAGAAGAAAACTACTAAAAAAAAAAAAAAAAAAAACAAGATAGGCAATTGCTGAACTACAAATGTTCTGTACTGTGACTACAATTTTTGAACTAAAATTGTAGTGTAAAAGATATAGCTTTTAGAAAAAAAAATACTTTAATGATCAGTTTATGAGGTCAGATACGAGAAATTATTAATAGCAACTCACTTGTAATTTTACATTTCCTCTGGCTATGCCTCTTCACCCTGGTGTGCCTCTGGTGTTTTGTCTTTTATACCCTGAAGCGCTTGGTGCGGGGGTCTTTTTGCGAGTGAAGAACATAGGTATGGGAAGTTGTTGTTTTTTATTCTGTGCGAGAATAATCTGATAAACAGACATACTGCATCCAATTATCTTTCAGAATTATAATGAACAAAACCTCAAAGGGTCCCATTCTTGTGCAGTTTGCTGAAGTTCATTTGCCATTCACAATGGCTGTCAAGCGATCAAGTGTTATTCCATCCTCCTTGTCTTTCTCAACACTTGTGTCCTCTGCTTCCTCTTCAACACTAAAGAGCCTCACAGCTAGCATCGAAAACATTATTTAAATTAAGCAAGCCGAACACATTATGTATCCTACAGGATACATGGCATGGAGGAGATGGACAATGGTCTACAGTGCCTTAGCCAATTGGGATGGAGAACACAATGCAGATTTTCTTTTAGCGAATCAGGATGCAGAATGCAATGTGCATTCATATGCTATAAAAAGCCTGCTACACTGTAAAAAAAAAAATATATATACATATATATATGTGTAACTGAGGCCAAGTAATGTGAATGGCATTGTGGTGAGGGAAGGGGCTCACATATACGGGCACTTTTAGAGGTTTCATTTGTCATTCAGTCTTCAACAGGAGGTCTTGGACAAAACCAAAACACACCTTGAGAGAACACGAAGACCATACAAAAAAAGAATAGAGCCAAGATCTTAATCCTAAACTTTTGTCTTTGAGGCAGATGTGCTCAACACATTTCACTGTGCCACCATTGGTGCAGTCTTTTCATAAAGAGAGCAAAATATAGAAAATGAAGACCACATAATCAGAAGTGATTCAAGTGATTCCCATTAAAGGGCAGTGGATATATTATGTGTGCATGTGAAGGAGTTTGGTATGTTGGAAGGAAACCCAGGGAGTATGACCAGGAAAACTTCAAGAAAAGGATGATGAATAGTAATGGTAACTGACAGACAATTTACTGTAATTGAATATAATATAATATATATCAATATTGATACACAAAGGAGAACAGAAGATGAGTACCAAGCAAAGTTTACTAAAACTACATTGTTTTGCAGAGCATTCTCCACCTTGCTTCGTGATACGTTTCACCAAATTGTCTTTTTTTGTGTTTGGGGTTATTTTGGCACAACATTTTTGCTCCAGTTATTATCATCCACAATGTCTTCATATCCTTTCATCGACGAGTCTTTCCTCATCTTCGTGCATAGTCCGAGGAGCAGGAGGTCCATTTGGTTCTTTGCAGCTTGTCTAATTAGATCAATGTCAGAGCAAGCGAGTGTTGCCTGACCTCTCAGCACAGTGGATTTGTATTTAAATCCCAAAGTGGCTGAAAGGGAAGATGTTGCATCATTATAAAAGTGACTAACAAGCCTGGAGAATTTACTTCATCGATAGTTGCAGGAGAAAGAATCCATAAACCCACCACAGAAGCACAAAGACTGATGAAGGAAAGAAATACTAATTAAAATGAGTAAATAAAATGATTAAAATGCCTGCATCTGCACAGTTGGAAAGTAAATATTTTAAAGTGTGTTCAATTTTATTATTAAGTCATTTGTGGTAATTAATGACTAAAGGCCATATAGAGCTGTCTGTCTTATTAGAGTTGCTCATAGGGTTAGCTCAACAAATTCATGCAGGAAATATCCCCGAATGTTGTCGAACCAATTATAGTTACCACAAGATAAATACAAATAATTGTATTACATTTCTGAACTTTTCTAGACAGAACATTTTCATGAAACATGACAGAATGTGTCTTGGACTCAAAATAGCAATCGAGTATAGAGAGGAACTTTGAAACTTTTTTCTCTGATGGCTGCAAAGACGAGCCATATGAGTTGCTATTTTATGATGTACTCGTTCAACTTGACATGCAAGAGTTTTGTGGGCATTTTATATCTAATCATGTGTTGATTAACCATGTCAAGAAGCAGTTGATGTGTGGTGTACAACACAAACACCAGTGAATGAGTTGAATTTCCCTTTGAGGGTTAGGATTGTTATAATACACCAAAAAATAATGTTAAATTGTGGAGGGAGGTACAAGGGATAAAACAACCTCACAGTTTTGCGGTTGGGAGATTTGTGGAGTTTGTATGTTCTCTCCAGGCTTGTGTGGGTTTGCAAAGGGTCGCCCCACTTCCTTCCACTTTCCAAAAATGTATGTATGTAAGGTTGATTGAGGACTAAATAATTAGCATCGCTAAATCACATTGGCTAACTTGCTGACAAGCATTGCTGAAAGCTGGAGGGGAAAACAAAACAGAAAACAAGAAAAAACACGGGGGTCTGCAGTAACACTAAACTTTGATGTCAACTAGTGGACATAAAATATCATCCCACGGGCCTCAATAGCCCTCAGGCTGTGAGTTTGAGACCACTGCTCTAAGTTGTTCTTAAGCATATTTGTGAGTATGAATTGTTGTATTTCTATATTTGGGGCCTTAATGAGGTTACGCCGTATAGAACATGGTTGGCGAGATGGATTAAATTGAGGTCAAATGGAGTGCATTACTTGCCTACAACTGGAAAAGAGCTCAGGTAGTGTGCAATGTAAAGAAAAAGATCATGAAAAGCTGTTCCATTTGGCTGTATACACAAATCTGCAAAAATTAAGGTTAAAATAATGCAAATGTATTAAATACTGTGGTTAAGAATTACAACATTATCATACTTTAATATAACTGAGTATCTTTTCTCAATCTAAGTCTATTTGCTCTTTATTTCTAATTGTGCAAGAAGCTTGCAATTATTTTTTTCCACTTTTATGACATGCATCTGTGTGTGCTGAAAAATCACATGCAAAAACCACCATTTTGCAGTACATTTAATTGCCTCATTGAGCACCAATTGGCTGATTGTAGTTGCAATGTTGTTGATCTTCTCTTGGAAGACGGTCTTATTCTTGTTTTCCTTTCGGCTTGTCCCGTTAGGGCTTGCCACAGCGTGTCATCTTTTTCCATCTAAGCCAATCTCCTGCATCTTCCTCTCCAACATCAACTGCCCTCATGTCTTTCCTCACAACATCCATCCACCTTTTCTTTGGTCTTCCTCTTGCTCTTTTGCCTGACAGCTACATCCTCAGCACCCTTCTACCAACATACTCACTCTCTCGCCTCTGGACATGTCCAAGTCATCGAAGTCTGCTCTCTCAAACCTTGTCTCCAAAACATCCAACTTTGGCTGTCCCTCCAAGGAGCTAATTTTTAATCCTATCCAACCTGCTCACACCAAGCGTAAACCTCAACATCTTCATTTCTGCTACCTCCAGTTCTGCTTCCTGTTGTCTCTTCAGTTCCACTGTCTCTAATTCGTACATCATGGCCGGCCTCACCACTGTTTTGTAAACTTTGCCCGTCATCCTAGCAGAGACTCCTCTGTCACATAACACACCAGACACCTTCTGCTAGCTGTTCCTCTAATGATCTTATTTTAAATCCTATCCAACCTCAACATCTTCATTTCTGCCCTTTTCTTGGAAGACAGTATCGTGTTATTTTCCCAAAATAAAGAACATCTACAGTACTCACCCTCAAAGGCTTAATTATGCCCACTTGAGGATACTCAACACACCCCCATCTCAAAATCACAAAAATGCTTTGACAAGAGAAATAAGTTGAACTGTCCTGAATTTCTTCTTTGATCAAGTAATCGTCATTGTATTACACATCCTAGAGTGAAAACATTAAGAGATTTCAGTTGTAGAATAATAATAGTTAGTAGTAGCAGTTAATTCGGACTGGTGTGAGTGAGAGTGGTAGTTATAAGTCGGTATCTTATATGAGTAGTCACTCACTCATACGAGTCGGCTTGCGTCTTACTCAGACGATGACTGCTGACTCGTGGTGAAAGATACGTGGTCTTAATCAGCGGATGTCACTCAAATAATATTAATTCATCCGCAAACTGATGTATTTTTCTTATGCTACAAGTATGAGGAAAAAAAAAAAAGAGACCTTACCCAGCTAGCAACTGTGTGCATTTTATCAAGATATTATATGCAGGCTTAACGTGAGATGACAAAATTCTTTCCCAGAAATGCTCGGTTTGCCCCCGGGTGTCTCTGTACTCTCCCAGTGACATTTTTTGAAGCTTTGCAAGCGACTGACAAGAGTCCAGTCAAGCAGATCAGGAATTCAATTTACTGCAGAGGAAAACTTGGGTTAATCTACAAGAACTGCCTAAGAAACCGATAGACGGGCAAACACATATACACAAACATTTCTCAGCAAACAGATGAGGATTAGTGTGATGCTTGCCGGTTTGTTTATTCTTGTTATGCATGAAAGCTTATACACGAATTGAACTACGGCCAGGCAAAATGTTTGGATGGATGTTAATCCCAAATTGTTTAAACTACAATGAAGAATCGGCTAAAATTCAACAGTACTAAACCAACCAACCAGATTGTTGGAGAGCGTGTGGTTTGCTTTTGAGCAAACCTCAAACTGACTTTTCCAAGAAATGTTTCTTATTTGTCTTACTATTTTCACAGACTACACCTGTGTCCAAAAAAAGAAATGTTTGCATACCTTCATTGTCAATTAGCTACTGAAAATGTTGTGCTCATTAGCTAAGGCTCAAGGGGATGGTGTTTTTGACTTGAGTCTTTTCTCATTTTCAAAATAAAATGAATGAGGGAGGTGTGCTCATAAGAGAATAACATGCTACATGTGAGGAATTGGGATTTTCATTACGCACTTGAGTTGAGTATACAGATGAAAAATTAAAAATGTAAAAATTTGAACTCATTGCAACGTGGATCTATGAGTTTGTAACAGTATAGCGATAATACCGTAAATTCTATTCCAAAAAGAATTTTGAAATGAAATGGAGTCTGTTTCAAGGATTTAAGCTGATGCACAGAAATACTCCAGCGCATAAGAATAACAAGGAAACTGTTATACTCTATGTTTACATCTAGGCTAACACCGTTGGCCCTTCCATCTTAAGTCGTTGTCCGTTATTAGAAAATGACTGTAGATAAGATAGATTTGATTGAAATGGGTCACAACTTTTCATTTTTACCACGTCAGGTCAAGCCATTCCATTGATTTCATTACAGAAAAGAGAGCTTTTATGGCTGCTGGTGCGACGGCTTCAAATGCGGCAAAAGACAGACGAAAGGGACAGCAGAAGTGAATAATTGGACACTCACGAAGATGTAAAGGGGTGGAAATACCCTCACAGACGCACATGACGATTCTATTCCTCAAGTTATGTAAGGGATTCTTCAAGTTTAAGAGGCCATTTTTTTATCTGCACAACAGAATATTATTTCAGTTGGAATACACATATTCCACGAAAGGAAGGTTTCATGTACGTACATCGTCACGTATGTTAATGACACCAACTCATGGTGAGTACGAAACAATGATTGCAAGAAAGGCAAGAGGTAATAGCCCTAACAGTTATTATCACACACACGCACACACACACACACACACACATACACACACACACACCTGCATTGGGTGGATACTGATGAATACAGTGAAGAAAGTGAGCATTCGAACACCTTGCTATATTGCAAATTCTCCCACTTAGAAATCATGGAGGGGTCTGAAATTTTCATCGTAGGTGCATGTCCACTGTGAGAGAGATAATCTAAAAAGAAAAATCCAGAAATCACAATATATGATTTTTTTTAACGATTTATTTGTGTGATACAGCTGCAAATTAGTATTTGAACACCTGTCTATCAGCTAGAATTCTGACACTGAAAGATCTGTTAGTCGGCCTTTAAAAGTCCACCTCCACTCCATGTATTACTCTGAATCAAATGCACCTGTGTGAGGTTGTTAGCTGCATCAAGACACCTGTCCACACTATACAATCAGTAAGACTCAAGCTTGTAACATGGCCAAGACTAAAGAGCTGTCCAAAGACACCAGGGACAAAATTGTACAACTCCACATGGCTGGAAAGAGCTACGGAGAAATTTCCAAGCAGCAGCAAAAGGTCCACTGTTGCAGCAATCATTGGAAAATGGAAGAAGCCAAACATGACGGTCAATCTCAATCGGAGTGGAGCCCCATGCAAGATATCACCTTGTGGGGTCCCAATGATCCTTAGAAAGGTGAGGAATCAGCCCAGGACTACACGACAGGACTTGGTCAATGACCTGAAAAGAGCTGGGACCACCGTTTCCAAGGTGACTACTGGTAATACACTAAGACGTCATGGTTTGAAATCATGTATGGCACGGAAGGTTCCCCTGCTTAAACGAGCAAGTCAAGGCCTGTCTTAAGTTCGCCAATGACCATTTGGATGATACAGAGGAGTCATGGGAGAAAGTTTGTTGGTCAGAAATCCTTCCTGCAGTGTGTGCAAACCTGGTGAACAACTACAGGAAATGTTTAACCTCTGTAATTGCAAACAACTACTGTACCAAATATTAACTTTGGTTTTCTCAGGTGTTCAAATACTTATTTGCAGCTGTATCACATAAATAGATTGCTAAAAAATTAGACATTTTGATTTCTGAATTTTTCTTTTTAGATTATCTCTCTCACAGTGGGCATGCACCTACGATGAAAATTTCAGACCCCTCCATGATTTCTAAGTGGGAGAACTTGCAATATAGCAGGGTGTTCAAATTCTTATTTTCTTCACCGTATGTGGACACGAATTCAACGCACACACAGTTATCATCATCTCCAGAGGTGTGTGCATATTTGTGTGTGAGGAAGCCAGAGGAGCGCTGGTTTAACTTTGGGAAGTTTTTCAAGGAACATGACAGTGGGAGTTCAGCCAAATGAAAGCAAACGTCGCCAAAACAGTAATAGGGTATAAATCACGACGCATTCAGTCTCCCCAGTCTCTTACGATTTATTTGACAACAAAACACCCAAGCATCAGTGTGCATCTGTTTGTGTGTACATGCTGTATGTGTAATTATATGGCCATAAGGGGGACAGTGACAGAAATGGATAAAGTTCTCATCACTCTGACTGCAAAGTGCACACTATATCTGCATACGGAGAAACTGTAATTTTGACTCCTGGAGTCTTCAGAAAGAGAAAGAGAAAATAATATAATGACAGTTCCTTGGGAGAAATCCAAAGCCAGTTTCAGGTATGTAAAAGCATTATTGTCACATTACAAGACACTATTCAATCAATATGTGCTTTAATAAAAAGTAGATACAAATGTGCTTGCAATTCATTTTTATTCAAATTGGTCCTAATTTCACATTTTACAGTTACGGGGTAACTTGGTTCATAGTTTTGAGTCTTTATGGTTGAAAACTAGAAGAACTGACCGGTTTTTGGGCTGGTTTGTTTAATTTAACTGCTGCAGTGTATTCCGTGAACGGTACTGCCGTACAATGCATTTTAATTTCTGGTTTAATGAAGTCATTTCTGGCTACCACACTTGTCTTGTTGTTACACCTGCCCTGGATTGAGGTTGTGCACTGAGTGATACAACATCCTTGTGTTTCAATGCCATATGGATATTTCACATGCATATTTACAAGTCTAGTCATGACAGCATTGGCATTATATTGAAATGGTCTTAAAATGATATTGTCAATAGTGTACTACAATTGTATTACACTGAGCAATACCTTGGAAATGGCATGGGGAGGTAGTGGAGGATTGCCTGTCAGAATATGGTCTTGGATGTATTCTAATGTTGCGTTAATGACCACAAAGAGAAGTAGGGGATTCTGGATACAATTTAACGACAATTTAGTAGACGAGGTACAACCTCACGACAACTTTATTTTGGTTTCATTCATCACCTTGCTGGGCAATGCATGGAGACCGTCAGTAAAAATGCAAAGGCATCCTCTCAAACAGAGGAAAAAGGCAACTGCGGTGAAAAAAAGACAGAAAGATCATCTCACAGATAGTTGTGAGCCACGGCACATGAAGTCTTAGAAAATGCAGAATGAAGAGCGGTCGTGACTAATGTGATGCAGTCGCCATTACTGGCTTCGGAGTGAGTTGATAACCATTTAGTGTGGGAAATGCATGAAGCACAAGAACAAGTCAGGCTAGACATCTACCCACACAATTAAAGCAGTGAAGGAATGAGGGCGTGAAATAATTAAAGCATTGATGCAAGGAAGCAAGAAAAGAATAAACATGCAGCCAGAGAGTATGGAGAGTACAAAAGCCTCAAGAAATTAAATCAATAATCTCAACATGATAATTGATCATTTCCCCCACCCCAAAATCAATCAATCTCAATGAATCAAAATACAGAAATGAAAGACATTTCTCTCCTTAATAATATATTATTTTCATTACAGTAAAATTATGCATTATTCAACAAAAATGTTGCTAGATGTTTGGAAGAGACTAACACAAGGGGATGTTGCAACATTTATATAATTGACAAGCATGAATGAGCAAGGTGCAAAGTATAAGAAAAGAGCAGTTGAGGCGGAAACGGTGTTGGTATCTTTAAGGGGAATGCATTCTCAAGAGCTTCCTGTTATTTTGACGGGGAGTCATCAGTACCAAGAGTTTTTGCCTCCATGTGACGGAAAGAGGAAGCACTCACACACATAAGCATACATAGAGTACATACAGTGCACGCAAAGCTAATAACACATATATGCAGGGAAATTTCACACGCACAGCATGAAGGCGTAATCATGAGGAGACAAACACACGGAGGGTCTTACAAGGCATAATCATTGGAGGCGAGCGTCTCCTCATATTTCACATGAGGATTATGGAAAATCTGGATGGAACAAGGCGGGGAGAGACTGCACTACTTACTCTTCAGAGGAAAAACGTATAAACATTCACCTCTGCTGATTGTATAAATTTTAAGGGGAGATGGGATGTGTGTAAAATAGCAAAGGCATGAGAGCACTCACTGCACGATTGTTGCATGATGCTGGAGAAACTGCAACATGCAATAGACTACACATTAATTTAACTGGACTACTTACCTATGGACTGTTCCGTAAAAGAAATCTCTCATTTTCACATTGGCAGTTATAGCACTGTAATTGAGGATTAAATGTAGACATTTAAGTGCAATGTTATAAACCCCAAGGCTTTTATAAACTGTTCTTGATCGACAATAGACAAAAAATGAATTATTGATTGGAAAATTCTTGACCTTCTTCAGACAGAAAACTAGTTGACTTGACTCAAAACCCTATCTTTGTGTTTTGCACCTTAGTAGAATAAACCCTCAAAGGCTTCAAAACATAATTGGCTCAATTGTTAATGACCAATAATGAATGATTATGTCCATCTCTATTCAATATCTAGCTGTATTTTGACCATAAGTACTGGGATTCTTTATAAATGTAAATGGGAATAAAAGATGGTAATGAGACTTCATTATGACAGTTACATATTTAAACTGTTTATAATTTAGGTTACATTATTAAAAGTCTCTGATGTCATTTTTCCAAAACCAAGAAGCCATCACACCACTTTTCACACTGTGTCTCAGGAGGTCACTGAAAAGTTGATGTCTCAGATCTGATGAAATCATCAGAAACACAGATATAACTCACTGGGTTTTCACATGATTATACAGGAAACATAAATAGAAGCTTAACCTGGGGGCAAAAGGGTGTGTATGGATGTGTGAGTGCAGCAGAAGATACACACTTGACTGACTAAATGGAAGAGACAGCATCACACTGCGTGACATTTGTATTTGGAGCTCATCAATCGGCTATGAGGGAAGAAGCAGTATGTGTAGGGAAAATAAAAGCACACAAAGGTGTGGGCTAAGCAAATGAAAGTGGATTATGCCTCTTCTGTCTGCGCCTGCAGAGAAAACACTCCTTGTGTCGAGGAGTTGAATCGCTTCACTCAGAGGACACGAGTCTTCAGTGTGCCTGCAAGAATCTGCGTGTGTGTACATTTGGAAGAGGTGCTGTGTGCCAATCAGAACATTCTGTAATTCCCTTCCATTCAGCCTCGACTCTGGTCAAAGGGATTAGCCATCAGTCCTTCATTTCTCTGCTTCGTCTCTCCACCTCATCTGTTCAGAGTCACACCTCCTCCTCCTATCCATCTTTAAATAGTTGGCATGTTTAGCACTGCGGAATGAATAAACCATTACCACAGTCAACTTAAAACATGTATATTTATTGTAAACAAAAGAGATCATTGAAGGGTTCTACAAGCCTGACAGCCCTTAATAATGTTTGCTTTAATGTGGGCCACACACGGTCAGATTTTTGTGGGAAATCTCCTGAGGAGGTTGTTTTATAGCATGAAAAAGGAGGCAGGATGTGATCAGTGATCCAGAGGCTCGACGACAGTAATTTACCTTGCAGGACTGTGTAAAAACATGATGATGAAAGAAGTCATGAAATCATTCTTTACCATGTCATCACCAGCATAAATGGTATACAGAGAGTATACAAGTATACCACATGACATGATGATGGGGATCCTCAAATTGTTTAAGTTAAGGCTAACCTGACGACGTGATGTCCAGGGAACCCATCTTCATGTTGTGGGTACATTATACAGTTGAGAATTGTTGGACATATTGTGAAGGGTGAATCCCAGGGCCCAATGGTTGCATGAGTGAATCTGCAGTAGAATCCATTTTTCTTTCACTCCCATTCAACCGTCAGACTGACAGGCATGTGTGAGGCATTTTTATTCAGGAATCTGAATTGAGATGTTCAAATAAATGCTGGCAAATGAATGAATGGTGGCTACAGTTATCCCAAAGATATTGGGGATGGGGTTAGGGTTACACTGAGTCACAATCAGGGTTTATCATAAAATTATCAGATCACTGAGTAGTTTATGTATTAGAGGTGTGTGACAAAGAACTAACCATCTTCACATTGTACGAGCATAGCTGATAGCGTAGTAAGGGAACGGTCCAACAAACACCTGAATTTGCAGCAGAGGCAGGTGTTTGTGTACCCTTGCATAACATTTTTTACCAAGCTTCAACCATGTGTTCTCAACCTTTAACTACTGCTTTTGAATGTCTGAATCTGTCTAAAGCTCTGTGCAGTCAGTCAAATGACATTAAAAAAACATTTTCTCAACCGAAACTCGTGTGTCTTGAACCAGGGATTTTTTGTGTCCTCCACGCACTTTAGAAAGATATGTTTTCACTTACCTTTCCGGCTTGCCCTGGGTCACATTCCACCACATGACCTCTTTTGTCTACATTCTCTGTGGTGCACAGATTTGAGCTTCACTGATATTTGGAAAATGCTAGTGATATTGCTTCCACCGAGAAAAAGAATTTACAATATATACAATAATTTACTTTCAGGCAGCAGTTCCAGGAGCTAAAAAAAACAACAACAAAGATCTATTGGTGTAATGGATCGCTGTTTGGTGCAGCAGTGAACACAGAAATTATTACAAGCAACTCCAAAGGGGGAAAAAACAAACCAAAAAAAAAAAAACTAATAATAACAAATAACCTAATCAAGCCATTTATCCATTCAATCTGCTCTGTAGCAGATCTTGAATGCATTGGTAAATTTCTCATTCATTAATAAGAAGTTATCCAGAAGGTTCTAGCATTCATCCATACCTTATCCGCCATGATCATGGACGAGCCTCCATGAATGCCCAAGATGGGTATGAGCGTCTGCGAGGAAATAAAATCCAATATTTGGGCGATGGCCTCCTGGTCCGTGCCATCCCCAAACACCACACCATGGATTTTTGTCCCAGACATCAGGTCGCACATGTGGGTGATGATGCTTTTCGGGTCGGTCTCATTAACAAGCAGACTGACCACATTGACGTCAATAGGCTCCTCCTTGCTCCACAGTGCCCGAATGTCTCTGTCGGAGATGTAACGTGTGCGGCCCAGGATCACGGCAATATTTAGGACCGGGACTTTTTCAGAGGCTCCTCCACTTCGTTGCTTTTGAGCCACCGCTGGGTCGGTGATGCAGGTCACCACCACCAGTAGAGCTAAGGAAAGCAGCACAGCGTGACTGCCAGTGCCACTGCCCCAAAGACTGCCCCTTCTACTCCTCCTCTTGCTTCTGATGCTGCTTAGGGACATACTTTCAAACCACTTCAGCCCCTGCATGAGAGAAAAGACACTTTGTCAAGAGTAGAATTCATTTATTCATGGTGTGAGACACATCTGATGCCCGAATGTTGCAGACGGTTGAGGGACATTCATGATGACTAACAAGTGTAAATTTTCCCACTCACGACAACTCAGATTTGATCATCCAAAGGGAGGCTGTTTGGGTATGCAACATACACAGTACATAACTTACAGGTGTAACGACTGCAGTTTACAGGGTTGTTTTTGGGAGGGACTAGTGATGTCTTCAACGTCACATTTGTAATTCAGATAGGATTGCAATTCTTTTTTTTTTTTAAGCACCAGTTCCTTGTACTTCTCTTTCTAGGGTTCATTTGTTTGCTTGCCTGACAGCTTTGCATATCGAGTCCTCTTATGCCACAAATCAGTTTTTCAAGATGGCATGAAGGGGAAAACGCTATAAAGTTTGGCTAGATTTCACACGAAAAATGAAGCTACCAGCACTCCTTGCAACACTTGTGAAGAAGTCAAGGCTTTGACAGTGGGTTGGCAGCTGGTGGCATCTCTCAAAGTATCTCACTCTCAGAATGACAGAAGACTGAGAAGGACAAAAAAAATCCAATAACAATTTTAAAAAAACATAATAGTGATATAACTCAACAGAAAGTAAATACATTATTTTTGTCAGACTTTTTGTTTTAATTTAATGAGCAATATGCTGCGCTTTCTGGTGGGCGTGCCTTGGCCACGTGGGGGCAAGCAATATAAGACAGACCTACAGTATTGTACATAGACTCCCCATTCCTCAGTAAATGATTAATATTAGTCATTCTTCACTGATGATGAAGAATATATGCCTGCAAATATTATGTCATGTCTACATGTCTTTCTCCACTGTGTTCGAAGAGCCATTGCTTGAAGGGTTAGATGCTGGATGGGAAAGATGCTATTATTCACAAGTCAGCTTTACTGAAATCTCAAAACACTGCTGTATTTAATGTTGTCCAAGCCAATAAGAGTATAACTGGTAAAAATCCAAAGGCATTCTCATATCTTGTTGGGTATGAAAAATCTGCAATAGATTTTTTGGTCTCTTTCTAGGATGTATTGCAGATTTTGAGCATGTGCTGTATATACTGAATTCTTTGTCCAGTGTTAACGATGACAAAATTTTAATTAGAATCAGCTTTATTGGCCAAGTATGTAACAACATACACAACGCACTAGGATAATGAGGGGTAAGTCTAGGTGTTTACTTGTTTGGCAAGTGTTAGCAGTGCTGTGTTCCTGCTAGCTGGGGGCGGAATACAGACACCGACAAGGATGAACGAGACAAACTCACGCGGTAACTAAAATGTCTTACAGTTTAAGAACAGGAAATTAAGGAGCAGGATGCAATGTGTGCTGAACCCATTTGTATTACTTTATTCTCTCACCCATTGAGAACTGAAAATATATTGATAAGGATCGATAATGAAATCAGAATTGTATGATTCTTATCAATTTCCAACCACAGCACTTTGAACGCCTCAACAAGAATGAAAGTTAAAAACAAAAACAATCAAAAACAATGAATGTCTCCTGTAACATATATGATCTGCTATATATGAGGGAGGGAAAAATAATGTCATAATTGCGCAAAAGGACACCATTTGGAGTACACGGAGATCTCAAGTACTATTAACAGATTTTTTTTTTCATAATGGTTTTCTACAGTCCTGAGGGGGGGGGCTGCCTGAAAAAAATGATAATGTGATGAGCGCGTGCATGAATAAGACAGGTAAGACGTGAGGATGACATCAGCTCCTCTGGACGAAGCGGGGCAGAAAAGTATATTGACATCGTCTCACATGCTTTACAATTGACACCCTCATCTCCCTCGAGAGACTCGCTGGACACCAAATGCTCAGAGAGCATGAAAGATTGAGTCTGTGTGCATGTTTGTGTGTGGTAGAGTGAGGGAGGAGGGTGTGGGGGTGTCAGAAGGACATGAAACATATGCCGAGATGATGTGTCGTGCTCTGTTGACAATTGGTGGATGCAGTGACAGATGACGGGCTGACGTGTTTTGGTGTCAGTGCAGAACCAGTTTGGCTGGGAAATTGGACACAGTTATCACATCTGAGGAGATTAAAGATGGGGTCATGGGCTCAAAAGAAATACATCATTTGCATTGCCATGATGTTTTTGTGGAGATGAAATTCATCCACTCTAAACAGTTTTAATGCAGTCTTTCCATAATGCATTTAAAGTTACCAGTAATTCCAGAAAATTAGCATGTCAGCAATTCATTAAGGTTGTTTTGTATCACATAATTTACTTTAGCAAAGGACTGTCATACCTCTGATTTTGTTGCCCTGTTGTGAGCTGAATAATGTAAGCAGGCCTTTATGTGTCATCGTGTTTTTCATAAAACAAGCAGAAGAACCCTTGCCCCCCATGCCTAGCTGGGCATTAAATACAGTTAGAGCTGACCTGAGGATGAATCATCTAAATCGAGGTCCGTTCAGAGAGCAGCAATTTCGAATGGATTTCTACCTCAGGTTGCGCCAGCTTGACATTAAAGTTGTGGAGGCTCTGCCATATAGGTTTGTACTCATCAGTGAATCAGTTTGACCCCCTCATGAGAATATTTGCATCAGTGACTGTAATCTAGCTCTAATGACACTAATTATTTTCAGGACCACCATAAGCCCAGCGACAGGTGAATCAATCATTACATAATTACATTCCCCATGCAGTAAAAAAGCTGTGGAGATGGGCGGTGCTTACCCTGGGTGGAAACTTCCAAAGAAGTGAATAATTATGATTACTTACATTCTCTGTTTGGGGTTCTCAGAGATACATGTGTCAAATGACAGTTGCACAAATTGAATGGAACTACTAGTGACATTTGGCTCTAGTTCACCAATCAGACAGCGTCAGACAGTCATATGATTGCACTCTGCGGCCCCTCAAGGATGCAATTTTCAAATGGACTTGAATTGATGTGAAACATGGCTTAATATATATTTACCTCACTGATACAGTACAAACACAGACGACAAGAGTGAGAATATACGTGAGAGAAAGTGGATGGATGGGCTACAAAAAAAAGAGCAACTTTGTTATGCGATGTCCTTTGTGTCAGTATTTCAGCCTACAATAACTCCACTTGGAGCTTGAATCACACAAATGAGGCCGTTTTGGTTTGCGGTTACAAAATATAACAGCTGGTCAACCACAGCACATGAATAGAAAATGCTGTTGATCGGACCCATTCCATTCGAGCTCTCATTTCCTCGCTCCAGAAAGTGTTGTGCAGAAAAGCAATCTGCAATGCATGCACAGCACTGAAAGTAGAATGATACAATGTAAACTGGGAGCAAACCTGTTGTCTTGAATAATGAAAGACGTCAATGTATTTAATCAATGTGAGGGAATCTACTTGGAGTTCAACAAGATCACTGTATAAGTGATAATTAAGATCTGTTTGATCAATGTGCTGGGTCTAATGTTCTCAAATTAATTTAAGATTCCTTATTATGGATGAATTTTCCTATGATTAGTGTTGGCCTCCCACTACCCCTTCATGCTCATTTGTGTTTGGTGTCCATCTATCCCTGACACTTGTAGGATTTCCCATCACGTACAGCCACACTGTGCTAACTAATAAAATGTTTTAATGGTGGGTTCCTATTTTCTCTTGCCCCTGTCATGTCTGATTTTCTTTTTTTTTTTTTTCCAGCTCTCAATCTTCTAGTGTAGACAATTGCATACACATTTATTTATTTATCTGGAGATGTCTTTTTTCTGATTTCTTAATTAAACAACAAATACGGCTGTGTAAAAAAATGAGTAAAATGCAGCACACTCAACAGGAAATAAGGAGAGCAGTGTTGTAATGCCAGCATGCTGTGGCGGACAAAACACTGCACAATGAAAAATAGGCTATTGAGCGATGAAAATATTTGTGGATCCAATTCCAATACAGAGTGTCAGCATGTGGCTCAAAAGTCAATTTTGCGGCATCACATCGTAACTTCAGAAATGTTTAGGGAGGAAAACGAACAGAGAAAAAGGTTGAGTAAAAGCAAAAATGGGCTGAAGACATTTAAAAGAAAAAAAAAAATTGCTCACATGCAAGGGACGGGGAAGAAAGCCACAGAGCGAGCATGCAAGCATCGCCAGCCAAGTGAGATTGAAGCAGTATTGCGTCACACAAAGGCTACCCCTCTTTTGGCACCACAACAGTGAACAATATTTGGCAGGCACACCCGTAATCATGGATACCAGTCACGCAAACACAATACACACACTCTCCTGCTACCAAAAAAATAATACAAAATATGATTACCCTGCTCTTGTTTATATTGTACTACAGTGTACAAAACATATTACACAAACCCCTACAGTGTCAAGCAGTCTGCTCCTATACAGGTTGCCATTACCACATGGCTACCTCAACAAAGCCTCTGTTCTGGCTCACACATAACCATCTTAGATTAATGTCAATAATTCATCATACATTATCTTTACTGGATGATGAATATGACTGTATTTACCACTGCAGTCATGAAGTTATCCATCTAACACCCATTAAATTTCAAATAAGGGTAACTATACACATCTAAGTGTATGATTTATTTACAAAATATGGGCCAGAAAGGTTTGTACAGATGATGCTGAGTGGATGTTTTACTGTGCAAGGATGCAGAAGAAAAAGGTAATGTGTATTTATGCAGATGTTGTAGTTTTCATAAGATTTTTTTTTCTTCAGAGCAATAATCTCCACTTATTTATATGTCACTTAGTCCATTCAGCTTTTACTTTCCTACCATCTAGTCCCCTGTTTTTGTATTACTGGATGATGATTATGACTGTATTTAACACTGCAGTCATGAAGTTATCTATCTAACACTCATTAAAATTCAAATAAAGGTAACTATACACATCTAAGTGTATGATTTATTTACAAAATATGGGCCAGAAAGGTTTGTACATATGATGCTGAGTGCATGTTTTACTGTGCAAGGATGCAGAAGATACAGGTATGTGTATTTATGCAGATGTTATAGTTTTCATAAGATTTTTTGTCTTCTTCAGAGAAATAATCTCCACTTATTTATATGTCACTTAGTCCACTCAGTATTTACTTTCCTACCATCTAGTCCCCTGTTTTTATATTAGTACGACCAGTCCAATTTACTCTTTTGGTCCTGGATAACGAGTACATCAAATTATTTGGGGCATTTTAAAGAAGGTATGAATGTCTTAACCTGTTAATCTACAGTATGGCTACTATACTGTAGTTGAAGATGAAATATAAAAATCAATATAAAGACTGTAGTGCAATTTTGTTGTAATAGAAATTTTTAATGTATCGCAACTGAAAAAACACTTTTCCTCTTAGGAATTGCTCCATTTTCCAACTACATTGCCGTCTTATATACCGTCTGTACAGTTTATCAATTTATACACAATTTTATTGTGTCATTTTCATCAATTATTCCACACTAATACATACAAAGCCAGAGTTAACACTGATCTCACAGCCTTTGACCTTTCCTGGATCGGACTCAAAAGGCTCCCAGGTAAGATCAGATGTAATTTGTCCATCTTTCTGAACCAGGGCCAGCTGGATGTGCCTGGAAGACTTCCAACGAGAGGGGCCCGACGGCTTCAGCTGAATCAGATGCCTTCGCCACTTCTTAACATGACGGGGCAACATCTGTATTCCAAGCATCTTGTAATAGCTTCATTCCAGACTCTGGTCTCCGCTCCAGTCATGTCCAATCAAACATTGCACTTGAACACAACTGTTAAGATCATTCAGAAACATTTCATAGTTTTGAAACAGAGAAACAGTTTTTGATTTTGTGGTGTGGTCCCTCTCAGCAGCTGCTAGCGGTAAATCACCACCACGCCTGTTGCAGTTCACTGATGAGGCGAGAAAAGGCCTTCACATCAATATAAAATTATCCAAGCGATGCCTTGAGGTCCTATCCATCCATCTCTGGCATGGTGCAACTTATATCCCGTAGAGGCTGCCACTATATTTGCAATTCTGCTTAAAAAGACATATCGATACATCAAATGCCTTACAGGCTTGTACTCTATAATATGATCACACACTTTTCTTCCAAAGGGTCCAATACTTGTATTCCAGAAAGAAACTCCACTGACACCTCAAAGATTCATCCTGATTCAGTTTGATAACCTGCTGGGGATTCTTTTCGAGCTGTGATAAGATTCTCCTGTGAGGTTGAATAATGTGATTTCCACGTAATTGGAGGACTACATCTGGCCTAGGTGGTATAAAACCAGATTCCAAGACAAATATTGCTAATTCATACAGAGGACAGAAAGGTGTACGGTCATTCCGATGTCCGTTCACCGTGTCTGTATAATCTCTACCACGTAGAAAATGCACAGTTATTTCAACACGGATCACCAACCCCATTACCCAGTTTGCTTGACTCATAAAAAAAAAAAACCTCATATTTAACACCAGCTATATATGTATTATCGCCCAACTTTTCTTGTCCATGTTTTATTATGTTCCCTTTCGCACTCGCACACAGTTTTTGATCAATTCATGCAACAACCTGCGATGTCTTTTCCTATTTGTCTTGGAGACCATTCAGCACCTTAAAATGCTTTTTCATGCAAATTTTTTCACTTCCAGTGAATGCTCAGCATTTTAACCTTATTGAATAAGAAGAAAAATTTTCAATTTAAATTACCTGTTTATATGCAAATTCTTCAAAGCAGAATTATTTTTCTCTGTGTCCAAATTTGAGCCCACTCTGTCATGCTGTTAATCCGACTGTTATTGAACCACAAATATTTATTCTGTTTAGTTAAGAAAATAAATAACTGTAGTTTAACATTTGAATTTAGAAATAATATGGTGTCCTGGTTAAATTTGATTTCACAGATACAATTTCCTTCTACACGTAGTGAATTAAATATTACAGAAACATACGGTCAAAAAAAATATTTTGGGAATTAACAATTCCTTTTGGGGAGCTTGGGAATACACCTTACATTAGGTGGTGTTCTATGTATTTGAAATTCTTTAACCAGGAAAGCCTCCCGAGATTAAAAATCTCCTTTACAAGAGTGTCCTTAATGTGTTAGCGACTGCTGATAGTTTAAAGAGTGCAGTGGGCAGACATGTTGAAGCCTGAGTGCTAACAGACGATTAATTCCGGTGGACTTCTTATGGGTGCCAATGCACATTGCACAGAGCAGATGGCAGAAAAGAGACTATACAAATGACAACAGAAAACTTCAATTACATACATACACATTAATGAGGGTTGGGGTCATTCGAGTGAACATCTTTTCACACCATCACTGGAAGATTTTAACCTGAGAAGATTTCACTTCAATGTAGTAGACAATATTGGTGAGAGTGCCAACTCCACTACATAGCCAGAAGAGCAACTGAGTGTTTGTTTAGTAGGCATTTCTGATGTGTAAAATGTATAATTACCAGATGTAATCCGGAGTGATAACTGTCTGTTGTGTTTTAATGGGAGATTGTGCAATAATAGAACATCTTCAATTTCATGATGTAACTGTGGATAGGAAAACATCTAACGTCTCAGGAGAGAGTTTAAACTGACTGTAATCAATTTCAAACTGGCTGCAAGGGAGCTAGTTTTATTGCTTCCTTACATTACTTTTTAGTCGAGGCAAGGGTGTCGAATGATTACTCGGCCAATAAAAATGTATGAGTTTACAACAATTAACACAAAACACTATTTTGGACCACTGGTGTGATGAGTCTATTCTCAAGAGCTTCCCGTTAAAAGGTGGTTACCACCTTCAATTGTACAAGTGCAGTTTTCAGTAATAACCAACATTTGATCCGCGGTCTGCATACTGTATGTACTATTCCATCCATCCTTTTTTATTCTTTGCTAATGTTTTGCTGGGTTGAGGGGCATGGAGCATATCCCAGGTTTAACAATGACTGGATGTCAACAATCACAGGAGTGAGACGGAAAAACAAACGACATGCGGGCAACTTTAGAGCAGAATCATCAATTAACTAAACATATTGTGTGCGTTTTTGATCAGTGCGAAGTGTACAGAGAAAGACCCACAGAAGCACAAAGAGAACATGTAAATTCTGCACAGAAACCCACAACTTGTGTGATATGATACCACTTAAGAGCAGCCTACACAATATTAGAAACCACGCCTTGTGCCAGTGCGCCAAGTGTCCTCATTCATCTCGATAATGTCCCTCTTTTCTAGTATAGTACATCAATCAGTTGCTTGTCAGTTGCTAAGCAAGCCACTGAAAATTTGTGGCCATTTCATGTATTTCTTATTTTCAACTATGGCTGAGGTGAGTGAATTAATTATATTGATTGAGTTTTTTTTTTAAATACAAACATGATAAATAGCTTATAAGAGTGATTATTTTTTTCTTGAGTCATGCTCAGATAAATGTCAGTTTTAAGCTTCTTTTTAACCATTTAATTGACATGTTCACTGTGTTATCATACAGGCTATTTTTAAACTGTACACCCTACTTTGTGGCAGTGGGCAATAAATGATGCCGCAGTGTTCATTTGTTTCTTTCCAACGCACTCTGAGGGTTACTATACCATTTATTCATCCATGAACATTTATTGAAAATATATACATATCCATACACTTTGTATGGAATACAGTACCTACATCATCCTTTTTATAGCCTAGGAGTCACTATTTTGACGTAATTGCTAGTTTTCATTTGAATTAATTGCCACTTTTTTTATTTCACAGATTAATGTTTTATGACATTCCATCACAGTGAGCCATCTCAAATTCACTTCTTTTTCTCAGGTAAGCAGCGTAGCTAGAAGTCAAACAGCTTTGGCATTAGCTTCAATCTACATGGGGGGAGGTGGGTTAATACTTTATTTCCTTTTTCTGTCAAAGAAATATGGATTGGCCCTCCACGGGCTGCAGCTGACGCCTTTCCAGGGTGGGAGGAGGAGAGAACTGCGCTTCAACAACGTGACTCGAGCCCGAGAACAGGCGAGGAGATGAGTGAGGTTGAATTTGGTTCAATGAAGCCAACACAATACAAGAACGACCCCTACCGGACTCTAAAGGAACATCCCCATGCACCCGCGGCCAATTTAGACTCTTCTGTAGACTCCAAATGTAAACCTCCAAGCCTCATTCACGATTTCATCACGTTCCAATAAGAAGAAAATATCGCAAGTAAAAACGTGTACTTTATAGAAAAGAAGCAAAGTGGGGGGTGACGATACTACGAATGTGGTTCTTGAAACGGGACACTAAAAGTTCTCCCAATAAGACGTAATCAACTAATTTAGATGAAAAATGGAGAAACATCTTTCCCTTCTACTACCTAAATTGTTCTTTTATATTTCTTTGGGTAAAACGTGTTTCAAGGAGTTGAGCGCCCGACATGCCACAAAAGGCAAAACGAGGATGAACTTGCGCAACTAAACGAGATATGTTTTTTGATTTTACATTTTCAGCCAGGTAAAGGGTGCAAATGATCTTTAGAGACAGTATGGGCCAGGTATAAGGGGAATGTCATTACATTGATGCGCCTCAAAGCAGCCTGCATGCGCTCTCCTCACTGCGCAACTGGATGAAAAATGAGCTAATTAGAGCGTATAACAGATCCATGCAGATATTTTTGCCCTATATATTCAATTTGCCCTGACTGATAAGATTGTTTTTCTATCGATGCTATTTAAAGTAGACGTGTGCGCATAGTGCGGTGTGGGTGCAGCACTTTGGCTCGGGGACGCCTGTGGGGGACCCGCAGAGCGCATCAGCAACGTTGGGGGAAGTGGGGAGGGGGATGGGGGGGGAAGGGTGTTTGATCCCCACCGTGCAACGTCAAGAGAAAAATGGCAACTACTTACAACATCTCCCTTCCACAGAGCTCCAAAATCGTAGCGTGAGATGACATTGCAGCGGTCCTCTCTTTCTTCTGAGAAAACGTGCAGCTTGGGATGGTGCTCACTCTCAAACACTGCACAGCAGGGTGGGGGGGAACAAGCCACCCAATACCTGGAGAGCAACAATTTCCACCGTATCCCCCCGAAAATGAAAAGAATAGAGTGAAATTCCACTGTGTTGTCACTTTGGGACGGCGGTGCTGCAAAGAGCATCAATGTTGTAGTAATCCAATCTTCGTCGTGCGTGCGCCTGCGGCTGATTCTCCACTGCAATCTCTGCTGGCCCCGCGCATGGTGGGGGCTCAAGCAGCATCTATGAGATCACAGCTCTCGGTATCCCTGTCATTGCCGTCCCGGGGCTGAGAAGAAAGAGGAGGCAGGCTGGACGCGCACATTCGTGGACCAGTAGAGAGCTCCTGCAGCCTGCAGAGCGTGCATGCATGGGACCCGCTTTCTCTCTCGCTCCCTCCCTTCCTCTCTCACTCCATCGTCGTGCACGTTTGTGTTTATGTGATGTGCGCACTGAATGTGCTCTGGCGCGCGTGTCTTTTCCTCCATGTGCCCTCACTGCAGAGAGCTGCTGGGCTGATGGACGGACTCTTGGGTGGTTTTCTCATCTCTTCTTCTAAAGCTCCCCAAGGACGAGGAGCGATGAGTTGAATCCTACACACAACCACGTTAAGCAGCCATTCTTTCAATGAAGGAAAAAGACGCAGTCTATCAGAATTTTTTTTTTTTTTTTTTATCTAGTCAATTCAGCTGGAAAGTGGAGCACATGGAGCAGAACTGAGAAATGCTGCAAAGAAGCAACGGTGCATAGAGAAAGGATCAACGCTGATGAAAGTCAACTACTCCATCTTGAGTCATGAGCAATGGGCATGGAAGGCTTTTAGAAACAAGCCACAGTCGGTGTAATTTAGAGTGGGGAGCATATGTAAGGTGTTAATATGTTGGCATTTTAAATTTTTTTTTGTGCTAAAATCCGTTAAAATTTCATCCACCTCAGATCATTACTGTTGCGGTGTTTGCCTGGCCATGGAAACCAATGCGAGTGAGGTACAATGTGCTTAAACAACTGTAATTGATCGCTCCCACCATTTGTCGCTGTGACAATGCAGTCACGCCATTTTTAGTAAGCTCTCAGTGTTTTACCGTGTTGAGCAGGAAGGATGACTGTCAAACTGATTACGCTTTATTTGAGCCTACATCTCAGGTGTCAGAATTGAATAAAGCATAAGATTCAAACATGGTTTGATTATATGTGAACAAGATGCCTAAATTGACTAATTAAGAGGTGTGTCCCAAGTACCTTTTTTGTTGCAACTCTACTAATGCCATACACACACACACACAACCACAGGGGAAAAAAAAAAATGTACAAAGCAAAATTGTAATAAAAATGTACCACTGGGAGATTAAAGTGCCACACAGTTCCCCAGGAGCTCATTTCAGAGGATCACAAACCACATTATACCATGTCACTGCAAAAATAGTATTACCCTATAGCCTTGCCGTCCAAATAAGATCCCAGTTGACACGCCACATAGGTCATATCATCTTAATAGAAGTGGGCCATTGTAGACAGTGAGATACAAATGGACTGGCCTCTAAAATAATGCCAAAGCAATGTTTTCTGAGATTTATCTGCTAAATACATCACAAGTGCAAAAAGAGGAAAAAAAAACACACTTTGTGACAATTCAAAAGTTTAAATACAGTTATATAAATCGGTAATTGTGAGTTGGTGTCATTTCTGGGCACTCCTTTGTTTTTCCTTTATTGTCTAGCTACCCACCCCCCTTTCGAGATTTTACTCCAAGATATATGTTTGAAGAATATCAACACGATCTGACTTTTTTTTCATCCTCATTTATGATGCTAGTCATTTTTGCTTCTAACATCACCTCTGCGATGAATGCATCCTGGAGAAGATGGGCAGAAGGACGAAAGCGGACATTAAAGTGAAGTACAATAAAATGAGAGCGGAGAGAATGGAACAGCAGATATGAACCATTAGTCTACATTGATCACTTCGGCCATTGTGAGGTTTCTTGCCAACAGACAAACTTGTGGCTTTTAGAAAACTGCAGTTGTTTGTTCATATTCAACCATTGGGAGTGATGTCGTGAACGGTGTGAGTACAATAATGGAATTCCAGCTTGTCCTTAAACTAGTCGGTGCAGAGTTGATTCATGTTCCTTGCCCTCATCTATACTTCATCTACTTCACAAAACAACTGTGAAACAAGAAGGAGTATAACAGTTGACCTTCAGTATGCCGATGTGAAAGGAGCAGCGGGCTCTTCTTTGCTCAGTCCTCTGGGCCTTCGGTCCACAACTTCGTAAACCTTGAAACCACCAAGAGCCCACTGGAAGAACAGCAGGCGGCCCACCTGAGGACTGACTCTTTGGTCTAAAGCAGTGCTTCCCAAATAGTGGGGCGCGACCCCCTGGGGGCTCACTTTGCAATGCCAGGCAGGGTGGGGTCTGGGTGGGAACCTGAAGAAAATGATTTGCTGTACTGTAACAATGTGTAACTGCACATCAACTGCAGTAGATGCAGTGGTGCTCCCATTGTTCTGGGAGTGTTTCCTCTATCGAAGTAGCATTTATTGTAACATCATCACAAGTTGTTTTGTTCATTTTTTGTTGTAAGTTAAAGTTTTCTATATTGGTAAGTTAATGATTCACTTTTTTTACTTATATTTATAATTTCCATTTCAGGGAAATTGACGCACTTTATTTTGTGTTACAAACAGAAAACATTAATACATTTGTTCTTTTTTGTAATTTGATCTATACCTTTTTTTTGTATTTTCTTCAATGTTTATAAGGATTAGATTAGATTATACTTTACATACAATATTATATCGCAATATACTCAAGGGGGCTGTGAGTGGGTGGGAGGTCCACAATTTTTTTTTGTTCATTCTTCCTGGGGGGGGTCATAACAGAAAAATTTGAGAAGCACTGGTCTAAAGCCACAGAGGAGGTGCTTCCAAAGTTTAATTTCATCAACCGGTTCATTTAAATGATATTTTTATTGAAAAAGAAATGCCATAATGTTAGTTTGTTATTATTTTTGTTGTATTTTTCTGTGTGTAAAGCATTTTCTTCAGCTGTGGTTCATTTGTTCCATTTTCTTAATAAAAAGTAACAGCTTGACAGAGCTCAAAAACAGGGGTTAGGGTTTTATAATTCTTGGTCTTTGTATTTTTACAAAAGAGTCTCACAGGAATATTATTTAGACACCTGGAAACCATTTTTCCAGATCATTTCATCGACGAACATAATCAGTTATAAGTTACAATTTATAATGTGAGGTGGATCTTAAAATGAAACCTCCAATTTTATAATTGTTAAATACCATGACTAAGTAATCCAAGCCATCTATGATGTGAGTGTGTAATTGGAGGACATTTTTTTAACGTTCCTGTCATCCTCAATGATTATAAATATGAATGTTGTCCAATGGCTTTTTCCAGATCTGACTGGAGCACATATTAAAGATGTGTACTTGTAGATGTGTATGTATATTTCACAGGCTAGAGCAAGCAAAAACAAAAAGAGATAAATCAGAACAGGAGCTGGAAATGCAAGAGGACAAGATGCGAGGGAAGAAGATGAAGGGAGCCTTTGTCAAGATAAAACAATAAATAAAGCAAGATACATCTAAAAACAGTCAGCAAAGCAGGTAAGGACTACACATTGTTCCAAATATTGTGTGTAGTATAAATACGGTTTGGAAATCTATCCATAATTGCATCCACTCATTCATTTTCCATAAATCTTGTCATCATTAGGGTGGCGGGTAAGTTGGAGCCTTTCCCAGCTGACCTTGGGCAAGAGAGTACACACTGGAACGGTTGCCAGCCAATCATTGGCACTTATTGACAACCAACCTTTCACACTCACATGCAGTACACACTGAACCGGAATCCTGTACATAAGAACTTGAGCACTTTTGCTGGCATCAGCAGCTGTCTGGCGCAATTGCAATCTGCATTTAATGAGCAAGCTATGACTACACACTGAAAAGACATCTTCCCTTTTGATTGTCTCCTGGCACATGCTCTTTACCTATTAAATTCACAAGAGGACATTGTAAAGCTGTTGTGTCCATATTCCTAAAATTTCCCTCACTATAATTCCAGTGCAGTATAGGAATATTCACTGTGGGACAACTAGTGTGTATGTGTGTGTGTGTGTGTGTGTGTGTGTGTGTACTCATTTGAAAATGCTCGGGGGTGTCTGTCTGTGATGTCCGCGTGTGTATGTGCGCACTCGCGTAACATACGGTGGCAGTAGGAGTGCGGGTGTTCCTGGGTCACCAAACAGCTGTCTGGGAGACGGAATGGCCGCAAGGGCTGTGCAATGCGTGCGCGCACACTCCCACGCACATCTCTCCAATGCGGTAATGTGATTAATCAATTCCCATTTAATCTCTCTCTTTCATACACAAAGGATAACTGACAAAACGGTGGCCCCTGTGTTGAAACACTAAACACACATTATTTCTATCTATCCATCTCCATTCTATTTCATTCTCTACATTACAGCCAAGAAGGAGACTGATACTTCATTGATGAAGAAAGAGTGGGGAATAACATTCATGAGAAAGGACTTAAGATGGCAGGGGGGGTGCAAGAAAGGTGGCTAAAGATGGAGTGAGATACACAGGGAGACATAGAAACAACCGGGCACCAGGAATGAATGAAAGTATCTGTTCTAGCCGCTCAAAAAAAAAAAAAAAAAAAAAAAGACATTCCAAAATTGTACTTTATTAAAAAAATACAATAATATTCTTAAATGGTATGTAAAAAAAAAAAAAAAAAAAAAAAAATCAAACACTTGTTGAAATTTGGCTTCAATTTTCAATGGTCTGTATGTTTGCGCACCAGGGTTTAGTATAATACACAGACATTTATAATGGACAAAGAAGAGTTTTACAACAAATTGACTCGGTAAGCTAAAGTACACCAAAAAAAAAAAAAAAAAAGTAATTTTTCAGGAAGGATAAAGTACATAAAACTGAGTACTTTATATATTGTCCGTCTACATGTGTTGCTATGCTGCTTGTGTTTAAACATCCACTGTTTAAAACTTTTTTACTAAAACACAGATGCTCATCTCGTTATCCCATCGAACCTATTTTTTCCCTTTATGTTTTCAAGTTATGTACACTAGCAATTTTCTCCAAACATCACCAAATTGAGTGTGTTTGTTTGGAATGCAGCACTACAAACATTGTCAACATTGTTTTTAGTAAATTGGCAGAACAATCCCTGCATTTTCATTCTAAATTCACAGAAATGATGGTGAAATTCAAGACAGGCATCATCAGGGCAGCTGTAGCAATGTGCAAAATTGTTGTTGATCATCATCACTGCTGGCATAAAACAACAAGCTTCATATGTTGTGCAGATCTTCCATTCAGCAAAGAAATACCTATGGGGCATGTGTTTCCTTAAAAAAACTACAGTCCTCAGATTAAAAAAATAATAGCTATAACAACTTTAAGAGAACTGACAAGGCAGCTTGTGAAGAACTTCAGAAGGCGGAGCCGCTTTTGGGAGAATGGGGGGGGTGTGTTTGTTCTTTCAGCTTTCAATTTTTCTCAGCGCACTTCAGGTGTTTTGACAGCCACTGATTCCTTTTATGGGCGTTTGGTTATATTTCAACTCCCTTTTTAAGATGTACAAATGTGCTCCCCCTTTTTAAGGTAACAAATACTACAGGCGTGTCACAAAATGGCTGCCATTTTTTTTCCAGGACATCTACAAAAAGGGACTGACTAATTTTCCATTTTTTTTTCTCCAGGGAAATAGTCTTAAAATGTCCCCTTTTTAATTTTTTAAAAGTGGCATATTCACCCTAATTTTCATTCTAAAACACACCCCTTTACCTAAAAATGGAAGATGCTCAAGACCCATGACCATCCTGAGTGTGAGGCCAGGGAGAGAAAGCACTTTACCATGTACAGTGGTTAATGAACATATACATTGAACAATATGGCCTTCAGTACAGAGCCAAGGGCCTCACTGGCCACTTATCTGCAGGTTCTATTGTTACAGTCAAGTGCTAGGAAGTACATTCAACCATGTGTATTGCATGTGTGCATTGTAGCTACCTGACACCCACCTGTAAGATCTGGTCCAAGCACAGTTGCTATCTGGATCAATGACACCACCTTCTCTTCCCAGTCCTTGCAATCGTTCATGATGTGGAAAGACACAGATGCTTCTCATATTTTTCAACTGAGGTTTTTCTTCAAATGGCCAACTTCTTGCCCTGCTCTTGGAGGCCAGCTGCCATTTTGTGAAGCTAATGAGTTACATGATGACCGCCTCTTCTCCAATTGGCTGGGATTTGCCAAACTGCAGCAAACCTGTTTTCAAGAAAAAAGGTGTCTGAACATTCAGAACAAGTTTGCTGTTGTTTGGTGATGTGCCCAAATGACCAAACTTGTCCAAACATTTTATAAAAAACAACAGCAAACACAAATCCAGGTTTATAGAGGCAGTTTAAACAAATCTGAAAATAAACGAAAAAAAAAACTTTTTTTCAAACTTTCCTTGATGTAGCCTATATTTTAATGTGCACTTTTTTTTCTTTTACTTTGACTTAGGGTATGTACCGGAGCCGAGTCAGTAAAAAAATAAAAATGTGTAGAATGTGTTTTTGGATCCTTGTATGTCTATCTGCCACGTGATTGGCTGGTGCTGAGTCCAGGTTGTAGCTTGCACCTAACCATACTGGATAGGCTCCAGCTCACGTGTGACCTTAATGATAACAAGTGATCCACAAAAGTGGGCTCTCAGAACTAGATAAAGCTAAGCGACAGGAAATTTTTACCAATTTATACTCTAGTCACAAGATTACTCTGTAAACAAATTCACTGCAGCTCACCCTCTGGCTACTGTACTTTTGTCAATAAGTCCAACTCATTTGAAATATCCATCCATCCATATTCCGAGCCAGACATACAGTGTTTAGAGATATAATATACTGTATGTTTACATAGGCTATGTCAAAATGATACAAAATAATCTTCATTGTTTTTCACTTCTATAAAAATGGGTTGCGACTCTGCAACAATAAGAAAATGTGAGTCCTAGTTCTAGAAAATGGATAAATGGATGGATGGGTGTATAAAATGAATAGAGGTACATCTCAATAAATTAGATTTTAAAATGTAATTGAAATATTTATTGTAATGATGTAAATAAATTGTCCAACAGACACCTAAAAAGGATTGTAGATGTGACGTTTTAGCTGGAAAATGGAAAAGAGAACATAGCCCAAAGCTTCACAAAGTTCAACTACTAATTTAACAATAAATCACATCCTTAGTCATATCCAGGCTTCTTTTGCACAATGTATTTATGTATCACAATAAGTTGGAATAAATATACTCTATTATGCATCTCTAAAAAGTGTGCACACATACCTAATGTTGTGGCTTGCAGTGAGTGTATGAGATGATGGCGTTCAGAGCATCGTACAGATAGCAAAATTCTGTGCTGAAGTGCAAGCTGCAAGTAGGTGAAAGACTTGTGTGAAGAGGAGATAAGCGGCCAGACGCGTACAGTATAGCGATGAGTATGAGTCAATCTTTTAAAGTCACACTTCAAAGAAAGTTTAAGCCCAAAAGAGAGATTCTTGTTTAATGGACACTGCTGAAGTCAGCCTCATCAGTTTAGCTCAAACTAATGTCAGATATGGTGGAGCACAGTTGCATTTAAAATCAGCACACTTCCTCTTGGCGTAAACCAATGTTATCCATCAAACGTAGAACGTGTTATATTTTTCCATAATTTTAATAAATTAAACCTGCCACCGTCAAGCCATAAATTAATAGTTTAAAAAAAAAAAAAAAACACAAGCCGCTTATTGAAGGAGGTGGTGGTGGAGACGTTTTGCTCCCTTAATACAAAGTCAAGTCAGATGCAGAAACACATGCTCATGCATTAAAAGGTTAAACTCAGCGTATAAAGGTATCCAAATGTAAATGATGGATTTGATTTGTGCCCAGAATGGATGGGGTAAATACAGCCCACAAAAACAATAAATAAAACCCAACCCAAAAAACTGCTACTGTGCATATTGTATCGATCCATCCATCTATTATCCAAGCCACTTATCCTCACAGGAGAGCCGGAGCCTATCCAAGCTGTGTGGAGTTTGCATGTTCTCACCGTGCCTGTGTGGGTTTTCTCCGGGCACTCCGGTTTCCTCCCACATCCCAAAAACATGCAACATTAATTGGACACTCTAAATTGCCCCTAGGTGTGATTGTGAGTGCGGCTGTTTGTCTCCATGTACCCTGCGATTGGCTGGCAACCACTTCAGGGTGTACCCTGCCTCCTGCCCATTGACAGCTGGGATAGGCTCCAGCACTCCTGTGAACCTGAGGAGGATAAATGCCTAAGAAAATGGATGGATATATATATATATATATATATATATATATATAAACATTTAAAATACTGAAGATTATATAGTGTCTTTCTCCAATTATAAGCGTAATGCCACGGCTGTTCTTAATGAATACCATTGGTAATGAACAATTTTTATTTCAGTTATATTTCATTTGGTCATTTCATGGTTCCCAAACATTTTTTGCAGCACCCACTCATTTGGTCATTTCATGGTTCCCAAACATTTTTTGCAGCACCCACTTTTGGCGATGAAATTATGTTCATAATAATCAATAATCACTACAGTGGTCACTTTTACAGTTGAAAAAATACACTGGTGAGTTTATCAAGCCACCAAAGATAAACTATTTTTTTCCGCTAAAATGTAACATCTTGACTTCCTGCAGTCATTTCAGTGGCTGGTGTCAGCTCGGTGGTAAATTAGAGCCATCTGCTGGTCGTAACTTAGTAATGAAAAGTATTTATGGTAGCCCTGGACCCCCCCCCCCCCCACACACACACACACACACACTTTGAAAACCACTGACATAACCTAACATATTTTTCTGAAATTATATTTAAACCTCGATTGCTTTGATTTACTTAGCACGTTTGTCCTCATTATGTGCACAGATGAACTGTAGACTTTGGGCATAAGGCCGGTACACCCTGGACTGGTTGGCAGCCCATCGCATGGAACGTCGACAAAGAATCATTCACATTCATATTCACACTGTTATTGACTAATCGATTTACAGATTCAGAAGCTTTCATTCACCAGTTCGTTTCTGGAATGTGGGACACAGGCGGAATACCGTACCCAGAGACCCACACAAACATAAAGAAAAGCCGGAAGATTAAATGGCCCCAGAAAGGACCAAAGTCCAACAGCAGTTACTTAAAGGCTAAAAAAGATTATACTTTGCTATTTTATCACAAGTTAATAGAAAATGCATTTACCGTGGTATCATATAAAATACAGGAATGCAATGAATCAACTATGTGCAGTACATTCTGGTCATGCGTTTTCATCAGGTTCCTGTTTTTTATTATTATTATTATTATTATTATTAAATACTGTCATCTAGCGTTCAAGACAAGGAATTGGCCTGCTCTGGAATAATGACCTAATTTCAAAAACACTGTGACGACTACCACTGCTGCTGCTACTGCTGCTACGCCCACTACTAAGACTACTACTAATAATAATAACTGGCTTGTGAAATATATTATGGTTTTGATCAGGATTTTCTTCTTGACACTGCTTTTTTCATCTTTCTTGCCACACTTTTACCTATTCATTGTCATAATTTATTTAAAGCTAGAGCTAAAATTAAGTAGAGTAATATTCCCTAGATGTATTCACATTTAATTTTATGTATGTGTGCATGTAGCAATATGTCCATATATAGTGGATGTATTCATCGCAAACTTACTGTCCATCAAAATACTAAATGGTGCTGCTCCAAAAAATATTGAATATATATATATATATATATATATATATAGGCACTGAGATTTTTGCATGTTTAACAGTGAATTTTCCTGGAAATGTGTGGTTGCACATTCGACAATAACGAATGATGTGGCCAAGCTAAAATAAATCCTCTATAAATAAAGACAAAAAAATAAAGCCGACAAAATGTTTCATTTAAATGAAAAAAATCCTGTATTTTTTTTTTTTTTTAATTGACAGGTATACATCCTCCTGGACAATGAGGCCGTCACAGTAATCATCAGAGATACAACATGGGAGAGTGCCTCCACTTTTCCTTCCTCTCTTTCTCAGTCTCTCTCTTTCAGGGATGGAGAAAAAAAAAACTTTATTGCAGACTTTCTCAAGACACAGACTCCCCTCATAATAAGGCCTGGGGGTTTCTTGGTGCCTGGGCCAACCACCAAAGGGGTTCAACTGGGAGAGGAGAAACAACAAGACCCCTGCTTTGTCCCAGACATATTAGCAGTTTCCGAGTCTGAAACAGCGCCGCATTGAGGATCTTCAGCTCCACTTTGAGGCCGCATTATTGTCAATCCAGAAAAATGTATTGGAAAGTTAAAAGGCTTTTACAGAGCATAAGGGCTTACGCTATTCCTACATCAAATATATACTGTATCAAGTAATCCATTTGCAAAGTTCTAACATGTTGAGAGTATTAAGAGAAAAGTGGAAAAAAGGTTCACCTTAACGATAAAAGAACATTGGTTCTTAACAACAGGACCAACAGGTTTCTATATCTTTCTATAAAACTGTATTATGATGATGAGGTTTCCTCATAGAGCAAATAACCACCCAGTATTGCATTGGACAATAAAGAAATGGGTCTTCTTTTAATTAGTATTATATCAGATACCAATTAATCAGAGCCCAGTGCTTAGGTAGTCGGTCTACAAATGGAAACAGTTTAAAATGTAAATATTAAAGTCTCTAAAACATCCACATAATTCTTTCCCCAAAATTTTTTTTCTAAATTAGAACATGCAATAGTCCTAAACTGCTTCCTCAAAAATAGGAGTTATATAGTGAGATCCAAGGATCTGTAAATTGTAAAAAATAAAATAAAATAAAATAAAATTGATGTAGTCACTTTACTGAACTAACGAGTTCCTTATGGCAAACTGTCGATGAGACTGGACTGCATTAGGTCCAAAAGAGAAAAAAAAAACATAAAAATGAAAGCAGCAGGGGCTTCTACTCGAAAGACTGAAGACCTCCCATGAGCCACAATCTATGCAAGAAGACATGAACGAAAAACAAAGTTCAACAGAAAGTGTTTCAGCAACAAATCAGAGGCCAACATTTATCAAAGTTTTTTTAGATCATATTCCAATAGTCCATGAACCATTTTTTTTCTTACACATGCACAAAAACTAAACAAATGACGATTACTCAAAGAACAATTCAAACAAGGTCATATACTTACGTTGACCTGCAAGACTTACAAATATGATGTACGTGTTCTTTCTTTTCATCTTTGTTTGAAGCCACATAATCTTAACGTTTAGAACAAGACAACAGTGGAAGATATACGCAGATTTCATTATCGTCTATCACACTTACAACCTTCCAAAAAATGAACCCAATTGGATTTCAAATTTTAAGGCATTACTAGAAAAAGTGCCCAATTTCAAAATGAATAAAAATTAATTGTCCCAGTGACCCAGACTCCACATATGATGGTGGTATTAATATTTGTCACAAATCCAATTATCATTACTACTAGTATTTATAAATCTAACAATGGATCATTTGAAAAATCCTGTGCATTGTTTCCTTTTCAAAAATTACTTTTTTTTTTTAGAAAAAAAAGGAAATTAAATTCATAAATATTCTTCTTATGAGATTATGGACAAAATGAAATACTATACAATATATACATATTGTGCTTTGCCATGTACTGTATGGCTTCGGGTTATGTTTGTCATACTTTCTCCTCTGCACTCTTTGGCTGCCAGTTGAGTTTGCGGCCATGATGTCTAATATGCTGGCGCGATGTGTTCGCAATAGAATTTATTAGAACATTGAACAAAATGTTATGTGAATAAAGTTCAAATTGGGACATTTTATAGGAACGTTGCAGCTGCGTGAGTCCTGCTCAAACATAGTCCACAAATATGATGCACTGAAAACACTGTCATCTGCCACAAAAAACACATAATAATATTTCAAAGCCAATTTTGGTTAAATCAATAAATAAAGCATTTTCAAGTAAACAAAAAAAATATGCAATTACCATTAATTCAAGTTCTATTCATTTTCATTCTCGTCAAATGATAATTATTTTGTGACGCTGATCTGCCGGCTTGATGAAAATTCAACTGGAGGATGAATTTCTCAATCTGTTTCTCTGCTTACAATAAAACAATTAAGTTAAGCCTGAGCGTTCAGAGAATTATACAGTACGTTGCGCTGCTGCCAGCCACTCTCAGCAAAAAAAAAAAAAAAAAAAAAAAAAACCTTGGTTTATGTGATACAGTATATAGTTCTGACGATATGTGTGAACAAAAGAATGTGGTGGATCAATGGAGTTGTGGATCACTATATCTTCCATATATATATATATATATATAGTAATATTATTGCACTCTGGCTACACATAACTAGCAAGTAAGTTGGTTTGGTTGTCTTTAGATGTACAGAAACACTTGATGAGGTCACAGCTGATCCAGTCGCAAGGCTCAGTGATGCAACAGGCAAGTTCATGCTTACCCTCTAACATTTAGGTTGTCGCCAATGCCGCTATCTTGACTAATTGGGACTCGAAACGGTGGACTATTATAAACAATTAATTTCATTATGACGACTATATTTACTGTATTTCATCCCCACAACCAAACATTTAGTTTGTGGATGCAAATAGGGGAGTGAAATTTCTTGTCAAATTTTAAGCCTGAATAAACACTTTTCCTTACATTGGGTGTAGCAAGGGTCATTTCATGACTAGATTACATCTTACAGTGGAACCATACAAATATTGCCATTTTTTTTTTTTGTGATCATGACCACAAAAGACTTTCCATTCATTTCAATTAGAAAAAAATGGACCCTAAATATAAAGAATTCAAGCAGAATTCTGGAACTGATCGATTACTTAAAGGTTGTACTGTCAGTATAGAAAACATAAATTCCCACAGGTTTAGTCAAACCTCTTGAGTTCTTCATCCACAATTTAGATCGATGATCATTTGACCCAAAATGTATTTGATGGAGAATTTTACATCTGTTTAACTTGCATCACTGAGCCATCTCCCGAAGGCTGTAATCAAGACGACAAATACACAAGAGTTTGAGACATAAACTACACAAACACATCACACATATATGATTTTCTTCTTCTTAAAAAATAGAAAAATAAAATCCAATCCTCTACATCATCCCATTGAGGAGATTTTACCAATACTGAATTTCTCTCCCTCTCTGGCTTTTGAAAATAAACATACATTCACAAGAGGAAAACCCAGGGAAAATGAGCAACTCGAAATTCAAATGTGTGCAAAAACCACTTTAGATTTCTATAAAAATATGTGCATATGGATAGAGCTATTTTAATCTCACCAAATAAAGCATTTTCTTTATTTACACTGCACAGTTACACAGATACATATACTACAGCGGTGTCCTGCTGCCCCTCGCTGTCAAGAAAGAAGTGTAAGAAAAAAACATGGCGACACAGCAACAGCAGACATAAGAAAATGTACACACCTTCGGACATCACACACACACACACGCACACTGACAGATACGCTCACACATGCTCGGATCAATGTGATCAAGGACCAGAGGAGGGGCAAGCAGAACTTCTGTAGAAAACCTGAAGTTGCATATCCCACAATCCCGCCCCATGCTTGCACTTCGTAAACCACTTCCTGTAAAGGTCAGAGGTTGTCAGCCAGACGCTGCTTCCTGATTGGCTCGCGTGGGTGCAGACAGTGTGTCAAGAAACAAAAAAAACTTTGGCTACAGAGTTAGGTGGCTTTCGTCCTTAGCTGTTCGGTGCCACCCAAGTGGGGCTGGATAGATCCATTATCTATGATTCTGGGATGGATGTTGCTAGTGTCTGCGGACAGCAATCTTCAAAATTCATAAAAACAAAAGATTCCATCTCCCAGAAAACATTTCCCAATACTCCTGAGGTCAGCACATTCTCCAGCTCGGGAGATTTAGGGATGGTGATTTCACTTCCTCCGCTTGATATTCATTGAGCGGTCCTCCGGTTCTTTGCGCTGAATCCACTTGCCAGTTTGTTGTCAAAAGGTGAAGTGCACGGTGCGGGATCTGCATCCGCCAGGTATCTGGATTGCGGTTGCTCGAAAGTGAACTGGGGCAAGGGGATACAGTCCCTCGCAGCGTGCCGTGGGGCAGGCGAGATGGGGCGCGTCTGTGAGAAAGGCCTCGGCACGAGAGGGGCGTGAGGCTGGATGAAGATGTTCGGGCTGATCGGGATGGGCGGGTGCGTAGGGGTTGACGGCAGGGGTGGTGTGTATGCGTGTGTGGGTGTCGAGGTCGCCGAGGGCGTCAGGGTTTGTGTCGGTGAGTGTGTTTGGGGTGACACGTGGACAGGCTTGAGAGCTTGATGCATTGATGAATGCGCCTGCGTGTCCACAAAGATGTCTTGCGTGTGTGCAGTCAAGTCATAAGACGGCGTCCTTCGTCTTAGCATCATGCTGCAGTCCGCTAGTTTTGGGGGTGAGGGCGGGTGCTCCCTCTCGGAAGGGGGGTGAATGGATATGCACGGAGGGCTCGTCTTCTTCTTCCGGTGCCCACCTCCAACTGACTGCACCCTCATTGGGAAACTGCCCTTCTCTTTGTGGAGCCCCCCCTTAAAGTGTTGGTCATCGCTGGCGACGCCATCTTGTGGGAGACACACCTCTATGGAGTGGCGGCGATGGTCGTCAAGGTAACCGGCGGACAACAACGACGGCTTGCGCAGGAACCCCTGGGTGTCAACGCTAAAGCCTTTTCTAAAGTCTCGGTCCTTCAAATCTGCTCCGAGCAGGCTCCTTGAGGATGGCCGCGGGAATGAAGACGGAGGAGGTGGGGAGGTCGAGTCAGTGTATGGAGAGAGGGAGTGGCTGCGTCCTGCCTTCGTTCTGCTCTCCTGTCGGATTCCCAGTTCGCCAATCTGCCTGTGGCGGGCCAAGCTGGTGATGTGACACACCTCCTCATCAGCCAGGTCGAACAGGGAGGCAGTGGAGGGTGGTCTCGGCCGGTGGAGGCTTGCGGTGCGCGGTGGGAAGCGTGGAGAGCGAGGTGGTGGGAGGAGAAGCGAGGGTGAGGAAGGTGGAGGAGGGAGGGAGGCTGGGGAAGACCTTAAAGGAGGGAGAGGAGATGAAGATAGCGAAGAGGGTGGAAATGGAGAAGGGGAGCAGGGTGGGATGGAGAGAACTGAGGGGGATGAGGGAGTGGGTGGAGGCAGGGGAGAATGTAGAGAAGGAGACGGCAGAGGAAGATGGACAGCGTTTGGCCTCTCTTCTTGCTCACAACTTTGGGCTTCTACAGAATCAACTTTAACTGCCACCTGCAAAATCAAATCCAGGTTTTAAGAGGTTTCGATGAGATGCAAACTCCTTTCACACAACGCTTTCTCAAAATTGGCACAGCAGAGAGAGAACAGAAGTTTTGATGTGATGACAATTGGGACAATAGATTGCAAACATTGGGAGAAGTGAATTTTGGTGTTAAACTACTCCCCTGTGTGCCAGTTTTTGCTAGTCCATTTCACACAGATTATGTGTAGTCATGGCTAGGAATTGATAAATCCATGTAGTTGCTAATTTCTTGCAACATGTTCTCCTTTAATCAATGAAAAACACAGCAATGCTGTTTTGTGCTCAGGCCAAATCAATGCAAATATGTTTGTGCGAAAGAACCATGCTGAAGTTAGTGGAGGAGTTTCAGTCACACAAAATTGGTGCTTGGCCGCCATCTTGTGGCTTCTATAGGGAATTAAAATGTTTTTTGGGGTGGGCACCCTTTGGGGTTTGACAAACACTCATCCGGTTGTGGCACCTTTAAGAATATTAACAAAGGAAAGACAGGGACTGGCGGGGGCGGTCCTTAGTTTATGGTGGAGTTCTGTTCTTATGATGAAAACTCAACCCAAAAAGTCAATCAATACTGTAGCCCGTTATTAACTTAGGAGAATGCATTACTCAATGTTCAAATTACAACAAATATTTGTACGAAAAAAGCTTCGAGCCCATAACTATGAAACAATCAAAAGAAAATACGATTGTACTGATGACTCGTGATTATTGTGCCTTTTTTTGTGGCCTGTAATGACGTGATTTTTACATCACTGCATAAAATATTTCATTCCACAATGTCTATAACTTTGAATAATTTACCATTTACTGTACATGTACTCCTGAGGCCTAGCCCCCCTGAACAGCACCAAAAAAATAAATAAAAGAAATGTACCATTGTGAACAGAGGAGCCCCTGTGAAAGGGCCTATTAATGGTTCTTGGGCGGTAAATAGGATGAAAGCTTGTCTCACCTGTCTGCGCAGGGCCCGTGGAGAGGGGTGGGGCGTAGGCGGGGCAATGCGTGGCAGGTTGATGGAAGCAAGCAACCGCGGGTGGACAGGGGAAATATCAGGAACCTGAAGCAGAGCACGACTCTCACACGGCTGCGAACGGACTGACGTCAGTGACCCTGAAGATGCATGAGGCAGGTTTAGACGATAACCTCCCCCCGAAGTCATAATAAGGGTCAATCGGAAAACATGCACATGCCAAAAACATATCAAGACAATGAGGAATCATTTAGTTAGCTTAAAAACACTAGTTTTAACACTTTACCACAAAAGCATTCTTGAAATGTATTTATACATAAATATACTTTAAAAGTAGCACTGAACATTACCATTGTGTGTGTTAGGAGCAAGGTTCTAAACTGTAAAAATTGGGTAAAATTGAAAATAAAGTATACTGATGAATTACAAAGTACATATTTACATTTTCCCACTTGAATAGAGGGCTGTGTGTTGGTGCAATTTTATCTATGTGGTGGCCTGTGAGTGAATTTTGCATACAAATAAGTGTGTAACCATGGTCATTACGCCCAAACCCCAATATATATATATATATATATATATATATTCAAGCAATATCAATGTAGGAAAATGCTCAATTTGAGTTGCTATACGGCATTTTCCCATCCATTGTTTGGCTGATCCTCGCAAGCCAAGACTAGCAAAACATGCCCATATAACAATGTTCATTCATTATTACATTTCATTATCTGAACAGGATTAAAAATATATTTTACTTCCTGTCACAATATCAATTCAAAAGTGCTCGCTAAAAATTGTGTATTTCTTCGTGTCCATATCTGGTTATGGTAAACTGGGGCATAGGTTGAATTGAGGCAGCTGTTAAAAAATGACTTAAGCAGTTACGCTAATAGGCTTGCAATCAAATAATCTGTGGTGAGTATGATATAAATAAACATAGATTTTGGACTGCTTCAGGTGGGTAAAAGGTATGGTTTTGTGATTTTATATTGTGTTTGTTTAATATTGGTAGTTTCTGTAATTGCAATGTGATAGTGGTGATGTTCAGAGGCACTTTGAGTTGACTAATTCCCAACTGAAGGCCAAAGTGCCAAACGCACCACCAGTCCAAAAGACATCATGTTCTCATGCCCCAGAATAAGTTTGGTACCTGAATGTTGGTCCTGAGCACTGACATCCACCTCCTCCAGAGGGTCAGGAGCACTAGCGGGTCGCACAGGTCGGAACATGTAGCTGTCGTTCGGCAAGGAGTGCATCCTAGATACGGACATCTTCTCAGATATCTGCTGTGGATCCTCACTACAACGCACCTCTTCTTCCTCCTTTAGGGGGAGACAGAGACCCATCACTAAATACAGTTCTGCTCAGCAGTGAAGAAAGAGTACTGTTGACTTACACGGCACATTAAAAACACTTTCACAGAGTTTTGGTCCATATTCATCTCATCTGATATATTCAGAGGATGTGCTTATTAGTTTGTTAACATGAAGTGAGCCTCATAACCTAATATGTAAGTTATGATATGTCTGTTACTGTTTGAAACAGAGTGTAGCAAAGGAGAGGCGGCTGCTACCTGGCCAGGCGATTGTGGGCACGGCCCAACAAAGGTTCCCGCCTCTGAGCTGTTGCTGGAAGTCCTGCTAAATCTGCGTTGCTGCTCCATAGCCATTTCCATGGCAATTTCCGCATCCATTTCTGCATCCTCTTTGGCCTCCTGTAAAAGTGAACATTCCTCGATGTACCGATAAATGTTGGACATCTATCAAAATAATTTGAGAACAGGAAACGCCGCCTGTCTTGATGCGTGATGAGTTGAAAAGTGTACCTTGTTGCTCTCTTCTAGATGCTTCATCAGCACAGCCACGACCACATTGACAAGCACAAACTGGGCCATGAGCACAAAGGTGACAAAGTAAATGGGAGAGACCCATGGCAGGTAGGAGAGACAATGGCGCTCCTCTGGATGACACTCTCGTAATGTGTCCTAAGGAGAGTAAGGATTCAAAAAGGAAATCAAGACAAGAAGGGAAAAAAAAGGCTCATTTATGTATATTTGAAAAAATACAATCTTTAATTTAACATGTCTTATTTACATTTATTCTATAGCCAGACTGAAAACAAAAGATGTCATAGCATAGCACTGCAATCAAATTAAGGATACATTTCTTTGAAATACCACCCACATTTTTTTTATTATTCTTAATGAATTTTGTATTTTATAATATTAGTACTTGCACTACCTTGATGATTATCGTTTTATCAGTCACTTTTAAATGTCTTGGATGGTGGTTAATTATCTACTCCACATTAGCAAAACTAAAATACTTAATTTGTATCATCATGCAAAATATCGGCGGAAAAAAATACTGGCATTGCTGTTTTACTTCCTCTATAGTCTTCTTTACCTTCATTTATGTTTGTTCATATTGGCAGCTGAAAAGAACAGAGCAGGTCTTTTATCACACTATGTTCCTTTTTTTATGTTTGATTTTTTTTTTTTTTCAATATCCAGCAGCTATACATTCTACAGATAAAAGGAGAATTATGCTACCATTACTGGACAGTACAATGACCTGTAAAACAATTTTATACTGTAACATAACAGCTACATTTGAAAATGTATTTAATGGGAATGTTAATGTTATCAGCAGGGTCTTTACTGTTGTGGTATTCATTTATTCTCCATTTCTTTGTGTTTCACTTGGCTGAACTGTTTCTCATAATGTAAGTCGATGTTCAATTTTTTTTTGGGGATCATATTTCAGCCTGAATGTGCTGGGCCTTCAAAATCAGTAGTGTCGGGCGATGTAACTTAAAACTATTAGAAATGGGATAGTTTCTTTAACCATTCTGATTTCAAATTCATCCTCACAGGGCAGGCCATGACCTTCAATGATGTCAGCATTTTTCCATCTTTTTGGTGATTGGTCAGAGAAAGTCAAACACAAACTGTTGGTGCACCCAATTTCGGCAAAATGGAACAACGCAAATGACAAAACTATATAGCAGGAGACAAAGACAAAGGAACCATAGGAAATTTTAAACGTTGACAATGTCTTTTGTTTTACACAAGTTGCCTTGATGAGCTACTTAAAATGACCAGAATCCACGTATAGGCTTGTTTGGTGTTTGTGTTTTTCTCCAATGACACCAGCCATAAAGGAAATACAATTTTAATCATCTTGACTTCAAATTCTTACAGCATCACCCCATAGTTACGCTAGTTAGTGTACAACGCAGACTATTTAAAATTTCGGCATCTCTGCTGCGCATGCTCAATTTTCGTGACATTTATTTTGTTTTTGTCATCTTATGATTTATGTGCTGATTCTGAACAGCTCCGGATGATGTAGTGGCACAGTTGCTTGCCGTCAGAGTCTTGCAATTTTGTTAAGTATTGATGGTTATGATGTAATAGTGTTAGTATTATGAGGTAGATTAAATCACGTATGTCCCTACTGAAGGCCTGTGAATCAAATACATCCTCATCGATATACTGTCACTAACTTGATTTACCACAGCCAAAAAGTAACGGTTACTATCGCCAACATTCTCTGATAAACTAACACTTTTGTGCAACTGTACAAATCTGCTGAATGACTTTACTTCAGCTGGAACAGCATTTCTGTGTTGGTTCTCGAAGGCTCCTCCCTAATCAACTCTTGCTTGGATTATATTGCATTTGAGCACCATCTTGAAGTCGGTCTATTTGCCAGATTGTCCTTGTCTTTAATAACATTGTCTAGCTAATATGATTCACTTGGTCTGAGATAACATCGTGAATTACAATTTTTGTGAAGTAAAGTCAAGATGAGAAAGTGCTTAGAGTGTTCAGTTCTTTATTGTTCTATAATTGGTTTTGGAGGTCATTTCTATCATGTGAATGCGCAAGTGAGTGCAAAACAGTGTGTGTTCATACTTTCATAATGCCGTTCCAGTTGTCTCCGGTGGACACTCGAAACAGTGTGAGAAAGGCCATCCCAAAATTTTCAAAGGTGGCATGACGACTCAGGCCCTCACAGGGATTGTTGTCATTGCATTCTAATGGACACACAAGCACAGTTTCATTCATTGAAGAAACACAACATTGACAACAATTAACAATTGCAAAAATAGAGCGGACCTGCCAAATGCCCAAAAATGTGTAGTAAACCCAAAAGTTTCCTAAAGAAGTAAAAACAAAATCAGATAGATTGGTACACAGATTGGTCTGCCAAATTGGCAAATACGCACAATAAGCCTAGCGCTCGCATGAAAATTAGCGCCCCACTGCCGGTGGAACCCTTTTGGGAACATCCATCCATTTTCTTAGTCGCTTATCCTCACGAGGGTCACGGGAGTGCTGGAGCCTATCCCACCTGTCAACAGGCAGGAAGCGGGGTACACCCTGAACTGGTTGCCACCCAATCACAGGGCACATCGAGACAAACAGCCAAACTCACAATCACACCTAGGGGCAATTTAGAGTGTCTGATTAATGTTGGATGTTTTTGGAATGTGGGAGGAAACCGGAGTGCCCGGAGAAAACCCACACAGGCATGGGGAGAACATGCAAACTCCACACAGGCGGGGCTGGGATTGAACCCAGGTTGTCAGAACAGTGAGGCCAACGCTTTACCAGCTGAGCCACTGTGCCGCCCTGGTATGAAGCTATATGCTGCAAATCAATATCATAAAACAGACACATTTTGATATGTACCTATACATAATATATATATATTATTTTGGGGGATGTAAAATTCAGTTCCCTTCCCCCCTGACACACACACAGACAATTCTGTGTTTTTGTCTGAGAAAAAAATGTGTCTGGTGGAGACGGCCTATTGAGGAAACAATTTGTAAATAAATGTAATTATGCAAATTAGATTTTGTTCCAGCATGGAACAGCACCTTTATATTACTGTAGCACAGAAGCAGATGGGAGTAGACTGATGTGTTTTGACGTACCAAGCTTGCCAAAGAGCTCCACTCCCAGGGCGGCATAGATGAAGAAAAGCAGCATGAAGAGGAGACCAAGATTTCCCACCTGGAGGTAAAATAGATGTTAGTTCTCTCTCCAGCAGAGTGATTGTGCCAGTGCGAACTGGGAGTGACTTTTGTAGAAAATGTAGTTTATTTAATAAGCAAAGTAGGTCTTTATTTATTCAATGTCTTTGCCATTTTTTTTAATCTCAGTTGTAACAAGAAACAACAATATGATGAAATGCACCTTGCCAAAATGATTATACTTTAGCCATTTAATCAATATTTTCAGATATTCCCTGACCAACTCTGAAATCATCATCATCATACATATACAGTATACAGTGAGATAGTTGAGTGGTTTTCAACAAGGTTACAATGACGAAAACTAACAAAATAACTACAACTAATGTGAAAAAACATTTTCTTGAATGAAATAAAATAAATAAGAATAAAAATAGATTACATTTGATATTTGAAAACTAACTAAAATTAAACCTCATTCAGTGCCAGCCCTCCCAGTTATGCACAGATATTTGCTTTCTAAAGTCATCAATGACAGTGATTAACTATTTTAAATGTACTTATTTCGGATGAAGACATAGATACAGAACTGAAAAGGCTCTGTCATCTCTTCCTTTCATACTCCATATTATTCTTTTAACCTAATTTGTTGTAGATTGTTGTATTACAAAATACTTGTGAATTTTGTTCATCTCACATTTGACAAATACCCAGAATTTAAAAAATAAAATACTTGAAATGAAGCATTTTGAAAAAGCAAAAACAAACTAACAACAACTGACAAATCCATTCTTAAAACTAATTCAAATTAATCAAATTTGAAAAAGAGTCGACCACTTGAGGGTGTAATCCACCTTTCGCCCAAAGTCAGCTGGGATGGGCTCCAACGCCGCGCGACCCTAGCCAGCATAAGCGGCGTTGAAAATGGATGAAAAAGTCAAAACAAAGTCAAAACTAACTATAATGGAAAATCCCAATCTACAGTATTATAACCCTGGTTCTCACTTGTTATCACCCTGGGAACTGCATTTTTCTTTTGTTACAAAGTGATAACCAGCTTATATTGAGGAGCAAAAATGACTTTTTGTTAAAAAATAGGCCCTGAAAACTATTTAACTCCAAGTTTATATTGTATTTTTAAATGCCATTTCAAATCTCTTTGCTATAATGCAGAAAGTATTATGCTAGCCTGTCAGCCAAACGTTTAACTGTGCTGTATTTGTAGAGTAAACATTTGTTGTGGCTTTCCGACTGTGTTATGTGTGGGAATGCTTTGTACTACACCAAAAAACTCAAAATATGAATACAGGTAATTTAGCTGTTGTGACCCATCCAAAATAGGTGCACGACCCACTTTTGGATCCTGACCCACCAGTTGAGACACCCTGTGGTGGATACAGAATATGCAATAATATGGTATGCAGTATTGTACCACAGCCTAGACACCTCATATTTATCACGTTAGCTACATTATTAGAGATGTCTACCGTGCTTGTATAAACATTCCAGCTCACATCATGAGCAGATGTTTCTTTCAAGACATGATGTTAATATACAATTTGTTTCATACATATTTTATATTTGAGCCTGAAAATTGATAACCAGATTTTGAGCTAGTGAACTTTTTACTTGTTTTAGCTGGAGCTGTTGCAGCAGTCCACTTTCTTGTTAAAGATGAGATGAATTGGTGTTTTCCTTTTGAATGTGTCCTTTCTGCACTTACTAACCTCATTTAGAAAATAGCTGAGCAATGGAGTCAGTCACCGCGTGTGCATCATACATTTTGAGATGCTGCCTGAACCAGCCATGAAATCCTCCTGGACAGCCGTAAATAGAATAAAAAATAAATCACCTACCTGTGGCAGGGCTTGCATGACAGTGTCCAGCAGAGATCTCATGCCTGTGGCCATCTTAAGGAGTTTAAGTACTGTAGAAAGGACATTGGAGAAGCCTTCAACTGTGCACTTTATACAATGAGGTCACTGATGTCTCTTGGCCAATTTGCTGCTTAGTGGCTGTCAAACTGTAAGCACTACATCGCCCTCAAATAGGCAAATCTGACTTAGTACTTTATTTGTAGTGGATATATATATATATATATATATATATATATATATATATATATATATATATATATATATGCATACACAATGAAAATGGTTATCACATACTATTGTATACTCCAGTGTTTTAGGTACATATGGTACATATTTTACATAAGAAGACACCACCCCAAAAAAGGCCACAGGAAGTACATATCGTGACCTGACAACACTCACATATTTACTCACACATCTACTGATTCAATATTGTTCTCACAAGTCTGGAGAAAAAAGGAATCAGGAAGAATGATGACTTGAGACAAAGGCAAAAGATTAAAGGTGTGATATACGTGCAAAAATAATTTGATGTTGTTCAACAAGGTGTCAGAAATCATGTCCCCATGAGGACTAAAAATGTATTAATATACACCATAATACAGAATATGACCGATTATTTCTCACCTCTTGCTATCCTGAGCACTCTCATAATCCTGATGATTGTAGGATTTATAGGAAGAGCTGCACTCATTTTTAGCTCCTCTAGAATGATGCCCATGATGGACAGTGCCACAATTGCAATGTCCAACTGGTTCCACCTAAGCAAACAAACAGAACAAAGCAGAAATTATTTTTAGTTTTTGAAGAGCCCAACTTCATCGTAGAGTATATCAGCACTTCTTCAGTGGCTGTGGCCTGAATTGTCAAATTAAAACATGCTGCCGTGCATTTAAATGTTGTTACCTGTCTTTGAAAAATCGGTGGATCCCAAATGCCACGAGTTTAAGCAGGGCTTCGATGACGAAGATGAAGGTAAACACGTAATTACAGTACTTCAAAACCTCCTCCAAATACTGGGAACACAAACAATGATCTCAACTCAGTGCATCCCTGTAATGTTTCTACATGCATTCATTGCAAATTTTCACTGCTGAAGGCAGTATAAGAGAAAACTATGAATTTAAATTGGACATTTGAAGACATTCAGATATTGGCTGTATTGTTTGCGCGCACACACGGGAGGGAGGCTTTACCTGCGGTTGATTGTAGTGCTCGATGCTCATGGTGAAGACATTGATGCATATGATGAAGGTGATGAACAGGTCCAGGTAGTGACTGGTGCACAGTGTATGGATGGTCAAGCGTGGTGTGGAGTAATCAGCATAGTAGGGCCTCTGTTTGGCCTCTGGAGCAAAGACAGGTAAAATCAAACATAAAACGTGAAACAAATAAGAGCAAGAGAGTGAGATGTTTTGCATCATAAAAAAAAAAAAAAAAAAAAGCCCAGTGGTGTGCACAGAACGGCAGGGGAAAGGACGGCAACCACCAAAGTCTTGTGGTTCTCAGGTTTTACTATTCTGCAGTACAATAGGAGTCCAATTTGGTCCTTCAAGTTACATTGTACATTAATGGGACCCATAGGATTCATTGTTAGACCTCAGGCATTTTACAAAGTCAGAAAGATGGATGTACTGCATGTTGAAAAGTTGTACAAATAAAGGGGTAAGGATCCCGCCCTGTTACAAAGCTGTTGTACTCCTAAGAGTACAATGAAGTAGGTTATTTTTTGAAGCATGGACCAGTAATTTCCACCTCCACCCTAAAGTCAGTCAGTGCGCACCACAGCTTTGCAAGTAAAGCAGGACATGAGACATGGCTTGCATTAATGTGAATAATCTGGACGAGGCAACAGTATTTAACAAAAATGGCTGGGATTATTTTGATCAAGCACGAGATATACATGTCATATACAATCTTAATTTAAATCATCAAATGTAAATTTTGGTAATTAAATATACTATTTTATGTAAAGTAGGTAAATCTAACTCAGTTTGGATTGAAAATATCAGAGATACCAACTGACCATGTTTATTATTGTTGTTTTGTGTGTACAACTGCAGTGCATCAAACTAAGAGTTGTTTCTAGTAGTTTGGTAATAAGGTTAACCAAAATAATATCTCTCAGTAAAACTCCAACCACAAAAGTAACAAATATTGTTAAATAGCTGTCAAACGTTGGCAATTAAAAGTAAGCATGATTATCTTTGTGAAGGCAGATTTTTATACACAAATATTGTATGTTATTATCTGTAGATGTGATTTTCCTCAGTTGTTTTCATTACAAATTTGTACTAGAGTATTCCATGTAATGTTTCTATTTCTTACTTACTTCAATCTAAGATACCCAAAAGGAATTTTGTTTTCTTTGCACATTCACATGTCCATACTGTATGAATGATATGGGATGTATGCGTGAATGTAGGTATCTGTCTTCCAGGTGGTGGCATGCCTTTCATGTTGATCACAATAATAATAATAAAACATCAAATGACTGAAAGGGCTCACAAAGGGTTTGTTCAACAACACACTTTTTCTTTCTAACATCTCAATCATTTACACTATTGTTTCTTGGAGCCTCACATATTGAAGTGAAGACTTTTGATTGGTAAATGTTACGAAGGTTTGGATTAGGACTGTGTGGTTGAACATCCAGCAGCAACAATCACCTGAATTGTTGATACGGAGTCATATTTCTTTTTGTTTGTGTCATGGCCAAACACTGGCATTGAAAAAAAATCATGACATTGTATAAAAATTATGGTTGTTATGGAGGTTGAACAGTTTTAGACCAGAGAGAAAAGCGTTAAATGAACTGATCACACCATATACTGCGTTCTGGTAGGACAATGGAATTGACGGTTCGCCACTTTCTATCTTTCCGACATAATAGAAATATTTCAAACCTGCTTTTTGCAGCAGGTGGTGTGTTTCTGACATGTCTACCAGCAAGAAGCATATTCTTTCTTCATTTGCACACTTAAATAACTCAAAATACACTAAAAAGCAGGAACAGCATCTGCTATGTTTCTGAGTCTGCCAGTCAAAGCATGTTACCAGGAAATGTCCTACCCATGTCACGAGATCCCTCTAGCTCGCACAAAGTAGTTTGAGGGGACATTCACTTTTGATCGCGCAGAATTTCCTAACACCCTACTAAGCATAGTATGCAAATCGTCAGCACATGCAGGGAAAGCTGCAAATGGCTTTTTCTTCTTCTCGGGATGGGGGGGGCGGGGCTGACAAAGAAAAAAATATTGGAAGAGTACTAAAACTGAAAGTTGGTTAACTACAACTTCACATTACCAAGAAACAACGTCTCCTGTTTTGTCTTGGTTTATGTGTTAAGAAAAGTTGAGCATGCACATGTTATAATCATGGATGATTGAAATGCGAGATTAGATATCTTGTGAATTTGCATGCAGTGTTAAGGGAAGGTTGGGCTGCAGTCGTGCAATGACATGCAACAGAGTGGTGTAGCCCACGCCTTGTCAGCAATCACTGTTTGTGTGAGCTCCCCAGTCTGCAAAACTCTCCCTGTATTCAACGGACATCTGAAATTTCCCTTCATCTTGCTTTTTTCAGGCTCTGAAAGCAGGCAGTGCTCAGAAAAATAGACTACCGACCAGCCCCTCCATTCTCCTTACTCCTGCGCTTTTTTTCTATGATTTTGAGCCTCTTCTCCTCCCTTAAGCGGGCCTCCTCCTCTTCTTGGTCCTGCCGGCACTTGTGGAAATTCTCCACAACAACCCCAACGAACATGTTCAGGACAAAAAAGCTGACGATGAGGAGAAAGGAGATGAAGTAGAGCAGCATCCATGGGTTGTGGTTCCTCACAGGCTGAAAAGACAAGAGAATCTGTGTCATCTGACACCTTTGAGTCTGCCAGTGCACATTAAGGTTTTGATGTAATTGTTTGATTCTCAGCATGATCAAGTGTTGCTGCATTTGTCACAGTAAACAAAAATGATACAAGATTCTTTTGGGACATTTCACCACAGGAGGTTCAACTTCTAAAACCGTCAAACCGATTGACGCATCAAAATGCCCATATTCTTTTTTTGTTTTGAAAGTTCACAAGTTAAATTGCTTATTCTAGTGCACCAGCTACAATAACTGAGCAACAGCAATATTGTTAAAAACAAACAGCGTTTTTTGCTAGTGTCAGTCAAAAGCGGGCAGAGATTTTTGATACCACTCTTGTACTGGATGTCATTAGTGTTCTAACGGAGCTACAGTTGTGGCCATTCAGAGCAATGCAACTCGTTGGTGATATTTTAGAGAGCTTGCAATAGATTATAGTCATGATGATTCATTGTGCATCAAGACCGCTTTACCTGTTGGTCCACTCCCACAGCATCCAGACCGTCGTACATAATATTGACCCAGCCGTCCTTACATGACAGGACAAACAAAGACATCAGAGCCTGGATGAAAAAAAAAAAAAAAAAAAAGAAAAAGGAAGGTCAACACACAGCAGCCCTGCGTTTGTTTGCCTTACGTAGAATTCTGTTAATATTTGTACGATAACATAGAACGTGTGTCCATCCAAAAAACATTTTTATGGTGGATATTAATGGTTTTACGTCATTCCTGTACTTTGTTTTCCATACCTGAACCAGGTTGTCAAAGTTATACTTCCTTCGTATCCAGCTGTAGTTAGCGTGCAGACAGTCAGATTTGTTGGTGATATTTTTGGTGTTGAGACCTTCACAGTGGTAGAACTTTCCTTTGAATAACTAAAGAACAAGAAGACACCTGAGCTCATTACACCACGATTACTATTAATTCCAAGTACATAAGGGCGTTGCACACTTTCACGAAGACACATGTATCTATGTTGCTGAATATTTTAAAGCTATTTATGAAAACTACCTGCACCCCCAAGATGCCAAAAACAATGAAGAAAGCACAGCAGATCAGGACAATGTTGCCGATGGGCCGAAGCGAAGTGATGAGAGTCTCCACAACTAATTTTAACCCCGGTGCCCGACTGATCACCCTGGAATATACAAACATACAATATATAACAAAACACCATGTATATGCGAGTACTTTGTAGTCGGCTGAGTTTTACAGTGACGCAAAACATGTATGAACTGATTTTTTTGGGTGTAACTTGAAAAGTTTACTTCATTTAATAAAATTATTACATTGATTGCGACAGTTGGCTTACACTTTTTCCCACGATTGAGATTGGGTTTTAGATTATTCATTTAGTACTTGTATTCACTGGCTCTTAATTCAATTCAGTGAATGTATGTCATTGAATCACACTGCCCAAGCAAAGTAATGGTACATTCCAGAGGTCTATGTTGTATATACACCATATTATATACTATATGTATTCAATATTGTAATTTTTTTTAACAGTAATACAAAAATTGGAAAGTTATGACCGACACATTTAATGCCTGCATGCTGGGTTACCCTTTAAGGAAACCCTTGGTACTACAAATACAACCACTACAAACACAAAACATACCTGAGTGGGCGCAATGTGCGGAGCAGGCGTAGAACTCGGAGGATGCCCAGGATCCGGTTACCACCAGAATATGCCAGTGAGACCAGAATGTCGACCAGAGATACAAAAACCAACACACCATCCAGAACGTTCCAACTGGACTGAAGGTAGCTCTGCTTCCCGAAGCCGAACCCGAGCGCTACCACCTTACATGGAAGCACACAAAACTGGAATAAACTCAACTATGACTTAATGGGTTTAACCTTCTTTTTCAATAATGATGCTAAAAAATTATATTCACCTTAATGGTCATCTCTGCTAGGAAGATCACAGTGAAAACATAGTTGGACACTCCAAGAAATATTCGCTCCTAAAGATGAAAACCATCATTACTATGCATTCAGCATGTGGATAGCAATACTGCCTAACAATGCATATAACCATCAGCAAATATCAACCATAAATGAGCATTTGGAAATGTATAAAAGATAAATGCAATGTCAGAACTGGCAGCATCAACTGAAAATAAGAATACTGTTGAAGGTTTTAAAAAAATAATCAATAATAATCACACCAATTAGAGTGCAGACTTTATAGTTTGCTTGCTTATTAAGTCTCATTGAATTCTCTGTATGTGTAATTTTTTTCATGTGTATTGGAATTTGTCAAACATTTTTTTGGGGGGGACAGTGACATACTGCATATTTATGGAGAGGTAAAATATTTCATGATTACCACTCAACAGGTTCTATAGTTGTGTCTTACCGTGCTATGAGGCTGTATATTAGGTCTTTCAAGAGCGATGGTGATGCAGTTGAGGAAGATGAAAACCAGAACCACATGGTCAAACATTTTGTGAGAGCTCACACTTTGGCACCACACACGAAATCTAAATAGAAATAGAAATAAAATGATCTGTGAATATTCATCTTTATTTGAACCAAGTCAATTTGAGATACAGCTTTGAAGAAAGGAGAAAAAAAAATTACGAGTTCTCCGGTGAAAACAAGTACAGCGTCCATTCTTCATGTTCTTTGCACCAGCGAGGTTTCATATTGCGAAGCTCTTTCTTGATCATGTAGCAAAGGGAACTCTGCATGAATCAGGCATCACATGTGTGTCAACATCATCTTATTATTCAACACACACACTGTGATGTGTCGATAGGTGTAGAGAACTGGACCGCAACGTAATTGCAAACAATCAGAAGAGCTGAGAAACTCATTATCATTGAAGACAGAACAAGGTCTTCTGCATCAGCAATGGCAATTTTTCATGTATGTTTACTCCCAAATGAGTGAGTGAAAGTCAGAAAACTGTCGCTCAGATAACCACACACACACACACACACACACACACATTTAAGCTGGGAGATCATATGAGCGCTGATGCATACTTTTGCTAGTGCACACTCAAACACTCCTCGTCTGCTTGTGCTCAGTGACAGAAGGGTCAGTATGCCCAGGAGGAAGCTTACGTTGGAGCAGATTTTACAGCTTAGCTAAATTCAATTTGCAGGCAATCATACCACCCACCTGTCGAGATAGAGGTCATCCGCACTCTACATTTACACATAGAAGCTTTTCGCTCAATTAACAAATGAGAAAAGTTCAAATTCTGGTAAGGGAATGAAAGGGGGGAAAAGAGAATCAGATAATAGAGAACTGTTTGTAAAGAGTCACACATGAAAGTTGAAACGTATCGAAAACCGAACATAGGCATCACAGTTGATGAGATGTTAGCATTTCTGAATGCTCATAGTTTGAATATGTGACATCAGCCCCTCTCCTGCCCTCTGTGATCTCCCTATGATTGTTATAGATTAAATGTATGAATGAAACTGACACCCCCATGCTTATGACTGACAATGAACCTCTGGGCATTCAGCAGTTACAAGTTCACCTATTCTCCATTATTTGGTCCAAAAAAATGACCTATTCACTGTTTTTGTGCAATAAAAAAAATAAAAATAAAATAAAAATACCATCTTGTGGTATATTTGTGCCAAGGAACTACTGTATGTTGGAGCACTGCATATAGAAGAGCTTCATTTAACAAAAGTAGTGTTTTACCGCAATGGCATCTTGGTCCTCATGAACTATATTGATCTGGATTGAGGAATAACTTTTAGAAAAATAGTGCTTTTCCACCATGTCAGCGTTACCCATCCATTCATCCATTTTATGAGCTGCTGATCCTCACGAGGGCCGCGGGAGTGCTGGAGCCTATCCTCGTTATCATCGGGCAGGAGGCAGGGTACACACTGAACTGATTGCCAGTCAATCGCAGGGCACAGAGAGACAGACAATAGTCGCACTCACAATCACACCTCGAGATAATTTAGAGTGTCCGATGAATGCAAGTTTTTGCGATGTGGGAGGAAACCGGAGTGCCCGGAGAAAACCCACGCAAGGCACGGGGAGAACATCCAAACTTCATGGCAACTTACATCATCATCCATGTCATCTTCAGGCAAAGATTCATCTTTGGAGTCAGTGTTTACATTGGAATTGAAAGTCATGCTCCTCCCATTACAGTCACCATACTGGGCCACAATGGAAGGGCAGAGAGTGGATGCCTGCAGCAGCTCCAAGGGCTCCGGCTGGATTCTATTGTCATACCCGCCAGCATTGGTACTGTCATCACCACCATTTTCCTCCTCTCCTCTTTCTGCCGACAACAGGCTCTCTCTTTCGCCGCTAGCATCTCGCCTTTTGAGGCTCGGCGCTCTTCCCAAGCTATTCCAGCTAGAGCGACGGCTTCCCCAGGAGCTGGAACCACGAGTTAGAAGAGGGGAGCGGCGTGCAGGACTGGAGAGGCTCTGGAATAACAAGAAATAAAAGTACTTTAATCTTCCATGTCCAGTACACTACATGCCATGCAGTGTGACATAAATGCCACAACATGGATAACATTAAGATAAATATGTTTTTCCTAATTAAACCTTTACCTAACAAGGATAAAATAACTTGAGTGTCCTGGCAAAGACAGTAAGTATATTATCGGCGTCAAGAATGGTGCCACTGTAAATAAGTTATTTTAACTTAACAACCATTCACATTGACATTCAAGATTTCGAGCAGTTTAGTCTTCAATTAACCTAACACGCATATATTTATATATATATTTGGGACGTACAAGGAAATCTCTGAGAAAAAGCCACATAGGCATGGGGAGAACATGCAAACTCCACACAAGTGAGATCGAATTTGAACACGGGTCATCAGAACTGTGAGGCAGATGCGTTAACCATTTGTGTACCGTGCCGGGCAAGGATTATGATTTCTTGAAAAAGATAAGACTTTTGAATATCAACTAGATGTAATTTCGTAGAGGTTTGAAACTCACCAATGATCTCTGATCACATGTTAAGGCATCCATGGAGGTAGAGCTTCCACGGCGAGCCTCTTGGTACCCAGTCCCTGGTTCGGAAAGTCCGGCCTCTCCATATTGCAGAACTCCCTCTCTCACCATGACCTCCTCCTCCAGGTAGGACTCTGGGCCCAGCGAACTCTTTGGAGTGGGCATGGGGGTGGCTGCCGTTCGCATGATTATGGGAGGAGCCATCGAACCACGAGGGTCGACGTGACCATTGGTCGTCATCATTAGCGTATACATCTTTAGCTCTGTAGGGGGGATAGGAGACATTTTTTACAGATGCAATAATGTTGTCAGTTTTTCATCAAGCATTACTTAAGATGAACATGAGTAAAGTAACCAACATTTCACTTACCGGTGTCTCTGAGCTGTTCTACTTTCTCATCCTCCTCAAAGTTGTCTGACTTTTTGTCATCATCTGACTCGGAGCGATTTGCATCACCCTAAGACACACATGTTGTTTTTTTATTTAAACTAGCAACTTTAAATAGCACAACAATTGGTTAGTCACTAGTTTAATACCAAACAAAATTATGTTTTCTGAGCGCTAAATGGCAGGTTGTGTGTAGCAGACAAAGGAAATTGAAAGAAATATGGATTTAACAATAGCTGTATTTATTTTTGTTCAGGATTTTCGATTGTACTGTGTTGTTATTTTTTTAAACCACGACACTGCTATTTGACAGGCGGCCAAATCAATTGTGTTGACTTGGTGCAGTTAACACATTCAAAAGGTCTGAGACCAGGGAATAAATCACTGCTGCAAGTTCCGTGTGTGGATGCGGGTTTTACTCCTAACCAGGTTGGAAGTGGAAGGATTGATCATAAAATTGATTAGCGTTTGCGGTAGCGGTCAACAGTACTCTTAATCCTTTTGATCCCTTTTAAAAACGGTGATCCCTCAACTTGATGTGACATTTCTGTAATTGAGAGCCAGCACCTGTGGCCACCAGAATGGCTCAACTGGGAGTTTATTAACAAGCCAAGGCTTTAACACTGCACACTGCTGTCAATGAGAGTTTTTGTTCAGAAGTAAAGATGAATCTATTTGCTCTTGTATTGGCAAGGCAATCACAATAAACCCACTGAGCTGCGCAATTGTCTGTTCTGTCAGAAACAATGTAGCACTATTCCAGCCGAGCACTTGTCATGTAGCTAAATTAAGATGAAGTGAGTTTGGCTTTTCCATATCAGGATCACTAAGGTGAGTCACTCGCATATATTTTTGGCACAGTTTTTAAGTCAGATGCCATTCCTGATGCATCCCACCCATTTTTAGCCAGGCATGGGAACAGCCTGGCACTGACCGCTAAATCTTCTTCTTCTTCTTCTTTTCCTTTCGGCTTGTCCCGTTAGGGGTGGCTACAGCGTGTCATCTTTGTCCATCTAAGCCTATCTCGTGCATCTTCCTCTCTAACACCCACTGTCCTCATGTCTTCCCTCACAACATCCATGAACCTTTTCTTTGGTCTTCCTCTCACTCTTTTGCCCAGCAGCTCCATCCTCAGCACCCTTCTACCAATATACTCACTCTCTCTCCTCTGAACATGTCTCCAAAACATCCAACTTTGGCTGTCCCTCCAAGGAGCTAATTTCTAATCCTATCCAACCTGCTCATACCAAGCGTAAACCTCAACATCTTCATTTCTGCCACCTCCAGTTCTGCTTCCTGTTGCTTCAGTTCCACTGTCTCTAATTCGTACATCATGGCCGGCCTCACCACTGTTTTATAAACTTTGGCCGTCATCCTAGCAGAGACTCCTCTGTCACATAACACACGAGACACCTTCTGCTAGCTGTTCCAACCTGCTTTGACCCGTTTCTTCACTTCCTTACCACACTCATCATTGCTCTGGATTGTTGCCCCTAGTATTTGAAGTCGTCCACCCTTGCTATCTCTTCTCCCTGTAGCCTCACTCTTCCCGTCCACCCCTCTCATTCACGCACATATATTATTTTTTACTTCAGGTAATCTTCATTCCTCTCCTTTCCAGTGCATGCCTCCATCTTTCTAATTGACCCCTCCGTAGAAATTGCGTCATCCGTGTCACTGACCAATCAGAAGTCAGAGAGCTGCATAAATGTTGGCGTCCGCCATTACCTCTGACAAAGTTGCATGGTCCAGTATAGCTTTTGTTAGCGTTTTATCACGTATATTTGGGTTCCTTAATAATAGATATGGTTAAGACGTGTAATCACGGACTTTGTAATAGTGACGACAGGTATCCTGATAGGCTAGTTGGTGGAGTTCAATTCGTACCCTTTCCAAAACCGAAGACCGAGTACGAAAAATGTCTTTGATGGATCAAACTTTGTGGAAGACGGCATGATCAACTGAATCCATCGAAAATCAACCGGAACAGTCGACCGAGTACGAAAAATGTCTTCGATCGATCAAACTTTGTGGAAGATTGCATGATCAACTGAATCCATCTAAAAGGGTTTGCACGAAGGTATGCCCTATATTTGATTTTCAATACATGTCTCATGTAAATGAATTAGCAGTTCTTCGTTTGCGTAACATAGCTACGTGTGAATGATTGACACAATTGATCTGTGTTGAGCGATCGTTTGCGATGATCTGACTGCACAAACGTGTCTCTTTGTTGCCGGCTAGCGAGCTAAGATAAACTGGACTATGTTTGCACGAAGGTATGCCCTATATTTGATTTTCAATACATGTCTCATATAAATAAATTAGCAGTTCTTCGCTTGCGTAACATAGCTACGTGTGAATGATTGACACAATTGATCTGTGTTGAGCGATACTTTGCGAGGACCTGACTGCACAAACGTGTCTCTTTGTTGCCGGCTAGCGAGCTAAGATAAACCGGACTATGTTTGCACAAAGGTATGCCCTATATTTGATTTTCAATGCATGTCTCATATGAATGAATTAGCAGTTCTTCGCTTGCATAACATAGCTACGTGTGAATGATTGACACACTTGATCTGTGTTGAGCGATACTTTGCGAGGACCTGACTGCACAAACGTGTCTCTTTGTTGGCGGCTAGTGAGCTAAGCTAAACCGGACTAGCGAGTCCTAAAAGCCTTCGACGTGCACAGAGACACCAAGACTGAAGGAAGGATGTTTGAGGACACTAAAGTAGTGACTGTCGTACTCGGTCGGGACTTACGTAGGTTCGGCACTAATTCAAGAATAATTATTGAGGGGAGCGCATGACGTTACACAAAGAAAACGAGAGAAACAACACGTAAATCAAGCCTCGCCTTCTTCTTTTCATTCATACGGCTATACAGATACAGATACACATACAGATTATGCACACAAGTGTAATCGGTAACACGAAAATAGGAAACTGTCAATAACGAATTCATCTTTGGGTTATAATATATTATATTATGTGGCTTCTCTGTCTTCCTCTGACTCCGGAAAGATCTCGCGCTAATATCGATGGTTTCTCCGTCGATATGCATGGCAATACCATTGAAATACCCCTCGCTGAAATACTTGAAGCCCAGCTGTCTGCTCTTCAACGATATTTCACTATTCGCAAAGAATGCGAGTGAGAAATCAGCTGGTAAATCGGACAATTTCGCTCTCGTCTTTTCTTCCTGCGCCACCATTTTTGCTAATTGTTTGTCCGAGGTTAGCACACGTGGGGTGACGTAACTTCAGGAGGCGTGGTTAAGTGCCCTGTACGGAGTGGTCAATTGTTCCTCCATCTGCTGCCTGCTTTCACTGCATATCACAAAATCATGTGCGAACTTCATGGTCCAAGTCCGCTGACCACTAAATAAGGTAGACAAAATACCATAAACAACTCTTACTATGATCCGATGCAACTGACCACTACAAACTATAACTACTGCATAGAATAATAATATTAATATATTAGGCACACTGTCAATAAAAGTGAGTATTGTTTTTATTAAAAATGTTATTTTTCTGAAAGTGCCTCTGTATTCTTGAATTAAATTAGCAGGTGTTCTTTGTTTAATTTCAAAATAAGCACAACACAAATATAACACTAAATGACAGCTAACTGAATTATTTCAAGTTAAAATATTGCTACTCACCTCAGCCTGGAAACCCTCAACCAAGATGGCCACCAGCAAGTTGAAAAGCACGTAGTTTCCAAATGTCATCAGGGCAACAAAGTAGAGAGCTGCCCATGGGGAGGTGGAAGCCATACCATTATACAGCACCACATTCCAGTCCTCCTGGGTTAGAATCTGTGCATTCAATAAAGCAAAAATACACAGCTATTTGGGCAGGAACTTGGGATATCAAAGAACACAATGTGAATGTGAGTTGTGCTTTGTTTTTTTATGTCTACAATGTGAGTGTGTGTGCCTGTGCAGTGTTAAAATAAAAAATAATAACTTTTATACAGTACTTATTATGAGTTCTGCATCTTGAGAAGAGCTACTTCTAATGCCATCATCCAGCAGTACTTCAACTTCTTCCACAAGGGATTACTATCACACAACAAGCAAGGCCTACGTGAGTGAGCGTGCGACTGTGCATGTGTAGCGTGTGTGTGTATGTGTGTTTACGTGCAGTAGCTTTTAAACCAATGCCAGAGATGAAAGCATTTAAAACTAGGACAGTGTTCATGATGCAGCATGAAAGCTCTCTGCCCACTCAAACCCAGTGGTAGGGAGGTATTTCACTGCACTGTTAGCTTGGCTGCATCCATGCGTGTGTTTGTTTAGCGTGTGCGTGTGTACGTGTGTATCGTCCACAAAACTGAAGCAAGCTTAGAGTACTCCGTCAAATGACAAGCAAGCCTGGATAAATGCTTCTTCAGCATCTCTCTCCTACATGCAGCAAAGTGGGACATCAATGGTGTTCTACTGCTGACTGATAGATGGAAGAGTAGCTCCACACAGGTTAGAAAATAGAATAGTAGTGGGCTAGAGAAGTGGTGGGTGCGCATAAGAACAATTTACTTGACAGCCTTTGACGAATGAGCAGAGCTTCAGCAAGGAAGCTTTGTTTGTGTGCATGCAGCTTACACTATACATGCATGGAAACGGACAAGTTTTCCATTTTGATGTTGCATAGCAATGTAAATGTTGACTTTTTTTTTTTTTTTAAGTACGAGTATGTATTTACAACTCACGCTCAAAGTCCTCTTAATGGTTCCTGATTCAAAACATGGAAGTAGAATGTTTGGATGCCCAGCCATTTGAAATGTTCTATCTACACTTACTCGCTAAAACATCAGGTACGCTGAGTTCAAATTGATCATACACATACACAGTAAATTATATAATAATAAAAAAAAAAAAAAAAAACATTCCAACCAACATTTTAGTATGTAGTGGTGTAGAATGGTAGTGTAGTGTACTGGGATTTGTATAATATGTTGTACACCTTATTTGAACTTAGTCAGAGAGGCAACATGGGCCAACATTTCAGGAACACAAATATACATTATTGTCTCAAGAGTTGAATATTTCTTGCATTAGATGTTAACACATGATGCAGATGTACATGAAATATTTTTGGGTGACGTTTGTAGAACGTTTACAATTATCATCTAATACTTACAGATCAGACTGAAGATAAAACAAAATAATGCCTTGTGAATGACGATGATAGGATCACACAGTGTGCCATAACTTATCCACAGTATTTAGAAATATGAAAAATGACTTCCAGCACAGTGAGCTTTCAGATAAAAATGGGAAATTCTTCCAAACTGAAAATTTAGTTGGATAATTTTTTGTTGCTAGATTCTTTGTTTTTATTATATTATTAATATTATTATTGTTCTTAGTAGTAAAATTTCTTTATTTATTCATTCATTCATCTATTAAATGCATTTTTACTGCAGACTAATCAAATTACCTGAAATACGGTGACGATGGCCCACAGTAGAGTGTCAAAGTTCTTGCGGTCAGGAATGGTGTCTCCATCATCTGTCTGAAGACTAAATTTGCAACCAAACAGATGCATGCCCAATATGCTGCAGATGGAGAGGCAAAAACAATGTTTGTTATCATCGCAAAGGATACAGCATGTTTGGAATATTTTTATGAATTTTGAATGAATAGACACACCTGAAGGTGAAGATGAAGAGCATCAGAAGCATGCAGAAGGTGGCCACATTATCCATCGTCTTCATCAGGACTACAAGTTGTCTCCTCAATGCAGGAAGGAAGCGAACCAACTTCAGAACCCGAAGCAGACGGAAAGTACGTAGGACCGACAACCCGCCGTCAGCTTGACCAATAATCTCCCACACACTGAGAAGGAGATATTTACAGTAGATAACAAAGATTAATGGTGAATTATTACTTAAATGTGTGTTCAGTGTCTTTAAATTCAGTAATGATGATATATATAATAAGAACAAAAGTATACAATAAAGGCAAAACAATTTATTCTATTTTGTCAATCCAGGGCTGAGCTGGAGGGGTCCACTCTTTGTTCTAACACTTTCCCAAGAGATTTTGAACAACTTCAGTACGTGTGCGACAATGTGGGAACAGTTTGGGAAAGGCCCTTTGCCATTGAATCTTCACTGCGCCCCAATGCACAAAGCCAAGACCATTTAGGCATAATTGGATGAGTTTGGCCTTGAAGAACCAGACCAGCCCGTGACCTCAATCCCACCAGACATTTTGGGGATGAACTACAAAAGAGATTGTGAGGCGGTTTCTTCTCAAATATTGCAGAAAAATAGACAACGTGTTCCGATGCTTTTGCTCAAATGCTGCATGTGACTGGTCATTTACGTCCTTTTCAATTCCAGTCCAAAGGGACCAGTCATTCACTTAAATCACCAGTTCACTTCATGTAGAGCACCTAATTGTTCATACGCATTACATTACATTGTTATGGTGCGTTGTTTTGGGCATTATGCAAAAGTTCTGGACTTATTCATGAGATCATTACGAGTTGGTAAGGACATTATAAAGATGGATAGCGCGCCGCTTTATAACTAATGGCTGACAAGCAGCCACAGAAGTGCTTTCAGCAATAGCCTAGGGTGAAATATATTTGGTGAGGACGAGAACTATGGTGGTTACCTGATGATAACAATGATGCTGTCAAATATGTTGTATGGATTTTTGATGTATCCGAACAGGCCGAAAGCCAGCAGCATGAAGCCCATCTCCAACACAAACATGCTCGTGAAGACGATGTTGCTGATCTCCAACACATCCGTCAACTCCTCTGGCTGCATGAATAAGAGAATAAAAGTAGGTTAGGCATAAAGGTGGAATAACAAAACATTCAAGACCCCAAAAGGAGAAGCTAGTTAATCTTTCCACTCTATTACTCTAAAGATGGAACAGACTTTGGAGTGTGTGCCCTAAATCAAACGGGTATCAATCAAGTTCCCGAGCAGCAGTTATGTACAATCCATCAAATGGAGCAGAAAAGCTCCAATCTATTTGCAATGATCTGTTCCACTTAGCACTCCAGATTTATTCAAGTAACATTTTGGATAAATTGTACTTGTCAGATACTTGTCATAATTTTTATTTTTACTTTGTGACTATGTCAAGAAGAATCAAAAATTTGACTCTGTTACAATGCTCGACATTCCGCTTGTTACGTTTTTTAATCCGTAATTGCATGCGCGATCTGTATTTACACTTCATTTTTGACTTCCGCATAGGGCTGTTGCGCCGATCCAGTATGATAACTAGTGACCTTTGACTCCAATTGACTTATCGGACAACACAAGGCAGTCATGTGACCACACACAAACACTTTGTGGGCCAATCAAAGAGACTCATTTTGGGAAGAAAAAAAACCAAAAACCTGAACCTAACCCTGACCGACTCCGAAAAACAAAAGCTTTGTCATGTACCATAGTAAAATGTGACTGACCACTGTTTCAGTTTTGAAGTTGAAAGAGATTGTGAATGATACATTTCAACTTTGGATATGTTTTTCAACTGGCTATGCAATTTTAAAATACTGTATTTTCTGCACTGTAAGGCGCACCGCATTATAAGCCACACCTTCAATGGCTGGCCTATTTTAAAACTTTTTCATATATAAGGCGCACTGTATTATAGTGTATAGAATAGACGCTACAGTACAGGCTGGGGTTACGTTATGCATCCATTAGATGGGCTGCGCTAAAGGCTCAATATTGATCCTCATATAAGGCGCACCTGATTATAAGGCGCACTGTCAGCTTGTAGGAAAATTGAAGGATTTTCGGTATGCTTTACAGTGCGGAAAATACAGTACTTTTATGAATAGTGAACATTTGTCTTTAATTGACAAACGAGGACAAGACTTTCAGTCTACAGCCACAATAGTTTAAGAAGTTTCACAATTAACTTAGTCTTAAAATTGAACTGCAGTCTTATTTCTAATGATACTTGTTTGACACCAACAATATAGAGTTGTCAGAAGCTGACTGATCAATAAATGCACGTTATGACTCACCAAAGTAATTCACTGATCCAATTATCAGGGGGAGATGGAAAATAATTCATTACATTTTGAAGTAAAGATATTTAGTTTTATAAGAATGAATGTACTGTCATGTTCTTACATCTATTGTGGTCTCAATTTTTGATGACACACACACACACACACACACACACACATATGCATACATACAGTAGTCTCGTTTCCAAGATCCCTACAGGTCTTCAGACAAGTATGCACTCATAAAAGGCGTACTGAACCAGGAGGACTCTTATGCAACATTTTAGTGTCTGTGTGTAAGGCTGTCTTTGTAATTCCTCATGTTTTATAAGAGGAGCATAGTCACAGAGATACCAACACATAAAGCATCAAATGCAAACAATTTGGAGAGAGAGTTAGAGGTGAGCAAAGCAGGTGAAGATTAAGAAAGGAAAAGGTAAATTGACAAAAATCTTAGACGATTACGTAAGACAACATTGAGTGAGTGAAGCTCTTTCACACCAAACTCATCTAACCATGCCTTTTTGGACCTTGCTTTGTGCAGTGGAGAACAGTTTGAACAAAAAAAGACCTTCATCATCCCTTCCCACAAGGTTGGAAGCATGGCATCCTCAATGTCTTGGTGAATCAAATAATTAAATAACTCCAGTGTTTCTACTTGCACGACAAAATGGCATTAACATTCTGGTAAATAACCCAAAACCATGCAGAGACCAAGAAGAGTGGATGCTACTCATATTTTTGTCTACATACCATTTTTGTCAAAACAATGTATTTTTGCTACCACATGCAACTGCGACCAATCTGTTAAACAAACAAACTTGCTGCATGAGTGCACATGCAAATTAGGTCAAGCATGTGTAAATGGAACCTATAATTTGTCCTCTCAAATGATATGGTGATTGAAAAGTCTCATGCACGGACCATAACATTGTCTAACAATGCAACTACAGAAAAAGCAATTAGCAATGTCACTTTGCAAGAAATACTGTATTATGTTGACGTGCACCATCTTATTGCCGTCTCTGATCATTTCAGAAACCATCTTATGAATAGGCTTTGTCAACTGATTAAACGTAAGCGTTACATAAGCAACTTCACTGGGTGCAGTCACAGAGTAGTAAATGCACTTTGCTGAAAAAGTCTGACAAATGACAACAGCATTGCATTCTCCCACTGTTGTGGTGTCCTTCCAATAAACAATATGCATGGAAAAAATAAATGACTTTTTGTGTGTGTTGTTAACCTGTCCTGTTCAATTAACTAATTTGGGTTGTCTCTGTGTCTCCTCTTATTATAGTTTATTCTTGTATCTTCTTCCAAAAATTCCATGGCTTTAAGCATTTGCAGGTTCAGCCTCCAAAACATTGTTGTCATGTCAACATGGCTTAAAGGTATTGTGTAAACAAGCCCAAAGTCCAACAAATGTGCTTATATTACATCTTACCTGCTCATGGTACTCTATCCCCATGCTGAGAGTGTTGACAAGGATGGCAATCATGATCCCTCTGTTAAAATATTTGCTCTCCACTATTCTCTTCAATTTCTCCCTGAAGTTCATCCATGCCCGAAGTGCTCCGTTCTTGTACACCACAGCCCCATGTCGTCTGCCCCGACTTCTCCCACCTCTCAGATCTCCTCCCTACATTTATAGACAAAAAGACCATCGCCAATGAACTGTAAGTAACCAAGTGAGTCAACGGTTATATACGTAATGGAGGAGTACAGTGAATAAGCATCCGTGCCAAAACTATTTTCAAATTTTAATACTGTTCATGACAGAAACTGTCATCCTCTCTGTTCACCACTACTAGTGTCTGCCGTCTAAAATAACCTGGACAAATTCGTGCAGTCCATCGGCTTCTCCCTTGCAACCCTCCAAGTCACCCAACTCCAGCTCCAAGGTCTCCAGGCTGCGAGCACAGAGAGGGCAGCTCAGTAGTTCCAGGAGCAGTGGACTGGGTACCACGCCTGCCAGCTGGTACAGCACACTCTGGTGACCTGCCAGGGGCATGATGGGAGAGCGTCACACATTGAATGAAGGTTTGCTCCATTTTTTTCCTCACGTGCAGGGGAGACAACTTAATTGGCATTGTGTGATTATTTATTCTTACGATGGTTTCCGAAAGTGAATCTAAGTTAAATGGACTAATTTTCTCCACTTGCAAATGTCGCTATACACACACAAAAAAGGACATTTTGCATGATATTTTCAGAGCAGTTACAATCTTTCATAGCTTAAGTGTGATGGGGAAACTCAGTGTCTGAAACTTCCAAGCTCATTCTATTTCATTATGAGGAGCAGCCAAAAGTGCCACAGTGTAAAGATAAAGGTGACTATGTGAATATGAATATATGCACTTCCAAGGAACCCTGGGTTCAGGTCCAGCATGACAACGATCACACAAGCCCATTGGACAGGAAATTGCTGTCTGGAGCTGCAGACTCCTATCTCACATTGTTGGCAGATAAGGATGGCATATGATTACTTGTTTGAATATATATAAACTGTCTTTATTAGGGTGTAATTGATGTGATACTCAGGTTCTTGCTCTTCGTACTATGATTCTAAATTGCAATTCAGAAATTAATTGCTCTCTGTACTTTTAGAATGAGTAGAATTAGACATGTAAATGTGCATTGGTAAAAGGTCTTTTTTTTCAGGTGGGGGGGGGTGTTTAATCAAAGTAGATGTCTGTTAGCCAAAGAGATCCATTAAATGGCTGGTTTAGAACCATAACAGGAGGCATCTCAATAAGGTGTTTATGCTATCCAAACAGAACGCAGCTTCGGGCCACCACAAACTGGGCGACTGAAAAGAATAATCATGGAGCAATTACAGTTGACAATTTCCCGCCACACATCATAAGATGTGCTGAAATGTTAAAGCTGCGTCCCCCAGTGTTCCTTTCAGCATCGGTAATAATGTTTTGAAGTTCCACGTGCGCTAAACCTTTTTTTTTTTTTTTTAATTGGACCAAAAACAACATTGCACTCTTGTCAAGGGAGAACCAGATTGCTCTGGCTACTGACCATATTGCAAAAAGTATAAGGAAGAAAATGTGGATATTTAACTGGCTTTTGGCAATGATACCCCCGTTCAAAGACTCTCCACACTTTGCTTGATAGCTGGGTACATATGAAATTACAAATATAGTTTAATACTATTTTGAAACATTTAGACTAGACATACCAGTTAATCCGGTTAATGATCTTTATTTTTAGGAATTTATATTTTCCTTCAACTAGCTGATGCTTTTTGGGTCAGGTACTTCCCCACAAGGTGGGCATCCATCTTCTTCTTTTTCTTTCGGCTTGTCCTGTAAGGGGTCGCCACAGCGTGTCATATTTTTCCATCTAAACCCATCTCGTCCATCTTCCTCTTTAACACCCACAGTCTTCATGTCCTCCCTCACAACATCCATCCACCTTTTCTTTGGTCTTCTCACTCTTTTGCCTGGCAGCTCCATCCTCAGCACCCTTCTACCAATCACTCTCTCGAAGTCTGTTCTCTCTAACCTTGTCTCCAAAACATCCAACTTTGGTTGTCCCTCTAATGACCTCATTTCTAATCCTATCCAACTTCTTCACACCAAGAGAGAACCTCAGTATCTTCATTTCTGCTACCTCTAGTTCTGCTTTCTGTTGTTTCTTCAGAGCCACCGTCTCTAATCAATACATCATGGCCGGCCTCACCACTGTTTAGAAACTTTGCCATTCGTCCTAGCGGAGACTCTTCTGTCACAAAGAACACCAGACACCTTCCACCAGCTGTTACACCGCGCTTGGACCCGTTTCTTCACTTCCTTACCGCACTCCCCATTGCTCTGTATTGTTGACCCCAAGTATTTTAAGTCATCCACCTTCGTTATGTCTTCACTCTTCCTCCTCCGCCCCTCTCATTCAGGCACATATATTCTATTTTACTTCGGCTAATCTTCATTCCTCTCCTTTCCAGTGCATACCTCCATCTTTCTCACTGTTCCTCCGCCTGTTCCCTGCTCTTACTGAAGATCACAATCTCATCTGCGAACATCATGGTCCAAGGGGAGGCCAGTCTAACCTCGTCTGTCACCCTGTCCATTACTAACACAAACGGGAAGGGGCTCAGCACGGAACCCTGATGCACTCCCACCTCCACCTTAAATTCTTCTGACACACCAATGGCACACATCTTACCGCTGGGCATCCATAAGCAATAGAACAAAACCAATTGACCCCTCCGTAGAAATTGCGTAAACCGCGTCGCTGACCAATCAGAGGCCAGAGATTTGCCTAAACCACATCCCTTGTTGTCGTCCGCCATAACCTCTGACAAAGTCGCATGATTCAGTAGAGCTTTTGTTTGCGTTTTATCACGTCTTAGGGATCCTTAACAATAGATATGGTTAAGAGGTGTAGTCACGGCCTTTGTAATAGTGACGAGAGGTATACTGATGGGCTAGTTGGTGGTGTTCAATTTGTACACTTTCCAAAACCCAAGACAGAGTACGAAAAATGTCTTAGATGGATCAAACTTTGTGGAAGACCGCATGATCAACTGAATCCATCTAAAATCAACCGGAACAGATATGTTTGCACGAAGGTAAGCCCTATTTTTGATTTTCAATACATGTCTCATATAACTGAATTAGCAGTTCTTCGCTTGCATAACATAGCTACGTGTGAATGATTGACACACTTGATCTGTGTTGAGCGATACTTTGCGAGGACCTGACTCCACAAACGTGTCTCTTGGTTGGCGGCTAGCGAGCTAAGCTAAACCGGACTAGCGAGTCCTAAAAGCCTTCGACGTAGACCGAGTCACCAAGACTGAAGGAAGGATGTTTGAGGACACTAAAGTAGTGATTGTCGTACTCGGTCGGGACTTACGTAGGTTCAGCACTAATTCAAGAATAATTATTGAAGGGAGCGCGTGACGTTACACAAAGAAAACGAGAGAAACAACTCATAAATCAAGCCTCGCCTTCTTCTTTTCCTTCATACGGCGGTTCACAAACGGCTATACAGATACACATTGTACAGATTCTGCACACAAGTGTGATAGGTAACACGAAAATAGGAAACTGTCAATGACGAATTCGTCTTTGGGTTATAATATATTATATTATGTGGCTTCTCGGTCTTCCTCGGACTCCGGAAAGATCTCGCGCTAATATCAATGGTTTCTCCGTCGATATGCATGGAAATACCATTGAAATACCCCTCGCTGAAATAACTGAAGCCCTGCTGTCTGCTCTTCAACGATATTTCACTATTCGGTAAGAATGCGAGTGAAAAATCAGCTGGTAAATCTGACAATTTCGCTCTCGACTTTTCTTCCTGCGACGCCATTTTGTCTAATGTTTGTCTGAGGTTAGCAGCAGTGGGGTGACGTGACTTCAGGAGGCGTGGTTAAGTGCCCTGTACGGAGGGGTCAATTACTTTAAAATTCTCCCATTTATTTGTATTCACACAAACAGTTTTATATTGTTTTACTGTGTTTATACGATACTTTGCTTCACCTTACTATCTAATTCTCTATTTTGGTAGTTGAGTAACATGTATTGTATTTTTTTCCTTTCACTGCTTTTTTCAAATAATGTCGATTGCACCAATCTCTCTAGAGTGATAAATCCATGGCATGAAAAATATATTTTCTCTCATCCCTTTCTAAATTCTGTTTTAGACAATTTCAATTTTCTATATACACCTTATGTCAAATCTGGTGACTGTGTGTAATGTAATGAATGTAATGAAAAGACACCACTACTTCTTAAATAATTACATTTCTTCCTGTGGCTTTGTGTTTTAGGTCTGCAAAATGCAACATCTCAGAATTCATTACAACAAATTTTGGAAGCCTGGAAAACTGGTAAAATCATGGCTCATAAATCCTCACTCACAACACGTTCAACTGTAAAGTCCGTAAAAATAAATGAGGCATCTATCCGAGTTTAAATGCAAGTGTTGTCATGGTAAATACAGATTTTACAAGCATTGAAAAGGATAAATATTCCTTAATGAACTAGGAGGCTAATTCGGCATGTTGTAATAACATATTTTCTACTTGGTGAAAGAGTCCAAGGTGAGAAAAACAGGTAATCTGATCGTAGCTACAGTGTATACAAAAGAAAGTTCTAAGACTAAAGTAACACAACGGTATTTCACGTATTTCATTATTTAATATTTGTGTACTGTATGTAATATAGCTATTATGTCAAAGAAGCTGGATCCAGTGTGTTGTGCTCAGTGCAGTTTTCAAAAAACAAACTGACCATCTTTTAATGTTCTGCTTCTGCTCTCATACATTGGAGATGCTTTCTTGCTCTGTCTGCTTCATCTCTGTTTACATTTTTCTTGTTTTTCTTCTTGAAGAGGAATTCGAAGCAGCAAGTCTCGGATATTTTTAAACTAGTAGGACTGTTTTTGGTAGATACTGTACATTGAATATTTTTTAAACCTGTGGGACTGTTATTTTGTACATCGATAGGATATTTTCAAACCAGTGGGACTGTTTTTTTGTAGAAAAGGTCAGTCGTTCCTAAATTCCATTTTTATACCCCCTCACAATCAGTGAGTATGGCGTGCTAAATAGCACAAGCCTGCTATTCGCAACAAGACTAGCAAAACGACCATTTTCCATTGAAGACTACAAACTGCTGCGGAAGATGGCAGTCCTACAAAAGAATGTTACCACCCTGACGTGTATGGGGATGTAAATGGACAGTCGGGGAATGAAACCACTCTATCCATGTCTCAAAATGATGAGTGGGAGCATGCTAACAGACAGCCAGTTTGCCCCACAAAGAGGATGGATGTGGACTGTAGCAATAGTAATAGATCAACTGTCAATCATCAATCAGAACCTCAGGAATACTCAGTGTTTTGCTGTGGTTGACAAGCTCACAAATCTCCTTTAATAGCTCCAGAACTAATTACAGAACGTAAATGCAATTATTTTTCTTATTTTAGTGAAAAAATACAATCAGGTCAAATATCAGCACAAATCAGCAAAATGATGCGACATCTGAAGCCACCCAGAAAAAAACATGTCAAAATGTATACAGTTAACCATTAAAGTATAGGGAAAATAATTCCGTAGCTGAAACCATCAATAGGTTTTCTTTTATTTCTTGTCTTTGTTCCCAAGTGGTTAATTTTAAATAGTTTAAAGCATGTAAAGCACATTGAGTTATGCGTTTGTGTTTGCTTGTGTATGAATGTTGCTTCTATTTCCATGTCAATGGTGACCAATACTTTGAAAGAGGCCTCCATTTCAAGATGGACATACGTCTGCCTCGAGAAAAGTGAATTTGGATGATGTCATCACAACATCTGCTACTTAAATGTTGTGGTCAGTGTAAAAGTTTTCAACCAAACCAAACAGAGCCTGGTTCAGCTCCTTGATGAGGGTACTACGCCTCAAAATTCAAGAACAAAAATACACCACATTAGACTGTTTGGTGTTTGAGGCCCTATAGCTCACTGTTTAGAGCACTGGTTTGGTAAACCAGGGGTTGTGGTTTCGTATCTCACTGGGGCCTCCACTCCCTGAGAAGGGTTGCGTCAGGAAGGGCATCCGGCATAAAAATTATGCCAAATATATGTGTGTTCATCTGAGATGACACGCTGTGGCGACCCCGAAAGGGACGAGCCGAAAGAAACTTACTTTAGACTGTTTGGTATTTAATGCATGTTCACAACCTTGTAGTCAAAGGTTTATGTATGTTTTATGTTCTGTGTTGCACTGAGTTCCCTGCTAAGAGACTACAGCAAAAGAAAACTGGTATTTGGGAACTATACACATTTGTTAATGGACAATGGAAGATGGAGAACAGCATTTGGCATGAATTCTGTTCGTCTGCATTAGATATTCTGCATATAATGTATGATTTCAATGCCACTTGTTTGAGTGTGTGTCTTCTTACTGTGCTGTCCCACAAGCTGGTAGAGTTTGTTCACTTTGTCTGAGTGTTCAGAAGTGGAGTGGTTCGGCGGATGCTGATCTGGACTGCAACCACCTTGCTGGGAGTGAGGCGGTGGTGTCTTGCTGCTGTAGCTGCATACAAATGATGGCAGAATGGTTGGGTAGTTCATCCCTCCATTGAGTCTCCTGAGCAAGGCCCCCATGCCTTGGGTAACAGCTGATTGATTGCCGCCGCTATTTCCATTTGTACTCCCTTGACTAGCAGGAAGTGACTTCATCTCCAGTTCCACGGCACCCACACCTCCTTCTCCAGCCAGGTGTTCAGTGCTTGCCACACTGCTCATGTGCTGCCCCCCGTTGGGGAGTCGACAGTGCTGGTGCTGATGGTGCTGCAACAGGTTGTGTATTGGCCTCAACCACAAAGCGCTACGTGGACCGGAAGCCCTGCTAGAGCCATGGCCATGTCCATTACCTCCACCATTACTGCCTCCACCACTGCTGTTAGGATTCACCTTTTTACGCATTTTACTGGTCAAAAAAAAAGAACAATTAGAAAGAACATGGTCAACACTCAGTATACAGTAATTAAGGCATCTCATGGAGCTCTTTGATTGTTTGCTGCAACAGAATACGAACATCGTCCAAACAAAACTAAAATGCATGTTTGTAGATGACAATTATCCGACTGAGCATCTTCGGTTGTTAATAGTTATGATAGCATATATCTGCATTCATGACAAATAGTTCCAATTATCAGGTCAGCCATATCTTACCTGTGCCATCCAGAGTACATCCTCTGGAGTCTGCGTGTGAACTTCCGGTAAAGGTGACTGATGTAGCGCAGCATTTCCTCATAGCACGAGCCTGGTTCACTGTAACTGGCAAGTGTGGAATCATTGGACATGTAGCGAGCACGCTGTTCCCTCATAAGAGCGTTCTCCCGTTGCTTTGTCTCTGAGAACTGGGTGGCGATGACCACGAGGCACAAGTTGATCATGAAGAAAGATCCCACCTGGTCGGGGAGGTAAATGAAGGGAAGGAAGCCCCATGACAATCAAGTACAAGCTTTCTAATAGCTGTAAGACATCTCATCACGATAGGATAATGAAATTAATATTTTACAGGAGGGGTCTCAAACTAGCGGCCCAGGGGGCATTTGTAGCCCTCGAGAATATTTTGTGGCCCCAACCTTCATAATGAAGTTTAATGTTTGCATGGCTCTTGAGTTTTTTTAGGAATGGCACTTTCACAGCCGTAGCTGATGAAACTACCGATCACGGAGGGTATATGGTTATCACGGGGCATGACGTCAATCCGGCTTGATTCAAGCGGAGAAAGATTTTTCAGTGAGTGAAATTTACTGCAGCAATGCCATGGAGAATTAGTAGTTTGCACACATGCTTACACCAGAGTCCTTATTTATCTTATTTTGTGTAAAAAATAAGTTTGAGAAGATGGTATTTTTTCCTATTTCTAATTTAAGTTGCGCTGGCATTAATGTGCATGTGCATTTGCGGCCCAGCCTCAGCCAGATTAGGTCTCTAGCCACCTGAAGGTAAAATGAGTTTGAGATCTTTGTTTTAGAGGCATAGAACTTTTAACAGTAATAGTGTTATTATGGCCTTTATTTAATTAAGATTATGAATACTAAGCTAAATAATGACAGTAATAAAACAGACAACTTATCATTCAAATATAAAAACCCTTAGAATATAAAGACAGATGTTCAGGGAGATAGTTATAAATGCTTATTCCACATGTTACGACCGTGTTGTTCATTAAACAGGACAAAGAAATGTGATATGCATGCTCTGAGACTTAATTATGTTCAACGATGCTCTTGTTTTCTATAATTGATCATATTTTTTTCAACATTCCCAAAACAGCCCATTTTCTTGTCCTTTATTTTCTCACTATCCTCCCAATGCATAATCAGCACTTTTACATCAAGCGACAGGCAGAGAGGAAGCTCAGACAGCATTGCAAAATATCATGTAAACTGGGATCTTTGAAAACCTGCACAAAAGCACGATAAGGGAAATTATACATGATAGAAGACAGCCAGGGACAGCAGAATGGAACTGTGCTCAAAGCAGAGCTTAGAAAGGTCATTCTGGGTTTCCAAAAGAAGAACTGAACTGCAAGTACACAAGCGCATCTTCCAGGCGCAACCTCTTAAACAAATTGGCTGGGAATTCAAACCCAAATACTGAAGACTATACAGGGCAAATTAAAATGAATGGTATTTTGAAAAATGCATGTCCACATTCCGTTGTAAGAGCTGATTTCAGTGCTTCTGTCTGTTTTATTCAAGCGGGTGGCTAAGATTCTGATTTCATACCTGTAAGCTCACTTATGAAAAGATGTCACCTTGTATTTTTTGTTTTGTTTGCCTTTTTTTCCGTCTGTCAGGATAGGAGTAGGCGAAAAAAAAGTTTCACTATAACTCACAGCTGAAACAGGTCCGATTCAGAATTGGAAAACAAAAATAATTGGAATATAAGCAAGATTGACCTGATGGATCGAGTTGCCCTCTTAAGTATTCAATGCATGCTATATTTTGTGTGTTTATCCACATTCCACAGAGATTGGATTTCGATTTCGATTGGATTTCTCTCAAAAGGATTCATCCCATTCATGTGCTTCCTATATGTTGTGATCTGCTGTAAACATACAGTATGCAGACGCCAGCTTATGGTAGCACTACTCAAGAATGTTTGCATGTTCATCCGGGGCAAGTGTCTTCAATTAACTAATGTGACTGGGAACCATTGCTCCATCTTCTACCACTTAATGGATGGAGGAAGGGCTATCCACCCACTACTTTATTGCTTTGCAACTGCTGTCTTGTCATTGTAATCATTTTCCATATTGTATCAGTCAAGATCATTTTGACCCCCACTCTATCAGTATTATAATACTGTATGAGCAAATAACTCCTACCATCTAATTCCTGGGGGGCACAAATGGCTGCAAAAGACCAGCAGCAAGACTGAAAAACTTTCAGGCTGATGCTAATTACTGAAGGTTTTCAAAACCCAGTTCCCAACATATACTTTACAGTTTTACTCATCCTTGAAAACAATACAGGTCAGCTCTAATATGGTATAATTGTAAAACAGTAAAAACCTTAATTTGCAGCTTCTGTACTGTGAAGTACAACCAAAACTGGAACAATTGCATTTGAATAATTTTGAGTATGACTGTTTATAAAAATATAATATTGGAATGGTCTTATCTGCGTTCTAACATTTCCAAGTATTTTTTTTTACATGAAACTAAACAAGAAGGTGGTTACTTACAATAATGAGTAGTATAAAATATATAAAATTGTAGAATGAATGAGCATCCATGACATAGTACATGATATCCACCCATCCTTCAAGTGTGATGACCTGGTTGAGACAGACAGAGGTGAATTCATTAGAGTGGATACACAGAACTGGACACTTACACCCTTAATGTCTGTTCAGATCGTTATTTTTTGCAGTTTCATTTGTTACAAATAAAACTGTTTGTGTGTGTATTTTTTCTGTTTGTGCAGACTAATGAGTACTTGGGATGCTGACAGCTGAAATCAACAGCTAAGCGAAGCCAATAATAAACTCATACCTCACCTTTTACTCTTCATTCTGCATCACAAATTACAACCAAAACTAACCTGGCCAAGTAACATCACGAAGGAAAAAAATAAATAAATAAATACAACTGCAAGATGTGCTTGTACAAGATTTTCACCACACAAAAACACTATAAAAAGTGTGTCGGATTATATACTCATTTAAAACTAATATAATAAGTCATCCACTGTAGTGTGAAAACAGAAAACAAATGCATGGAGTTCTAAGAGTTATAAATAAGTTATATTTTTGGAACACTAGCTACAGAACGACCAATACAAAACATTTTATGGACCTACTTAAGCAGACATGAGTGTAAATCTTGTTGTCAGGTCAAGTGATGAAAATAAATGGTATGTTGTAAGATACTCCTTATGCATGAGGAAAAGACATTAAAAGATGGCTTTAGTGTTTTTTGTAGAAGGGAAACCAGTACTCTCAGACCTCCCTCTACTTTTTAGAGGAAATACTGAAGCGAGCAAAGCATTATTCCATCTAATCCTGCCACAATTTTGCATGCAGCGCTGGCTATTGAGCCATTTGCAAATGGCTGCTGAGCCCAGCATGATAACTCCTGATCCAAAACAGACTCCGTACTGTATTTTGAGGATCAGGTAAACTGTGATGTCCAGGGTCATTGCATGTTAACTTGACTGAAACCAATGACTCAAAAAAACAGAGCTCTGAATGCAACAGATTAATCCAAAAGGTACTGGACTACAGTGTATGCTTGCAAGAGGTTCACATTAAAAATCCCTAAAGAAGCGTGACTGGTCTTACAGCAGAGGATGTTTCTCAAATGGACAAGGGAATTGTACATCATATTGGAGTATTAGTGCTCGGGTTAGCCAGAGTGTAATTCTGTATTTTAACAGGATGTTGTTGGATGAGTCCAATTTACATGCCGTTAAGGGCACATCCCTGGTCCCTCTCTCCTCTGTGTGTCAGTTTCATATATCACGTCTTTAAAACATATAATTTTCGAACATTTATATATAAAACAAGACTCTACTAGCTTGTCTTACCTGGAAAATAGCAATCCAAGCATAGCCAATGTTGTCAAAGTTGACAGCTCCCTTGTGAGGGTTGTGATCTCCCGCGCGACACACATTGTAGTACTGGTTCCAATTAACACATCCATTTACGCTTGCCCCGCCCACTGCAGGGGTCGCTCCAATCAGATCTGAACTTTGGTGAGGTGCCGGTAACTGGCACTGAGTCTTGGCTTCGGTGTACGCGGGAACATCATGGCAGCGGAGCATACCGTTCTCACGAGCCGCTGAGCAGATAAATGGGCTATCTTCACCATCCTCCGACATGTAGTAGGGACTGATTGAGAAGTTGTATTTTCTAGACAGAAAGATCAATACACAAATGCTGTAAAAAATAGTAATGTGGTAAACATTCATAAATTATCCACTGTAGATCACTCGTGCTACGAAAACAACTAGATGAAGATCACCATGACAAAGTTATGGGTATATGATCCTAATTTTATCTCTCAACCTTTTTGGAGTCTCTAAGATTATTGCCAGTACTATACAGAAAATTGAAGGATGTCATAAGTTCATATTGTACAAGTTTAATATTCTAAGTTACTGTATATTCAGCCTGTATACTCTAACTCAGTGCTTATTGAGCTAAGGTGGCCATTTTACATTCTAAAAACATCACAGTAGACCACCATACAAATACTGCACAATAATACTCAAATATAAAACAAAAAAAAAAGGTAACTAAGAAAGTGTAAAAATACTGAGAAAGGGAGATAAAAAAGGACAGGAAAGGGAGAGAATGATCATGTTTGCAGAACATGTTAAGCGCTTGTGACATTTTAGGGTTTATTCCTGAGGGACATTTTGCCTGTACAGAGGCTCATCGTGTGAACCGACTGTCCTATATTCAGAACAAAATGACTTGTTCTAGAAATTCTCATGGCCATTAGTGTGACACAAAGCTTTGAAGGTTTGACATTTTTTTAATCACACGACTGTATGACTTACGTTCTGATATCAGCTCCCAGAAAGCAGCGGTTTCGCAGAAGCCCCGCCCACAGCTGGACCCCAACGATCCCAAAGATGAAAAAGACAAAGAAGCAGAGGAGGAGGACATTTCCCAACATAGGAAGAGTGTCCAACAGAAGCGTCACCAGGATTCTCATACCTACATGATGGGAAACACAATGTCAATGATATGATCGAATAGGCACCATTAGCATTTAAACAGGAATAGACAAAAATGCTTCTGGTTTATGTGGACCAAATGGCTGCCTGATTTTAGCATGGAGTACACAATACTTGACTATAGTTATCGATTTTTTTGTCTTAATCCACAAAGTCATCTCTTCGGCCAAAATAATTATGAGAAATGACAAAAGTGAATGTGACAGTTTGACATAATTATGTCCTCGGGAATGACAACTCACATTTCCTGTGGCTGGTATTACCTAAGCTCATGTGTCAAGCATCCATCTCTGAAAGTCGCATGCGGTTAACATCTTTGAAGGCTAAGAAAATTGTACAGTGCAATGATCTGAAAATATAATCGCATACGTTTTACTCGGATACAATTCAAGAACAAATAAAACCTGAATGGCACTTTATCAAGGATAAATATGTACAGTATGTGGGAGGATGACAGGCAGAGGAAGAAGCTCATCACTGTTGCACAATTCCTTGCTCCCTGCACATTGATGCTCTGACTGCATCCAGTAAGTTGTCATTTTACTAAGTATCTCAACTCTTTAAAAATTGCACTGAGGGATTGAGTAGTCGCTTCCACAGAGGCACTATAACATTGATGTTTGCTTTGACAAAGTTTTTAGCGCCTCCACCGCATCGACAGTGAACCCTGCTCACGTAAACAGAATAGTGCGGTTTTGGGACTTGAGACTGTTGCGAAAAAAAGAAACACGAGATTTAGTCAGGCAATCAGCGAAAGCCTTGCAAAAATGACAAACACAGCGTGCACTGCTCACTGTAACCAAACTACAGAGGGAAAACTCATTAACATCTGTCTAACAATGGCAATTTCTCATCCCTTTAGGCAGAAAGGGAAAAAGAGACAGAGTGGAAGCAAAATGGTTAGTGGCAAACCGAGATGCTAAGTGTGTGTGAGGGCAGCGGTGGTGGCTAAGAGCTGGAAACACTTGATCTCTTGGTGACAACTGAAGGAGACAAAGAATGAAAAATCGGAAGAGAGGAAGTAGGCTGGTGGTGAACATGTGTAAGGTATCTCTGCTTCTGTGTGCCTTTGAGGAAACATGAATGTGTGTCCTCAGGGTGCAAGCGTGCCTGTCTCCATCTGCCCTGACCTTGACTATGCTGCAAGCAAAGCATCAGCTACCCTATATGTCACGCCCGTCAGCTCCTCCCCGCCCCAGAAACATCCCCCAGCCCCTCCAGGGAGCCAGTCATAGTAACCATGCTTTCATGATATAGCTTTTATTTCACCTTGTCCATAGTTGCTGTGAACACTGTCACTGAGGTAACTATTGGCTCCCTGATAAGGTTCCAGGTACAAGAGTCACAACTCATGAATGCAAAACAACCGTGTCCACGTGAATGAGACGATAGATGCGACTGATAGCAGCAAGGAAATAAGCAGCCTGCCATTCTTTGTAAGGGGGGCTTGATTTATCTGTCAGCCCTCACACATACTGTACTGCATAGAGAAAAAACGCGTTTAAATCCAGAAATCAGTAATCAGATTGGATTAACATTATCAAGCACACAATGTAAACCCAGATTTGTATTGATCTCAAAAGAGAAGTATATCTATTTTAAATTGATCGATTTTGGTGACATTATGTACAGTATATCTGATTAAACTGAACTTTTTTAATGTGATTTTTTTTATTGCAATTGTGTTTTTGTTATTTTTCTAATACTAATTGGAGCATTTATAATTATGTGTAATAGGTACATTTTCCTCTTCCCCACAAACACACAGGTCCGCCAAAAATCTAGTTTAAGGCAGTCAATTGATGAGATCTGATTTTGAACTTTGACACAAAGCACACTGTATGACCTTCCTCCAAATTCTAGTTATTTATGAATTATTTTAAATTGACTCTACAATACCATTTCCATTGCATCACAGGATTTCGTTTGACATCACACAGAAAGTTATTGTATTTTGTAGGCAGTAAAATTTTGAATCCTTGTGGCTCCCAGCCTGCATTGCACGATAAAATGTTGCCATGTTGCTGGAATAAAGATGTTAATCCTTAATGTTAATGAAGGAGAACGATCAACGCAACATTGATCATGCGGGTGTTACTCATAGTTTGTTAACTGTTGTAGTAATTCAAGTTTACAGTAACTTAATGGCAAAAATTAACCTTTGAAATGGCTACCAGTGTACTTATTTAGGGTTTTAGTGTACTTAAAAAGATGGGTTAAATTAGTAGCACAAAAAGCAAAGTCCGGTGAGCCAGTGTTTACAGTGTACCTAACAAACTCAGTTAAGTATAAAATAGAAAATGTAGACTGCTTATCTATGGTTTAGAGTACACCTAAACCTATAAGATAAGGTAAATGAGTAGTAGAATAGATGTGCTCAATTTATCAAGCTGTATAGTGAAATTAACAACGCAAGTTAAATCAATGGCTGGGCAATGATTGTGATTAAATGAATTAATTTTAAAAGGCAACATTACCAGAATAAGTAAACTCCACTTATTTGGGTTTACAGTGTAGTTTCTGTTGTTAAAAATAAAGGTTTTACAATATACTGAAATAAATGTCAGAGTTTATATATATATCACCTGCTGTAGAAAAGAAAACCATTAAAAGCTATATCATGTATTCTGTGACATGCTTGGACAAAAGTTCAAATGTGGACTTACTTGGTACTCTATTGATGGCTCGTAGAGGCCTCAGTACTCGTACAGTACGAATTGCTGAGAAACTGGCATTCTGTCCATCCAGAGAGTACTCCAACACCCTGAGTGTACAGATTCAGTGATGGGTTTTTTAAAATTGTATTTTATAGAATAATGTTAAAGATGCGTCCCCTGGTGTTCTTTTCAGTATCGGCAATAATGTTTTGAAGTTCCACGTGCGCTAAGCCTTTTTTATTTATTTATTTATTTTTTTTTTAAATGGACCAAAAACAACATTGCACTCTTGTCAAGGGAGAACCAGATTGACTGAGCATATTGCAAAAAGTATAAAGAAGAAAATGTGGATATTTAACTGGCTTTTGGCAATGATAGCCTCGTTCAAAGACTCTCCTCACTTTGCTTGATAGCTGGGTACAAATGAAATTACAAATATAATTTAATACTATTTTGAAACATTTAGACTAGACATACCAGTTAATCCGGTTAATGATCTTTATTTTTAGGAATTTATAGTTTCCTTCAACTAGCTGATGCTTTTTGGGTCAGGTACTTCCCCACAAGGTGGGCATCCATCTTCTTCTTTTTCTTTCGGCTTGTCCTGTAAGGGGTCGCCACAGCGTTTCATATTTTTCCATCTAAGCCCATCTCGTCCATCTTCCTCTTTAACACCCACAGTCTTCATGTCCTCCCTCACAACATACATCAACCTTTTCTTTGGTCTTCTCACTCTTTTGCCTGGCAGCTCCATCCTCAGCACCCTTCTACCAATATACTCACTCTCTCAAAGTCTGCTCTCTCTAACCTTGTCTCCAAAACATCCAACTTTGGCTGTCCCTCTAATGAGCTCATTTCTAATCTTATCCAACCTGTTCACACCAAGAGAGAACCTCAGCATCTTCATTTCTGCTACCTCAAGTTCTGCTTCCTGTTGTTTCTTCAGTGCATCATGGCCGGCCTCACCACTGTTTATAAACTTTGCCCTTCATCCTAGCGGAGACTCTTCTTTCACATAGAACACCAGACACCTTCCGCCAACTGTTCCACGCCGCTTGGACCCGTTTCTTCACTTCCTTACCAAACTTACCTTTGCTCTGTACTGTTGACCTCAAGTATTTGAAGTCGTCCACCCTCGCTATCTCTTCTCCCTGGAGTTTCACTTTTCCTCCTCTGCCCCTCTCTTTCACGCACATATATTCCGTTTTACTTCGGTTAATCTTCCTCTCCTTTCCAGTGCGTACCTCCATCTTTATCACACTCTCTTTATATACCCCTACATCATTAATTTTTTTTAATTGTAAATGTACTTGGCAAGACAATCTAATTCTAGGTGTTGAAATACAACCTCACTTTTGTTACTGTCTTGGAGGCTTAAATTGTGCGAGCTCTTAGGGGGTGTTGGAGTAGTTAAAAACAAAAGTCCAATAGCATTTACTTTCTTTCAGTGTTGTTCGGATTATGTTAAAGCTATGTATTGCATTACAGAGTACCTCAGAGACGTTGTTGTTTTTGTACAAACCTTGGGGGGGATATATCTGAGGGCTCAAACACTGCGCGTAAACACGTGATGTTTGTTTGTATAATTTCCTCTTTCTTGTGGGAAAGAAATTAGCACAATATGGGACGTCACAGTGCTATAGTCATATGTGGTTTCAGTTGAAAATGTGCGGGCAGAAGAGAGAAGCATTTGTGGGACACAAACCCCGCCATCACGATGACAAAGTCCAGCTGGTTCCACTTGTCGCCAAGGTAACAGTTGCTGCCAAAAATCCCCAGGGCCACCATCTTGATGATCATTTCCACCGCAAAGAAAGCAAATATACAGTCATCCAAAACCTGATGGGAAAATAGAGAGAGCAGAAGTCATTTTTAACATTGTAAACTAACTTGCACATTTATAAAGGCTATTGCAAAGTATCTATTAGTTTGTTTGAAGGACCAGGGAATAATTGCATCTTTGTGCAGTTGTATTAATGTTTTGATTAATTGAAAATGTACTGCATGAATAAAGTAGGGATTGGACATCCTCATCTCAAAGTGCAGAGTATATTAAAATGTACAATATGGCACACATGAGGTGCAAAGGGAAGAGTGGAGTTATTATTGCCTTTTGGACAGATATTTAACATATTACTAATACTTCTCTTTATATGGCAAAATATGAAAGCAATGACTGCCCAGAATGGTACATTATTTATTTACAATTCTTCATCGTGGAGCCTCGGTGCTCAGTTTTTCAATATACTAATCTGCTCAGAAATAGTTTAAATGATATTGTGGGGGTATTTTGATTTGTCTTAACCAAATTTAGGGGTTAGACTTGACTGAATCCTAATTCTTCGTCATTTTAGGCCATTCTTTCTTTGTTTTGTGGAAAGAGTTTGAGGATAGCGCCTTGTTTATTCCCAATTTTTTATGATTATCATTTTTATTCCAGGAAACAGGAACATGGTGTCGAGGTGCTCTTAACTGTAGGACTGAGGATGTTCAACTCACCTGGAGTATGCGACACCACTCTGACAAGCAGGTGACATCTTCGCAGGGCTGGAACATCCCCAAGGTGACGCAGTTGAGGAGGATCACCAACATGGACACGTGCTCGAACCACGTACAGGAGGGAGTTAAGGTGCACACTTTACAAGTGAGTGAAATTTTAAAATCATCAGAATGGGAGACAGTTTGTAATAAAAGTCAAATGTAGAATTGTTTCAAGCTCACAAAGAAAAAAATTAAGTTAAGAAGGATGCACATGTGGAAAAGCATTGATCCATCTGGTATAAGACGCAGCTGACAAAAGACCTATGGGCAATTAAAAGTTTTCGATTAATCTAAGAAACATGTTTTCAGTGTTGGAGGAAGCTGGAATATTTGGAGAAAACCCACACGAGCTAGAGGTAGAACATGCAAACACTTAACACAAGGCGCCACTATCCCTAAAAACATACATGGTAAATGTAAAAATGATGGGAAAAAAGTGGAATCATCCAGAACACAATTAATTTATTAATTTCTTTTTTTCTGAGCTGTCTGCTTTTCTAAAATTATACTAATACTGTAAACAGTTCATTGGGCATACAGATTATCTGAGATTTTCTTTTCTATACAACCACCTTGTAAATTTTTGTCATGAGCAAGGTTTGGCCACTGCCAAGAGGGGCGTGGCTAGACCATTGGTCTGGGCGGTGTCACCGCTCACAGCTGTTTTACATTGGGACTGTAATTAGACAGGCATTTAAGTTGGAATTTTTGTTACTGGTATTTGCCTGTTCGTTGCCTTCCGTTAGTGAGTATGCTTCACCGCATTCCGGATTACTCCGCTACTTAGCTTCATAATCATCGGACCCTGTTTCTCGTTTTTGGATCCTGCTTTCTTGGACTGTGTATTTGTGCATCTTTTCAGTTGAGAATAAAACCCACTGAACATTATAGCTTTGCCTGGGAGTCCTGCATTTGGGTCTGCCTCTGCACTGCCGGGATGTGATGAGTTTTATTTGGAAGATGATATTTTTATTTTCATTGAGATTTGTTTAAAACCTAAAACCAACAATACTTGTTTGCCATTATTATTTATCAATATTTGTTGACGCTCAGTTGGTTTATGAATACTTATGATTTTAAAGGTTTTCACTAACCAAAAGCAATAAAAAAAAAACCATCCAGCGTAATCACAATTTAATAATAAACAAAGAAACAAAACATATGGAAAAGATCATCCTGAATTTTAAACTAGCTTAGTGCTTATGGGTCTGGCGGTGGTCTAATGAAAATCAAAAACCAAAATATACAGAGCATTTTTAAGTATTATTTATCCTTATGCATATTTAATATTTATATGGATATGTATTCTAATATTCAAATCATATTCACATATTTCTGTATACAGTATTTAGCATCTTAAGTATTTCCTATAGCTCATCTTTACTGTGTTGAAGGTTAAATTTGTTTTTGTTTTCAGGTCTATAAATGTTGCAACTGTTTTGTTGTCCAATGGTAAAATGATTCTCACTTTTTTTTTTTCTTGTGTGTTATTCCGTCTGACCATGGCAAAGACAGACACACTATTCTCCTTATCACAACCCACTCTATTATTACTCTATTATCTAAAATTATTTGGAGTTGTTATTTTAAGATGTTGCTCAGAAGAATGTGAAGAATGTAAAAAGCTTTGGGAGGGTGGTAGCTACACTTGTTATAGTTTAATATTGTATAAATAACTTCTGACCTGGCGTACTTGTTGCACTCTTAAATTGTACACACTGGATCAACAAAGGACTTTAAGTTTGGAGATTGAGCCACTATATCAAGATGAGATACGTCATAATACCTGTCACGTATTAATACAAACAATGTCTTTATAGTATTGTTTTACTAACAAATTGTTGCTGAAGGGAACAGGCAAATACTAAAAGATGGCGAGAAAATATAATTAAAAAAGAATACACACAGGCAGCACGGTGGTCAGCTGGTAAAGGGTAGGCCTCACAGTTCTGAGGTCCCAGGTTCAATCCCGGACCCGACTGTTTGGAGTTTGCATGTTTTCCCCGTGCCTGCGTGGATTTCCTCCGGGCAATTCCGTTTCCTCCCACATTCAAAAAACATGCAACATTGATTGGACACTCTAAATTGTCCCTAGGTGTGATTGTGAGTGCAACTGTTTGTCTCAATGTGCCCTGCAATTGGCTGGCGAGCAGTTCAGGGTGTACCCCTCCTCCTGCCCTTTGACAGCTTGGATAGGCTCCAGCACTCCCTGCGACCCTCGTGAGGATAAGCGGTGAAGAAAATGGATGTATGGAAGAATACACACACACAAAGCTCAGTAATGTAAGGTCAACGTTTCCTTCGCAAATCAAGAACTTAGCTAATAAAACACTGGGATTTGAATATTTAGAGAATATGTTCAGTCATTTGTCTTCAGAAGCAGGAACAAATACATCAAAGTAAAGAGTGGAAACCATGACGTCCAATCTTGCTGACTTTCAATTTATTAATTTTTCAAAACTAAAATTATACATGGAATTTGCCCACTTGCAATTTCATGTATAGCTTATTTTTAAGCTTGATTTTAAATGCAACACTAGAGCCAGTCAATCATTAACCTCATTGCATTTTAGCAATGGAACGTCAGTCAATGCCAAACATTGGACGGTGGGAGCAATGAGGGATTTTGGAAAATTTGGGCTCGGGATTGGGAACGAAAAGGATCAGTCTCTGGAGAGAGGGAGCGGAAGTCAAAATCCAGTCCTGTGTCAGCCTCTAGTTCGGACAATCGGTAGTCAGCTAGTGGCTGAATAATGTGTGACGCGGTATTTCATAAACGGTTAAACGACAACACAGAGCGAGGGATCGGTTGATGGTAAACTGCATAATAGCATAATATAGTGGGAGAATGGGCCTGGCAATTATTACAAAGTACAGTTACTCAGAAACTCAATACTTAGACAGTAGGGGAGGACTGACACACGCCAAAAAGTATACATCCCAGCCTTTATACACCTTTGAGCTCATTTTTACACTGGCCCAAAACTAGACAACTGAAAAGGTGAAAAAGAGTTTCAACCTATCCTCAATCCTAAATTGTTTTCAGTCTTTAAAAGATGAAAATGACTTTACAGGATCTTGAACAATACAATCATCATGTTAAATTGTGTGACTATTCCAACTGCGACATAATAGTCTTCCACTTTCACCAACTGTGATCACACTTACTATTAGCTGAGTATAAAAATGTGCAAGCACACGTGCTTATGCTGAGTGACCTCCAATTGACAATATATCCACGCACTCATTAGAAATACAAGCGACAGAATTATCACATAAAAATATAGACAGTGTCTTACATTTTGACTCATTTCTGAACATCAGCAGAATCAATCAGCCTTGGTATGTTTCACATTACTGTGCAAGTGCACCAAATCTTTGTTCTGGTCTGGAATGTGTAGCCACATTATCAGTTTATATCAACCCAAATGGCTGTATTCCATCTACATTCCTCGAAAATGTGTGATAAAGTATGTTTGGGTATCTGCTTTATATTTACAGGTTAACCCCTTTTTGCTACATGTACACAGAACAAATCAAGTTGTATGTTATGGGGGACATGGAAGGACAGCAGCAGCCAAAATGTCCACATGAATAAAAATATGGCTGCTGATACGAGACAGGAGCAACGATTCCTTTGCACGCTGTCTTAAACGTAGACGGGCGCACTAAAACATGAAAGCACACTGGATATGTCTTATAGAGTGCACGGACGTTGAAATGTGTACATATGCCACACACACAAATGTGAAGCCTGCTCTGGCTAAGCTGTCAGGTCAGTGCTGGCGTACAGAGAGGAGAGCAGAATTTGCAGTCTGCAAGGAAGGACCATTGAGATCTTCAACAAAAACAAAGAACCACACTCTTGTTTCTTGGTGATAATAGTAAAAAAATACCCACCTTTGTGAGAGCTACAATGTTATATTTCATGACACCACAGCAGAAGTACAAACAGAACAAAGTGCTCATTTAGAGCTGACACAGTCCACTGTTAAAGTTTATAAAGCTGCTTGTCTCAAGCTTGGGTGGTTTTGGCCGGTAAAAATCGGTCGGTAGGCTATGTGACACAGTCAATATACTTCTCAGTCACTGTGCTCCAGAAAGCAAGAACAGTGTACACAATTGTACATGGTGTTCTAGGCCATGTGTCAGACTTGTAAAGCATAAATTCAAATTCTGCTGCAGTTTTGCTCAACAGATTAAACCTTAAACAAAACTATAGCCTAACCTTAAAGGCCTTCACAGTTACATATTTAATAGAAAATGCCTCTAAGGATAAACTACACTCAAGAGTTCAAATACCTGTAACACATGGAATTGAGGATGTCAAGAATTAAAACATTAACTCTACAAAGGGTATTAGCAGAAGAAGTATTATAAGAAAAGAATATGCACAAGATTAGGTGAACCAACGTCCTCTGAGCATTCATTATTGAAATTAAGGCAATTATTGTTCGTATTGTTAGTGTTTTACTGTTAATAAATTTCATTTTCCCCCCAAATATTCGACTCCATCGAAATCACTTGTGGAATATAAGGTTATTACGTTTGTGACATCAAATATTATACTGTGGACTAAAATCATAGATAACATCAGGGATAGAAAAGTCATCATTCGGCATACACGCCAAGAAACATCCAACCCGTTTGCTCTAATACCGACTGTGTACTGCTCACAGCCCATTTGGAGTCATTTGCCACGATAGTGGATATGCTTTTCCATGCTGTGACATTTTTGCACACAGGAGCTTCTGTCAGTATTTACAGATGATTTCTGAGGACATTTTAATTTGTAGCCATACATTCTAATTCTAAACACGAGAGGTGCTCCCCCTTCTGTTTTAATTTCTAAACAGGAGTGGAATATAAATCGCATTCTGATGCTAAAAACAAGGTTAACTTGACACTGTAATCATCTCACCTTTGCTTGACATTCACCTTAAGCCCTTCCTGTCTCACTCTCCACTGTCACATTCATGTTCCTCCCCCATCTACTTCTGATCCCAATCTTTTACGCCCTCTCTATTTTTTTGCTACTCAAACCTCGACTGCAATCCATTTATCAGCACCCCCACCAGGTCTCTTGCGTTTTTTATGCTCCAGTCCATCCTCCTTTCATTAGAGGAGAGCAAACTCAATTGCATCAGATGTAATAACCTTGTCAAACTCTTTACTCAGGTAAATCTGCAGGGTGGTGAGTGTGTGTGCACATGGTGTACACAATACTACACTGCATCGAATTGACAAGTTTGATTACCCTAAACAGCTACGCACACGAGCAGGGTACAGTTGTAGAATCCCCTCTTAGTATACCGCACAACCAAAAAAAAAAAAAACAAGAATAGACATACTGTTCAATAGATAGAATAAGTGTTATTTTGGTAATATTTCCTCTATCCAAAAATGATCGCAAAATGTCACAATACTGTATATGATGACATTTTTTAATGACAGCTAAAACAAAAAAGCTCATTCTAGTACAATATAAAATTGATAAGACACAAGTGAATTTTCTACACCATTAGAATGGGCATATTCTCAATCCATTAAATCCTGTTATTCTCAAACAACAACATTAGAACTTTTACAATTGTGCATGAACTGCCAATTTCCCAAAAAAAAAAAAAAAAAACCATTAAGGGAGGTGATAGGCAGAAGAACACTTACAGTATGTGGTTAGGGTTAGTATGCAGTAACTAACACTCAGCTGTTCCTCATTTAATAGCGTAAGAACTCATATGACTTGGAGTAGTACTGACAATCCGCTAATACGAGACTGCTTTGAGCTGTTAGCGCTCCTTTTAAATTGAGACCAATTGTGCAATGTTTTTCGCTAAAGTCAGTTAAACAGCGCACTTGAACAGCCCGTCACTAATTTGCTGATGAGCTCAATCCCCGAGGAATACATTCGTGATTCATCCAACAAGCAGCAGCTGGCATCGGACCCATGTGAGGCTGCGAGTCCTCCTTCTACCGCTAATGAGCTGCGTTCCTACTTTGCTGTCCTTACTTCCCTTCTATGTGCTCCCCCTCTCTCTTAGGAATTATCTCCATCCCCCTCCATTGTTTCCCATCCCTTCTTTACTATCCAACATCAACAACAAGGTCCTCTTCTCTCCTTCTTTGCTTCTGCTGGTGATGTTTCACTCTGTCCACGAATAACTGGAATGTTTCCAGTCCAGACTCTGAGCTGTGTGTGTGTGTCTGCGTGTGCGTGTGTGTGTATGAGTGATCAGATCATTGTTCATTTACATCAACCATCTGCCATAGAGAAGGCTTCACACAAAACCAGACAGACTCTTGCTGCTGTGATCCCTACTTGAAGGATTTTGCCAATGGTATTGCCAGGATGCAGCGCTACATGAGGCTTGTGTGTTGTGTGCATGTCTGCGTGTATGTGTGTGTTTGTGTGTGCAGGAATGCGTGAGCTCCATATCGACTCATCTCAGAGCACAAGTCCCCAAAGATGGCAAGAAACAGAGCCTCATAAATCAGCCTGTCCCTGAACTGGCTCCTCTCTCCCTCATCACCTCCCTCGCTCTTTTCATCTCTATCCCCACATCTCCCCACCTCGGAGAGGAGGAGGCGAGGCAGGCGTGACGCACTTGCACCAGGATTCCCTTTCTGTCTCTTTTCTCACTCCGCTGCAAGCTTGTTCATCTCACTCTTTCTTTCAATTTTATAAACTAAATGACACATCCAAATTGTGTCTTATGATCAAGTCAGTTCACGTGCATATAGAGTACCGTAGGCTATGTGGATGTTTAGTGCGCTTGTGTGTCACGTGTGTCAACGAGGATAAAAGGGAGGACAGAACGAGGAAGGGGGATACAGGAAGCTCGAAATAGAGCACTTGCATCTGCTGGGGCTTGGCCTTGTACTGTGGCGCACACACAGAACATACCGGGAACAGGCATTCAGCAAGACCTTGAGGTGTTGGTTCGACAACATGTGGTGCCACAAGTTAGAGTCGCATGATGATGTGAGCGCAGTCTTTATAATGGAGGAGTAAAATTAAAGATTGTCTGACCAGTGGAGGTCAAGGAAAATTTTTCGGAAAGAACACACCGGTGAAGCAATAAGTGATGAAATGGGACTTGAGATCATCTCAAGGTTTAACATCAAACACTTATTTTTGGTTTGGCTTTTTGTGAGGGCACCAAAGAAACTATGGTTGTGTTTGCATTCATATGCATAGGTGGGGTGGGTTTTTTGATGGATGTATTGATTGACCTGGCTGTGGTTTCTTTCGGCTTATCCTGTAAGGGGTTGCCACAGCGTGCCATCCCAGATGAACGCTCATTATTTTTAGGCAAACTGCTCAGAAAATATGGGAAAGTTAACAATAATAACATGACAAGAACCAAATACACCCTCCAAAATCACTTTTGAAGGTCTCTCTGCATGTTCGGCATCTCGCACACCGTGTGAAGCAACTATGCTGCTGAGGAACCATGTTGAAGTGAGAGGAGGAACTTCATTTAGTTAGGTGATAGCAGTGTCTAGTGGAAGAAAGTGCTCTCGTGGCATCTTGTAGCATCCATAGGGAACTAAAATGTGTGTGCGACAAATACTGACAGATTTTCGCTTTTCATGCCAACACTCACTCGCTATTCCTCTCCTATATTCTATTTAAACTTTAAAATATCTTAGCAACATATTTAAGTTGAAGATTCATACAAGTTGCCAGATGTAGCTAACTAATTTTGCATGCTGTGTTCTTTCGTTATTTTGGGGAATGTACAAAAAATGCCTATGACGTGATTTAAAACATACCGCAGATGATCAAGTTCAATAATTTACAAGGGCATGTGCACCGATTGCGTGGGTTTGTGTGCAAGTGACGTGGTGTATTGTCATGATGACAACCTGACGACCAAAGGACTGTCAGACATAAACACAGTGACTGATTATAGCGATTAGGAGGGCCACTTTGATTGTGTTATGTTCTCTCTGCGTCTGACACAGTTTCGATAGGATTCCGGTTGCTAAGTAACCAGCCGCAGTCCAAACTGTCCACACTCAAGAGAGAGAGCACGAGGAAGAGTTAAGGACAGCGGCACAGGGATTCTTTTTTTATTTGCTTTTATTTTTTTTTCTTTGTTGAAGGGTTTCATGGCTTTCTTTCTGCATAACAGGAGTTGTATATTATGTTATATAGTCTTTTCCTTTTATGTACTTATTTGACTATCCTTCCCCTCCTTATCCAGCTCTCTTCTTTAAACCAGTTCCTCACTGACTATTGTCAAGCGAGAGGGTTAAAAAAGGATCCCATTTCTCCCATCGGGTGATCTATTAGTCTCCTGTCCATCCCTTAACATGCCCTCTGTATATAAGCTTCATTACTACCATGCATGTTGCGGAGGGAAACATTACATTTTCGTTCTATTCTCCTCCTGGCATTCACGCGCATACAAGGATGTTTTTCATATTTCTATTAGCGCTGTTAATTGTAATATTCCATATGACTCGTTGCCATGGGACGCTTGAGTCTAATTGTGAAAATGCAATCCTGCTGTTTTAGTATAGTGCTGCAGTGAATTTTCATCATTGTTCAGGAGCCACATTTCTCTCCAGGGGACTGTACATCATAGTGCTGACCACCAAGTATTGTTTTTACCAGTTAAATATGTTTTGTATCCGTTTAACACTGCTGGCTGTCTTACTGCTGGCTAAGTTACACTCGCAATTATGTTGAGTGGCTGGTTGAAGACATAAGAAAAAATAAAGGAAATATTGAGAGCACTCTATTGTACCAGAGGATTACAATAGAGAAAAGCTATGCATCAATTATCAAAACGCGGATGCTATTCAGCGTCATGGGTTGCTAAAGCATATCCCAATTGACTTGAGGAAAGACACACTTCACCCTGGCTTGGTCGCCAGGAAATTCAAGGCCACATTTAGAGACTTAGAAACTCTCACAATGACATGTCAATGTCAAAAGGGAGCAGAACCAAAGTCAGATGAGTGAAAACCTACACTGTGGGTGAAATGATTTATTATTACATAACATCAATTTTGTGACTGTACATTGACAAAGTAAATGGGTTGAAGAGTTAATCACTGAAACATATTCAAACTTGACTGTTCATACAGTATTGTATATTCCAGGAAACATGAGCATCATGATGCTGGTACACTTACAGTACAAAAAAACAGAGAAAGAAAAAGTCCAGCTGAAAACAGACACACAGTATTAAAGCTTTATGCTCTGCCCTGATGTCAAACCATTTTTCGTTAGAGGTTCCATTCAGGGCAGATTATTTTCAAAGCAATAATTCATAATGTAGCACACAAAACTGTCTCCATGTGAACCTTGAATGTGTTTTGTATACAAACAGTATATACTGTAAGCATAGTGTTGCTCTTTGTATAACAGAATTCTGTGACAACCGACTGAATAATGGCTTGTATAAAATGAAAATATGGATCAACTATAAATCACACACGCTCATCTCAAAAAGTGAGGTAAATCCATATGTATATAGACAGCAAACAGAAAAGAGTGATGAGGTTGGATGGGAAGGAAAGGAAACAGAAAATGATTGAATAAATGTGCATAAAATATGCATTACAAATTGTGCCATTTGTTATGACGGACGTTTCTTTCTGTTTTTTAAAGACCCTAAAAAGTAAACCAAATACTCAACATTTACAGTCCCTCATATAGAAGCACGATGAAAAATGTATTGTGGATGAAGCAACCACTAATCAATGAAATTGATTCAAAGTTTATCCATATCAGACAGCAGAAGGCGTTTTAGCTTTGTGGAATTTCCTATTCCGCGAGCCAAAAAAAAAAAAAGACATGTCATGATCTGACATTTTCTAGCTTTGATCATATTTTACGTCTAGACATTGCTAAATTATATATAATTTAATGGCACGTCTCCGATCAGATGACAGTCCTAATACAAAAGCTTTTAACCACTTCTCCCGCCCCATTAGAATGCAAACCTTTGCTGGAAAATGCAAATCTATTTTTAAAAAATACAAATATTTGATTACACTCTCAGACCAACAGATTTAAGATGTGCAAAAGAACAAACTCAAAGGCTGACTTCAATCACATCTTAAAAGCATGCAAGCCAAGAGCCACCTGCTCCATTACGGGAACCACATCAGACGGTCAAAGTCTATCAGTTTTATTTCTATCCTGCTACCATATGCTCAAATTGCATTCCCTGCCCTCTCTGGCTTGATATGGACATTTGGATGTCGACTCAGCTAGATTAAAGAAAACAACACTTACACCTTTACACTTCACTGGGAAGCGTGAAAATGTCTTTGTATCCAAGTACGACTTTGCATCTGTCTGAAAGGTTCTGTTTGATGTTGTCCATTCATGTGAGGTCTCCATGCAACCTGAAATGTGCCCTTTACAGTAAGTGGCTTTCAAGCAGTTACTGGTTGAAAAGTAAACATATAAACCTATTTAGATACAAATTGATACAATTAACTGTCATAGAGATAAATAAATCATAGAGCAAAAATAATAATGCGTGCCGCTAATACTACCTCCACCACCACCAAAGCTCAGCTAAAGGCCTGAAAGCCTGGCTTGCGGCCCGCCACCGGAGCTCGCTCACCAGGCTCCCCTCATTCCCGTCCGAAGAATCGTCCGCGGCTGCCGGCCCAGATCTCCTGGGGGCCTTTGTTTACACACTTATGTCACGCGTAGGCCTCCGAGTAGTCAGACACCGCGTCATTCCGCCCATAGAGCCATCTGAATATTCAACATTAATTACAGCCACAGGTTCAAATGTGTATGGAAGTATTCCTCCGTTTTCCCGATCAACCGATACTGCTATTTCTTCATCAGATAAGGATAAATCTGAGAAATCAGCACTGGGCATAATGGTGTCCCATGTAATCCAGCGTTTGGAACGGCACAGTACACATCACATATGCCAACGTAGATCATGTGACTCGCGAAAATGGCAGCGCCCCTGAAAATTTGTAATTGTCGATGAAAATCTTCTCAAAACACTATTAAATGAGAGAGGATTTAACATCACATTGTCAAAATAGGGTACATATTACATGACCTATTGGATACACTGTTCATGGAAGCACTGGATTTCCCCTTTAAAGGCTAAACTATATTGATGATTTTATGACCTTTGCAGGATGCGGGTATTTTCATGATGCAAGACATGAAATTAGAGTCTAAATTTAAATCACAAATAAATTATTGAAACAAGCCTCTGCTCCCTCAATGTATCTTGAAATATTTTATTTCATTTCAAATAAGTGGCTGTAAAAAGTGCATTACTGACACTGCTGTATGGACTTCTAAGGCACTGAGTACAACAGTTACAACTCACTTGTTAGCTCCATGTTTTTTTCAGTGCGTCACCATTAAAGGTAATACAACACTTCGTGCAACACATGTGTGTGTGCGTGTGTGTGTGTGTGTGTGAGACTATACCATAAAACAATATGCAAACACGGATCCCATTAGAGTATGCAGAATGGGAGTGTAGCTGGACATCGTTTTCAGTATGAGCAACTTGATCCTCAAGTTTAATGAACTGATGGAGGGAAAGCAAATAAAAAAAGGTCCTCAAACAAAAAAAAGGTGCAGAGAAAAATGATTGCAAAAGGAAATTGTAAAAATGAAAATGCGAGTTGTATTAACTGTGAATGATGCTTGCAGGCTATTGCGTTGCTACACCACACAATCACAAACACCATTTTTCTCCCAAAATTTCAGCTCATTTCCTCCAAGCTACGAAACACCTCCTCTTCATCGCATCAATTCTCTGCACAGACAGCCATGCACGAACATACACGCAGACAGCAAAAATCTGACATCTGACAAATTAGTGAAAAGTTAGTCCCAACACTCGCTTTCATTGAAAGCTTGACTGTGTACTACTAAGACCCAACTTCCGGTTCCAAATCATCTACAACTGAGCTCCACGAGGAAAACGAGAGGAAAAGCAGCAGACTGCCACAAAAGGAACCTTTTCGAACCTGGGACAGTGAATGGCAAATACTGTATCCACAAAAGCGGGTAACTGAATTTGTACATATTTGCAAGTTGCGTTTCCATAGAAACCACACAATTGCAGAGTATTACTCTGCAAACTAAACTTTTTTTTTCTTCTTCTTGCAGAGCCTTTGGTTTCTTCCTCAAACCAGCAGGTGTTGATTACAATCTGTATCCCAAGAGGACATTACAACATTTCAACTGGGGATATAATTGCTATTAATTACCGTACATGGAATTATCTCAATTAACGAAACTATTCCAGTGCCAACTTGGTCTCTGTCAGTTAAATTCACACATATACAATAATGGGAGGATCAAAGTGTACAGATATAAAGAGCTGTACCAGTGTTTACATTTAATTAGATATTAAACTTCAACCTTAATCATTCTGGTTTCGTGTTTTTGTAGTAATTACATATAATCATTTTAGCATTGCTGGAAGTTGAAATGTAATGATGATAAATACTTTTTCACCCTAATGTGTCTCATTTATGCTGGGATGTTTAAATCAAAGGGATCAGATACAAAGTTTCCCCTCTGTATTCAAAAATGGCATTGGATTCTTTCTAATATCCTTTATTTAATAATTGTTATTGTAAATTCTAATGAATTTTAGCTGATGGCCATTTGAATCATTATACGCCCAATCCATTTCATGTATGAGATGTAAGATGCTGATTTATTACATCACACTCTGAAGCACAGCATCACATACACATGAAAAATGCTAAAAAGCTGCTCCAATGGAGAGTTATTACAAAAAGTGAGGCATGAACAATGTTTGTCAATACAATTGTAGAAATGCACAATAAGATAGAGAGAAGCATTTCAAATTTTTGCTCCGCCAATGCGGTAAAATATGAACTCAAACAATCACAGTTGGACAAACATATATGTTTTACATTCATGTCGTTTATCTACTTGTCCAATGAAAGCCTAAGAGTCAAATGATTTTACATACAAGTGTGTCTCCAGTCAGGTTTCCATAGAAACAGATACACTAGTCATTCTGTTGCTGTTAGTACCAGAAAGCCTCAGATCCAGATCTACATGTTGCAAGCTGACGCACCAGGCTGGCAGTCAGATTGTCATCTGTAGTGACACCGAGTCATGACAGAAGCCGGAGATATCAAGAATCGTGTTCACAGTAGCTTTGAGATTTATGTGCAAATCCTCACTTTAACAAGATCAGAAAAGGAATATTATCAAATACAAATTAGATAGACTATAATGTTCTTAAATATCACACACTGATATCACTTAGTCCCAGCAAAAAATGCAAGAACAAACTTGCCAGAACCGTCAAATAAGCAGTACAAATCAGAGGCAGCTTTTGGACTCCCAGCTCTCTCTGATCTGCGTACCCTCTTCATTACTCCTTTGAGTTATATTCTTCAGGCAGACATGACCAAAAAGAAAACTTACTAGAACTATTTCACTCTTCCAGCAGTGTGTCTTTTAAATTATAATAGCATGAAGCAAACAGAACTTACTTTACCTTTTAAGGCTCATGTGTTTTTATGTATTTGTATGATGAACATATTTTTCCTTGAGCCAAAGACCAAAGACAAGTTTCTGAATTGAACAGTCTTGGTGAGAAACAACACAAAATAATAAATTCAAGATTGTTCATTTATCATGAAAAGACTGTTACAACATTTAACTACTGGCACAGGGTTACCTTATTGTACACAAGTTCAAATGTAGTTTAAATGTCTGAACAGTTCATAAAGGTTTTATGGGTAATGAAATTTTGACCCTAAAATTGTGCTCCATCTGTTTGAGGTTCCTGTTTGTGCCATGACAAAAAGTTCAGAATGTATCTTTTCTCTGTCAAATAGCAATAATGTCACACAAACACACAAAAACAAACACTTTTATAGACATGTTTAAAACCTAATAATATACCAATATATAAAAGCAACGTGATTCTAATATGCAGTGGATGACAAATCACTATATAACCTCATCTTATTTGCTGCCTTGGTCTGAAGCTGTGACATATATACAACATTATTCAAGACTAAATTGCTGTGACTGAATCAAAGTCTCAAAATAATTTGAAAAAAAAATGAAACTGCAGAAATATACCTGTGGGAATCTATTTGCCTAATAAACAATCTCAATAACTTTCCCTGTATGTTACTTTGTCAAATATAAAATGTGATATGAATGAGACATGCCATGTAAATTGCTCCCTCGTGTCTTGTATGCAGCCAGGGGTGTGTAAAGTTCCTCCTTGTAGCTCATCTCACTTACGCAATTAATCCACGTTTAGGCCCTTAAGAAGGGAACAGCAATGACTGTTGTTGGACTCGATATGAAAGAATTCCACTAAAGTTTTGTTTCCAAGTCAAAAGAGATTATGTTCCTGAACTGCCGCCTTCTCAATACGTGGATTTCGCTTGTCTCCTGAGTCTTTTCAACTATTTTTCCAGGCTCTCGTCAATTTCATTTTCCACTTTGGCAACCTCAACACATAACCACCAACACCCCCCGCCCCCCGCACTTGTCTCCATCCCTATCGCCATGCTCTTGGCATGCATTTCGCCTCTTCATCCTTATCTCCCTCCTCGTGTCTAGGGGCTGTCACATGCTTGAGGAAACCCAACAGAAGACAACAACCCAACTTGACAGCCTCCTGCTGCATGTGGACTTATGTCCCAAAGTGTAACAAAACACAGATAATTGTGTTTTGTATCGTACATCCTGATACAAATCTTACATGTGGAAGGAGGAATTAGCGCCCGTAGACATAAAATGGATTGTAAGCGACTGTGTGTGCAGGTCTGTGTGATACTGGTTGGTCCGCATCATACTCATCATATCCAAAGTCTAAATCCACAATTTTATGCCACTGAATGAGTTACCTAGAAATGCACACGCGTGAGTGTGAATGGTTGTCTGCGACTGACAGCGACCAGTTCAGGGTGTAGTATTATTATTGCATATTGCTCGAACTCAGCTGAACCAGGCTTCAGTGCTCCATGACCCCAAACATTATGAGCAGTACTGCATCGAGAATGGATGGATGGAAAATAGCTTCCCTATACGGCATTCAAAATTTGAGGGCATATTAAAAGTTTAATAATGTATTAAGACTTTATATTAGCGATTCAAAGAGAGACAGAAACAGGCTTTTGCTATATACAGCTGTTCACTCCCTGATTTTGCATCTCGTAAACATGAAATATGCTAATTCAGCGATTCTGACTATGCAATGCAATCGTGCATTCAAAAAGTAAACCAATTTAAAGCTAAAATTCAACTTGCGTTTTTTTTTGTTTTGTTTTGTTTTTTTACACTGTGTAATACAGGTGAGGCCCGACACTGAATATTTATTTATGTTTAGCTCGTTTACAGTGTGTGGTGGATGGTTGTGTAGTTCTTTGAACATTTTTTTTTCCACCCAGTTCATGCATTAAGTGACACTAATATCGCCGTAGTGCGTTACATTTTAAAAATTACACAAGATCCAATGGAATTTTAAGTCTTACAAACCACAAGCTTGTAGGGCAAAATATGGCAATACGTACAGAAAAGTATATTACAACTCTTTTCTAATGTTCCTATATTCTGGTCCTGAACCTATTTCATGGCGATAAAATATTCTCAAATTTAATATCATTACATTTTGCATGCACCTGTACATATAGAGGAGAAATGGCCGTGATTAAAAGAATCAAATTAAGGCGACCCAGCAGTCATTTACAAAGGCACTTTGCCAATTAACAGCCCTCATTTTGAGTACTGCTTATTTTTTTTGTCACGTTTCCAGCAGCACTGTGGCAACCAAGCAGCTGTTGCATAATGTACACCTTTAAATGCACCTACAATGTCAAGTTACATTTCTTGTTCCCTTTCAGACACATTTTCACAGCTATGTTTTCACATAGTTCCACTTAAAAATGTACTGCACACAATCTATTCTTCTACATTTACGCGACTGATACTTTGCACTTGGGAGTTTTTACAACAGAAATAATTACATTATATTCTTTCCACAAATCTGATCCCCAACCTCGACTGTTTTTTTTTTTTTTTTTTCTCCCTGCAGCCAGCCCTGCGGTGAAATTAAAGGTCAAATTCTTCTTGACCTGGGAGATAAATCAGCTAGCAGCAGATCACTGAGTGTACATCTTGATGCAACCCCCCCAGTAGACACTGCTCGGTAACACCCTTTGTGGCTCCCCAATAATCAGTTAATCTCTCATAAAATCTTAGGAAAGTCAACAAAAATGAGCAAGGCTTGCATAAGACAGTCCATTCTCTTTTGGTATTTTAATTGTAGAATCTACAAAAAGTAAATCGCTGAAATTAGTGGACTACTATATACATTGCTTGACATATTTATAAGATCATCTGGCATAAAAAGAAGAGACCAATGAAATATCATGACATCCTTTGACTCATCCACCCCCCTATTTCTATTTCAGTTAGCGCATGACATTTTTCATTTCTGAACAAGAATGAGGAATTTCAAACTGAATCTACCATCGCGAAGAAGTCAGAAACAAATCAACCAAAATATTTAACTATTGAACGATCTTCTGTTCAGGAATTTAATCAACTAAATATTTAAAATCTGTATGTTAAAAAAACATGTGTTTGACTCGTTTGATGACAAAACAGTCACTATGGAGACAAAATATGTTTTCAACTATGGTAAATAATGGTCTCATTCGTGTGTCAGTAAACTGCTTTGAGCACTTTGGCTGAGTGTCTTTGTACATGTATAACCTCGATTTAATTTAAAAAGGATAATGCACAGATTTGATAGTGATGGTCAGTCAATGTTGAAGAGGCTTCTCGTTGCTCTCTGCACTCTCCGTCTTACCCGTCAATCCTAACGTAATTCAATAATTCACTAACGTAATGACGTACTAATCATTTTTGTGTTTTCGTGCTAAATGTTCTGAATGTCGTTTGAATACCATGTAAAAGTTGTGAAAAGCACACATTAATCACCTATCCAATTTCATTGAACAATTTCTATAAACCAAACTGTGTGCATAAAATTTTGCATCTCCGAGTGTTTTTTTTTTTTTTATTCCACAGAACCACATGAATTAGCCTACCATGTTTAGCCCTTTCAATCTCAAAATTGAAATTCAAATTGTTTCTAAACACAAATTCATCACTTGAGTGCTGTGCGCATCTTGGTTGCTCATCGTTGACCAATGCAAACTTGGAAAACACGTCTCAATGCGTTAAATGAACATTTTCAATGTATCAATGTATTTTAGGAAAATATTGGGCACAGCTTTCATTTTTGCAAATATTTTTCAAAGTGTTATTGAATGTCAAACTCAATGTCATCAACAAAACAAGTTTTCAGAGTGTGCGCACACGAACTGGAGGTTATATTTTTTTGTTCTCCACAAGCACACAATCATTACACACGCGAGATCAGCCCTGACTGAATCGGGCTTCGAAACTTGCTTTTCTCCCAAATTGAGCACTTCTTGGCTCTTCTGCTCTTTATTGTCCTGAATTTTCTCTGCTACAAAATAGGAAGACTTAATCCAACCTAACATAATTTATAATGCCCAAGCATGCACGCACAAACACACAAAACTTCTGTTCACCTGATATAAATCATGCAGAAAAATGCAAGATGCTATAAAACAAACGGCCCACATTTTTCTTCACACGAGCGGAGACGCATGCACACACGAACACGCATCCACATGCACACACACACTGCATGGCTCACCATGTCAGTTACCAAATTAGGAAATAATGTGCAAGGTCTCCCAAACATCAAGATGTTCTCAGGAAAACCTCAAACACACTTTAACACAAATACAAGAGGTTAGAGCCTCCAGGACAGTAGAGAAGGCTGTGTGATGCATTACTGCATTTGGGCTGTGGGGGTGGGGGGGATGTCTCTGTGGTGCACAGGAAAGTGAGTAAGAACACAAATATTATACATCCGGTCTGCTGCTCTGCTCAAACCAGAATCCATCTAGTGACGGGCCAGGCAGCTCAGGGCCCATCACATTTCAATTGTGTTTCAGACACTCCATTTCAGTGACTCAAAGAAACTGGCAATGCATTGACAACAAGTTAGATTCAGGGCTGCAGCAGAGGGGGGAAGGAAAGGAATTGATATCTCAGTGAGATTTCTCTCAGCATTTAATTGGTAATGGTAAACTATCAGACTGACATGCTTAACACTCACCCACCATGCACCCAAAATATCCATCCATCCATTTTCTTCACCGATTATCCTCACGAGGGCCGCGGGGAGTGCTGGAGCCTATCCCAGCTGTCAACTAGCAGGAGGCAGGTTACACCCTGAACTGGTTGGCAGACAATCGCAGGGCACATTGAGACAAACAGCCGCAATCACAATCACACCGAGGGGCAATTTAGAGTGTCCAATTAATGTATATTTTTGGAATGTGGGAGGAAACCGGAGTGCCCGGAGGAAACTCACGCAGGCACGGGGAGAACATGCAAACTCCACACAGGCGGGTTTGGGATTGAACCCCGGACCTCAGAACTGTGAGGCCAACGCTTTACCAGTTGATCCACCGTGCCTCCCGTACCCAAAATATAGATTTTTTTAATTTAACACATGTAATTAAAGTTGTCTTAAGCAATTTCCTTCATGTATGTGAGCGCTGTATGCAAGATTTCTATTGACATTTTGGGGATTCTGCCCAGCAACAAATGAGCATGTAAATGGGATACTGTAGGAAGTAGTAGAACAGTTAGTTGATCCAGGATAGGTATCCTGCAAAACTGCATCTGCTTTATAGAATTGATCACATTTATATCTCTGCATTTACGATTCAATATATTGTAATGTGGTAAACGACAAATGGGAAGAAGCAGCTGAAGGTTTCATGGTATATGGCCACAGAAGTTATTGGTTCACCACCACTTTTCACAGTTAAAGCCCGTCCACCATCCTTGACATACTGTCTGGAAAATGTAGAGGTTTGCAAATGAGCTTGCAAGATCTGCCAACAGTTGAAGATGAGGAAACTTGTCCAAGTATCCCAATTTACCATGAAACTAGAGACCTGAATTGGCTCCTCCAGCTGCAGGCTGATGTGCTAAAGTGTGAGCACCTCCCTTTGAAATATCACTGTGAAAAATCTCATCTTTTGATAACTTTTACAAGGTTTCTTTGCATCACCTCTAAGGCTGGAGGCACAGATTTTTCCCTATTTGATTCTGAAACCTGAACCCAGTAGTGGGCGTCACCCAGTTTCTTCAGACAGGTACAGTACATGACAGGGAAGCTGAAAACTGCTCCGGCTAATCGATGGCTGGACCAACAGTAAGGTTCAGGTACAGGAGGATAAGATTCCTATGTGAGCTCACTGTTACTGTCCTGAGATTACATAACATGACACGGAAATATGAGCCTTTTGAGATTTTTTTTTTTTTTTTTTACCTCTTGAACATAACACCAATGTGTTCTCATCTTTTTCTAGACGAGCATCCATTTGACTGCACCTCTTCTAAAGCAGGACCTGTCTAGTTTCTGACTTGACAAAACTTTGAACCAGAGCAAAGCAGACCAGTTTAGGAGGTCTGTCACTCACAGTCATGTTCGGGCTCGGACACACATACACACACTGCAAGACACTCACATGTCAAAGTCAGGATGATAAAAATGTCCCCCAAAACGTTTTCCAATCCAGTCTTGAGTCACTGCACTGTTTGTATGCTCACCTCACAAAAACACAATGTTCAATTCTGCCACAAAACTCTGCACTGCGACCACTAAATATGGAACATTTGGTCATTATTTTAAAGTGGTTAGTAGTTCATTCTTCATTTTGATCAGTACCGATGCAATTAATTCCACTGCAACACTTCCATTCATGACATTGCTGTTGTACGCTCACTAAGACAGTGTGAACTTTGTAGTATTCACACCCACGCGTGCACTGCACACATACAAACTGTAACAGAATGACGCCCGGTGCCCACGTGCGTTTGCAGGAGCGAAACCTGCTGGGTAATCAAAGGTTAAACCGAATAAATATTGACATTTCAGCATTTAGCAGCCTGAGAATGGCTATATTTTGTTGCTGGAGTGGAGCCCTACATTCTGCATCCAGCTTACATATTTGTTAAGGAGTGTCTATATTTTTGATAGTTTGTATTCTAGTAGTTTTGGTAAATACCAGTTAGGCCAAGATTAATCGGTTAACTATAAATGAGGCATTTTGAAAACGTAATGCGTTTGCGATCAGGAAAAACATCACATTATTGTGTCTTGACAGTAGTTCATGATGGATCAGATCTGTGGGAAAAAAATAAAATAAAAATCTGCCTCCTCCAGCCCCATCGTGTACCTCTGATTTTGTATGCAAGAAATATCTGCACTTGAACTTAAACAACCAATCAGTCAGAAGGCATAATATACAAGGTGTCCATCATTGCAGGCACACTCATAGCGAGCACAGCCAGACAAAAATAAAATCTTCAAACCGATAACATTTAAGTGTTAGAGAAACACCCAGTTATAAATAAGGTGCTCTTTTTCTCTCTTTTTTCTTTTTTAAACGAGATAACAGGTCAGTGTGAGGCCGTGGGGGCACATAAAATTTTCAAACCATGATTTTTTGTGTGCGTGTGTTTTCGAATTACAAATTCCCCTTTAAATTATGTCAAGGCATTTTAACCTTTCCAAATGAACAAACAAGTTGGATGCCGCTTTGTTAAAATGATCATTGTGACAGCAGAAATTTGCTCAGAATTTCCAAGTGTGCCCAACATGCTGTTCTGCTGGTTTCTGACACCTTAATTTCCCGCAGGCTTCCAGTGTGCTTTATTGCTGATGATGTTGTTGTTGCATATTTTCATGCCACTATTGACCAGGCTCATTCATCACACAACAGTGGAAAAAAAAAGAAAAAAAAAAAGTGATTACACTGCTATTGGTGTAATGGCTCCACAACACTTCATAAACTCTCCAAATAGGCAATACATTCAAGTAGTGTGCTAGTAGTTTTAAGCGCTGACAAGACTTGAAAACATATTTAGCTCAGCTTGTGATTGTTATACTATAATAATAAGACAGATAATGATGGCAGTCACTGGAGCACAAAGTTCACCACAGCATCATGCTCCTCAATTGGATTAACTCCAAACACCTCCCACTACTGCATATTGGAATTCATCATATAGTGGCTCGGTTCTGAGTGAATCTATTCAACTGAAGAGGGAACCAATTATCTTTTAGAGGCCAGGTGTTTATTAATATATATATATATATATATATATATATATATATATATATATATATATATATATATATATATATATATATATAGCTAATTATGCTTAACTAAAATATATATTACAATTACAGTTAAGTGGTGTTTAATAGAAAAGGACTTTTAAAAGGAAAAAGGGTTACTTTACTAAGGTTACTCCACTTAGAGTGACTTTTTTTCTTCCCTTCAGGGAAGAAAATTGTCCAGTTGGCTAAAAATTCAGGAAAAGTCTCGACAAATTTATGTGAATTCACAAACCAATCAAATGTAATGAATACAGTACATAACAGAAAATTCTATAACCATAAGTAAAACACATGCCTTTTTCGTCATTTCCGGCAGTATATGTTGATGACAATGAACATAATAACATTGACTCATCACTTTTATAACACCGGTATAAAACAGAACATTGCATGATGCAACTTTCAGGATTGTTCTTATGCTGCTGGCTCTGTCTTTCTTGAAACGGTGTTTTCTTGTGCGACGACAACCCAAAACACAAACAAATTACAAAAGGCAATAAACAGCCACTTCAGCTACAGTCAGGATTGTTAAACACAACCTGCGCACGCCACACACTCTTGACGGGTCAGACACCTATCATGACACGCTTTAATCTCACGCAAGTGCGTATTTGTATGTTCGTGTTTGCACTGTGATAATAGAAGTCCACTAGAGAACATATGGCGGCACGGTGGATCAGCTGGAAAAACATTGGCCTCACAGTTCTGAGGTCCCAGGTTCAATCCTGGACCCGCCTGTGTGGTGTTTGCATGTTCTCTCCGTGCCTGCGTGGGTTTTCTCCGGGCACTCAGGTTTCCTCCCACATCCCAAAAATACCCAACATTAATTGGACACTCTAAATTGCCCCTAGGTGTGATTGTGAGTGTGACTGTTGTCTGTCTTCATGTGCCCTGCGATTGGCTGGCAACCAGTTCAGGGTGCACCCCGCCTCCTGCCCGTTGACAGCTAGGATAGGCTCCAGCACTCCCGGTGACCCTCGTGAGGATAAGCAGTATAGAGGATGGATGGATGGAGAACATATAAGATGTGAATGAGAGTAGTGTTTCTTCATTAAAACCTAATTGACAGGTGTTGGATACACACACAACTAAATATATTTTATATGTGCAGTCAAGAAGAGGAACCAACTTTGACCCACTTGTCAGTGTGTACAGTATGATTGTGTTGACAAATGTAATGGAAATTTTGAATCAGTGCTACACTTGGAAGAGAAACTCTTTATTGGTTTTCATTTGAATCACACTTACACAAGGCGGTATAGGTCCACACTGGAATGGAATCTCTCTCAATCTAAATGAGACTCAAACGTGAATCAGTCAGTAAGCCAAACTGATTATTTTAGACACACTGCATTTAATAGACTAAACATCTCATACGCTTCTTACATCAGAGACCTCAGCCCATGCAGAAAAACAAACACAATGTCTGTTTTTCACTACACACACGTCTTTATGGATTCATTGTTAGTTCAGTTTGGTGTGGGTTACACCCTCCAGCAGATGTGATGTCAGCCAAACTAAATATAAAACTGAGCAGTCAAAGGATGACTGACTCCATCCATTTGTCCATTTTGTTAGCCGCGTATCCTCATGAGGATCACGGGAATGCTGGTGCCAATCTCAGCTGTCTTTGGACAGGTGGTGGGGTACACCCTGAACTGGTTGCTAGCCAATCCCAGAGCACATGGAGACAAACAACAGTCGCACTCACAATTGCACCTAGGGTAATTTAGAGTCACCAATTAATGCATGCTTTTGGGATGTTGGAGGAAACTGGAGAACCCGGAGAAAAAAAACAACAAAAATGAGGACATAATAGAGAACATGGATGCTTTAATATTAACTGGTGTACAACAGCACCACATTAGAGAGCTTTCTAATACCCAAGCAAACAACTGAGTATGAGCATGGGAAATTATTACACATGTATTTAGTCCTGCTTTACACAAGCGCTTATTACACTTATTCTTTTCAAAAGACAAAAGCTTGTTGTATTCAGTAAGAATTTTGCAGTCTCTGAAACATTCACACATCCATTCACGATAGGCTTCCAGCACCACTTTGTAACAACCTGCAGCTGTGCTAGTCTGTTGCCTAGTAACCAGGTAGGGTTTCTAGTCCAGCCTCTTAACCAAGATGAAGCAAATGTCCTAGACTTCTCCCTCTACTTCTCTCGCCCACACTCTCTTTCATATTTCTCTTTCTCTTCACTCTCTCTCTCTCTCTCACACACACACACACACACACACACACACACACACTCACACACACACACACACACACACACAGAGGTACACTGTTTGAAGTTGTTTCAATGAATGGGCTTTAAAATTCACCTGATGCGCTTCTCTGCTATCAATAGCCACTTTGCTGTCAAACTAGGTTGCCCTAAGTCCTACTTCTTGGCTCCATTTTGCACAAGGCTGCGGAACAAAATCTGCATCATTTTCTGCACACGCTCACTCCCGCGCAGGTCGGAGCATTTTGTAGACAAAGCCGAGGCACGTGCTGCAGGGAGCAAGAGAAGCGCACAAGCTGCAGTTTTCAGAAGTCTCAGGAGATACAGTTAAGTATTCAGCTATATGTATTATTGGTGCACTGTAAAAGCGCATCTTAGACATTCATGCATTAGCTTTTATACAGCCACCGTGGATAGTTCAGTGAAAATACTTATTCAATATACAGCATACTCTGAATAAAACAGATGTGAGGATTTTGACCCCAAAAAAGTGACACCTAAATTGTCCACATAATACTTTTGTGCTATTTTTATTTGGTGAGGATTTTATATGAATCTATTTTCTCAGCAGAAATCAAGAAAAAAATGGTGTATTTCCTCTTTGAATTATATTGGTTCTGGTTTGAATTAGGGTAGGAGACATCTTAAACATTGTAGTGATATGATCTCTCCTTTCCTTCTAACACACACACACACACACACACACACACACACACATGCATGGACACACACTCTGCTGCACTGTCGGCATTGCCATGACAACATAGTGCTGGATGCTGATGGGTTTCCCAGATCTTTTATTTATTCATCCATCTCTGCATTACTTACTCTCAACCCGACAAACACACACACACATGGATGTGGATCCTCGCACACGTGCTCATCCTTGCGTCTACTTGCACACACGCCCTCATTTAAATGCTGGTTTGAACATCAGCACTGACGCCACAGAAATCTGCAAAGCGTTCCTCTCTAGGAGAGAACGTGTCCCAGTGTTTATGCATGTGAGCGGTTCTGACATTTTGCTTCCGAAACATTGTTATGCGATGACAAAAAAAAAAAAACAGTTTTCGCAAAATGGGCCCTAACAAACACAGTGCCTCTCTGTGTACGTTTCCATCATTACAACCATCTTTCAGACAGTGATGTGATCATCTGCTGTGTTCTTTACGGTTGTTGAGAAAAACAACTCAAAACCTCAGGAAAGCGCATACTTACATACACACTGATTTAAAAAAAAAAAAAAACTCATTAGGAACAGCAATTCTGCCGCACAAGCAACAAGGAAATGTGACCTAGAAACATAACTGAATATTAAAACTTTTCTTTATGAGATGGAAAGACGAAAAATCTTCTTGCAAGGGACCACTTGTGATCCCTGATTCTGCCAGGGTCCCTGGACACAATTATGCTCTCAGCTCAATACATCACCTTATTTTTGACCTAATTGCCGTATTCAAGGATCTCACTTGGTAACTCTGAATGTTTAAGTATGTATGTGATGTCTCAAGATTCACCTCACCTAATTACACTTCGTCACTGTCTATCCTGCAACAGAATTCATTCCACTACATCATTTATGATCATCATTGATACATTTAAGGGTTTAGGTTGGGGGGGGTAAACATACATAACTGAACCACTCCCTGATGACCGACCACTTAAATAGATAAAGAGAATCCACAAGTGATTTGATCCATTTGCAGTCAAGACTCACACAGCGGCAAAGAACAAAAAGATGAGAGGAGAAGAAAAATAAACAAAATAACCACTCGGTATTCAGCAGCAGTTTTTGGGAAAGGGAGAACATAGGGAGAGGAAGTCTGGGCTGAAAGAAAGAGGCATTGTTGCATCTTGAAGCAGGTAACACAAAAGAAAGATCATCATCATTACTTGTGCCTGTGATTCACCGACGCAGGCATTTAGTACACCTAAATAAGATAAACAAAATAGCTCTTGGTATGGCACATATCTATCTATCTATATGTATATTTTTTTATTTTTATTTTTTTACACTCAAGCAAACTTCCGCACCAGAAGGCAGAGAAGTTTTGCCCGTGTGGGTGGATGCTCTACAAGCACTCAGTTGCTCCACTCCAAGCCCCCTAACCACACATCCAATCTCAAATTCAACACTGTCAGTGTTTGATTTGTGTTTGTCATGATGGTTTGGTCAAACTAAGGCCACACGCGGCATCAAAACTATTGGAATCTGTGACAACAGCTCAGTTGTAATGACGGACATCGCTAAAGTCATCTAGGTCCGCCAGTTAGGGTTGTCACTGTGTGGCTCCAGCGCTTTCGGGTCAGTACACGGCAAATTGCTAAGCAAAGTAGAGCCAGCGGCCTCTGAAGCGGCGGATTTCCTCGGCATCATCGGTCATTCAGTGGACCTCGACGCTCGTCATCACCGATGTTACTCCTGCTCTTTGCTGTGCAGTCAACTGTTTTCATTGTTGATGTGTACATAGAGAAATTGTATATTGTGTATGTGTGTACATACTGTAGCTATAAGCTGTTTACTGCAAAGTCGTACAGTTTTTAAGGGTACAGCAATGTTTGAAGATATTTGTAATCCTTTGAAAAGACAGCGTTTTGGGATCACAGTTTGCAGTTTATTTATGTTGTGAACCACGGGAAATAATGATCACGTCTAGGAGAGAGTATACCTATTGTGTTGGTCACTATCCCTTGCGAACAGGGTTCCCACCGAGAAAATGCCTCCATGATTTGATTTCACTGAATCCCGAAATATAACAAAATATAAAAAATATATATAATAAATAAATATAAAAAAAGGAATACTGTAAAACACCATGTACACACAAATCAAGGCTTTGTGTTGGAGGAGTCACACAATGTGTACTACATGACAGATCACCTTGGCAGCCTAAAGTAAAGTAGCGTACAGTCGTGGCATATTTCACATGGTGGGTCAATCTGTGAACACAAAGTAGGCACTTCTCAATTATCATCTACAACATAGCCCAACATCTACACATGCCAAATCAGGGTGGTGCCATCACATAGATTATGAAAGGCATCCTTAAAAGGATTACCAGGCAGACAGGCCTCTGTACTAAATAATGCATTAAAGAAGTGCATTCTGGAAAATTCTGTTACATACTCGGTATTACTGGTAGTTTGAGTATCTCTGTTTTTAGGGGATGAATCCACCCCTGAACATGGCCAACCTGGCCTGTCTGATTGTATCAGGCTAAAGGACGGTTCAGTTGGTGACAAGCGATGCACGCCTCACAGGTGGCAGATGTCCGTCTCCAGCTGTTCTCCCGGCAGCCAGCATTTTATTAGTGACAAGCACAGTGGTGGTGTGGATAGAAGATAGAAGGATGTACAAAAGTCCCTTAAACTGAGTTCTTTTAAGAAAGTATATTTTAAAGTATTCCTGATCATGAAGACTCTAAAAGTGGAACAGCCTCTTGGAACAAATCATGTTCCACGTCCAGGGTTCCAGCCATCTATTTTCTAGTCCATTTATCCTTTTCATAGTTGCAGGTGAGCTGGAGCTGTCTGATCTCAGGTGAAAGAGAGACAACACTCTGGACTGGTCGCTACTCAATCAGAAGGCACACATAGACAGACTTCCATTCCCTCTCACATTCATCCCATCAAATGAGAACTGGACCACGGCACCAATCACCTGGGAGTGAACCTTATTTTGAATTATGAGTGCACTTCAGCACAAAAGGGTAGTTGTGAGAAATCAATACTGGACTCTGTCAGATTAACCCTCTGACCCTGAACAGTAGAACCCCCTCATGCTGACCTTTCACCTCTGACGCATGTATCCTATGATGAGCTACAACCTGGCCGAGCAGTTGTGGAACACGCTGACAGCGCGCTTCCCTCAGCATCTAGATGATTGCGGCGCCACATAAAATCGTTCCCTTCGATCAAGGGCACATTTTTTTATTTATAATCCTGAGCGACAAGTCGTTTGTGACCCAAATACCAGGATGAATCCATGCCAAAAAAAAAAAAAAAAATCCCATAAAGAATGATAATATAGGATAATCTTATAAAACATAAGACAAAAGAGTTGCAATTAATACATTCGGGTATTCACAACGACTGTTGTTTTGTTTCATTTTTTGTCCAGGCAGGGTGCAATACAGCAATAGGCCCTCCATCTTCTTCTTTTTCTTTCGGCTTGTCCTGTTAGGGGTGGCCACAGCATGTCATCTTTTTTCATCTACGCATATCTCGTGCATCTTCCTCTTTAACACCCACAGTCTTCATGTCCTCCCTCACAACATCCATCCACCTTTTCTTTGGTCTTGTCACTCTTTTGTCTGGCAGCTCCATCCTCAGCAGCCTTCAACCAATATACTCACTCTCTCACCTCTGAACATGTCCAAACCATTGAAGTTTGCTCTCTCAAACCTTGTCTCCAAAACATCCAACTTGGCTGTCCCTCTATGAGCTCTTTTCTAATCCTATCCAACCTGTTCACACCTGGAAGAACCTCAGCATCTTCATTTCTGTCACCTCAAATTCTGCTTCCTGTTGTTTCTTCAGTGCCACCGTCTCGAATCCGTACATCATGGCCATCCTCACCACTGTTTTATAAATTTTGCCCTTCATCCTGGCAGATACTCTTCTGTTACATAGAACACCAGACACCTTCCGCCAACTGTTCCAACCTGCTTGGACCTGTTTCTTCACTTCCTTACCACACTCTCCATTGCTCTGTATTGTTGACCCCAAGTGTTTGAAGTCGTGCACCTTCGCTATCGCTCAATAGGCCCTCCATGCCAGATAATAATTCATAATAATGTAATTTATAGTCATGTAAAGTGCAGTTAAATTCCTACCATTTCTGATGGTGTTGAATATGGCATCCTTTAATTTAAATGTTAATCATCATTAATGACACTCTATTTGTAGGTACTGTAAGCGTAAAACATGTATGTCCATTCCAGGGAAATAGTAAGTGTTGGTGAAAACTGCAAAATCTGCTTCTATTTGCTGAAAACTGCTGCGTCGGCCAATTCAATGCTCTTTACCAAACGTGTCCTTGGGGCCGAATATGGCTGGAAGTTGAACACATATCTGAATTCTGAGAAATGCAACCTAATTTATTAATCTGACGGGGGACAGTTTGAGTTTTTCTTTAATCATTTGAAGACTGTGCCACCTTTTCCTCCCTACTATGTGGGGACGTTCAGTGGACACATCCAGGTGAGTGTCGGGGCTGCTTTTATTTCCAGACCATTTAGTGAAGCAGTTTGTAAACAGTGATTATAGGGATAAATAAATACCCGTAAAACTGTAAGTAACACATTATCAAACACAACCACACATGTATTGATTTGTCTTTTTAACCATGGAAACAGTTCTCTAGCCTGATTTTACACAACCTTAACCAAACTTGCACACACATTGCTTAACATGATATATTTGGTAACAAAGACTTTTCACATAAATTACTTTGATTTTGGCTATAAAGACATTTTAATTGGCACAATGTCTATGTTTAAAGGATTGCTATGTGCACTTCAACCTTTAAAGTCAAATACCATCCAGTTTAGTTTTTTCTTTTTTTTTACTGCTCTTTTTACATATTATTTTTATAGTCAAACTGAACGCATTGAGACGCATGAAAGTTATGACAAAAAGGAAAAAGGTCTTCTTTGATTTGGAAACTTTCTCATGTTTCTTTCGTGATCATTTTTAATGTTGTGCTTGACACGTTTCTCTGCATGCAACTAATCCTTCATTTATTGAAACGACAAGACTTTTACATGCACTCATCAAACAAGAGCCCCCGTCTACATGAAAGATATCACTCACTGAGAGCATTACAAGAGTTAAGAGAACCTTGGCAAGATAACCCGGGCTTTAATCAGCCTCTGAACAAAGAGTGAAGATAGAATGGGGAATAAGGGAGATAAAACTTTCTTTCGGAGACAGCCTCCAAATACACACTTTGACAGTACACACACGGATTATGAGAGGTGTGGAGTGCGCCAGCACTTAATACGTCAGAGAGGCAGGATCGCTTCGTCTCCGCAGCAATGCACACCTCGTGACCTCCAATCTGCTGTTAGCACAAATACTAGCCAAATACAATGAGTCATCAAACACAAACACAGACCGATATGCCGAGATAAATACACATGAAATGCAGCAACGCTAGCGCTGATGCACAGAGCTGTGTAAACAAAACTAAAAATGTTCGTTGGTGGGATGGGAGGTTAAGGTCAACCTGGGCATTTGAAGGTCAACATACTTTATCCCTCACAGTCCTGTACGCAGAAGAGTTGGCCAAAAAGTTAATATGATATCCCTTCAGAGGTAAACTCGTTAAACCGTGAACGACTTTGATTTCGATCACAATATCTCTACATCAAATGAAGATAAAAATCTATTAAATATTCCAATGTGATCGTGGAAAATATTCAACAATCACAACATAATTTACGAGTGTGCCTTGCACATCCTCACTTGGATTAATTTATGAAGGGAACATGAGGCCCTCTCGGCATGCTTCGTGATTATACTGTATAAGGTGACAAATAGAAGCATGAAAACAGGATGAATCCACTCATCAAAATCGATTAACCTTGTCTGGCCCACAAACCCGATCTAATCAGCCTCAGACATCTTGTAATTGTATTACACAGAGTGCACTTTTTGTGCTGGTAAGCCATTAGACAACATGCATGAACATGGATAGGATTCATGGAATAAAAAAATACAATTTGGTTGTGTCACAAAACATCCCATGTGGCTGTATTTCAAATAAGTCTAGACTTCCGTCCATTTATTTGCTGTACCGCTTATCCTCGCTAGTGATGAAAAATAAATAAATAAATGAATTAAGAAAATAGAATTAGATTGGGATTCCTTTTATTAAAATTGTGCACCTTTTTGATTTTGTGAAGGTCATAAAGGCTGAGGTTGAAATGTGTCAAATGCAAGCAAAGAAACTATTTTTCTTTTACTTGTGTGCAGACCAGCTCCAATATTGAATGAGCATTACAAAGTAGTACATAAACTATGATCTGGTGGGGGGACTGCCCAAAGCTTTGAAACAGGCAAATTAAATCCATAACGTTTTTGAGGTGCACTTTTATTCAGACCTGCATCAATACGGCGTCATGAAATTTCGTAGCCCACGATCAGCTCACTGACTATTGTACTACGAAATACCATGTTATTTAAATGTCTTCCGTCATTCATGTTGTAACTCAATTTACTTTAATAGAACGTGTTTTCAAGAAAGAAGAAAAAGAAAAATAGCACAGCATTGTATACAAACATAGTAATAAAAGACAATCCAAATTGGTTTTATCGAGCATGACTTTAGCTTAAGGAGTGTGGCCTAGTGAGTGATTTTAGGAGCTTCAGATCGGTTTGAGTTGTGGGTGACAGCAACTCCTTGCGACTGTACTCATTTTCTAATTTTGTGTTTAGTTGTCCCGTTCAATAATTTGGTAAAATCGGATTAGAGGTTCAATCTCTACTTGTCGCAGCATAGCTGAAGCTTACTTGTAACTCGCATTTTAGCTAGCAACGAAAAGGGAAACTTTGGCCAAGTGTTGACCCAAGTTAACTCTGGAAAATTCATCAAGGTACCACTCTATGTAGAATTTTTTATCTATCTCACCCAACAAGAGAGATTAAAAGCTCAACTTAAAACATTTTTAACATCGGAGAGAAAATAGGCAAATGTATTACATCACAAATCAAGCACCAGCCTCAGCAGAGACAAACTTGTCATAAACAACAGCCTTCAAAATTGAAGTCTGTCACCAGCTTTTAAGCTATTTTAAGTTGACTGTTGGCCTGAAAGAAATAAAAAAAAAAAAAAAAAAAGTTCTCTCTGGTTTTGTACAGACTTTACTGAGTACGAGTCCATTACATGCATAACTTTACTCGCTCATCGATGTGATTGCAGCTTGAACCTGCGTCACCTCGGATGTGTCGGAGGGCCCAGCACTCAGTCAATGACGCGGAGCATCATAAACATGATAAATGAGACATGGTGTGTGGCTCTCATCCCGTTCTGTTAATTGTGTACCCGACCATTAACGGGCTTTTACAGTCATGCATGATCGGTGGGTTTGAAATAAGCCACCATCATTTACAACACATGCAACTGAACTTATATTAAAACAGGAAGAATTAGCTGCAAGTCCAATATGTGATCTACATGTCTGCATCAAAAAATACCGCAGATGCTACAAAAACAGTTATTTTGAGTCTTTCTCCCTCAATAAAAGTGGATCATTTTAAGCATTGAGTGGGTTGCACACGCACAGCCGTATTGTGTTTAAAAGCTGACCTAAATACATACAGGTATAATACGATATTCAGGAAACTGGCAATGTCCTCAAGTATGAGCTCCAAATGTCCGCATTGGTCTGCCGAATTACCCCACTTAGTTTTAAAATGCACTCTCGATGATGTATCAATTTCACCCTGAACGGCTGTACAGTAAGTGAGCTCGACATGTCTTTGGTTTTAATGGATAGGTCATTTGGCACCGAGCATCCATATAAATTACAATATTAATCTCAACGGGGTATTCCCTGCTGGCAATCCCCCAACTGATGATACCTGATTATTCCAGACTGTTGACCTAACGTGTTTAGGAATAGCACAAAGGTGATTTATGGAGTTCATCCACTCTTTAGTTATTTTTATCTCTATATTAGTTTTAATCCCTGCATTGTGACATGGAGATGCAGAAAGTGAGTGTAAGCGGTTGTTCACCTCGATGTAGCTTGTGACTGGCTGCCAACCAGTCCAGGCTGTATTTCAGCTTTCACTTTACATTAACTGGGATACCTTCCAAGTCATCATGAACCTAATGAGGACAGGCGATAAAAAAAGTGTTTTTTCTGTCCTTTTTTGGGGGGGGCGGGGAGAAGGAGCCGCTTCAACCTGGAATTCAATCGATTTTAAACATGAGAAGATACACGAGAAGGAAGATGAATTCAAGGCAGTAAAACTCCAGCGTATACGTTTTTTCCAGGAATTACAGTGTTTATCCCACAAGACTGTCGGTATATTAAAATCTTATTTTTCAAAATGCTAGTCAGTTCAGTGTATTTTTTTTTTTTTTGTTTTACTACGAGCAGGTTGAGAGCTCATCAAGACTGCAGGGTGGTTTGAGAAACTCCTTTATCTGGAAACACACTGCATGATCTGTTGCTTAAAAAAACTAAATAAAAAATACTTATATAGCATTGTGAAAAAAATACCCGCAATATCATCATTGTGGGTTTTGTCAGTTATCGCTAAACAGCCCCGACTGAGCCACTGGATTATTTTAATATTGAATGGACTGTATATGAGGAAAAAAAATATGTTTGTAAATTTTGCAGATAAATAAATAATCATAATGAATGTAAACAGTTTTGGAAAAGAGGTTTTCAATTATTTAGAAACCCAATATGGACTTCCCCAAAAGCATGGAAAAAATTGACTGTGTTTGACATTTGACCTTAACACGAGCAGTACTTGCTATTAACTGCAAATTACTTGGAAAACTCAAATGTCTAACCATGTTAATCGTGTTAAGACAATACATCGGGAATCAGAGGTGATCCAACAATAATACAGTCATTCTACTCTCATTACTCTTAACATTTTATTTAAATATAAATTACACAGGTAGACGGTAAGGGCAAAAAAAATAAACAAACATCTAGATTGTTTAATTTTTATTTAACTATACTCCCGCGACCGTTGTGAGGATAAGCGGCTCAGAAAATGGATAGATGGAAACAAAGTACAAAATACTTGGAGATATTCATTCATTCATTGATTTTCCGTACGATTCAGCCTAGCATCTTCATTTATCCTGCCATCCATCCATTTTCTGAGCTGCTTATCCTCATTAGGGTCGCAGGTGTGCTGGGGCATATCACACACATAGTAATGCTTGTGGCATTGCAAAGTTTTACATATTCCTCACACTAAGGGTTGGGGGTTTTATTTTAGAAAATCTGATTCAAGTACTAGTTACCTATGGCGATGACGATATGCAATTTCATTACGGTTCATTACGGTTCTTTTTTTTATTCCTGGTGACAAGTTTAGCAGCTGGTATTGGAAAAGCTGTAAATAGGTAAAGCAGTGGGTGATCCGTGACTGGTTAGTGAAACATTTACACAGTTGTAAATACAGTATGATTCAAAATGAATAAATGATCAAGTTAATACACGATTGAAACAATTCGGTTCTTCCATTTTGTTGCTTTCACTTTTGAACTGGACGCTTTTGGGAATTCAGCACATACAACGAGGGATCTGCGCTCTTTTTTTCCCTTTTGGCCAACATAAAAACTATACCCGCATTCCATCAATGTCCATAGCGACCATTCACCCACTTGTTGAGTTATTTTCAGAGTGAGAGTTTGTTTTGCCTGCCACTGAGTCACATGACTGAATCACATCCGCTGATTTGCCAAATAAGGACTTTCATGGGCTTCCTCCTTTCTTGTTCCTACAGTGTCCATGCACCAGTTTGGTTGTTTTGTTTTTGCGAAGAAATTTGGATATTATCACTTTTATCAGTACTACTAGTATTACTACTCGATTACATTATCAAGTATTAATAATCAATGGCAAACCCCACATCGTTAAAGCAACGTTCATGTTCATAGGGAAGCCGAAAAATATCCCCTACCCCTAAATATGTCATGTAGTTACTTTCATGTGCTCTTTTTGTCCGCTGTATCTGAGCCAACTCAGTGAAGGACCCACAAATGATAAGTAACCACAATTTATCATTTATGGCACAAGCGCAACCTTTCGTCTCAGACAAAATACAGCCCTGCTCAGAAAATAATAACAATTATCTTGCCGTTCCGTCTCTTGATGTCAAAATACATCACATTTTAGTGTGTTTGCGTCGTGTTGTTTAAATGTCATTTAAATGTTAGGGCAGTCTCAGATCCCATAGAAGGCCAGACAGCCTCTTAATCGGTGGCTAAGCCCGGTCGAACACAGGTCGTAAAGAAACTTGTCACACAGAGGGGACAAAACAATTACACAATACAGCAGAACGCCATGCAGTATTTTGGAAGAAGGAAAATGAGGACACGGCCAGGAAGCCCTGAGCTCCAAGCAGCTACTACTGCTAAAATCTTCCCACAACACTTCTTAATCAATAGGGAATAAATGTCTGTCACATCAGACCTTGTCAGATGAGGTTCCAGGTGCGGGTGGGGGGAGGGGGGGGGGCCTCACAACCCAAATGTGTTTTTACATCACCCGCTGAACCACATCAAGAATAAATGGAAGGTGCAGTGGTTTGTCTTCAACTTATCTTCCTGAAGTTTTGATTTGAATGCACGTCATGTTATTTTCTGCTAAAACATCTCACAGACGACAATTGTGAAGGCAGGGTGTAATAATAACAAAAGACGCCAAATCAGACATAAACTAAGACTAAAAATCTATTTTGTATTGCATCAAAATATAAAAATGAATTACTCTTGTGCACAAAATGGCTGCCTGGCAGAGACGTGCACAGGGGTGCCATTAAACATGTATGAGGGGATGAGTGCATTTCGCCTGCAGTTAAAAAGCAGTCTTGCTCTAAAACATGTACATTCAACCTGTTTTGGACTTAATGTGGAGGGGAAACAAAAGCTCATAGCCAAAATTCACAGCAATAACTACACAAAATACAAAACAAATTCAAGCCACAAAACAAGTAAACATGTAACAAGTAAAATGCACAAAGGGATGTTTCCGCTGAAAAGTCTATGATGCAATAATGTGAAAGCCAGGCAGTGTTTGGGTTCCCTCGTGACTAAAGTCTCCAACTTAAGTTTTTTGCTTACATTTTTATTTTATCCCAGCCTGTTCTCGTGAGAGTTTCATGTGATTTTGTATCGGAATAGAGCACCGTAATTAGTGGTTAAGAGGTATTCAGGCTAGGCTTACTTTAAAACAATATTCTGTTATAAAAATGTTGCCAGTTTACAGCTTTGAAAAATATATTTTATTCTGCGCAGCCTACTTGTGGTGTGCACTATGTGAGGACAATGTGGCGTTTTTTTCCACGATTTTCTATTAAATCCTTCCATGCTCTTGCTCTGCCCAAAAAAAAAAAAAAAGATTTGCAGAGGGCACACGTAAAAATAAAACATTCAAAATCACATTCACGTTAAGAGTGTTCAGCTTAATGTGAATGTTTTTTGGGAATGTGAGAGCAATCCGGAGTACCCGTAAAAAACCTAAGCAAGGTGTGTAGATGTGCAGTCTACTTCAATAAAGTCAGCCTAATTTGAACAAATACGACCATGCACAGCACCAGTACAACCCTCATAAAACGACACTTTGGCAAGTGCAGTAAGACCACTTGGCATACTTAGGACTGTTGACACTACATTGGAATCCCTAAAAGGTCAAACACAATCTCCTCATGGACGCTAATCAAGCACTGATTTTTTTTTTTTTTACATTTTAAAAACAATAATGGCCCCGTCACACCATGACGTTCTGGTCAGCGTTCTATAGCGTTTGAGGAAACGTTGGTAGTCGCCCATGGTTGCCGGGATAGCTCCAGAAGAGCGTTGTTTGAACACTTGTGAACGTCAATGATCGCTGGGATTTGACGGAGAACGCTGGTCCGGAAAAAAAAGTTTTGAACATGCATAAAATTTCTCACCGAGACCAGCGTTCATCAACGTTTAATTTTAAACGCTGCAGAACGTTCAAGAACGTCAGTGGAACGTTTTACTAAGGTTCGCCAAGCATTGTACGCGTTTGGCTATCGTTAGTCAGTCGTAACTCGAGCTTTACTTGGCTGTTACTTAATCGTTTGCTTTGCAGTGAACGACTCACTGGCGACCTGCCAACGACCACTGAACAATCCCCTAGCGCACACAGCGGGTAACTAAAGTCAAACGAACGTCCTTTGGCGTCCATTGAGCGTAATTCGAGCGTTTCCCGAACTTCCATGCATATGGGTATATAAACCGATGCTTTGTAAGCAAGGTCCATTTAATTTTAAGCTACAGTAGAGAGCACCTATTATGGAAGATCCAGAAAGCAGCAGTTCGTTTTCGCGGAAAAACTCCACCAGACTATCCTCAACAGCCCGGTCCAGGATCCTGCAATCCTTTCCCTGCTTCTTTTGTCTCTTTGTCGGACCGTCCTCACTAGGGTTTGCAAGGTGTTTAGGGTCCCTAGGGGGTGTCACATGGTGCGTGACTTCGCGGACGTGCTCTTCCTCCTGCTGTTGTTTTTCCTCCAAACACATTGCTCGTGATGAAAGAGGCTTAGCTTTCTTACTAGCAGCGCTAGTTGCTGAAGTCCGCGCCCTAACTTTTTTTCTTCTCGGCGGCATGATGCTCACTGTTCTAACTCACGACAACAACTGAAGTGACTATGAACTTTCCAACGTTTTAGTGCCGGTTCCACTGTAAAAATTACACGCCAGCAAAACGCTTTTCTGTCGTTATTCACCCATTGGTCACACGCTCGTCTTACATTGACAAATCGCTCGTCACGCCCCAATGACACGTTTGCTAATGTTTTTTAGGGGTATCTTATTTGGTCGCTGTTACACGCTTTTCGTGCTTTAGACACGCTTTTCGTGCATCAGACACACGTTAAGTCATGCGTTAGAGACACGTTAATCACACGCCAGATGTGTCATCCGCGTTTGAGAACACTGAGAAATAGAACAATTTAAATGTTCAGAGGACGTTGACCAGAATGTCATGGTGTGACGGTGCCTTAAGAAATAACAAAAATATAAATTACAAGGTCAAACAGTCACCCTTGTAAAACCTTATGCTAAACAGTAGGGATACAAGTAAGGTGTAAGAATAAGATAATCATCTTTAATATCCATCCATCCATTTTCTTTGCCGCTTATCCTCACGAGGGTCGCGGAGAGTGCTGGAGCCTATCCCAGCTGTCAACGGGCAGGAGACGGGGTATACCCTGAACTGGTTTCCAGCCAACCACAGGGCACATCGAGACAAACAACCGCACTCACAATCACACCTCGGGGCAGTTTAGAGTGTCCAATTAATGTTGGATGTTTTTGGGATGTGGGAGGAAACCGGAGTGCCCGGAGGAAACCCACGCAGGCACGGGGAGAACATGGAAACTCCACACAGGCGGGTACTGGATTGAACCCCGGGACCTCAGAACTGTGAGGCCAACACTTTACCAGCTGATCCACCGTGCCACCAATCATCTTTAATATGTACCATAAAAACAAAGATACTGTGGATTTAAAAAGGACAAAATGCCAGTTCAAACGCCATTTTCTTTAATATAAAAAAGAAATTGTCCAAGAGAAATAATTTCAAAGCCTTATCCATTATTAATTTGACCTATAAACAGCACAACTCAATTGGGGGGAAAAATAAACTTTTAAGGGAACAAACATGAATTTCATGTTCATATTTTGTTTAATCCTAAGCACAGCTATCTCTGTGCTATCTATACGAAAGCAGCACACATATCTCAGTTATTTGTATTCTTTCTTTGCAATAAAAAATAATTGAGTTGTATACTATAGATTAGGGTCAGATTCATGGTGGAAAAACTTTTGAGATGATTTATCTTGGTCTCATGTTTTTATATCACAAAATCTGGCATTAGACCAGGGGTGTGTAGATTTGTAATTACATTGTAACTACTACTGTTTAAAGCAAATGATCATGAACTTTGGCAACAGGTGATATATGACATTTTCATTAAGCTTTTAAAAATACCACCCAAAAACCTGAAGAAAAAGGACAACAGAACACATTTTAGTGTGATTCTCTAATTTTGAATTCTCTGACCCCAGGAGGCAACCACTGTAGTTGAATCACAAAAAAATGATCCATCAAATTTCTCAGGGGAGGAGTGGCTGGAAAGCCAACGACGCTCTGTTGACTGCAGCCACACTTGGAATTCTTGACTCCAAACAACAAAATAAAGACAAACTTGGTCTTACCAGATGTCAGGCACACGAAAGCTTGCACGAGATGAAAGGATATGGGTTACACACAACGCGAAGACACCAGTTGCGAGGCCGTGTGGTTTGCTTTAAGCAGAAGAAGGCCAGGGGGGCCAGGGCCGGGTACGGCTGCTGCTCTTCCTCCTCAGAGACACAGTCTGGATCCCGTATGGGAGCCACAATGCGAACTTCCAGCGTGGGTCCGGCGTCCACTTCCAGCTCCGCTTCCTGCACTTCCTGCGCCATCTGAACTTGAGCGTCCTCTCTTTCGCCATTTCTATTCCTGCTACTACAACTATCAGTGCACTCCATGTGCTCCTCATCACAAAGGTCTTCGGGTTCTACATCATCCTTGAAGGATTTCAGGATGGCGAGCCTCACCTCCTCCAAGACCTCCTCCTGCTCCTGATCCTGCCCCTCCGGGCTAGCTGCATACTGAAAGTGCGCTCTCCCGTCGCCATCAGTCATGATAGAACATCAGGCCGAGCCGCTCTGAGGGGAGGTCAGAGGAGAGAGGTTAGCGAGAGGTGCATAGTGGGAGGGGTCGCACAGAGGGGAGCCGCCGAATGAGCACAAAGACGCCGCAGACCATCCCGAGAAACACAGACCAAAGCAAGATTTATGCTCTCTTTGAACATTATATCACAAATCCTTCCTTCCACAGGAATAATATTCAAATGTATGGAGAAAAGACAAATTTAGAAAGACAGCATTCATACATAATTAACCACATTATGCATGGCTTTATTTAAGATCTGTTGTAATTGAAGGTAACTCGAGCCACAGAATGCCAGTGTGGCACTGTGGGACTAGTGTGATTTTTCTCTCTCTCTTTCTCTTCCTGTTGCTATGTGATGAACAGATGGACTGCTCTGTCTCTGGTCTGGTGGGGCTTTTTGAGCCCACTCCACGCAATGGTGGCCAAGAAATGCGCAAAAAAAAAAGGAGAACGAGAGAGAGAAGAGAGAGAGAGAGTGAGAGAGAGAAAGAGGGAGCGAGCGAATGAACGTGACTCCAATCCTTAATGTTGTACAAAGTGAAAAAGCATTTAAAATTTGAAAAAGGGGAGAACTTCATTTGAAGTACGCTCCATCCCCACTCTTTGTCTCTGAGTGGCCTTTGTTTTGAGTCGTGTGAAAGAAATCCGCATCCCAAGTAGTGACTGTTCCCGATAAGCATGGCCATGATATTAAATATTTATATCTTTACATATTTACACTGTGGTAGCTAGTTAAAAGTCATCAATTGTAAATTTTAATTGGTATCAATTAATTAAGATCAATCTGGAGGAGGGAGGGTTCCACGTCATTTGTTATTAAAAGTAAACACATTAATTCAAAACGTATAAAACCATTTGTACATTGGAGCCAGATGTAAAATAAAAGTTTGTAAAATATACCTTAAGGAGACGGAATAGGAAGTTCCCATAAGCATGATCCGCGACTTTGCGTGATTCCAGCGCGCCCAGCCTTCCCCCAGCAACCCGGAGCTGTGGATGTGCTCCCCTCTTGGTCCAATAATATCCTACTTCTGCTTCTGCTCGGAGATGGAAGCTTATCCCACAGTAATTAAAAATCACAAGGCGAGAATTTCATGCAGTACTCTTCAGTGGAAACATCTACAAGTATGCGCAACCCTCCATACGCGCGTTCTTCCTGTCGGGTGTGTTGGCGCAGCGTGGAGCGGAGACGCACGCAGACTGCGTGGGCTGCTCGGCTCGGCTCCGTGGAGGATCTGAGAAGGGAGGAGGGGGGTTGAAAAAAATGTAAAAAAAAAAAAATCCTTGCCTGACTTGGGAAACCTGACATGTGACGTGACGTCCGGCTTTGGAGACGTAGCGCAGAGGAAGAGTCGTGCAGGCGTGCAAGAGAAAAGGAGAAAAGCCAACCCGGCGTGGAGGAGAGATGCGTGGGCACGCGCAAGCCACGCAGGGATTCGCACACCTCTAGGGAGTTGCCGGATAATTGCGCTGCAATCCAAAATATATTAGGATGCGGTGTAAAATTAAGTGCAGACAGTCAAACGGTGGTGGCTGGCGTGGTGAACGCACACGCCAAAAATAGTTAGCCTTTCCGCTTCCAAAGTCTGAAGCAACCCTTAGGTCACTGGACGACGCATTCCATCAAATGAGCCACAGCCGCCTCACAGTCCTGAGGTCCCAGGTTCAATCCCGGACCCACCTGTGTGGAGTTTGCATGTTCTCCCCGTGCCTGCGTGGGTTTTCTCTGGGCACTCCGGTTTCCTCCCACATCCCAAAAACATGCAACATTAATTGGACACTCTAAATTGCCCCTAGTTGTGATTGTGAGTGTGGCTGTTTGTCTCGATGTGCCCTGCGATTGGCTGGCAACCAGTTCAGAGTGTATCCCGCCTCCTGCCCCTTGAGAGCTGGGATAGGCTCCAGGACTCCCCGTGACTTTCGTGAGGATAAGTGGTGAAGAAAATGGATGGATCATCTGGGGTTAGCAACAGGAGCTGCTGTGTATTGGAGCACTGCTTGGAATTGAACCCTCGACCTCTGCACAAAAAGCAGCAGTATCCACACTACCTGAAGTTACTTTGGCTTAATTGTTTTACATTGTGGAGGTCAGGTTTACGTAAAATTGTTCACTTAGACAATTTCTTGTACATCATTTCATTTTCAGAATAGTCCATCAGTATATCTGGTCCAACTTGAGTTCGTATTGTTTCTCATGTATCCAGAACATAACGTTCAAAGTCTGACAAATGAGGAGAAGAATATGGTCATATTTTCCTCGACTCACATCTCAGACAAAGAATGATCTGAAATTGACCAAATATTTATCCAATGGCTGTTTAATTTCTATCAAGGAATTGGATAAGGAATCCCGAAACAGTTGGGGTATTTTGACGTTCATCATTTGGACCCTTAACAGTCCTGCTGTCAGAAGGACGTCTGCTGGCTTCTTCTGAATCGACACTATATAAAGAACCTTCCAGACAACACAGTCGCAAGTATACAGCTGCTCACTTCATCAACAACTTAACTGCGATCATAAGATGAGGTCTGTGAGAGAGAGAAAATGAGAGAGAGAGAGAGAGAGAGTTGGAGAAACAACTTGATTCATGATGTATTTAGTTCAAACGATTAATTAATGAGCATTGCGGAAGAACTTGACAGATGTAAATTCAACACCATCACACATCACAAAACCCCTTGCTACTATAAAAACAATCCATTTCCATATTTCTTTACTTCCTGTACGTCTTATGGCCAGGTGTTCAAATACTTATAGCAGATAAGCTTTGGGGTGACCGTGACATTGACCTTAACCTCCACCACACCAGCGGGGTTCTATTTGTGGTCCAAAGAGGAGGGCAAACAATATAAGTCAGCTGTGAAAAAATAGCCACGATAGGTATCAATTGCAGCCACTGTCTGTGTGAAACCAACACTGGAGAATTTGAAATAATAATAATAATGATAATAAAATGTGACTTTAGCAGTGGAAATGTTGAACACAGAATTCAAGAGATTTTGTAACATACTGTAGATGCCAACTAATCCCGGATGGCATAAAACAAACTCATTCTATTTAGGTCTATTACACAAAATATTTAGTTAAAAAATGTGGAAAAACTAAAGCAAGTATATTCAGAGTATTTAAACGCATTTTTGCTGAGTTTCCCTAGACGTCTTTTCGCATTAGATTTAATCCATGCGTCACTCAGCGATGAAAATAAATTTCAGGGCGAGTTTGTGGCCCCAGTGAGTCACGCCGTCTTGAAGTGGATCTTCCTCGTCGTAAAGGAATTGCAATCAAATGCGGTTCATACAGAAAAAAATGCTCCGTGTGGGGGTGCAGGCGCTCATTCTCAGCTGTGAGCACATGCAAGCGGGGCATTGACAGATGAAACCCCCTCATGTACACACCCTCTGAACACCTGTCTAACTCTCCCACCTGTCGGCCTGCCAGCTCCCAGAATTAAATGTACAAAATAGCCAGCCACGTGCTTGTTTTTGTAAGAAATTGCAATATACTATTTAAGATCTCTTATCGGTGTACAAAAAGTTGGTACACTGAGGTGGTACATTTTCAGAATTCAAACACACTTAATAAACAAAGTTTGAAATTCAAACCAGTGTCTCCCATATGAAATCACACAGGATGACAGCATGTAATGTATGATCATTTCGGCTTTATCCTAAATGAGAAGAAATAAGTCAAAGGATTAACAAAAAGTTAAGAAAAAATAAATACAATTAAAAGTTAAGTGAAGGTAGCAGCTTCATATGGAAAGCATTGCAGCGCCAGCGTCACCATACATATTGTCGCATGTTGTTAAAATTAAGGCACAGTACCTATATTATTGTTTGCAGTTTACAGTGGTTAACGTTTACCCTCCTGCAAACCTATAAGACTATTAAGAATGATAAAATGTTAGTTTAAAATCCTCGCCAAACAGTTAACATTTTATGAGTTTAACGTTGGAAGTTATTTTTTTTTATTGGAAAATTGGTTCAAAATCAGCCACCATTCTGAATCAGATTGTATTCAACATTAATGGTTGCATTGCTGCCCATTCCGCTCCACTCCTTGTGTATTTATATTGCACAATTTATTTAGATTGCTCTACAACTGACTGGTGACCAGTTCAGGATGTTGTCTGCAGATCAGCTGCCATAGCCGCCAGCGGTCCGCGACCCTGAACAGGATAAGCGGCATTGAGAATGGATGGATAGATTTATTCAGGTTACAGTAAAAACCATAACATTCCCCTCACGTGGATTTAAACATAAAAAGTTGAAAACATTTATTTGGAAGATGTGACATTTATGCCAAAGAAATAGGTTGTAATGTAGTACTGTACAGTTTTTGATACTTAAATGCTTGAATTCAATTTCATTTCCTTGAAAGCTACAATTATAACAAATACAAATTCACTACATCTATAGGTGTGCACTGATGGAATAAAAGGGATTTTTTTTCATTAAAATCAGAAATGAAATAAAGGATGCAAATTTTAAAGCCAAAAGTACATATGGTGACAAGAGGGAGGGACAAAAAGGACACAAGCCAATTAATTCAAATTTACCCTCAACGCAAAGACTAAAGACTGATCTATGAAAATCTTGCCTGTAAATGTATTTGTAGAAAATGTCTAATTTGAGTGACTTACAAGTAAAAGTTTATTTTCATGTCATAACTTTTGTAAAGATATCACGATTTGGGAAATAGATTGAAAAGGATCATTTTAAAACCAGAGGGAGATGCTATCCAAGAATAGCGTTTAGTCATTTCACGTGGGGGGCGTGGGGGGATAGTCACCTTTATGAGGAAATTTCTCTCTCTCTCTCTCTCTCTCTCTCTTCTCTCTCTCTCTCTCTCTCTCTCTATCTCTCTCTCTCTCTCTCGCTCTCTCTCTCTCTCTCTCTCTCTCTCTCTCTCTCTCTCTCTCTCTCTCTCTCTCTCTCTCTCTCTCTCTCTCACACACACACACACACACACACGCGCGCGCACACACACACGCAGACATACACGCACACACACAAACGCACGCACTATTAAATTCTTGGTACGTTTCACCACAAGTCTAAATCAAGTGGAATTAGCATGTGCATCTCACAGATAGGTAATCAATACTTCTCTATCAGCCTTCCTTCTTGCACGCTCTGTCCCGACCATCCCCCCCAGCATCCCATCCTCCAGTATCCTCCCTTCCACTTTGACTCCTACGCTTTCATCATCCAGCCTTGCTTCCTGCTTTTCTCATCGCCATGTCTCATCTGCGACCATCACGGGAGCCCACTAAGTGGGATGACTCAAGGCAGTGGGGAAGGAAGAAGGCCCGTGAAAAGGTTCACAGTTCAAAGTGCGCCCTGCAATCAAGCGGTGAAGGATGTAATCGTGGTGGGGGGGAGTCGTACAGGGGAAAAATGGGTCTGAACACGCAAAAAAAAGGAAGGAAAATCATCACCGAACAAGCTTGCTTTCTGATCTCTGCACATGTCAAAGACAGTGATGACAAACCACACAGCTATTAAGGAATCGCATTTGAGCATCATTATGAATCTGCTATACAGCACCTTAAGCTCTGATGCATATTGTTTTGTTGGATGTATATATTTTATTCAATACTCACTCACATCCGCCGACATCACTGTCGGATCTGCCTGGATCTGAGACTTTGCATGTTTTAGTTTAGGGGGCTTCCCTCGAACAGCAGCACAAGACATTCACAATATACGCAGTACATGTGCAATCTGCACAAAAGTGACATTTGTATGCACAGAGCCACTGAAATATGTATTTGATGACGATAATTGACCTCAAACTACACTGAGATGGTAATGTGGAAGAGTGCAATGAAAGTAAAATAGATAGAAAGCATGGTTCCCTAGTTCCCCTTTTTCTGTCCCTTTTTCAAGCAACATAGCAATGTAATCATTCTAATTAGGGTGAGGGGGAAATATCTTTGCAATCATAAACACAACAGGAACAGAGGAAGCAGTTACGTAATCCCACACACTCGCTCACAGTATGGAGCAACATCATGCATGGTTTTTGAAGGCAATCTGTCACTGTAGAGTTGACAGCCACGCATTAGTTTTGGTATACATCCATCCATCCATTATCTTTGCCGCTTATCCTCACAAGGGTTGCAAGAGTGCTGAAGCCGATCTCAGCTGTCAACGGGCAGGAGGCGGGGTACACCCTGGACTGGTTGGCAGCCAATCGCAGGGCACATGGAGACAGACAACAGTCACAGTCACAATCACACCTTGGGGCAATTTAGTGTCCACTTAACACTGCATGTTTTTGGGATGTGGGAGGAAACCGGAGTGCCTGGACAAAACCCACAGAGGCACGGGGAGAACATGCAAACTCCACACAGGCGAGGCTGGGATTCGAATCCTGGTCCTCAGAACTGTGATGGCAACGCTCTGACCGGTTGCGCCATGGTACCTAAAAAAAACTCCTATATGTACACTAAAAAAAAGTTTTCACACATCTGTTCAAAAGACAGGTTTTTGTGAAATAAAAGGTGAGACCAGGATAAATATTAAATTTTGCTGGCCACTAATGTCTATAAATCCTTAAACTTAAACTCAAATGATTTTTGAGAATGGAAGTAAATAAGATAATGTGGTTGCAGTAACATGCAGACCCTCATAACAAGGATGTGGTTGTGTTAATAATTAACCAATCACATTCAATCTCATGTTAAATGGGAGTAACCACACACCTGCCACCATTTCAAGATGAAGACAAAATAAAGTTCAGATCTTCTAGTGGGTTTTTTTTGCCATTGTTTGTTTTGCTTTAAAGCCAAACCCAAATACTGACAGCAATTTCAAACTGTTCATAATTCCCTCCGCCTTTTCTAAGGCCTCAGTTCCCGCTGATGTAAAACTGTGCCAAAGCATAATGCTGCCACCACCATGCTTCAGTCAAGGTAAGGTGTTTTATAGCGATTAGTTTGCATCAAGTACCTTTGCGCGCACACACACACACACACACACACACACACACAAAATAGTTCCAAACGTTGCAATGTGCTGCTAGCTGGGCAAGGTAAAACATTCAGACTTTTTTGTAGACTTCCAAATATGAAACAAAATAATCAATCTGAAAACAAATTACAGATTGAATTATATTCCACTTTTGTTTTGCCAAAGCTACATTTTTTGTTATCACGAAGGGATTTTTTTCTGCAGTACCAGTATGACCTATGTCAGAGTTACGACCGTATAGGAATATCTGATTCTTCTGTGGACTTGCATCCAGGCTGCTTTTATGTGCAGAAAATAAAAAGCCAAATGCACAAAGGAGAGTGCAGCCTGCTGGCCCCTTTGTAAAAAGCAGAAAACTTATTTTCAATACAAAGACCTGCAGGATGGAGCAAACCCTCTTACACGTGACACCACTGCCTCCCACTATCACCCACCACTGCCAGCACAGCCCACTGGCAGACTTCAATCCCGCTCATTGTGGCACAGGGAGGCTGACATCAAAATGGGGGGAGAGCGCGAGAGCTCTGGATGAATATACTGGATGGATGGATGCATGGGTGGATAGACTGAAAGGGAAACATTTTGTGTCACACAGCATCGTTTAAAAATCTGGACTATAACACACACTCCCCACTAGGGTCAATCAAACAACGATATTGGTAGAGATAGAATGTTTGGTGCAGTTCTTGTGGATCTCTACAGTGATAGAAGTCATGTGCATATACGGCTATTGTATCAGATCGCTCCCATGGTTGTTGTCGCCAAGTATGATGGTCGTTACAACTTATCAAGGTCCAGAAAGTGAGCCACATCGCCCGGGGCGCTCCGCAGGTGTTCCACCGTCGGCGTGGTCGGTTGAGCACATTTGAAGAGATGACGTGTATCGTGCTCGGCGACGTCACACAATGGCCATTTATCAACGATGTTGTTGTCGAGTCGATGCTGACAGTTGTTGAGCTTTTGACACCAGCCTGAACTGAGTTGCAATAGCATCAATCTCACGAGCCGAAGGACTTGTCTTTCGGATTCGGCTACTGGAGGCGGGTAGCCGCCCAACACGATGTTGGGTTTGCAGCCGGCGATCCCGATAGCCACTTCACATGCAGAGTGAAGCATTTCTCTTGAGACTCAAAAAGGCTACCAGACACACGAAGAAAGCGCTGATGGGTCTGTCCAGTTTGCAGCACAACACAACAGAAGCAGCACACATATCCAATTTTCACCATGCCAGGAATGTTTAGCTGCAGATGACAGAACATTAGCCATTGGGTTGCTGAAGGGGAGAGAGACCTTAAGCTCATCCACACCAGGCTGTGGGAGGAAGTCTCCTTCACATCAGAAGCACCTGGATTCACATGACTGCACTCAAAGGCCATCAAATGCTGCCAGTGTCTGAGCACCAAAGTCTGATCCTCCTGCTTGCATTAAAAAATTAATTACACTCTCAAATGGGTCTCTTCAGGTTGAACTGAGTTTAGGTAGGCTTCAGCACATTCAAGTTCAATAGCCAAATACTAAAAAGGGTGATGCCCTTGCTTATATTCAAATATTAATTACACTTTCAAATGAGTCTTTCTGAGTTGAACTTACTTTAGGTGGGTTGTCTGCGCATTCAAACGTAATGACCAACATTTTAAATTCGACAAATTCTGCCAAATCAACTATTTCTAGTATTTGGGATGTAATATTGTCTCTATGATGCCTCGGTAAACATGTGAAATAGGAAATAAAATCACATTTTAATCGTGGTCACTGGTAAAGATATCCGCTCTCTCTTTCCACAACCGAGCCAGCGTTGTCGATATTACAAAGACGTGTGCTCTTACAAGTGGGTCTTCTATGGAGGCAACCAATCAGTGGAAAAGGGGGCGGTCTTAGCCAAATATAGACAAAATAAATACAAAACTGGGTCAAACAGCTATAACTATCAGACAGGCCTTTTATGGACACTTGCATATTTAATACAGAGATTTGTTGTTGTTGTTTTAAATGAAATAAGCATTCTATACCAAGTCCAAGTTAAAGAATCTAAATATAGACACCGGTTTTCTTTAAATTGATGGATAGTGGGCGGGATCTTGCCTAAGCGTTCCAACTGATGTTGAGTTGCCTCCCCTTGTGCCTTGCTCGACGGCAAGTGTTTAGGGCCTTTGGCTGCCTGCTTTTAACAGATGAAGTAGAACCCAGGAAAGAAGACAACTTAAACACTATGAAAGCATTTTAGGACATGAATGCAACAGTTGTCGAAGTCAACAGGTAATTGCAGTTATCAGTTGTATTCTATAATTAAAAAAAACTTAAACATTTCATCTTTTAGACAGTGACAGCCAATACAGTATGTGGATCTTTAAGTTTTGCTACGTGATATGGTTGTGAAACAGTCTAAGGCTAGAGTTGGGGAAACATCCATCTAATTTCCAAGATGCTGATCCTCACAAGAGTCGTGGGAGTTCGGAGCCTATCCCAGCTAACGTTGGGCGAAAGGCGGACTACACCCTGAACTGGTCGCCAGTCAGTGATGGGGCTTATTGGGCAAACACTAGAATGATAAATCAAAACAATCAGGAGACACACACGAAAACACCTCCATGCGCTGCTGACTCATGCAGCCCTTTGAAGCCCCCCCACGCTTCCTGAAAACGTCTGTGGAGTCCTCACATACTCAGCTGTGCGACAACGTGTGTGCATACGAAGGCAGCTGTGCATTCTAATCAAAGCACATTGACCCTCTTGCCCCTACATGCGCCACAGAGCCCCGCCCGGTACCATCTCCGTCACATTATCCATTAATACCCGCTTGCTTTCCCACCATCTGGGCCAGTCACTGCTACCAGTCAAGCTATGCGTAATGCGTGTTTGTCTGTCGGCGCCAAGGTTTATTGAAATCGGAATGAGCTGCTTTGTGTTACATATACTTCCTTTTCATGAACATAAGTTTTCCAAATTTAAAAATGGTCACTGGGTAAATCTTCTCCTGCCAATTATCTGTCACGAAGCCATAAAGTACTGGATGAATCATAATATCACATCAAATTACTTGATGTCCAACTTTTTATGGAATTATATACTTATACATTATTACATCATTTCTTTGTTTTATAACAAATTGTATTGTTATCTTCAATCTACAATTCCATTAATATAATAACAATTAATTCAGTAGACACAAGCCATTAAATACATATATGTGTGGTTAAGTCTTGATTGCCTAGTGACCAGTTTAGGGTGTACGATTTCTCCTTGCTGTGACCCTGAAGACTACAGGATGAATAGTTGAAAACTTATAGGACAATGGATTTCTCATTTCAATTAATATTGGGTGAAAAATGCACCAGAACCCTGACCCACTCACCTTAACAGTGCAAAATGAATTTGCAAGTTTAAAAACCATGTCCACTTTCAGCATCTGACTTTGCACAATGTCTATCTTTAAGTTTGGTGTAATACAGTAAATTGGAGCAACACTGACAAATGAGGAGTGAACTATTTTAACTCAGAATGGGACCAAAAAGACAAACGTGACAGAAAATGAGGAAAAACGCACCCTAAATGCATATCCGGAGTGCCTAACACTGCATACCGGGGTGGGATGCATGAGCGAGTTGGTGTGTTCTGCATTGCATCACCGTTTCATTTGATGTGGTTTCAAACGAGCCCGCTGACTAAATTACCGTTCGCTGACCTGTACGTGTTCAATCACATGAGAGCAGAGGGGTTCATGTACCATTCCTGTCTCATTGTTCATCTTCCCATCTTATGTCTCTTTCCCTGTGGCACCTCAAAGTCCTAATCCCTTTCAGTCTCATTTTATTCATTTAACAGGAATGATTTCATCAATGGGTTTGTTTTGACACGTTCATCATCCAGTTTGCCCTCTAATCTAAATACCGCCTTGACAGAATAACAACATGCCGACACTTTCCTTACACTCACATGCAAGGTCTTATACTCACATTATTACACAATTCCACGCAGCCCTGATCTAGAGAAGTTCTGATGTTGGCACAGCTGGGTCACTCGACCTACGCGTCATCCAACGATAATCAATCATCACATCCATCCACCCAATCAGAGGGCTGAATCTTGGAACAGATGGAATCCAGTCACTAATCTTGGTGTATGACTTTGTTTTGAGCTTTGATTTATGGTATTTCTTTGGGAAAAAAATATTTGGGTGTAGTTATCAAAAGGATGCTGTTAAGCAGACCTCGTTTTACAACACTTGCATAATCTGTTAAAAACTAGTACTTGATTGAACTATAGCGAAACGTATGCCTAAAATAATAATGTGCAGTACAAAAATTTGGCTACCTTCTTAAGGGGTGAGAATATTTGAAATATCTGTTGCAGTCCACTTCTCTTCTATTATACCCTGAACTGATCAACAGCCAGGGAACTTATAAACAAAAAAACATTTTACATACACAGTTACACCTTAGAGTTAATTAATTAAGCTAACCAAGTTAGCCAAGATCCATAGCTCAGTGGTTTGAGCATCGGTTTTGTAAACCATCGGCCGTGACTTTGTATCTCACTGGGGCCTCCACACTTGGGAGGGCATCGGGCGTACAAACTGTGTCAAACAAATATGAGCGTTTCATCTGATATGAGACGCTATGGTGACCCCTAACAGAAGAAACCGAAAGAAACTTACTTTTAACATGTTTTTTTAAATGTGAGCGGAAGATGAAGATACTGAAAAAACTCAAGCAAACAAAAGTACAACATGCAAAGTCAGTCCACACATATTGTCCGAAGTCTGAAGCCTTGATTCGAACCTCCAACTTCAGAGGTGGATCCGCTAACTATTCATTAATTGTGGTAGTTCCACAACAATACACAAATTGCTACTAAAATACCTCTCTGATCCACTGTTGGATCTCATTATTATCTTGATAGTGCTGTGGAAAGCTTGATTCGAAGTTTCATTTTATTCATTTTAAAGGCTACAAAACCAAAAACTCGCAAGTGAGTACATCTAAATCGGAGTGCATGCAAGCACAACAACGTTCCACAATTTCAGCTCCTCTCTCAAGCAGACTTTGATGATGGACTCCCATCTCAACCACCTGAGTCACAGTTGTAGACTGGAGGGGACATTAGTTGCCCTGGGTAAAATAACCCAAGTAACAAATTTCACAGATGACATTGTTTTTATAAAGTGGTGCCAGCCTGTGTCTGAAAATTGTCCTTGACTTGGCGTGCGCTTTTAAAGGCTTATTTATACTGTCTTCACTTACTCAACTGCCTAAAGGACCACCCGACAATTCGGTGCATTCCTTTGTGCTCTTTAGCGGATGTCAGTGTGTATTTAAGTGAGCGCGCGTGTGTATGTCGAGCCATCTCGCAAGTGTCAGTTAATTTATGAGCTTGTGAGGAGCTACACAGCGCAGCTGCTGTCATATCACAGATCAAACGGCATCCCGAGACAGGAGGCAAGGAGGAAGGTAGGAGGTTGGGAGCATACGCGAGGTTGCCAGTGCACTTAGGAGCACTTAATAAAGATGTTTAGCTGATCGTCAGCTGCCTTGAATCATTGAATTTTGGAGGATGTTTCAGCCCAATTAGAAGAGGATGAGGTAAGATCTTTGGCGGATCAGTTTGCAACCACAACAAACTGTCAGAAGCCACAAGTCAGCAGACCCGGTGCGGCGCAACAAAGAAAGGATTAGAGGCTTTTAAAGGAGAGCAATCTATGCAATCAGTGGCCAAAACAATCATCGTCAATTCTCCAATTGAGCCCCATTTTAAAATGAGATACCTTCGTCTGGCAAAATATGAGGACTTTCGAGCAATGCTGTTCACAGTTTTGCAGAGGACTAGCAAAATGTTACTATTTGTGAAATTTTGTATTAATTTGTGAGCCATTCATCTACGTTCTTTTTCACCTTAAATGCACCATATCCATTTAAATTTTGGTGTACGTATTTAACTGCAGCTGCCTTATACATAAATACTCTGCAGTTCGAAGTGATTCTGCTGAGTAAATGTCATGAAGTATGCAAAATCACCACATGGTCCAGAAGCTGGAGCTTCATGAAAATTGAGTGTTAAAAAAAAAGACAAAAATGTTAATCATATTATATTTACAAAAAAAATCAACTAGCAATAAAAACAAATTGGAACCAACTTCAAATATCAGAAATTTGCATGGATTTATTCATGTTGTAAATGTAAGAATATTAAATCAAACTCCCTGCTCTGAGTTAAATTTGGTGCAACATCCCATTATTTTCCTGACCATTAATTTCCTCTAATCTCCCAGCTGCGGGTGATGCAGCCCCTTGTAATCCAATTGGTGCATCATTTGCTAATTCTCCCAAAGAGCATTGATCCAGATGGCGTGAAAATTCAGTGGAGAGCATGGCCTGCTCATAACGTTGTTTAATGTTTAGACAAACAACCATTTTCAATCACATTTGCTGTTTGGCGATCCTTTATCAGTGTATGAGCTAGCTCGATATAGAGGGTTTATTACATATGTCAGGTAAAGTAAATCAGAGTTGAAAGCAGCACAGTGTGAAGCTCTTGGATCTCATATCATCCACAAATGTTGCTGACTGGAGCCAAATGGACTCTTCTTGTTTGTTGAAAAATTATCTATCTATCTATCTATCTATCTATCTATCTATCTATCTATCTATCTATCATCTATCTATCTATCTATCTATCTATCTATCTATCTATCTATCTATCTATCTATCTATCTATCTATAAACCATAACCTATTGAATCAAATGGAGAGTTTTTCCCGCTCAGTAAAGCACTTAATTGCTTTGAACTAGATGCAGATAAAATAATCATAATAATGTTTGAAATGGGTGACTGGGTATGTTATACTGGATCATCACTTGATGACTTTCCAGATGATGTGAAAGGCCGCAGCAAAGCCAAAGGGAATGAAAAGATGGGGACATGAGAGTGATTGAGGCGTGTGCAAGCTGTCAGAAAGTGTGTCAAGACAAAAGTGTGACTTCCCGAAAGTTGTGGAAAGCAAAGGAGGGTGAGTCAGAGGATAAGAGGAAAGCTTAAGGTTTACAAAAACTGTCAGACTGTGTCCTCCCTTGACAAAAATTCCAGTTAGGTTGTAAATGTAAGCGGCAAAGTGACATTTGACAGCTGAAGACTTTATGGTTAACCAATGCTATGGATGGGGCTTCATAAAAGTGGTGAAATGGCACAGGTGCAAAGTCAAAATCAGTTATGAGCCATACTTGAGACCATGACAAGATTAGAGACAAGGGTACTTTCTGGGAAAAAAAAAAAGTCATGCATTGATTAGTGGCAGACAATTCCAAATATCTCAAGGAAGAGATTTTCATTTGTCTTCCGAAAATATACTTTATACATGGTGACAGACATTTTGGCTGTTGTCTTGATGATTATATGCATTATGGACCATTTTTTGTACATAACTTGATTACAATTAACAGTCACAAGTTTAAAAAAAATCTATTCTGCTGGTAATAATAATAATAATAATAAGCAATAAGTATTTACAGCCATCTCTGACTTTTCAATGAATTTGTTTGATGACAAGTCAAGAAGTAGATTTGCATCTTAAAAGTTGTGCATTGTGATTTAGGATTTGGGGGATTAAAAGAATGCTGGTGCAGGAATTATTATTGGAGTTTGGGTTATTCATAGTAGAGGCAGCTCTTTCACTCTAACTGTCAGATTCTTTTACTTACATACATAGCGATGGATAAATAACTTCTTCTTTAGTGTGCATTCCTCTCCATTACATGTGGATATGAACACAAATGAACACACACAACACAACAACAACAACAACACAAAGCCTTCACCCAAAAGTCACGGATGGGAGATGTCGGGTTTCAGGGCGACCTGTCATTGAACCTCCAGCTTCTATTTACACTACATGCCTGTGAAGATGCCATCAGACAGGTGTCAATAATAAATGAACTGCAATTAACGCTCTGTGTGTGTGTGTGTGTTTGTATTTATCCCCCTACAGATTGCATGATGAAATATTGTGTGTGAAAAGTGTCCTCTGCATAGGATGATGATAAAATCTCTCGGAATGTATTTGCCTTGCCTTGACACCACACTCTCTTCGATCTCGCTAATTGAATTGTGTGACCGTGCATTTGTGCGCACGTAATGGAATATAAAAAATTATTTGAGCTACTGTAGTATACATAGATGCAGAAAACTATTTTGATCACAAAATCAAAACGCTACAATTGGCCATAATTCCAGCTGGATGTAAAAGGACATTCTGATGTTCTTTTTTCCAAAAATATGAATTACAGTTTGCAAAATTCAGAGAAATAACATTAGCGGCAGTACTACTACTTTTTAGAAGTCTGCATACTCGTATGCACACTCAGGTCACAGGTAAAGGTCAGGTCTCTGGATGAATTATTGATGCTATGAGTGATCTAGCTCCAGCTTGGGGGAGGGGCTGCTTTATGTTGATAATTATTTGACACCTCTTCTGTGCAGGAGAAGACAAATTTTATATCTATTATATATATCTATATATATATCTATCTATATATATATAAATATCTTTCAAGGATTGTTCTAATTAAAGTCTTCCAAAAATAATCACTTATGGTATTTGTTGTATCATGTGGAATTCAAATCAAATCATAATCTTAAACTGTGGCAATCATTTTTATTACTTAAAAAACAATGGGTTTCTTTTTCTAGTTAAGAAATACAATGTGTGTCAAAAAAAAATAAATCACATTTTCAGGAGCATTTACAAAAATGAAATGGAAAAACACTACAAAGGAACAGCTCTCTTTTCACAACAATTGCTTTATGTTACACTTTTAATTGCACTTTATGACCAACCAATATTTCCAAAAACAATATTGTTTATGCTCCTCTAAGGTGGTAACAATGTGTAGCAAGGTAAAACAACATTTTTACACAAAGCGTGTACAGGACTACATTTACCTGGCAAATCTGGACACCAAATTTTGACATTCACACATAAACCAGACTAAGTTCAGTGAAAATATGTATTGTGCAAATTTCGGAATGCTGACAACAAACAAAACAACAACATTAATCAATAGTTCTCTATTATGGTTTGGCAAGTTGCTTCAAGAACCGCCCGAGTTGCACAATATCGAACTAAAGACCTGAACTTGACAAGCCAGAATAGTATTAGATAATTTTGTTCAGTCCCCCAAAAATTTTTCTAGGATTAGTTAACACATCGGCACGCGTAGTCTCTAAAACTAAGAATTAAAGCCATTGATTTGTCACCCGGCCAATGGAAGTCAATATGGACAACTTTATGACAAAACATCTCCATACATCACTGTCATGAGACCAGGAAATCTGTTCTTTGTTCTTCCTGCTGTCTGTGACGCGTTATGTAACCTGGCCTTTCCTTACGTAAGTGTCATTAGTCAGCTGACAAACTCAAACACTTCAGTGCATCACATCGGCTGTTTGATGTTGCTATATTTGTATTCATTCAAATTGACTTGTTAACCGTCGTATCATTCGTGGTTATGAAGGACTAGTAGGTAAATGTGGGGTAATTACATGAGGATAAACTTGTAATTCTACCCCAATAGTTGTATGTTTAAAAAAAAAGTTCATTTTACACTCAAAAATGAGAAATACATATCAAGATGAGGATTATTTTTGCATTTATTCATTTTCCAAGACGCTTATCCTCACAAGTGTCGCAGGATTGCCAATCCCAGCCATCAAAGGGCAAGAGACGGGGCTACACCCTGAACTGCTGGCCAGCCAATTGCAGGTATACCAACGTTAAACTTTATCATTTTCACAGAGAATCAAGTAGTTCATGTTTTGACATTCACCATCAATATGCTAATTAAAAATGTGTTGTGCGTGGATTGATATAAAAAGGTACATATTTGATTATATTACTCAATTAGTAAGTGGGAGATTAGGGGTGAGGGAGCGAGAACATTTATTCTACTACATTTATAGTTGGAGTTATCTTAGCTTTATAGTTATCTCTCTATGTCTCTCTCTCTCTCTCTCTCTCTCTCTCTCTCTCTCTCTCTCTCTCTCTATCTTTCTATCTCTCACAGTCTCTCATGTGCGCCCCAATCACTTTGTAAAGCTCTGAAGATTCACTGCAATGTTTAACAATCTTTGGGTTATGACAATCGTGCACGGACGCATGCACGTGCACACATGCGCGCGCACAAACACACGCACACACAAAATACAATTTTAATTGCAGGATGTAGAAAGGGGGCTGGTTATTGAGAATCATGTAAAAATTTAGACAGTTGTAATCATATTTACAATGACAGACAAAATCTTTTGTCGCTTCCGTCCATTAAGCATAATTGCATTTGCTTATTGACAACATGGAGACTTGATAAAATAAATTGTGCCGAGGAAATCAAATTATAATTTTGCAGTTACAAGTTTGAAGTATATTAATTTTTTATGGGTGGAACGAAAGACAATTGGTTAGCACATCTGCCTCACTGTTCTGAGGATCGGGGCTCAAATCCGGGCCTAAACTGTGTGGGGTTTTCATGTTCTCCCCGTGCCGACGTGACTTTTTGTCTGGCCACTCCTGTTTCCTCCCAAATCCCAAAAACTGTGTGATCGGATGATTGAAGACTAAATTGCCTGTAGGTGTGAATGACAATGTGAAACGTTGTTTGTTTCTATGTGGCCAGCGATTGCCTTGGTGGACCCCGCCTCTAACCCAACGATAGCTGGAATAGGCTCCAGCACCCGAGTGAGGAGAAGCGGGACAGAAAATGGATAGATGGATGGATTTATTTTTGTTTTTAGATTGCACCTCCATTAAACGAGGGAGGAGTGTAATTGCAGGCAAAATATATTGCAAAAAATCATTTTGTGGTTAATTTACTTGATAAAATTATTCAAACGAGTACATGAAAAAAAGCCAAACTGCCTTATCATGAAATTTGAAACGTTAGGTCTGGATATTTTTATCCTTGTAGTAATGACAACTAAAATATTCCCTCTGTCTTATTGTGCCCGTGTAAATTTTTACTACTTATTTCATCGGCCACTGAAAATCAAATAATTGAATTTGCTAATTCAGAATATCTGGGCTAAAACACCAACTAATGTTACATGTTTTGAATGAGCTGCACATTGCCTTTATATTTAATTCATGATGTTCCATCACAGAGTCTGGAATTAAGCACCCTCTAATGAATATGGATAGAGGCACTTTCCACACACCCACACACACACGCACACACATACTGTACACACAAATGGCAGCCAACTACTCAGTAAGGTATTAGAACCCTAAATGATCGAAAGTGCACCATTGGGGCTCCTTTTTTCGTCTGGTTGGTGTTTCTGTTCAATCTTGTCATCACAGTTTACATTTCTGGCAGCTTAAGCAAAATATTTCTGCCTTTTGGTGCAGTGGGCCAGACACTCAAGGCTATACTGTACACTCAAATCTACAATCAATTCAGAGATATTTCTTTTTTTCCAAATTGACTTCAGTAAGGCTGGGCGCGTGACAACAGGAGGCAGTTTGTATAGAATGTGACAATTTAATCACAAGAAAAGTGGATTACAAACCTGAACTAATGGAACTGTACTCATCATTACTGCGCATGCCCACGCAGAGACCCACTAAAGTTCTGTTGCAACACAAGCCACAAAAATCTGTGTCGTGACACGAAAATACTGCTGCAATTTAGTTCTGTAATGTGAATTCAGGCACGGTGGATCAGCTGGTAAGCATTGGCCTCACAGTTCTGAGGACCCGGGTACGATCCCGGCCCCGCCTGTGTGAAGTTCGCATGTTCTGCCTGCGTGGGTGGGTTTTCTCCGAGCACTCCGGTTTTCTCCCTCATCCCAAAAACATGCATTAATTGGACACTCTAAATTGCCCATTGGTGTGAATGTGAGGGTGACTGTTGTCTGTTTCAATGAGCCCTGCGATTGGCAGGCAACCAGTTTAGGGTGTACCCCCTTGCCCGTTGACAGCTGGGATAGGCTCCAGCACTTCCCGTCATCCTCGTGAGGATAAGCGGCAAAAGAAAATGGATGGACGGATGTGAATTCAGTTACAGCATGCATTTAAAAAAAAACTTTCGTTAATTAAAAGGTAATTCATGTACAAAAAAAGGTTATTTACTTCAAAATAAAATGCAGTACTTTCCATCTGACATAACATGATATTGCATTTGCATGACAACACGTGTAGTCTTGTAGTTTCAATACCTAACTGGTATCATCACACAACAGAAGAATGCAAATAAGTTAGCACAATTCATCCCCCTGGGGACTTACAGCATAGCACCGAAAGTGCGAGACGAAAAGAAAAAAAGTTCTGTCGTACGCAAATTGTCCTGGAGGAACATGAGAAAAAGCTCATCCTGCTGGCCAGGTGACCCCCTCTATCTCATCCTTTTACACCATTCTTATTTCCTTGTCACTTTCCTTGACATCACTTCATCTCAACGCATCCCAACAGGTTTTGAGGTGTGAAGAGTAATGTTAGTGCCAAGAATGAAACCCTGCACGGGTTGTATGAGTCACACTGCAAGAACAAGATGTGAAGCATCCGATGGGAGCAAACGGGCTGCCTGCTTTACCTAAAAAAAAAAAAAAAAAAAATGTATGTTGCATCGATGATTAGACTTGCAAATGACGGCACACCACCAGTTCTGCTTGACAAATAAATTGAATGTAATCTGTTGTGACTGAATGTTTATACTGTACACAGTACCATAGTTCATTTATGCAGGAGTTATGAATGAGTGGGCTGACAGTGAAAGTATTGCGATACCCATCTCAGCCACCACCCCAAACCCCTTTTGGGCTATTTCCGCTTCCAACTTTGTGAGAGCCTCATCACCATAAAGTTTCGGAGGAATTGGACAGATCATTCATCTAATTTCTGTACCGCTCATCCTCACTAGTCGCGGGGATGCTGGAGCTCAGTGGTTTTAAAAAAGGGAAGTAGGGGGTACGGAGTTATGACAGTGGTGAGGGACGCAGGGTGACCATCAGCTATCATGAAAGTACTCTTTCTCCTTCACTCTTAAGTCCCTTCGATTCTATCACACCGAAACGAAAAAGGTAAACGATACACATTCATGCTGCTTGAAGTTTATGCATTTTTTTATTGTTTAAATACAGAGTATACATCTTTTTACATAAATAGGAATTCAACTAGGTAGTCACTATTTTGAGGTTGGGAGCCGATCATTGGAATAAAAAAAAAGTTTGAGATTGAACAAATTGCACTTCGAACACTTCACGAGAACTAATAATATTCAAACTGTGAGGTTCCACTATACTATGGCTGTTTTGATATGTGAAAAATATCAAAATAAACACTATGCTGCACTGCAATATGATTCTAATCGTGTTTATTCAAATGCAGTCTTCTCATAAAAATGTGCACATCTTGTCCCTGTCCACTCCCGGAATTACTGTCCATCCGCAGCATATTAAAGACGACAAACCAGATGCGCACAACAGTAGGTGAGCGCATCAACCTAATAAGAGAAAACATTCCCCTGCCCCCCTCCCAGATTCCACCACTTGTTGATTATTGTTCAAAGGGAATGATAATTGTGCACGTGTTACTCATATACAGCATACCCATTAGATAACATCCTACCCGCTGATGGCGGCACCAATGTAACATGACAGGAGCATGTCATATCACATTAGGCAGATGTAAACTGAGTTCTGCAGCATCTGTTATTATTGTTAATTTTCCAGCGACCGACTTTCCTTGCTTGGTGAATAAAGGATTTCTGCGCATTCCTTTAACTAGGCCACAGGGGAGAATGAGCACACTGTTCGATTGTAAAGATTTTCAAATTTGTTGGGGGCAAAGAATGTGCGAGAAAAAGAGGAAAAAATGCAAAAAGTATCAAAGCAGAATTGAAAGCTATTACTGACGTTAAGAAAGAAAATTAAATCTATATTTTGCCATACAGTAATACTGATTTGCAGTCTTATTTTGTGCCCCATTGATGGAAAAAAAAAACCCTTCCTGTCTCTCTTCAATGTGCCTCCCTCATAGGAATCCATAGGAGTACGCAGTACACACACACGGAACGATGGACATGGACACACACAAACACACACTAGATTCAAGTTGTGATGTCATTCAAGCAAGGTGGTGGCACTGAGGGGCGAGCGTGTGGAAGTGTTAAGGTGGTCCGCGAGCAACACTGTATTTTCAATGATCACACAAGAGAGGAAGTCAAGAGGACGGAAGGGAGAGAGGGGGTGATTTTGTTGCTATGCAACCAGACTGCGCTGTTTGCCAGCATAACCACGCACATTTTGCAAGGAGTGGATGGTTATATTTCTATCCACAGCACAGAGACAGACAGTCCCTGCGAGAACAGGACCTGGAGATGAATAGAAGGAGCAAAAACGCAAACCTTCAATTCAGCAAAGTCATCGTTCACATGACCCACCAGGACAAAAGATGGAAAAGCTTTGTTCTTAGAGGAAAAATCTAATCTACTGCATTATCTACTTGTATCTCGTTGTCAGTAAGAGGAGCATCAAAGCACCTTTGTGCAGTAACTCCACACTCATCTTCTGTGTGTCAATTACGGGCACAACTAAATTACTATCACTGTCATTGCTGAACATTATTTAATGATCTATCCCAGCCTGATTCATCCACTATTTTATTATTTATACCATCATTTGACAATAATGACTACACAACCAGGGGCATAATAGCCATTAGGAGATTTGGGAGTTTTTTGTACTGGAAATAAACATCCATCCATTTTTTATGTGGCTTCATATCTCGGGTGTGCTGGGGCCAGTCTCAATTGACTTGGGGTGAGAGGTGAGGTACACCCTGGACTGGATATATGACTGCCAACAAAGTTATTAAAAAAAAAAAAAAAAAAAAACTTGGCTTTATGGGGAGAAAGAAGACGGCTGAGAGACAACACGTAATATGTGGATCAATTTTGCTTTTTCACGGACTATGTCAGACTACTGCGGTGAAATCTTGTATACCGATACTACCGCATCCCGTTTTTTATGATCAGTGGGCTTTATCTGGTCAACTCAAATGCACCCGAATACGCTCGTTACCGTGGGGATGAAGACACAAGTAGATCTCGCCGACTGTAATATAAGAAGAAAATAGTGTTGGTGTTCTGTCTGTCGCTATGCCTCACTGGCACAAATTGATGAACAAATATACATTATTTTAAATTGGTACTGATACCTGGGGTAAAACATGGTCACTGCTCGCTTGTTGGAATTTTCACAAATTATCTAATTTTGACTGCGCTTCACTGACAACATTTTGCAGGCGGGTTTGCATGTGCCTTTCTGATTCTAAAAAAAAAAATAAAATAAAATGCAGCGTCAGCCGCTGCTAATCACGCATAAGCCATGTGGACGTGGCCCACTCGGATAACAAATCTACAAATAAACAAAACTGACACATTCTTAACACACTCACGTTATAACAAACAATATATTTTCTCGATATTGAATGACTTTGGTGCTTCTACAGGCTGTGTGTGTGTGTAGCTGGCATGGAAATCAAAACACAGCACGAAGGAAAACATTTTTCAATTAGGGCACACTTGGCATGCAGTAGGCGCCAACCTCATGCACACAAGCCCAGCACACCAAATGAATGGACTAAAAGACTGACGACACTGAGCCGTGCGAAGTTACTGTAAGTGCATCTTTCCAGCAATACTACGATGATTATGCTAGATCTCGTTAGATCCTACAAAGGAATGTAAAAGTTTGGGTGGGGGGGGGGTACAATTAAGAGACCACTGGGGTCCCGTACCCTTGGCCGAATGCAAAGGTGATTTGAGTTGCTGGCGTAAGGTGACCATTTAACTTTTTAACATTTGTAAATGTCACAGGAAATAAAGCAATTTTAACGTCATAATAACCAAATCCTCAGGCATTCGCTTGCTCCATCACTAGTTTGAATATTTTTCTTGGTCTTACTTTTAGAAGTCAAAAAGTGACAAAATGCCAAAGAAAAAACAAAATGCCTCCAAAATTAATCCTTAATGCTTGTTATATTTATGAGCTTCAAGGGATTTGCTCATGTTTGTCAACAGTTTTGTGAGAATTTAGATGGATATTTTTCCTCATAATTGTAGTTGAATTTCAAACTGTGCAAGTTTCGTGACATGCAACTTTCCTTCAGATTTCACTTGATTTCCAATATGACAAATAAAATGCCTGACAATGACTGTACTGTCTAAAAAAAGTTTTTCTCCCCACCTCTTACAGAGCTATGGCACAGATTCAGAATACATGATTTTTTTTTTAATGCTGCCTCTCATTCTCCCGAAGACATGCAAAAAGAGTGTTAAGGGAGTATTTGCAGACAATGACACTCTGTCGATGAAAGAAATAGCAGATAAGGGAGTCATAATTTCCATTTAATCGCTTTGCTGGTTTTCAAAGTGCTCGGTGCCAAGTTCCCATGTAGTCTTAATTCTGATGGTGGTGTCTTGCTTCCCTGACCTATAAAGTGGATGTCTGCTAACTGTTATTATTGTTATTAGTATTATCTTAGGGGCCTTCACCTCTTCCATTGTTTTTGATTAATTGTGTCTCTTTGCCTTTTGCCTCATTACCCAGTTCTTCTTCTGCCTTCATCTTGGGCCTCCACTTGCACTCTTGGAGTTTTAACCTTCCTGTACAACCACCCACAATACTTCTCATCCACACACACACACGCACACATGCACATTCCCCCTACCTCTGTCGTTGGTCTTCAAAGCAGCAATCTCAAGTCTGTTGCAGTGCCTACGTTTTTCAAATAAAGACTTTATTGCCGCTGAGACCATCCCTGTTGCTCTCTAACCAAACCATGCATGAATACTTATGCATGACTTTAGATTTTTTACTTTTACACAATACAAACTAAAACATACACAAACTTGTAGTTTCTCCAGGAGTTTGATCATTGCAATTACCTATGTAGGGTTGCTTAGGGTTATTAGAATTGCACGATATTGGAAAAAAAAATAAGATTTATCTTAGACCTGAGATATATTGCAATATGAAATAATACAAGATCAGTGATGGGAAGTTGATTTTCTCCATAAACCAGTGAAAAGTCCAGTTCATCATTACCAAAATGAACTATTTTACTTCATTTTCTCTGGGTCAAGAATGAATAAGTTCTTTTTTTTTTTTAATGTGTTGATGATGGTGTATTAGTTGTAAAATACTGGCATTTCATTTCCCCATTGTTGCTACACATTCTGTCGGCAGCTGCAGCTTTCACTCTCTTATCTCAAAAACATAAGGGAAAATTTGTTGTTTGAATGGCGTTTTTGTAAATGAGGAATGATAACAAAAACAGAACGTTTGCCCTTACTGGGCAAACAAAAAACATTCAACAGTATGACAGGAAGGAATCACTCACAACTTTTGCTGACTATATTAAAATAATGATAAACAACATTACAAAACAAAATTCCATATTATAATGTGTTCATGCAGTGTTTTGACAAACACGTCACTCTGCTAGTCAGTTTTAGTATTTCAATGATTCACTGTAAAGTACAGTACACCAACATCGCAGCAGACCGTGCAATGTGACTATTGCATACACACAGATTATGATGACAATGTGCAAACAAAATACCAGGCCTCATAAATATGTATGATGCCGAGACAAGGGTAAAAGTTATGGAAGCTAACGTCAATAGCATTCTACAGACGCAGCTTTTACCTTTTTAGAATCTGGTTGAGCATGAATCTAGAACCAGAAATGAAGACAAAAATCTATCACAGAGCCAAAATTTATTAATCAAGAAATTTAAAAAATAAAACAACCATGTTTCAACAAAGCAATAAAGTTCAATTTAGTGTAGTTTATTGTTCAAGTTTCCAACTTCATTTTTTAAAACCAACAAGGGAAACTTGATACCTAAAGATGCTAATTGCCAATAATTTTCCCCATTTGTATTAATCAGTCAGATTGTCCACTTCTAGGCGGAGGACAACATCATGTTCCCTCCCCATTTCCACAAAACAACCATTGATAATGCATCACTCTCTTTTCCACTTTGCATTACCCCACAAGCCATTTGAGTCAAGTTACAGTAAATGTAAAGTTGCCCAAAAAAAAAAAAATCTCAGGCACTTCTCAGTCAGTTGTGCGCTAATGGAACAGTTAATAACATCAAGGAGATGAAAATCGGTCAAATAACTACATTGTTACAGGAAAGAACTCATCACAAGGGAGCGCTCTCCCTCCCTCCTCTCATTTTCAGACGCTTCCTCACTCACCCACTCCAATTTTTTTTTTATCATTCTTTCTTACATTATTGATTGGTGGTTCAGAAAACCTCTCAAATCCCCAAGAGTTGCCCCGCCCAACCCGAATGAGTCTGTCTGCATTCTTGGAAGAGCCTCAGCTTTTGCTAAGTGGGACTTCGGGACCTACTTTTCTACACTGACATCAGTGGTTGGCATGTTCATAAACGGTGACCCTGTCGTCTGGGCGACGGCCATTATATTGTCACGAAAGCACTCAGGCTAATGGTAGTGGAGCCATATTAATGATCATGCCCTTTTCCTCATCCCCACGCCCATTTCTTTTACCTCCTTTCTTAGAAGTACACGCAGATATGCATAGTGCATTGCTAATGGGCCTCAGTAACAAATTGCATCTTCTTGTTTAGACGCCAGCCGTAAATCGATGACATTTTACCTGGCCTGCTTTGTTTTGCTTTTTGCAGCCACGAGCGGACAATTATTCAGAGTCGCTGCGGCTGTGTTTACCCGAGTCATTTCATCCCTTAATTAAAGTTTTATTGGAGGCATTTATTGTCTCTTAGACAATGTTTTACTGGGCATGCTCTGTAGAATCAGACACAAATGCGCACATTCATGCATACATACAGAAGATTGAAATCATCAGTAGTCGTAACAGGGTTGACTTTCAACGGCTTGAAACCACGGACTAAAGAAAATAAAGAGCTGCTGTAGTAGTGTGTGTGTGGGGAGGGGTTGTACACACACACACACACACAACACACACACACACACACACACACACACACACACACACAGAGTATACATTTGTGGTGTTCCAGTAGCCTAATGGATAAGGCATCAGCCTCTGGAGCTGGGAAGTGTGAGTTCCAAGAAGAATTATGAGGAAGAACAACCATCAAAAAGTTACACTAATGGGAGCAGCTTGGAAAGATGGATGATTACTGTCTCGATAATTGTTTGCGAGGGCAGCCATTAACTAAAATTGGATAGAAATTGTGGTGTTTGGGCTGGCGGTTTATATGACAGAATAATGTCAATTGTAAACATTTCAGTTATTGTTTGCGATACAGTTGTTGTTTTCAGTTTTTTTTTTTTTTTTTTAAGATGTGTGATAACTGGTTGATTTGACAATGCTTTCAACTGTGTGTGAAACAATGAAAAATAGTTTTTAAAAGATTCTTCAGTGAAGCCAAATGTACGCAAATGTATTCTTGAGGAAGATATTGATATTTGAAGACAATAAGGCTCTTGTTGATGTTGATGCTGTTTTATCAATCCATAGTTCCATACTGTAAACTACAGAATATTTATGGACGTATTCTTTTCCTCCCCCACGTTGTCATGTATGGCCATGCAGTGGTTGTTTCAGAAATACTCAGAGCATGACAACACTGTCTACCAAATAGAACAGATTTCACCAAACAGTTGAAAACACATGGCTGATGGTATTCTTCAGCTTCCTCTGTGTGAACACATTTTGAGAAACTCTCTTTATAGCCTAACGTCCGACAATAAATAACCCCAGCAGCCATCACAAAACATAAACATTTGTAAAGAAATACACACAAAAAAGAAAATATTTTAAATAGAATAAAATCAAAAAGAACTTTATTGTGACGGTCACAGAAACAAGGAATATCAATTAGGCATCTCACCATTTGAAGAGTAAAACAAACATGTTATTGTCAATGACATTTATTGTATTTACAGAACACACTTAACATTGAAAATTTCCATATTATGGTATGTTAGTAGTGCAATTATCTACACTTATGTACTGCAGAATTTATCTGAAAAATGTAATCTATGACATGTACCAAACGTGAACAGAAATATCCATCCATCCATCCAATCATCCGTTTTCTTAGCTGCTTATCCTCACAAGGGTCACAGGGAGTACCGGAGCTGTCAACAGGAAGGAGGCAGGGTAGACCCTGAACTGGTTGCCAGCCAATCGCAGGGCACATCAAGATAAACAGCCGCACTCACAATCGCAAATAGGGGCAATTTAGAGTTTCCAATTACTGTTGGATGTTTTTGGGATGTGGGAGGAAACCGGAGTGCCCGGAGGAAACCCATGCAGGCATGAGGAGAACATGCAAACTCCACACGGGTGGGTCCGGGATTGAACCCGGGACCTCAGAACTGAGAGGCCAATGCTTTCCAGCTGATTCACTGTGCCGCCATAAATAATACATTAAGAGCATAAATACTTTTAAGTACAGAATCAAAATTTGAACGGAAATCTTTAAAAACTATTTAATTTTTTGGTTCAGTCTCATGTTGTTTTTGTTCCTAATCCTCTAAAAGGAACATGAGAACTACATTTTGTGTCGGTCGTCATTTTCGCACTGAGCTTGTCGTTGTGGAGTGTTGAAGAGACGGTTGCCATGTCGCGGCCCTGTGAAGGGAAAGGCGTCTGGTTATTTATGACGTCGATCTTGTGTGTTTAGTAAGCTCAAGGTCAAAGAGAGGATATTCATGGGAAATCACGCTGATGAAATACTGCATCACGTGAGCGATGAGGGTACGTCTTAACTGCATGGAAAGAAAAAGTCACAGTATACCCAGAAGCGACATTATTACTAAATGTGACTTAGCTGTCTAATAATTCTTTCTAATCATTCATAAAATGCATGACATTGTACTGAAGTGAATTTTTCACTGTCTGATGGTAAACTACTGATACGAGAGCTCATTATAGTGAGCTCTGTAACAACTCAGAACATGGCTCATACTGTATTTATGTTGATTAAAACCTGCCTGTCGTGAGTATGAATAGCAATAATTATGCATCACTTACATTTATGTGCTTTGAGGTCCGTTGCGCCGTCTTGTAAGCAAGCTCTTCGCCTGTCAGGGAAGGTGGGGTCCCATTGACCTGAAGAAATGGGATACCCCCTCGTTCTTGTGCACAGCCACAACCAAGAGCAAACACAGGGGAAGGGATAAGGAATAGATTGGCCCCTATACCCATTTTACTATTGTTATGAAAATCACATTCTAATTTTTCTTCTCATTTTTTTCAATGAACCAACATCATTATCATATTCGTCCATCATTGGTGAATTTAATATTACAGGCTGACTTTAAGACACACTCTATGTAGGAATATATAAATTAGATCTCCTCCAAGCCCTTCCGCATAATCTCGGCTTTGAGTTCCTCCTCCTTTATGACACTTTCCACCAGATGCATTTTAAAGCAATGGCATCCACCCTTTTTCCACCCTGCAAGGTTCCCCATATCTCAATCATCTTCTCTCGGCTGAAGGACAACTGAGGTTAAAAAGATGTGTGCTAACGTTCAGGAAAGCGCAGCTCTCTAACATGCCATCTCTGGCACGATCTGGGTTTTCGAGGTCTTGCTTATATTCAGTTTTGTTTCATGACGTCCTTTCTTGTGACCCATGTTCATGTCTTATTTTGCCCCCGAGGTTTTCATTTCCAGCTATTCTCGTTAGCCCAGTTCCTTGTATCTACCAATCAGCTCCCTCCAGCCACTTATCTTGTCCATGTGTGCCTCGTTGTCTCGTCACTTAGCTTGTATTTACATTGCTTCTCTGATTTCTTTCACTCCCGGTCTGTTCAATGATGCTGCTGTCATGTGGTGAATATTGTTTATTAATATCTCCGTTATTTTTATTCTTGATTTTTCCAGGATACTGGTTTGTTATGGGGGGGTTGTAAATAAATATTTTTGCAACACTTGTAAACTCACACTTTGCCTCCCTACACCTGCGTCCACACCTTTTGCAAGAAACTTTACAATACACAAACTTGCATACTTGGAAAAGAGAGACTATACTGTATTTTTTTGTATTAATAATTCTAATCATGCTATAGCAATAAATATTCACTTAAAACAATTCTGATTAGATGATGGAACAAACTAAACAAGAATTTGTCAGTACATATACTGTAGTTCCTTCTAAGGAAAAAACACAATCAAACTTGTCTAGATCCTTGAAGACTATTCTAAAACCCGAACAATTTCATTGATCTATCCATCTATTTTCCAGGCTGCTTATCCTCACTAGGGCGTACTGGGGCCTATCCGAGCCATCTTTGGGGAAGAGGCGGAGTACCTCCTGAACTGGTCACCAGCCAATCACAGGGAACATATAAACAAACAACCATCCATACTCACGTCCTCCGATACGGGCAATTTAGTCTTCAATCAAACCATCACCTATATTTTTTGGGATGTGGGAGGAAATTGGAAAGCCCGAAGAAAAACGACACAGCCACGGGGAGAACATGCAAATGCCCCACTGGCGAGGCTGAATTTGAACCAGAGTCCTCAGAATTGTGAGGCATATGTGCTCCCCGGTCTTCCACCGTGCCAGCTACCCTAACGACTTCAGAACAATAATCTGGCATTTTCTTGCCGTCGTATATTGTTTTCATGTTTGTGGTACGTGTTTTGTCAAGACTCCTCCTACTGCTGATTCAAAATAATATAGTGCTGACTCACGTATGTTTAAAATTGAATCTCAGACGCAAGTCTCATGTGAACAAGCTGGCTGACTCGCGTCGTCCATGTTCTCCCATAGAAATCCAAAGCAATATTCAGAGCAGCAGAAGAGAACGCCACAGCCTGAAATGAAACATTATGTTCTGGACAGATGGGCTCCTGGGAACCGAGAGTACTCAGAAACTGAGTCTGAGAGGGGCACAACATGTAGGAACAAAGTAGGGGATTCGGTGAAAAAATATCTGGTGTCTCTCCCAAAGGACATACAGTATTGTAACAGATTTTTTTTTTTTTTTTAACTTGACCATAAAAAAGGATCTCACACACACTGGTCAACAGTACATATTCGCCACCAAACATATAGAGCAAGCAACTACACAATTGAGTTTAGATTTATGATATTAGTGTGCAGACAGTTAAACCATTTGTTTACATGAATATATTATGTGAATTTATTCATACGAACTGATTATTTTGGCTACAATACCGAGCTGCATGAAAAAATTCAGAGTGGTGGTGTGCAACTTGACCACTGTGATATAGAAACAATATTTCCGAGTAGAAATGCTGTGTTATAAGTGATCACAATGCACGATATATCCCACAAAGTGTCATCCCATTGTTTGATACACTTAAGACAACAAAAGCAGTTTTAATACTACATTCTTTTAAAGGACATTCTGTCCATGGGAGATCACAAAAAAATTCATCTGTCATTTATAGTCTGTGTTGAGACATCCAGTCCCAAAAAAAAAAAAAAAACTGAAATTTTTTTTGTTGTTGTTTTTAAACTGACTTTTTTTTCCAGTGATGAAATACAATAAATCTGTTACCGTATCTTATAAAGTGGAGTGCGTGTCTCTGTCTAGGAGTAAATATGCTTGCCTATTTTCTTCGCCATTCCTCAGGTCTGACGGAAAGCCGGCAGCACAGTTAAGAAGCAGATTTGAAATCGTGTCTGTATTGCTCTCTACACCTGATGTTCCTCTTGGGTTGGCCAGGCTTTACAAACGTGTCAAGCGAGGGGAAAGTCTGGGGAATAGCAAGGTTACGCACTGAGGATTCCAAATGGTCCCTGGTGATTTTTACTCATTGCCTCTTCACTGAAAGTGCGCAGGGCAAAGTTATTGCACTATCCCATGATGCTGTTAGTCATCTGGGTATGTTTCGTGAATGAAGTGCCTATATTCACTTACCTTCTCAAGACATGAGCACTGGGTACAGATTTTTGCTCTGCATGTGCATCTGCATATAATTACCCAATATTGTGATATTCACTGTATTGTGAAAGGTTAGTACTACACAATTAAGATTGTTTAGGTGTGCCGTGTAGCTTAGGTAAAGGCACTTCCTTCTTCATGGTGCTTTTTTTTTTCATTGCAAATCTTTCTCCATCTTATATTTTATCCAGTTGTAGATTATTCCCACTAACCTGGTCCATGAAGGGCACTCAAGCATGATCATTTCTCCAAGCAGCTTTAAGTGGCTTGCAGGCATTAAATCAATGTGTGCCCTGGGACATAAAAAAAAAAAAAAAAATTACCATGAGGAATATATGAGGAACATGCAGACTCACTTTCATTTGTGCACGGACGTCTGAAGGGCAGAGCTGAGGCCTTTACAATCTCTTTCAGGCATTTTCACATGTATAGTGCTAAAAATTGTTCATAGCCTAACCACAGCAACATGAAGTGAGAATTGTGAGCTTTTAAAATACAAAAGATCTGAAATGATGTATTTCAGGGACAAAGTGTAGATGTAGTAAGAACCATGTGATCCTTTTTGACTGGTCTGCAAAACAGCAAAATACTTCCCTCCAAATCAGGCATTTAGCAGGGTAAAAATGGAGCAGGAACAAGAGAGGGATTAAAAAATGTACACACGACCATGACAGGTGAATGTCAATAAGGTGAAGTATTATGACATGAGAGAAGAGGAAGAGGTGAAAAGCAATGACTTGTCATGAACAAAACATTTTGAGAGGGAAGGTGGGGTTGGAATGATGGCAAGAAAGGTTGCTGGGGGGGGGCGGGGCATGACACATTGATGGTGGTGGTGGAGGAGGACATGATGGAATGAAAGAGGATGGGGACACACAAGGAGAAGTGCTACCTCATCAGTGCGGGGGGGAGGGTGACAAAAATGTAACCAAAAATGGTGCAGATGGGAGAAAGGGAAGGATTAGCTGGAAGATGAGGGGAACAGGGGGAGGAAAATGACAGGTCAAAAAGAAGGATGAAATGGGAAGGACAATTGATCAGTTGATGGGGGGAGGAAAGTAGCCTGTCAAAGATTTAGTATCACTATAACTAATCACTGTAATTGCTTGACTTGTAATTGATTTGAAAAAGCACATGTAAACACATGTAAATAATTTAAGTGGCGAAATATAAGGTCAGAAAAGTATAAAACTGTTTATTTCAAAATCACTGAGGGGTACAAGAAAGATGCCGCTCATTTTTCAGCATGTGATCCATGGTGGTGAAAAAGTGATCATAATACAATTTAGTGCTGAAGGTCCGGGTTCTGGAGACGCTTGATGGCCACTGTTCCTAAACCCAATCCTTACAAGCCTTGCACTTGAACCTTGGTACACATCAAAGTCTAGCACTCCTCCATCCACTGATCTTCTTCTTCTTTTCCTTTCGGCTTGTCCCGTTAGGGGTCGCCACAGCATGTCATCTTAGCCTATCTCCTGCATCTTCCTCTCTAACCCCAACTGCCCTCATGTCTTCCCTCACCACATCCATAAACCTTCTCTTTGGTCTTCCTCTCGCCCTTTTGCCTGGGAGCTCCATCCTCAGCATCCTTCTACCAATGTACTCACTCTCTCGCCTCTGAACATGTCCAAACCATCGAAGTCTGCTCTCTCGAATCTTGTCTCCAAAACATCCAGCTTTGGCTGTCCCTCTAATGAGCTCATTTCTAATCCTATCCAACCTGGTCACTCCGAGCGAGAACCTCAACATTTTCATTTCTGCCACCTCCAATTCTGCTTCCTGTTGTTTCTTCAGTGCCACCGTCTCTAATCCGTACATCATGGTCGGCCTCACCACTGTTTTGTAAACTTTGCCCTTCATCCCAGCAGAGACTCTTCTGTCACATAACACACCAGACACCTTTCGTCAGCTGTTCCAACCTGCTTGGACCCGTTTCTTCACTTCCTTACCAAACTCACCATTGCTCTGGATTGTTGACCCCAAGTATTTGAAGTCGTCCACCCTCACCATCTCTTCTCCCTGTAGCCTCACTCTTCCCTGTCCACTTTTCTCATTCACGCACATATATTCTGTTTTACTTCGGCTAATCTTCATTCCTCTCCTTTCCAGTGCATACCTCCATCTTTCTAATTGTTCCTCCGCCTGCTCCCTGCTTTCACTGCATATCAAAATATCATCTGGGAGCATCATGGTCCAAGGGGATTCCAGTCTAACTTCATCTGTCAGCCTATCCATTACCACTGCAAACAGGAAGGGGCTCAGAGCTGATCCTTGATGCAGTCCCACCTGCACCTTAAATTCCTCTGTCATACCTAAGGCACACCTCACCATTGTTCTGCTGCCATCATACATGTCCTGTACTATTTTAACATACTTCTCTGCCACACCAGACTTACGCATGCAGTACCACAGTTCCTCTCTTGGTACTCTGTCATAGGCTTTCTCTAGATCCACAAAGACACAATGTAGCTCCTTCTGACCTTCTCTGTACTTTTCCACTAGCATCCTCAAGGCAAATAATGCATCTGTGGTACTATTTCTAGGCATGAAACCATACTGTTGCTCGCAGATACTTACCTCTGTCCTGAGTCTAGCCTCTACTACTCTTTCCCATAACTTCATTGTGTGGCTCATCAACTTTATTCCGCTATAGTTCCCACAGCTCTGAACATCGCCTTTGTTCTTAAAAATGGGAACTAGAACACTTTTCCTCCATTCTTCAGTCATCTTTTCGCCCGCGAGTATTCTGTTGAATAAGTTGGTCAAAAACTCCACAGCCATCTCTCCAAATTGCTTCCATACCTCTACCGGTATATCAGGACCAACTGCCTTTCCATTTTTCATCCTTTGTAGTGCCTTTCTGACTTTGCCCTTAGTAATCATTGCCACTTCCTGGTCCTTCACACTTGCCTCTTCAACTCTTCCTTCTCTCTCATTTTCTTCATTCATCAACTTCTCAAAGTATTTTTTCCATCTATTTAGCACACTACTGGCACCAGTCAACACATTTCCATCTCTATCCTTAATCACCCTTACCTGCTGCACATCCTTCCCATCTCTATCCCTCTGTCTGGCCAACCTGTAGTGATCCTTTTCTCCTTCTTTCGTGTCCAACCTGGTGTACATGTCTTCATATGCCTCTTGTTTAGCCTTTGCCACCTCTACCTTTGCCCTACGTCGCAACTCGATGTACTCCTTTTGCCTCTCCTTTGTCCTCTCAGTATCCCACTTCTTCTTCGCTAGTCTCTTTCCTTGTATGACTCCCTGTATTTTGGGGTTCCACCACCAAGTCTCCTTCTCCCCTTTCCTACCAGATGACACACCAAGTACTCTCCTGCCTGTCTCTCTGATCACCTTGGCTGTCGTCGTCCAGTCTTTCGGGAGCTTCGGTTGTCCATCGAGAGCCTGTCTCACCCCTTTATGGAAGGCCGCACAACATTCTTCCTTTCTCAGCTTCCACCACATGGTTCTCTGCTCTACCTTTGTCTTCTTAATCTTCCTACCCACCACCAGAGTCATCCTACACACTACCATCTTATGCTGTCGAGCTACACTCTCCCCTACCACTACTTTGCAGTCAGTAACCTCCTTCAGATTACATCGTTTGCACAAAATACAATCTACCTGCGTGGTTCTACCGCCGCTCTTGTAGGTCACTATATGTTCCTCCCTCTTCTGGAAATAAGTGTTCACTACAGCCATCTCCATCCTTTTTGCAAAGTCCAACACCATCTGTCCCTCAAAGTTCCTTTCCTGGATGCCGTACTTACCCATCACTTCTTCATCGCCCCTGTTTCCTTTACCAATATGTCCATTACAATCTGCACCAATCACAACTCTCTCGCTGTCTGGGATGCTCAGAACTACTTCATCAAGTTCCTTCCAGAATTTCTCTTTCAACTCTAGGTCACATCCTACCTGTGGGGCATAGCCGCTAACCACATTATACATAACACCCTCAATTTCAAATTTTAGTCTCATCACTCGATCTGATACTCTTTTCACCTCCAAGACATTCTTAGCCAGCTCTTGCTTTAAAATAACCCCTACTCCATTTCTCTTCCCATCTACTCCGTGGTAGAATATTTTAAACCCTGCTCTCAAACTTCTAGCCTTACTACCTTTCCACCTGCTCTCTTGGATGCACAGAATATACACCTTTCTCCTAATCATCATGTCAACCAACTCCTGAGCTTTTCCTGTCATAGTCCCAACATTCAAAGTCCCTACACTCAATTGTAGGCTCTGTGCATTCCTCTTTTTCTTCTGACGATGGATCCGGTTTCCTCCTCTTCTTTGTCTTCGACCCACAGTAGCTGAATTTCCACCGACGCCCTGCAGGTTAGCAGTGCCAGCGGCGGGCGTTGTTAACCCGGGCTACGACCGATCCGGTATGGGATTCTTTAGATGAACGCTCATATTTGTTTGGCACAGTTTTTACGCCGGATGCCCTTCCTGACGCAACCCTCTGCATTTATCCGGGCTTGGGACCGGCCTATAGATTGCACTGGTTTGTGCCCCCATAGAGCTGCATTTTCTCCATCCACTGATGCCACTATATAATTCTTCATTCCCACTGGACTCGGTTTTAGTGGCACATACAGCCCGGATGGACACGTCTCAGTAAACGGGATAATCTATTCGTCCACCAAGACATGTTCTGATCGAGCCTGAACTTGGCAGCCTTTGAGTATCGGATTCACGAAAGGCCTCACCTTCCAGAAATTGCTGCTTTTCTTATTGTCTTCAGGAACATCATCATCGATGACCACTTTCAGATGCCTGCGCCTGATCACGTGACAGTGTGTCCCAAATAGGAGGGATTCTGAGGGCATTGGACCAAAACATCCTTATTTGTGGTTCAGGCACACAGTACACGAAGATTACTGCTCTAAAAAAAATTTGAGCGATCTCCTAAACGGAAGTGTTGCGTGATCTTGCACTGTGAGCCAAGGACGTGGCATTTGTGCTGTCTGTAAGGTGTTTTATTTGCTCTGAGTCATTCTTTTGCTCTAAATAATCCAGTGGCAGTCACTTGCTTCCCTCATCTGGCAAGCAATCATCTTCACCTTCAAATTTGACCAATTACACTTGCAAACGCAAAGTTGTCTTCGTTAATTTAACTACATGCATAATGAAGAAACTATCCATGCATCCACCCACTTTCTTTGCTGCTTATCCTCATAAGGGTCACGGGGAGTGATTGAGCCTATTCCAGCTGTCAACATGCAAGAGGCGGAATACACCCTGAACTGGTGGCCAGCCAATCGCAGGGCACATAGGGACAAACAGCCGTACGCACAGCCCTACGCACAATCACACTTAGGGGGAATTAAAAGTGTCCAATTAATGTTGCATGTTTTTGGGATGTGGGAGGAAACCCAAGTGCCCGGAGAAAACCCACCCAGGCATGGGGAGAACATGCAAACTCCACACAGGCGGGTCCGGGATTGAACCTGGGACCTCAGAACTGTGAGGCCAACTCTTTACCAGCTGATCAAAAAAGGTTTTACCTCTCAATTTTCCTTTGAGAGCAGCTATAGTAGTCTTTTGCAGATATTATTGTATTACTATAAATATGATATCATATAACAAGATAACAAGATGATGGGGGCAATGTCCCCAAATGTGGTTTTAAAAAATTAGGTATCACGGGTCAGAAGTGTTGCAGATTTAACAACATTTCTGTGAATTTCCCAAATCCTAACATTTAGTGTTATAATAATCCATGACAAATAAGTCATGCTCCCAAAATGGCAAATGTGGCTAACATCAGCTAGTTTACAGTGTCGATCTGAGGTTAATATTGCTAGCGCTGCTATTTCACAATCATGCACTTTCATGATCGCATGCCATTATGAATGGCCAAGTTTGAGGATAGGATGCGTGCATTTCAGTGTGGGTTTTGTTCAGAGGCTCGGCGAGGGGGATTCGTAAAGTGAGGCGCTACTCAAATTTTGCTAGCAGTTTTAACATTGCAATCTCCCCTTGAATTTTTTTTCCATGATTTCCTACTAGATTCCAACAACAAGTGAATGAAAAAAAAGCTCATTAATTGGATGAGAGCAGTAAAGACATTTTTTGTTCAGGGGCTTACGAACATCATCTGGCTATGAGTTTTGACCCATCTCAAGTTATGTCTAGGGGCCATTCAAACGGGATAATAGGAGCCATTAGGATCACACCACTTGGGACTGCATTCTTTTGGAACTGCAAACACACATGAGCCCTGGTCCGGCTGAAAGATCTAATCAGCTGCTATTCTCCTTGGAGGAAAGCGTGCATTAAAAGGAGTCCAATATTATAATTCATACTGCATCATAGCGTAGAACCTACTCAACAAAAAGAATACGTCAATATGTCTATAAGTTTGGGGGGGTTTTGTATTTCCTCAAACATTGGCTTGCACTCGATCACTTGCATTTTAAACAATACTGTACATTGAAGCAATGGGGGGGGTGGAATTTCTTCTCGTCATCTGTGCTAATCTAACATTTTTAACTTCTATCCCTGTTTAATATGACGTGACAAGCTACAACAGTGGGTTGCTTTGACTAATTTCCATATATAGTCAACATGAGGCTTCAATACGAGTATAGACTAACATAAGGCCATTTGTTTATTTTTACCATTATGCTCATGGATGATATCACAGAGTAACTCCACTTTACACATTTTCCTTCATCAGCATTGTAGTTATTGTTTTGTTATTTCTTTTTTTTTTTTCCAGGAAAAACTTTCTTCAACAGATGTACAGCACGTCTATCTCAGAGTCAACGAATTTGGGGTTCAAATCTTGGCTCTGGTGTCTCCGTGGGAGGTCATTTCTTCTCATGCTTGAGTGACTTTTGCCCACCAAGCCTCATCTTTCCCGGCATATTATCTGTGAAAATATGTGTGCGTGTGGACACGTTCACTTCTTTTAAAGCGTCCGTGGTAAGATGTTTGGGCAGCAGTAAAAGGTCAGACTCATACGGAGAGAGGACGCACAGTGCTGTGCGACAGCAGGACACAGCGACATGTCTGACACGCACAGAAAAACATGGGGAACATGGGTGTGGCCAGGCAGAGATACACAATTTTAGTTTATCTATAGCCTGTGTGAACACTTGATTGTACCCGGTGAATCTCAAATTACACCAAATTACCTCAACTAAGGAAGTCACATGGAGTAGTAAGGCTTAAAAATAGAATCAGCACAAGGAAAGAACCAAGAGTGGCTTTGGGGTCTGTTCTACAATTGCGATGCTTTTAAAAGTGGTATTCAAATATGTCAGATTAGGTAATTAAGTAGTTTTCCTGCACATACACTTATGTTGATAATATTTGTAATGCTTTTGTTGTTTTGGGTTCAAATGCAACACACAACACACACATAACAGGGGATCTGTACATGGTCTCTCTGTCAATCAGCAGTAAATACCAATACTACTGTCCAATTTATGTTTAGAATGGATGCTGTGGGGACAACAATGCATGAAATATAAAATTCAACACAAATTGCAGTTATCCTCCAGACTTTCTGCTAAAATAAAACGTCCAACCCCATTTAGTTGAAAGAACAAAAAAAAAAAAAAAAAAAAAACCAAGGAGGAGCACTTACTTGATTTGTTTTAGTTGGCCACAAATAATGTGGAGGGTCAGATCTGGCCCATGTGCAACGCCAGGTAGGTGTGCACACTTTTGAATCAGTTTTAGACTGATGAAAAGCTTCCATGGAAAATATATCTCCTTGAACCTAAAAAAAAAAATTGTAAACCTAATTTATAGTGTCAACGTGGATGGTGTTAAGCACTCAAGTCAAACTGTGGCGCATCACTAATTGTGTAAACTGAGAAACTAATGAAGACAGTAAGCACACAACACTGTTTTGCTGATACAGAGTGTCAACATGCTTGAGTAACTGAAATCAAAACTGACAATATGTGATTGACTATCTTAATGATTTACTTACCAGTGTGTTTATCTTAAGTCATCTGCCACAGTTCACGTCATTATTCCGGTAAAAAAAAAAAAAATTCTTCCGGTATCTGCAAATTGAATATTTGCTTCACTGCTGCCATCTTGCGGGAATTTAGCGGCATCAATATTCTTGCTGCTTCGCTTTTGGTTCAATTCGTCCCTCGCGGGAAACCGTAGGTTCGAGCAAACGTCGCCTTAGCAACAGTGAGGTTTTGTTTAGCAACAAGCAGGCTAAATGTGTCTTCGTTAACTATTGCCTTGTAGAAACAGAATTACGTTTACTGATTGGAGGCGGGATGGCTGCAAGCAATCCATCTGTGTTTCTTCTCTCGGTGAACGGACAGATTGAGGGAGCAAACGTGAGTTTTGCTTCGTCTTTAGCCTGACGGCTAACACTAGCTAGCATTAACGCTTTCTGCACGTTCGGGAAGGAAAATGTTTACTTGAGTTCGTCGGATTGACCAGATCTATTTTTAAATTTCAGTTTCCAAGTTATGACAACTTGTACTGCAAATACTGCTTTGTTTATGGTCAAGATTGGATGCCCACCACTGTGAGTCGCACCATAACCTGAAGCAAGTCTCATGAAAATACGACACAATTTCACATCTACAATTTTTTATTTTTTTATTTTTACAATTGCAATCACCAGTGTTGCAGCCGTTTTCCACAAATTCTTAACCTGCGTCAAAATATTAGGTACAGGTGAACCCTGGTGAGCACAAAAAAAAGTCAACAATTAAGTATATAAAAAATGCTAATGGTCGTTTTTTATTTTTTTATTTATTTATCCATCCATTCATTTTCTTTTGCCGCTTATCCACACAAGGGCCGCGGGGCCTATCAATGGGCAGGAGGCGGGGTACACCCTGACTGACCTGGTTGCCAGCCAATCACAGGGCACATCGAGACAAACAGCCGCACTCACAATCACACCTCCGAGCAATTTAGAGTGTCCAAATAATGTTGCACGTTTTTGGGATGTGTGAGGAAACCGGAGTTTTCCTGAGAAAAGCCACACAGGCACAGGGAGAACATGCAAACTCCACACAGGCAGGTCTGGGATTCAACCCAAGACCTCAACTGTGAGGCCAACGCTTTACCAGCTGATCCACCGTGCCGCCCTTTTATTACTTCATTCAACAACAACTTTTTTTGTTCCCTGTGTAGACTGGAATTTGCATGTTGCAGAATGTGAGTCTGAATGGTTCCCACAAAATATGAGCCCTGTGCATGATGTAACCCCAAAAATAAATTGCGTAGCTACCTCCTGCCCAAAATGAGTGTGAATAAGCCCCATTGTACCTATGACCCCAAAGTGACAGCAAGCACTGTAGAAAATGGACGGATGGATTGATGGTTATTCATTTCCAAGAGCTACATCATGGGAATTCATTGTTTCAGTTATTTTCAAGCCATCCACAGTAGTTATGTTTCAGTGTTATTGTTTACTTATTTAAATGTCGTTATTCTATTTTTGTCTCTCTAGGGTTTGGAGGAAGGCATCACCCAAATAACATGTAAAGGCATTCAGTCGTCACATAAATTGATATGGAACTTCCCACTGGATATAACCTTTAAGAGCACAAACCCCTCAGGATGCGAGTATCTCTTTAACACACACGCAAAGATACAAATAAGAATTTATGAAATCATTTCACCTACTATGAAGATTTTTTTAACAGAAATCCAACGTGCTCTTTCTCACTCAGGGCCTCAACTTGTGCTGAGTGTGTATGGACCAGACGTGTTTGGCAATGATGTTGTCAGAGGCTACGGAGCAACACACATCCCATTAACACCTGGAAAGTCAGTGCTTCCCTTATTAACTTTAAATCATATTTGACTACTGCACTCAGAAAATACCAGTATTGGCTTGATTGGTGTTTAACTTATGAGATACAAGCACTGTATCGAAATATATATCACAGCAATTCTACACCAATTCTAAAGTGTCGTGTAAGTGTATACTAGATGTGCTTTTAAATGTAACATATCAGCTATTTGGTGGCCTCCACAGACATACACGGATCCTCCCCATGTTTGTTCCTGAACCTACATGGAGACTTCAAAAGTTCACTAGGTGAGTTTACAGTTTAGTCAGTGTTGGAAAAGTGCATCATAGTAGTAGATCACAACTTTCTCTTTTTTTTTTAAGTTGGCTTTGGGGACGTCGACCAGAGTACACAGACCCTAAAGTGGTAGCTCAGGGTGAAGGGCGAGAAGGTACGCGTGAATGTTAAAGCTTTGTGGTAAACGAGAGCTAAAGCAACTAAATAAAGCTTGATTTTTTTTTTTCCCCCAATGCATTCACATTGTGCCTTTTTCTCTTATAGTGACACGCGTTTGCTCCCAAGGATTTGTTACAGTCTGCTTTAACATCATAATGAAGGACATGAAGAAACTGGGCTACGACTCTGGCCCATCAAATTCCTCAAGCACGCAGTCTTGCGCTACTGCATCTGGATGGGAGGAACCAACACATTTTTGATCACATTGGGAAACGTGCCAATTTCTAGTTTCCACCCTTGTGTTGTGTTGATGTTCACAACCACAGATGTCAAAATTATGCTGTTATAGAACTGTAAATTTTTGTAAATGTTTTTTTGGCTTTTCCCTCTTTTATATTTTTCACATTATGTGTGGGTTGTTTAAAATGTTAACACTAACCATTGCAGAACAACATACATTTTGTAACCAATCCATGTCAAATTCATGCTGTAAATGTTTTTGTAATTCTTGCAGTCTCACATCTTTTGTATTTTTATATAAAGCTTGAATTTACAAAAATATTGATTATTTGAAGTATTAAAAGAAAACGCTGTGACAAGGCATACAGAGCTGAAGTGATACATTTTTATTTTGAAACCAATGCAGCTGCACTCATCGCCAGCCACCAGGGTGCGGCCTGCTGCGCTCGTTTTAGATGCCGTTAGGATTCCACGGTGACGTTTCCTATAAAAACCCATTACACAGAATGATAAAGCTCAACAAAAGAACGGTATGTTACAATAATACAAATGATAAATTATATTATACAGTTATAATGCCGACAGATTGAGCACATACCGAATAAAAAGCAGCCTGCTCCCAGTACTACGATTAGGGTAACTAGATGTGGAGAATAAAAAGGTGGCTATTAATGCATATAAAGACAGTCTAAGGTCAGTTATTCCTCTTAATAAAAGCACTGTGAGTACAAAGTGATGCAAAATGAGCTCGCGACACGCAGGCTACATTGAACTAATTCACCACTTTGAAACGTTCCGGAAAAAGTGGTCATTGAAGCATAATTCAACAGTTATCGTATGCGTTTTCCTCTTTTAATGTAGCCAATGCCTTGATCCATCATTGCTTGAATGTTAGTTAAATCAAGGTGAGGGAGAAAACGGCATTTCATAGCTACATTACTTCATGCAGAGTTTCGTAAACAAGAGTAATCGCAAATTTGACTTAGCAAAACACACCAGGCGGTGAATGTATTTTTTTTAAATGACAGTGTAATATTTGCATATATTTTTTGTGATTAAAAATGTTTTCTGGGCTGTAGGCATTGCATCCTCAATTCATGAACCAAAAAAAAAAAAAAACCACCAGCTTCCTTCTTCAAAGTCCACCTCATGCACAGTTGAAGCTGCCCTTCCATTGATTTGCCTGAGAGAAATGTCTGCATTTTGAGCAAAATGATCCTGTTTCGCAAGCAAAGCACAGCTGAGAAGAAGGGGTTGCAACAAACTAAAAGGAGAGAAAACGTAAAAAAAACATTGGCAGTGATAGACAATTGAAGAGATAGGAGTTGTCTCCATCATCTCTTATTACACATGCTCTTTTTTTTGACAAAGTAATCCTCCAATATACTTTCCACAAACTTAAAAAAATACCTCTAAGTAACATGGAAAATAGTAACAATGGAGTGTAGATCAACTAACAGGGAAAAACAGTTGAAAGTGACTGATGTTGGGTCTACTCTGGGAAGAAAAAAAAAAAGTGGGGGGGGGGGGGGTTGAGGGGGCCTCAGAGATCAGTCGCTGTGACTTTGGTAACAGTTGTGCTTCTAAAGGATGACCTTAGAATACGCAGCTAGTAAACACACCTAAACAATGTAAAAAGGATCTGCTACGGCTTAACATGAGAAAATAACAAAAAGTAAATCGTGAGATATGACCTACTACCTCCCAGGAATACAGTTTGCCGTTCTCGTGCAGAATTCCACTGATCAAAAGACCAGCACAAGCAGGTGTGGTTTGCGAACATTAAATCGTTACAGACGGGTGCGTCACAGTAGATCCACTCATCAAGTTGCTGATTGGCTGATGGAACCAACACCAAAAAAGCAGACCACAGGGGAGAACTTACAAAATGACATTTCTCATTCAAGAACACATGAAAGCTGAACACATACACGCCCTCATCCCTTTGACCCTAGTACAAAAAAAAGAAAAAAAATCCCACGTCGCACTATGTTGTTGAATACTGACGTGATCCCAGTTCATAACTTTATGACTAAACACATTTGGGTGGGGGTTAATGTCATATGTCAACATGAGTTGCCGGATCTGTGACCGTGCCACCGAATTTGGACAGGGAGTCCATCTCTTTGGATAAGCATTCACAATGTTAAAACCGTGACCTAGGGGTTCCGATTGGGTGGCATGAAAAGCTCTGTGATGGAGTGGTGTAGAAAAAGTCAGTTGAAGCGGTCTCATCCTGTTTTACAACTAGCCTCCTGAACTACACTAAGGTGTAACGGTGAGCCCAACAGTCGCTGAAATCATTTGTTTAAAAAAGAAAAAAAAATGTGCAAAATCCCTGCTTCGGAACACACAAACAAACACATACACACGCACAGTATAAACATATCTGACCGTTTCTATCATTACAACTCAAGTTAAGTGAAGGAAAAGCTTTCTGGAAAATACAACAGTGTTATAGCACTATTATATGCAACCACTCACACACTTACATACACACAAAGACACTCGTTAGCTGACAGGGCTTAAAAACGATTAGCTCAAGTGATGAGATAAGATCCTGGCATTAGTAGTCAGGTTTGTGTCACTCCACAAATGAAAGTAGCAATCCTACAAGAGACAAGTGGACTGTCTAAACTTGCCTCTGGTGGGTGGGGGGTAATTGGAAACACCCCTCCTATTCTAACTCTGATGCCAAATGGACAGTGATACACATCAGTGTCAGATCGAAGTGGAACACGTCAGACTAGGCAGTTTGTAGCACTGAGAGAGGAAGAGGAGGAAGAGCGTGGTAATGTTATGGATGCCACATTGTCTACGACCTTGGCAGAGGTTGGTTAGGAAAAAAAAAGGATAAATGGGACAAGACAACTCCTTGATGAAGCTTTCTATAGCTTAAAATAGGATATGAAGTGGGGTGAGGGTATTCTGGGCACAAGTTGTCCGCAGTAATCCCCTTCACAAAAGGAACGGGTTGGTGGCTCCAGTGGGCTGCGCCCCGGCCTGGGGGGGTATGCTCATCAGTGGCGGGGGCATAGCACCGACCCCCACTGCGGGCATCGGGCGTCCCACGGGGGTCATGCCCGCCAAAGGGACCATGGGGACAGGTTGGGTGGGCAAGGATGATATGGCCATGGAATCAGCCATGCCGCTGGCGAACCCCGAAGGCATAGGGCTTACTCGCATCTGGTTGAGTGTTGGTGGAGCAGGCTGGCTCACTTGGAAGGGATTGGCATGAGAGTTGGAGGCTGCAGCGGCGCCACCTTAATAAAAAACAGGTCATGGACAAAGTCAGGAGCGCTATAAGTCACTCAGTATCATTCCAAACTTTTATCATGAATTGGAATCATTATACAACAGAAATTACTTATTTCAGACGATTAGGGATGATATACATACAACAACAACACTGGAACTGTTCACTTTTTCAACATGAAGATGCATACATCATGTTCTCTCATGTTGCAATTCTTAAATATAACATTTTTATCTGTATATTCTCAGTGTGCACTACATATAAGGAGTATAACACTTTCCATTACAATTTAGTAAGTACTTTTACTGCTCACAGACACTGCAGATTGCTGTACAGATAGTAGTAAATTTAAGAGAATGGAGCGGTGATACATCATCACAGGGCGACCTTTACAAGCACACGCCCTTTTTTTATTGCCCCACAAGAAGAATTTTGTCACAGTTGGGTTGTGAATACATACAGCATTGGGCTGGTTTCATTTTATGCTTCCATTCATAACATGGTCTTTAAAGGTCAAGTGTCATCCTTATAAACATTCTAAAATAGATATTGAAATGAAAAATACTTAACATTATTCACTTCAATGTCTATACGAAAAAAATAAATGTGAGCGGAGAACGTGTCATCCATGAGCAAAGTTGCGGTAGTGTCATTCGACACCCAAGTGGTCGCCATATTGGCTGTATCTCCTGCTCGTGACATCACACTGGGATATTCAGCATTGAAAACGCTGAACACGCACCTCCTGACACGGAAGCTCTTTTCTAAGAAGAGAATATATCATAACCGAGTGAAGTTACTGGGGGAATATTACCCTATTGTTGCGAGCCATATTTAGATGATATGCTGATCATGGCCAAACCGCTTCCCCGTCCGATCCACTTCCGCGGCAGAGATTAGCCACCGCAGCCTCGCGCCGCGACGAGCCACCCTGGTCAACAAGGCCGGAAGGCCGAGCCGCCAGCTCGCCCTTGTCGACAAGTCCGGTGGTGATTCACAAGGCCTGCAGAGGCCGTCCTTCAAGGGCTGCTACACGGAAGCCTTCCGATGCGCACAGACACATTTAGCACCCCTGACTTACGGATTACGCCCCCGCAAACGATTGTTTTTTTAGTAGCTCTATACACAGATACCACGAAGCTCTCGTCCTTTGCAATCCATTATTCACGTCGAACCTGATCTTTTGGAAAAGTATGAAGAGCGAATCTATCCTCCCGAGCGTTCGAGCAATATCCAGCAATAAAATGAGCAAGGATTTTGGCTAAAACGAAGGATCAACGTGCTATCTTCCTGCAGGTAAAACTAAACTAAAACGAGTGCACTTGAGCGCGCTGCTGCCTCCAATGTCACTTCCTGCTTCTTGTCGAAAACAAATTTTCATGGCGGGATTTACAAGAAGCTGAAGAATCATGTTTTGTGGTGAAAAAAAACAGACGGGTCCATACCGGCTGCCATTTTTTCATTAATAACATACTAAAAATCATCCATTTCATGACACTTGACCTTTAATGTTAAACAATGCTTTTCAAAATTATTATTTTTCAAATTTGTGAAAAAAAAATTCAGCACAACAAAACAAAAACAGCCTATTGATAGGGTAAAACATACAAGCATGAAGTGATCTCCTAATGACTAACCTACTCTTGAATAGACTTGGCCTGGTCTAAGATTCAAATTCTAACTCCTGTATGTGTCCAACCTGCGCAAACAAGCTTTTGAGACCTTCAGCTCTACACATGAACACATCTAGGTAGAGATAACCAGGAATGTTTGTCTTTGTTTGTCAGGTAAAAACAATTACATTTTAAAGGTTGACGCCCACCTACCTGTTGAAGCCAAGAACGGGTTGAATGCTGGTGCAGGTTGGGCCGGTTTGGTCACCAGAGAATCCAGGTTGACCAGGGCCGCGTTGGGGCCCAGGAAAGACTCTGGAGTCTTTCTGGTTGGATTTGAAGATGTAGAAATGGAGGAAGGGAGGGGGTCGAAGAGGTCCAAGCTGCTGCTGTTAGGAAGACTGGCTTGGGAGGGAACAGAAGATGGTATAACACCATCACCTAGAAAACAAAAGTTGTAAAATATGATAAAATGTAGTATTCATATAAAAACCCCAATTACAACGAGGTTGTGATATTGAGTAGACTATAAATGAAAATAGAATACAGCACAATAAATACTTTGGCATAAATTCAATTTAAGACCCTACAAAGACAAGATATGTATTGTTGATATATGGCTTCAGTTTCTCAAGCGATGGGCACAGACTGCAGGAAGACCATTCTCCAATCTTTTACTATGTCATACTCTCGTAACACATACACAATGTGACTGGTATTGTCATCCAAAGAACGATAAGCGATCATCGTTTCAACCACAAGATGGAGAAATGTGTCCATTTGAACGATATTTACTGTATATACCTGCGTACTATTGCTCCAAAAATTGCATTCACAATAAATAATGTAGCTTTGTTCATGAATTTTTCTTCACATAGTTGAGAATCATAATTAATAATATACAATTCAAGCTAATTTGAACAAATTTGTTATTTCAGAAGTGTACATAAACTGACGAGCCTTTGCATTAACAAATACCCAATAACAAGTTCTGTTTTAAACGGGTTGGTGACCCCTGCCTTATGAAGAACTGTAGTGTCTTGCATATTCGCTTTAGTAAATTAATCATAAGATGCTCTTGCGAGGACATCAGAGCCAGGCAGCCTTTTTGGTAGCAGAAATGATGATAAGAGTGATGGAGATGCACCAAACCCAGAAACCCATTAGTGAAACATCTCATTGGGACAAATTAATATCACTGGGACAAACTAATCACAGAATAGCAATTCACCAGACTTCATTGCACCGGACTATGGTTCTATTTGTCATTTCAACCTGGTCTAATTGCTAAAGGACTATGTATACACGTTTTTGCACAATTAATTCAAAAGAAAATTCTGGCATTCCCAAATGACAGGCAACCCTTTATTGCTTAGTAACTGTTTTGTTTTGTTTTTTTTTTGTAAATGTCTTTATGGTTTAAAAATTATTCGCCGTCAACTGACTGGCAGTTGTCATACTAGAGTGATTCCAACTACTAGAGACAAATTCCTTCTGTTTTTTTGGACATAGATGGCAAATAATGAAGATTCAGATTCTGACATGACAAACACAAAAGGGTATATTGACTCTTCCAGGAATTCTTTCGATTTTACCCAGCCTCTTCTGAAGCTTGCTGCTTTTAAAGATGCTCAACACATTCTCCATAAGGGCCTTCTTTTGGTTTTGGCAAATAGCCAAAGCCAGTGTTTATGTTCTGTTCCTTGATGGTATCCGACTTGTTTGTATTGAGCTAAAGCGCAGATCTGAGCCAGTGCCGCCCTCCCCACAGAATCTAACCACAAGAGGGAAAACCATCCAGACATGAGCCAAGTTGATTTTTGCAAACCTTTTTGAGAACTACTTGTATGTCAGGAATTTATGGTAACTGAGTTCTTGATTAGAATTGGAAGATTAAAAATTTGTGGTATTAGCAGATTTAAAAGAGTCTTACAATAACAACAAGGCTCAGGTCGAATGTCTGTGACACCACAAGACTAACAGTGATACAAAACTAGACCAGGGCAAATTCCTTATTTTTCAAAGTCATACTGTTTTGGCAGAATTTCTTTCTCAATATTTATTGCCCTAGTCCAGTAGTTTATACTGTAGATCTATTCCAAGATAGGATACATGTATGTGCCCTACAGAAATATTGGATATCTGAGGGCACAGAGGAAAAACAACACAGACTGTGTCAATAGGGAGACGAGGACAGGGTGAGTACCAGCAGGGACAGAGGAGGAGGAGCGCAGGCTGTCAAACTCTGAGAAGTCCTCTTTGGACGTACCATTGGATTCACTGAACAGGTCAAAGCTACCTGCATGGGGACAACATACACATATAACCCTAATACAAACAGACGATAACAGAAAACAAGTATGAATGTGTACGGATATCTATGTAAAGGAGACAGACACAGAAAGGCAAATGGCTCAACCAAACAGCCATGTAATTCTCCACGTTAATGTTCCAAATTTCATACTAATACCTCATGATTGAAAATGTAACATTCATTTTAGCACCCTTCTCATGGGTTACCTGGCTTGGAACCCTTGGGCCGAGTGGCTGCCGAGCCCCAGGGATCAGATGCCGGAGTGGAGTTTGATGCCCAGGGATCACTGCTTTTCATAGGTGGAGCTGAGGTAGGAGCCCCCCATGGGTCTGTTGAGGCTGCTGACTTGGGACCAGAACCTTGGAACAGGGAAATAGTTTTACTGATTGGCAAAATATGAATAGGGTAATCATGACGTCTCACATAGAAATGAGGTATGAGAGTGGGTGGATAATAAAGCAAGACGTTTTAGAGGACATGTTCTTGCAGGTTATCAGGCAGCAATTACATGGCCAACATCCCTCTTTAGACTTCTAACTAAAACAATGTCCTTTGGTCACCACCTCCCTTACAAAATGATCTTCTCATTAGAGTAGGATCACAAGTTCGTGTAAGAATTTTTCAACTCCCTCACTTTTAATGTAAGTGGGGTAAGGGAACAAACTGAAAAACTGCAATCACTTATTGTTGAGATCAACTGTGTGTAAGGTCTTTGGTAAATATGTTGCAGTGCAAAGAAATTGCTGTCTAACTATTCTTGGTTGGTCACAGCTCCTCAGAAAACAGGTGCTTATTTCTCCTCCCACAACCATGGACTTTAATGAGGTCCGGCAGGGGTGATCTTGTGTAGTGGAAACCCTCCTCTGCACATTGCTTTACTGTCACAGGGCCTGCAGAGCCGCATTCCTAGCTGACAACGACTCAACCAACAGTTTTTAGAGCTGCAGGTTGAGGTGAGGCACATTCACAGACTCGCACTCATGTTATGCCTAATATTGTACATTCAAAAACTGTACTTTCATCACAGACAACATACTTTATGGCTGCTATAACTGTGAAAACATACGGTATACACCCACTGTCCTCATGTCCTCCCTCTCAACATCCATCAACCTTTTCTTTGGTCTTCCCACTCTTTTGCCTGGCAGCTCCATCCTCAGCACCCTTCTACCAATATACTCACTCTATCGAAGTCTGCTCTCTCTAACTTTGTCTCCAAAACATCCAACTTTGGCTGTCCCTCTAATGAGCTCATTTCTAATCGTATCCAACCTGTTCACACCAAGCGAGAACCTCAGTATCTTCATTTCTGCTACCTCCAGTTCTGCTTCCTGTTGTTTCTTCAGTGCCACCGTCTCTAATCCGTACATCATGGCTGGCCTCAAAACTGTTTTATAAACTTTGCCCTTCTTCCTTGCGGAGACTCTTCTCCCACAGAGAACACCAGACACCTTCCTCCAACTGTTCCACCCCGCTTGAACCCATCTTTTCACTTCCTTACCACACTCTCCATTGCTCTGTATTGTTGATCCTAAGTATTTGAAGTTGTCCACCCTTTCTATCTCTTCTCCCGAGAGGTTCACTCTTCCTCCTCCACCCCTCTCATTCACGCACATATATTCTGTTTTAGTTTGGCTAATCTTCATTCCTCTCCTTTTCAGTGCGTACCTCCATCCTTCTAATTGTTCCTCTGCCTGTTCCCTGCTTTCACTGCAGATCACAATATCATCTGCGAACATCATAGTCCAAGGGGATTCCAGTCTAACCTCGTCTGTGAGCCTATCCGTTACTACCGCAAACAGGAAGGGTCTCAGCGCGGAACCCAGATGCACTCCCACCTCCACCTTAAATTCTTCTGATACACCAACGACACATCTCATAGCTATTCTGCTGCCCTCTTAAATGTTATGTACTATTCTAACATATTTCTCCGCCACACCAGACTTGAGCATGCAGTACCACAGTTCCTCTCACAGGCTTTCTCTAGATGTACAAAGATACAATGTAGCTCCTTCTGACCTTCTCTGTACTTTTCCACGAGCATACTCAAGGCAAATAGAGCATCTGTGGTACTCTTTCAGGGCATGAAACCACACTGTTGCTTGCAGATACTTACTTCTGTCTTGAGTCTAGCCTCCGCACATTTTTTGTCTCACTGTCTGAAGTCAAATCAGACTAAAGTCAGGATCACCAAAATTATTTAATTTGTTGGATGTCAAAATAATGCAAGATTTTCAGAGAATTTTATAATATTTTCTTTGAGGTCACAGGTTTACACTTTCACTTGGGTTCTACTTGTATGATGTTTACATTTGTCTGATTAGCTTAAACATTAAAGTGGTGAAACTATGCAAAACTATAGACATTTGAGATCGAGCCCAATACTTTTTCACAGCACTATTTTAAGAGTGGCATTGGTCCTCGTATTATACATAAAAAAAAATCAATCAAAAATTAAAACAATAAATCAATTTTGTAAGAAACACACAATGCTTCAATTGACCTGAAAACATATTGTGTGGTGGGGCGGACTCAGTCCCCATAGGTAGTATGTTAACATCATGAAAATGCTAATCTATATACCGTAAGGTTTCCAGGGGTCTCCTTTGGCCAGAGCTCCGGCGCCCCAGGGATCACCACCAGGGCCTGGCTCTGGGACGTCCATCAAATCCATCAGAGATGACTGTGGCTAAAAATAAGAATGTCCATTTGAAAATAGTGAGAGGAAAAATACTCTGATGTGAGACAACATAAGCAACACGAGGGAAAATGTTTTTCCTCAACTGCCTTTAATATACGACTGCCAAAATGTATTTGCAGTCATCTCATAAAAGGAACAGAACAGGAATGTTGGCCTTCTTCTGTCAGCCGTCTATTGAGGCACAATTTTTTTGGGCTAACTCGGCCGTCTGCATTGTAGAATCATTATTGCTTTCGGGGGAGGAGGAGCTCTGGTCAGGCAAAATAAGCATGAGGTGACAAAATTACGATAATGGTGATGAGTCATGTTGATGCTTTTGATGGTTACTTACCTCTTTTTTCTTGCGTGCCAGTTTGCCGGAGTCTGGACCTCCTTTCTTACTTTCCTCTAAAGCCATCTGTAGTCTTAAATCATCCCCTCTGCGTATGCGCTCCTCCTGTAAATGGGCACCAGTGAGGAAAAACTGCACCCATGCTACTTTGTCTTGAACTTCACCATAGTTTTATCACTGAATCGAAAATATGATAAACTGTGGATTAAAATTAATGTACATCTGAAACTAAACATCCATCCATCATCTGAGCCGCTTCTCCTCACCAGGGTCGCGGGAAAACTGGAGCATTTCCTGGCTATCTGAAGTCAGGAGGTGGGGTACACACCAAACTGGTTGCCAGCCAATCGAAGGGCAGATAGAAACAAACAACCCTTCCCACTCACAATCACATGTACGGGAAATTTAAAGTCTTCAATCAATGGATGTTTTGGGGTTGTGGGAGAAAACCCACGCAAGCAAGGGGCAAACATGCACACTCCAAACAAGTTGGGCCAGGATTTGAACTCCGGTTCTCAGAACTGTGAGCCAGACGCGTTAATAAAACTACACAAAATATTGTAATTTTTTTCCACCCTGAACATGTCAAATAAATGATTGGGCTTCATTCAGGCATTTTCATATAGTCTAAAACTAGACAGTACAATCAAAAGCATTTGTCAAATATAAGACTGATTTAATAAAACGAAGTAACTACCCAGATGTGTACTTAATGATGAGTTATGATCTGCCACGTAGCGTGCGTTTAGTACCTGCTCCGCTGCCTCTCTGCTCATGGCTAAAGCCAGTTGCAACTGTAGCTCCTCCTCACCACTTGTCTGAGGTCTCGCTTGCTCTAATTCTGATCCCGCATTGGGAGAAGTGGCTAATGGACAGTAGCAAATACAAAGACATTTATAGACATTATACTTGAACAATACAGAAAATACCATGAAAGTGAAAGGGAGGCGTCCATACCATTAAACAAGTACAAATACTTTTATTTGTGTACTCGCTGGCACAGAATTAGAAATTGTGTACTGTGCTCGGAGCCTTATGCAAATTAAAATAAAATAGCATGCAATCAGTGAGTACATAATTGTATTCTGCAAATACTGTAGGTTTCTGACCTACTTTGGACACTTCGGAAACAAGGGGCCTGTGATAGGTCAACACCACAGTTGCATTGTTTTCTGTCACACTCTGTCAACACACAATATCCCAGAACCTCAAGGGGAATCTCAAAAAACTCTCCAAAGCAACACCTCAGTCTTATTCCTATTGGCCAGAATGAAGTTTCCTTTTTTCAAATGATGACTCAGCTGTTGGACCTTCCGCCTCAGAGCTACATACTGCAGCTTACTTATGTACAAGAATGTGGGCCAGACACTAAGGTTGAGAGCGTACTCCGTGCAACACATATAATCCGTGCAGGCTGAAATCACATGCATGCAAATGCACACAGCGACTCACACATACAGCATGGTGCTGTGTACAAACAGCTCGGTGTCAAAAGGTGAAAAGAAAACAGGTTAAGGTTCACGCTTTCATTTCAAATTCTCCAGTGTGCCCGCCTCTCCCTCTGTGTGTTAACCAATTTCGTGATTGTGATTTGGGATTCTTTTTAACTCGATTTCATAAATTCCATTGTGGGGTTGTTTTGGTCACTGGTGTATTATCGAACACTGAATCACAATCACACCAGAAACAAAAAGTATTGCAATCATGAAACCACTGTCTAATTTTTTTAATAACTTTACTAGGTGTCAGCTTTTAACAGTACTACATCAAAAATCATGCAACAAGGCTATAAATAAACCAACTTTTGGATTCAAATATACTGTAAATGATGGCGACCCAGAGAAAAAGTCTTTTGTGGAACTGATCAATTACATCACTGATCCAATCGGTGAATTATGACAATTTTGATTGTTTGAAACATAAAAATTGGGAAACTATGCACAAATATAATAATTTGAGAAGGGATTAGTTGGAGTATTTGCTAATATTTATAATACTTAATAATGATAATAAAAATCTAAGAAAACAACATTACAGATGAGGATGGTAAGCTTTAATGGTACTCACAGCCATGGTAGGAGGCGGGCGAGCCCTCTGACCTGCCATACTCTTCACTGTAGGAAGTGGAGAGGTTGGGTTGGGATGAGCCTCGACCAAAGCCCATCTGATTGCTCCCTGTGGAAACCTGGGCCATACGCTCTTTGGTCTTCAAAGCCTGAGACCTTACCAGACAAAACACAGCAATCTTCTTAAAAAAAGTCAATGCTCTTATCTTAACATGAAGCATGATGTGAAATTTATCACCATAGACAAAAGGACAGTGGTTTGTGGGGGAACCAAGATAAAAAAAAAGTTGTAATTAAAATACAGGCTGGTACTAACATTAGCTCAGTCCAACTGACCCTTAAAAATGGATGAATGTAAATAAATCGCATGTATTTAGAGCTACAACACAAAAGCAACAATGGTAAATACAAAAAAATAACTGTCAGTCATAAGTGAGCCATAAAGCAATCATCATACTAATAATAATGATTTAATAACAGGGCACTGAGGAAAATTGTGCACTGAAGACCGTCTGTATTTCCTTAACTCACTGAAAGTTACTCATCTATTAATCTCTTCAATTTTCATAACTTCTTGGCACTATTTTACACATTTATTTTATTGCACACTACACACGCCATGAGGACAAATTAAGCATCCCAAAGGCACTGCAGCCCTGAGCTGAGTCTGGTGTGGGTTCCGTGTCTTGCTCAAGGGCACATCAAGAGAAGTTAGATCTCTCCAACAACTAGTCAGAATTGATTTTGTCCAGAGGAGGACTCAAAATATAACCCTCCAGTTGCAACGCTCAAGTCCTTACAGATAAATGAGCTGCTGTGTGCCCCTAAAAATTGCAGAATGCAAAAACGAAAATAAGTGGCATGAGTAATCAGGCTGAAGTTCAAAGTCTCTTTGCATTCAAATATACAACCCACCTAAAATGACTAAAAAAAAAAAAAGACTTCAAAAGAAACATCAGATGTGTTCTGAGAAACATGTGAAAGTTAAAATGCTCAGGGCTGATGCATGAAAATAATTTCCAAGTCAATGTCAGTCCATCAGCCAAGACACACGGCACACACCCACACAAACACAGGTAATCAGTTATGTTCGATATGTTTACTTGAAATAATCCCTCTGCATGATTTCTACGGAAGCCAAACGGACAGCGAATTATAGTGAGAAAACTTTATTGCTACTATGCAATACTGTATCACAAAATGAATGTGAAAGTATAAATAATAATATTCAAATTATAATCTGTTTAGAGTCCCAAACTCAATGAAAATTACCCATTTAAAAACTTATTTCAGAATGAAAAGGCTGAATCCAAATCGAATTTCATTCAGTTTAAAAGGGGCGAGCTATTCCTTTCGCCAAACCACTCCAAAGTAAATTTTTGCCATTTGGAATAGAGGAACTAAGAGCTCTGCCTCTGCATCTTCTGTCTGTATGTAATTGCAGTGATGTCATCCTTTACTGTCGGTGTAAATATGGAAGGTCCCGCTGGAGCCAGTACGCAACGGAGCGCTTGTTTTTTTTCTTATAAACATAAAAATAATCCCTACGACTGTGCTGAATAGACAGTGGACATCCATCTTGATAAATGATGCAACGTCATGAAGACGTGCGCATGTCAAAAAGGTGTTCTAACTGAATGTATTGTACATAATCTATACAGACAATCAGAATATATCACATCACGCAAAATTGTGCCCAGAGATCATCAATCGGAATGGCAAAAAAAGTTTCCAGGTAAACCTAGCGACTGTGAGTTTGGTCTGCTAAAAATTAGTCCTTTACCCGTCAAGCAAATACAGCATACTTTGACATTTACTGTCATTAATCACTGGCAGAATAATGTCGTCTACCAAGGTTATGCCTAATATACAATTAATGTTTCTGTGTTCTCCCTAACTTGTTAGCTTGCAAGATAGATTGCAACAACAAAGTTAGGCCTACTAATAATCCAGTTACTTATGACATATTTTCCATGTCTGTTTTTCATTAATGTGTCTGATAAAACAGTTCAAATAGATAACTCTGCGGTAGGCTGCTTAGATCATTAAGACTTTAAGGATATAAACAAATCCTTCAACACGTGCTATGCTTAAATCTATTGAGGCATATCTTACCGCTCTCCTTTGAGACGGTCTTCGTCTTTAAGAAGAACCACGAGCTGCTTGCTCTTCTCCCTTACGTTGATGCCCTGGTCCTTACCATCTCTGTCAATGTACTGGAAGTCTTTTAAAGTTTGGATGGCAAAGATGTTCTCCTTGCATTGCAACGCCACTCGCTCCGAGCCGGTCTTGATAAGGTAGTCAAGCAGGGTGAGGGCTTTGTAAACATGACGCCAGTTCTTGCCATGGTCATTGAGCCGTCTCCAGATCATACTCATGATCTCACTAAAGGCCACCACATTGTAAGTTAAGTCGGCGATTTCAGACATGAGTGAAGATGAGGGCCCCCAGGGGTCATTGGATGTGGCCTCTCTGACTTTCTTTTCTGCATCAGAGTAGTTGTTCACCATATTCTTCATTTGGCGACGGATCGTGGAGCTTGGCATTGTGGCGATGAGATGGGACACCAAGAGGATAAACACAATTTGAACTCTCTGAAGGATAGGAGCGTTCAAAAGATTTGCGTATCAAGGAAACAGGTGCGTTATCTTTAACGTAGGAGTGTTCTGTATGAAGTCTCCTTGTCGAAAAAAAGTTTGAGCTGGACGAGAGTTTATGAGGCTTCTTCAGGCCAGTGCAGTGTTCCTGAGTCCTCCAGAACAATGTCTGTTAAAACCATCTCCAGACACAAAGTGCCGACAGGACTTGCAACCGTTCCATTACCTAGGATGTACAAAATAAAAGTTAATGAAATACAGGTGACAGATGCCATGTTATAGTGACGCATGAAAAATCCATCACAACTTGTCAACTTTTCTTGGCTTAATTAGAAGCATATGTTCAACATAAAAATCATTAAAGACCATGTGAAATGAAAATCATGAGGATGGCATGTGATCTGATTTTTGCAACTGATTAAAAACCCAATACTATTCAAAAACACTGCCTTACTAAAACTGACCTACATGTTAATTTTTAAATGTCGATTCTCCTATAAGCAGACTCGATATGATAAAGTGTGTTAAGAATGATGTGAAAGATTATGGTCAAGAAAATCAAGTCTGGAAATTGTTCATTTAAAGGTAAACAAACAATTAACAAAATTTAATTAAGGCTTAGAAATCCAGAACGTTTTTTAGGCCAAGTCCATCACTTTAAAAGCTGTTAGTGTCAACAACAAAGTGAATGCTAGTGTTTCTGAATAGACACCATTTCTATTGTACATCCCAAGAGAGGAGTTGTGGACATGTCCTATTCAGCAATATCATATTGTGCAACAAGCATGTACCAGCATGCCCCACAACTAAGTGATGGTGCAAACAGTGTAGGTGGGGATTGTACAGAGTTGTACATTTCATCTGCAAAGACACTACGTGAATGTTTCATTGTGAGGGTTGCTTCCGGCCAACCCATGCCATGGAGGGACAGCTGGAGAGGAAACTAGGATGAGTGAGGGTGCTTTAGGAATAGGAAAACAACTTGGCACATCCCGTAAATTCACTTAATGCCAGTGAAATGTGATTCCTGTGTAGCATGCCCCCCTGCCACCCCACAAACTTTCCCTCATCACCCTGCATCCCCATGAATACGACTGAGGCCTAATTACACATCTGCTGCAAGAATCACCTATTCATTCACTGCAGACAGGGGGAAGAGAAGAGAGTCTGTCTTGTCCATTCGTAACCCCCACTATTACCCCCACCCCAAATACACAAATCTGCATGTGTACACACACACAACGAAACTCGCACCACAAGACCCCTTTCCTTAAGCCCTTTTGTGCTGAGTTCACTTGAGGCACAAGTCTGTGCTAATAAGTGTGAATATAGCAATAGAGGGTAATCAAAATAAAAGACGAAATTACATCCATTTTCCGTCACGCTTATCCTCAATAGAGTCGCGGGCATGCTGGAGCTTATCCCAGCTATTTTCAGGTGAGAGGCAGGGTACACCCTGAGCTGGTTGGCAGCCAATTGGAAGCTACATATAAACAGACATGCACAAATATGGGAAATTTCAAGTTTTCAATCAACCAACAACGTACGTTTTTTGGATCTGGGAGGAAACCCGAATACCCGATGAAAACCCACGCAGGCACGGGGAGAACATGCAAACTTCAAACAGGCAGGGCCGGAATTTGAACCGTCTGGTTTTTGTCCTTAGAACTGTGAGGTAGAGGTGCTAATCAGTCAGTCACCGCACCACCCAGTCATCCTCCTGCCATTAAAATAATAGTATGGCCATAAACCAACAGCAGGTTGCAGTTGAAGAGGAAGACACACACTCATGTTCTCACACCCTTTAAAGACATTGCTTCCCTTGCCCATTTGGCCCTGTTTTGCAAACACTGATTTGAAGTGTTTAGTTTTACATTATAGTGGACTAAATATAAGGTCAGGCAAAAAAGTAATACATAGTATACATTTTTCTTTGTCTGCACACCATCACAGCAGCAGCTGTATCAAACAAGCATACATTTACAAAGACTTGCCTCTGGACATTCTGGCGGTCAGACCTTCAGCAATGGTGGAACCAAGATAGTTAGGCTGCATTGAACAAACAAATAAGGTAAAGATAAACACGGGCTCAAGCATGCCCACGATCCGAGTGAGGTTAAACGGAAATGGATGGATGGATGGATGGATGGATGGATGGATGGATGGATGGATGGATGGATGGATGGATGGATGGATGGATGGATGAAAATCAAACAGTGCATTTGAATTGTGGTTCAACAGATTAAAAATAAAAATCTTTAAACTGACCTAGGGAAGAAAAAAAACGATGCCCTTAACTTAATATTTAGTTGCACAACCTTTGGAGGAAAACACTGCAATCAAACGAGTTTCGTAACATTCAGTGAAACTTCTGCACCTCTCAGGAGGAACTGTGGCTCGCTCTTCATGAGATAAGTTCTCCAGCTGTCTCATGTTTGAAAGGTGCGTTCTCCAGATAGCATATTTCAGATCATTACAGAAATGTTCAATAGGATTTGGATCGGAGCGCATAGAAGACACTTTTGAACAGTCCACTGATAGTCCTCGATAGTCTCGAGATTTCATTGTACCCTGCACAGATTCAAGACCCCTGTGCTAAAATGTACAGAAGCTGTCCCAGAACATAACAGAGCCTGCATGTTTCACAGTGGGTGTTCTCTTTGTAGTATGCTTCATTTTCCCGTCTGTGAACATGGAGCTGATGTCCCTTGCTTAAAATTTCTAGTTTTGTCTCATCTGTCCATAGGACATTCTCATAGAAGCTTTGTGGCTTGTCAACATCCACTTTGGTAAATTACAGTCTTGCTTTTTCTTATGATTGAATGATTTTACAATTCTTGATCATCTCCCATGACTTTGCATCAAACGACAGACAGTGTGATTTCATTTTACTTTAAAAAAAAAAAAAAGTAAACATTAACTGACTGGCTAAACAAACCCACTAATGGGGATGCCCCAATGGATAGGTTTCCAATAACGTCACCACAGTCCCAGGATTCCCTTTTTCTACGTCATAACTCTTAGACCAGGGCTCAGCAACCTTTTTGAGGCTGAGGACTACTTCCTGAGCACCGATCGTCTGAAGGGCTACATGACATGTTTGCGGCAAATTTCAGACTCAGTTCATTCCACGTACATAAAATATTTTTGTTTGAATTTATTGTAGTAAACGGCATTACAGGTATTTTACATTTTTAATTAAATAAGCAAGTCAGATTCAGAATTTAAAGCAAATATTGGTAACAATTTGTGGCCTATGGTATTTTTACAACATACCTCGCGGGCGCCTTACACAGTCCTCGCAGGCTACCATTCGCCCGTGGGCACCGCGTTGGTGACCCCTGTCTTAGACCAATCAGATAAATTAACGATGGAAAAAAACTTCACGCTTCACCTATCACCTGTATTCTCTGACCTCTATGACACACAAGTTAGCGGCCGTCGCAAGGCATGACGGGTCATTGGAAACCTATCAATACCACTGGTGCAGGAGTACATGTACCAGTACTTATATTTGCAAACTACATGACACAAAGTACTGATACTTGATATGTCTTGCAATTGTAATGTTTTATTCTAATGAAATATTGTTGGGAAACAAATCGAAACCATTCATGAGCAAGGCATAAGTTTCAGTCAAATGTAACTTTTATGACTACCTTGTCATTCCAGACATTAACATTTTGCATCTGAATTATGTATTTTTAAAACCAACAGTTTTGCCACAACTTTCACTTAAATGTAGCTTACAACACTGTATTAGCATGACAAGTGAAGTTATACTTTATCGCAACATCCCTTGCTTCGCTTTGCCGAGCAAGCTGGGCCTGTCTTGCAATGCAGACGGAGATTAAAAAAATGTATGCATGCCAGATTCCCTGCCACCAGACAGAGAGCAGAGTTCTTCATCCATTTTCCAGGGTGACCGAAAATTATGTTTTAGGGGAGCAATTGTTCTCATTTTGGTTTACCTTAAAGTATCTCCACGCAGCTGGCATGGCTCTTAACTCCACATGACTGGGAGGTATATGTCAGCCTGGTAAAGTAATATCGGTGTCATAGTATCAGAGCATTTTATTCAAGTGCAAGTATAAATTCAGTAAAGTCCAGTGCCTACCCCAGTGATAAAATTGGTGGGTTGCTTTTCAATCCAGGTATATTGAGGGTTTTTTCCAATTTATTTTACCACTAGTGATTAAAGTGATAACTGTAATAATTTTGGTCACCAAAATTGCGATAGGAAATTTTCACATCATTTCCTCCGTAATCCATATATACCAAAACTATGGCACAAACCATAATTATTTTGCTCAATAACCCTCATGTGAAAACAGGAGTTCAGAACAGTGTCCCAAAAGATTTTTTTTTTAACTTGATGGACAAGCAATTCCTCCATAATCAAACAAGAACATTTATTCTAATGCCCATCCCGAGTAATCACTCAATAAATCAGTATGGAAGAGAATAATATTTTATTAATCCCACTTTTTTTAATTTGTTATAGTTATGTTTGTAAAAACGACAACAATTTAAATCCAAACAATGAAAGATCTCTCACCAATGTCCTTTTACAAAAATGTATTATTTCTTAATATATTGATGAATTAAAACTTTTTTGAAACTCTCAAAGCTTTATCCTGTTATGGCTCACCACACCGAAAACAGGTGTACCTTGACAGGGCCGCAAAGCACATTGGTGGAAAGCTAAGGTCTGTAGATAAGGAGAATACCTGTCTGTACATCTCCGATGAAACTGACTGAATTATTGCTTTTGCTGACAGAGTACAAAATTGAAGACACAGACATACAACGATTATCATTTACAATGATGGGATTGAAATATTACCTGTCAACCACTAATCAGTGCAGTGATGTTACAATATAGCAAGCTTTGGGTCATAGACATTCCGCAGTGTAGTATGATCATTAATAAAGAAAAAGGGAAGCCTCTACGATTAGTAATAGTCAATGGTAGTTACGAAATAGCCCAATAGGTTCAGATTTGACGCTCTCTAGCCTCTGCCATGCCATGCAAGAGATGACCACTACCGTCATCATCCTCCCAACCCTTTGTAACACATAAACGCCGACTCAGTCCACAGCCAGAACACTACTTTCTCTGATAAAAACTATTTTATATTCAACACTCGAAGGCACAACATGGACTCTTGTATGCTTATATATAATTTTAGCGAGGAAACCCAGCTACACAGCGCCCTGGCTGCGTAGTGCTAAATGACACAAAACTGCAACAAAGGCCAGGGCAAAGAAGATATGGACTCATTTAATATTAGAAACTGTACGGATCTACAGGAAACAATAAAAACGCGACGCTGTTAAATAAATAGGACAAATCACGGAGTTTCCTTGAACTGGTGTTCCTGATCTTTGACAAACATTGACGTAGCGAGTTGACTCACACGCACTCGTTGTGTTTTCCGATAGCGAGTTTTGAGGTGACTACAACTAAAACATCATGTAGAAAATTTCAAAGTTTTTGAAATCTCAGTCGAAACAGCCTAGAGCCTAACTTACGGTTAGGCTAACGTTAGCAAGACGCCAGTAAACTTGTGCGTAAACTTGTTCGAGGTAACTTTTTTCGCAATGTAGTCCTACGGAAAATCAACGTTGATTCACTTTTTTCCTCACCTCTGTAAACCACAGGGTGGAACCAAGTGATATTTTATTCACGCCAAGTTTGGGAACACTTGGGACGAAAAAAAAAAGTTGGGAGCAAAGCTAGCCACCCGCACGGCTTCGCTCTCTTTATGGTCGATTTAACAACGTCAAATGTACCCAAGTAAGCCTCTCATCGCACTGCTTGCTTTATGTTTTCTAAAATAAGACCGTTAATACATTCCAGTGGATGCATAAACTGTAATAAATCAGTAAACTAGCATGCTAAGCTATGTAGCAAATCTTCCGATAGGTGAGACGGGTGCTCGGTGGAGACATCGCCACTGAAAACTGGATTAAAGGACTCTGGAAAACATCTAAATGATTCCTCTACGTTTAAAGCCAGGCGGTATCTTACCGTAGATATCGAACTGGACCAGATTTAAAAGAGAGTCCAGGGCTATAAACCCTTCAATGTATTCCCTAATTCGAGTGGTAACATAAGAAAAAAAAATCAAACAAACGAAAAAAATCACAATAATGTACTTATTGCAGCGTTCAAAGAGCTTGTTGCGCCTCCGCCTAGCTAAAGTATTGCTAATGCTAACGTCAGGCTAAAGGTTTCCCCTCCTCCAGAACATGGCGGGCGGTGTAGGAGGGGGAGAGCCGGGGATGGGTGTGACCGACGCGGCCTGACTCACACACAAAGACCTTCCTCCCTTCCTTGCAAAGCATGTCACTCAGCAAGCCTTCAAAACATTTCACGACACGAGCAGGGGCAGCTTGTTTAAAGAGGACAAACACACACAATCACGGTAACCGTCATCATTGTTCTTCACAGTACATTCTCTACGTTTCTATAAAAAAAACTCAATTATTGACAGGAGTTGGAAGCAACAAAGTTCAAATATTTTTTTATTGTACGTACCTAAATAGATTATTCTGTTATCCTTGAATTTTTTGGTTTGTTTGTTTTAATTTTGGATCATTATACAGTCAGAGGACGATTTTGGCATTAAAATTTTAACTGTTTTTATTTTCTACATTTTATTTTTTATATAATTTATTTTAAAGTATTTCAAATGTAGTATGGTATAACTATAACTAGATTAACAGAGTTGCAAAAATTAACATTCATATTTATATTAAAGTCTCAGTAGTCAAGATCAAAATCAACTTAAGCCTGATTACAAAAAAAGAAAGACAAGAAAAAGTTATATTCACCCATCCATTTTTGTTTGTTTTTGTTTTTTGTACTGTACTGCTTGTCTTCACAGGGATTGCAGGTGAACTGGAGACTATTCCTATTTACGTGAGGCACACCCAGAACTGGTCACCAGCCAATCTCAGGGCAAACATGGAAATAGTTACACCTATGGAAAAAATTAACATCTTCGTTTAACCTAAAATGCATGTTTTTTTTTTTTTTTTAAAAGGTTGGAGGAAGACAAAACGCGGGCAAGCAAAAGGAGAACATGTAAACCCCACAAAGGAAGCATGGATCTTAGATTTCCACACCAAACCTGAGTCAAAACCCTGAGGTGAATGTATGAAGCCCTCTGTCACTTCATGCCACCAATTTTATAGTAGAAATACATACAAATGTAAAAAAAAATAATAATAAAAAAATGGAGAACTTATATTAGATCTCACCATGGTCAGAGCATTTAGCTCAATGATGTCATTTGTCTGAGTCATGCAGCTCACTGTTCAATGTTCAACTTTAGTTTTCCTTCCTCAAGCTGGATAAAAAAAAAAAAGATTTTACTAAGTGGATGTTGACAGACAACTTTAAGCCATGAATAATATTCAAATATGTGATAAAATGTGTTATAAATTTAAAAAAAAGTAGGTAAGCATTTTTTTTCAGTTATATTTTTATTTGGTTATTACCAGAAGGGTTGCGTCAGGAAGGGCATCCGGCGTAAAAATTGTGCCAAACATATATGTGCGTTCATCTGAGATGACACGCTGTGGGGACCCCGAAAGGGACAAGCCGAAAGAAACTTACTTTTTACCAGCTAATATAGCATTTTTTGCCATAAGAAAGCGATGGGACTATATTTTTGTTATTTTGACAACATAAAAGCACAAGGCAACAATATCCATTAGTCCTACTTTTATGAGCCATTTTTAATTGTTTTTTTTTTGTTTGTTTTTTTACTAAAGTATCTGTACTTTTCCTGAAGTACAAAGTGTGCGTGCTTTTACCTGCACCATTGTTGCTGTGACATACAGTACTTCCTGGTCTGCTTTGTTTAACCCGTTTAGTCGCTATAGTTGTGACGAAAAAACAATTCTATCATTTTCCTCATGTAGGTTCCGAATACTGCGGAGCATCAACAACTATGAAATCAACCAATAATCTGCCAATGTCAGGAATTTCCAAGGCAGTCAGTGCGTGTTACAGGTGTGACGGTGTGAGCTTGGAAAACATTGCAGGGCAGCATTCCATCCCTCGGTGTTTTTTCCTCTGCATGTGTCTGATCATGTCTCAGCGTCAGGGTCATGTTTGTCACGTTTCAGGAACAGAAATCATAGTATACAGATTTTAAACCAAGTTCTATGAACAGAGATGGGTGAAAAACTTGGCTCAGACATTAATAGAGACCTTTATGCACGGGAGGTTGAAAATAAAATAAAATAAAAATCTTAAAATACAGTTGAAGCATTGTTAGTCACATTACATTTATTTTTCCTTTCGGATTTCAGTGTATGTTGACATCATTTGTCTTTTACGAGCTCGCATTTGGTGCTATGAAAGAATGTAGTTATGAATGTGTGTACGGGGACAAATTGAAAGCAACCCTGCTTTTGTATTCATTTTCGTCTTAAACACGAATAAACACTATAGCTGGTTATTCTGATGTACGGTAATTGGAAACAAACACTTCATATCCAACATTTGCTTTCCACAAATCTTAATATCTAGCTCTGAAATACTCTTGGACTTGGGCTATGATCCCACTACCAAGATATGGTAAAGAAACGCCTTTATTATACAAGGAGTATATATATGAATATATAATTCAAAAGACAGATATTGGACTTATTAACCCAGAAACAGTTTATTAATTTATTTGTTTGTTTGTTCGTTCGTTCCTGGAACTGCGTGTGCCATTACGCACCTCCAGTTTCAGCCAATAGAGGTCAGGCGTGTTATAATTTTGAATGAAAATAACGTGCAGGAGGGTTAATAATGAGTGTAATGAAAAGCCTGCAAGAATGTCGGCGGTTCGGTGCGAAAATAAACACAAAAGTCAGATTTAAACTATGTGTTCTCGCATTCGTAATATAGTGCAATCGAATGAGAGCATATAGTGCAACATTACAAAGGTTTCATTTTTATTCAACCTACCTTATGTCACGTGCTATCTTCATGGCATCACTTGTTCAGTTGAATTAGACCAAAGAAGAAAATATATCAACAAGAACACCTACAAGGCTTTAAATGCTGCAAATCACAATGTCAAATCATCACAAACAGAAATGTGATTTACTAAATATCACAGTAGGAGAGCAGATTAAGAATGTGTTTGTGTTTTTGGACCTTGAAAACTTCCTCCCATTTTCACCCTTTCAGCACCCTGTGAAAGACTTCCCACAGCTGACTCAAAGCAAACAGCTGCTGTCGGATATCCTGGCCGCATTGTCCTTTTCTCTACTTTTCGACACAAACATGGGGTACATAAATCTACATTTTGGCAATTAACTGCTGGGGCCATTTCAAAGTTTAAATAAAATATTAATAATAATAAATTTCTTGGGAAACCATCATGGAATGGGAATTCAGTAGAACTTTAAACAAAATGTGGCCAGAAGGTGAAATAATTAAATATTTGTTGGGGTCAATAATTGCATAACTCTTACCAAATCCCATGAATCTACTTTTTGTAGGATTTTCTACTAAATTCTTGTGGCATAACATTGAATAAAAACAGATGCACACAACATCTAATAAAGATTTCCTGTTGGCTTCAAGTTGATATACTTGACACTGGATGTTGTGCACTGTCCTCTCATCAATAATGAAAATTTTTGACTCATGTCTCGCTGAGTCATGATTGAGTAGTGTGTCATTTTCAAGTGATTAATAAACAGATAAAAAAAGACTTCTCTCTTTTATGACCATGTTTAATTTAAGACTAGCGCAAAAGCCATTGAAATATCTTTTACTCAATTATTATTGACACACCAGGATGTACTTTAGTTTCTGTTGTATGTAGAAAATAGCACGTTCTCACCAGCATTTAATGGGAAATCATAAATACCATTATGATGCATTGTCCAGCATCATGCGCTATTTTTGAGGCAGCTTCATTATAGTCCACATACATAGCAGATGTGACAAAATACAACAGACTTTGCAGGTATAGCATTTTTTTTTTTTTTTTTTGCTCATAATTTTGGTGAAGGGGCTTGGTGACATCACAGCCACCTTTGGTGTGTTGCCACAAGACTCTGCATTATTTTGGAATATGTCTTCCGATGCTGCTTCAAATGACAATTTAATTATCTGGCCCAAATATTCGTGAGTATTCGTTGCATTGCTTTGGGATCTTGAGAATGTCCCTTCAAATATTTAAAGAGCACTTTCTTAACAACTCCAGGGGTCTTCACGCAAGAATGAATTCAGCCCTGAAAATGACGCAAGCTTAGATCAACCATCAGCCCACTCAACCTGTGCCTGATGCTGGATTCACACATGCATACAAACAGTGCATCTCACTCAGTGACAGTGTGGCAGACACATTGCTGGCTCTCTGCCATCATGAAATATTCAGCGCAATTCATTCTATTCTATGTGTCATGTAGCATATATTGCAAATAAATCTATAAAAACATTTAGAGGACCTAGCAACCACAAAAGTGAAGGAGAACGGCTCGTTTTAAGGTGCCGTGGACATCTGCATCAAACAGTTAGGTTGACCGCGGGAGATGTGCTGTTTTAGCATTAAAAACAGGAAAAATGTTAAGCGAAAACCATTTACGTAAGATGGTTACCTGGTTCAACTCGTAAAACCCCCAGTGGGAGATACCAAGTAATCCATCCATTCTCTTTGACACTTATCCTCACGAGGGTCGCGGGGAGTGCTGGAGACTATCCCAGCTGTCAACGGGCAGGAGACGGGGTACACTCTGAACTTGTTGCCACCCAAACGCAGGGCACAAAGAGACAAACAGCCACATTCGCAAGGGCAATTTAGAGTGTCCAATTAATTTTGCATGCACTCACAATCTCACCTACGGAGAATTTAGGGTGTCCAATTAATGTTTCATGTTTTTGGAATGTGGGAGGAAACCGCAGTGCCCAGAGAAAACCCACGCAGGCACGGGGTGAACATGCAAACTCCACCCAGGCGGGTCCGGGATTGAACCCAGGACCTCAGAACTGCGAGGCCAACGCTTTACCAGCTGCTCCACCGTGCCGCCCATTCCAAAATCCTGCACGTTAAATTAAAGACACTAAATTGTCTTCAGTTGTAAATGTGAACGTGAATGATTGTTTGTCTGTATGTGCCCTATAATTGATAGTCCAGGGTTCAAAATCAGATGGAATAAACTCTCACAGAATGCTAATTAGGATGAGCACTAAAGAAAATGGATGTAGGAATTTTGATCTCATCCTGTCACTCAGTGAATTTGTTTATTGTTATTATACACAATATTCACCTCTTTCATTATTCTGCAAATGCCGAAGCCACGGTAAGTCCACTCTCATTTTTCAGGTCAGCCAGGTTTGCGAGAAAGGAAAGCCCATAACTCTCACTTTGTAAATAAATAACTTACAATCATTTATATTCGGTGAAGTTGCGGCCGACTTGCATGCAGAACCACTGAACGTTTAATCTAGCACGGCGGATCTATCTGTCTGCCAGGTGCTCACTGAGAAATCGCTTAACAGCAAAACACCTATTTGGCATCTTTGTGAAAAAGTAATCACCACCATCAGCATCTAGTTGTGGAAGCAACCAGTTGATACGAAACTCAGGGTAACTTTGACCAGTAACAGTCCATCCCTTAAAAAAAGAAAAGGGCTTAAACTATGTTACTGTGTTAAAGCGTAGACATATTATATGTAAACATAAAAACAAAATACAATATTTTGGAGAAGTAATCTATGGAGTAGGTCCTCCATCTTCATCAATATATTTGCACTGGTTTAGATATCATGTTGATATGAAATCGGGAAGTGTCTTTGAACACCCGTTTAATCATTTTCCAGAACAGGGTTCCTCAAATTAGATAGTCAAGGCAAAATTGTCGGTGTAGAAACTCACAAAGCTGGGGTCAAGGCAACTTGGGTCTTCTTGTTGAAACTCAACAAAGAAGTCGAGTTCCCTTAAATAAATCTTTCTGGATACTCAAGCCCCAATGTTGTTTTTCTGTACCGCAGACAAATACTTTGCATAACTAATGACAGGGACCGACCCAGATTTTGTAAAATCGTGGAATGACAGAAGTCTAGAAGGACAGAAATCGATTAACCTTATCGTGTATGTTTTTGTTTAGTACAGTACACTGATCAGCACATTAATTTTTCCAGGTTAAAGACATGTGGAAGTGAATTTTAACTTTTGTTAATCTTGTTTTATTTTAGCTTGTGGCAAATCTATATATCCCATGATTAAAAAAATGACATAATCCTGTTATTTTAGATCATTCTCACTGTACTGCATGAGTTGAGCTTGTTTGAATTTGGATTTATGTTGTTTTGACAACCCAATTTAATCTTGTATCAGACTTTAATTTGCTGTTTTGAAACAAGGGAAGCCTGTCCTTTGAATTTGTGTGCGGCTTCAGAATAACTGCCATTTTGTGCTTCGTTCTTGTCAGAGCGCTTACTGCTGATTGCACAAACTGAGTTCACTACAACGGGGTCGTTCAAACACACACACATGATGCTGCCCCTTTCACCGTTGGCAGTATTCTTACACGAATACATGTGAAAACACGCTTAAAGTTTTGCATTGGATCAAGAGCTACACATGCATACAGAGCTCAACCTCTGACTGACAGAAGCTATAAACCACAAACCTGAGACAAATGTTCATACACAGGAAGTGCCTCCCACTTATGCTTCTTATCCTGTGCGTGGTCTCTCTCTCTCTTTTTGTCTCTCGGGCTCTCTCACTGAATGTTACTCATGGCTGTTTGTTGCTGAGCAGCAGCCAGTTGTGTTTTTCCTCTCTGGGCTCACACTCGCTCTCATCCGCTGCTCTCTGCAGATACACCAGGCTCCATCTCCCTTTCTTTCAGAGTATCCTCTTTAAGTTTCTTTCTTTCTCTCTTCTTTTTTTTTTAAATTCCAAACATCATTCTGGAACATTAGTGGAATATTCGACTCGTGCGGTTGTGTGTGAGTGTGTCTGTGCTGAGGGTTTTCAGCATGGAAGCCGTGGCACTGTATACGTTTCGTGCCACCGAGGGTGATGAACTCAGTTTCAACAAAGGAGACTTATTAAAGGTAAGGAGATTTTAAAAATACTTTTTTTGTGTGTATCTGTGCATTATATAGGTTTACAATTGTCTGCCTGAAATAAGTCTGTATAAATATATACATTGTGTATTTTTTTTTTTTTTTTTGGTGGGGATGTTTTGATTCTTTTAAGAAAAGTAAGTTCATTTCTTGCACAGCTGGGTCACATCTTTCTAGATTTGTAACATGCCAATTGTCCGGGACTCATATGTTTGCAAAGGACAAGAAGAAATCAAGTCAGTGTTTTTTTAAAGCCTTTTGAAAGCAAGAAGACGACAATGAATCAAGAATATCTTGAGTTTAGTTCTGGCTAGAGACACGACTGTGCAAAATTTGCAAACACTTGACACTTCATTGGGTAGCACTGCACAACTGAATAAGAGCAAATATGAGATGTCTTTCAAAAAGCTGGTCGACAATAATTGTTGTTGTCGTAGTTGTAGGATAAGAGGGTCACCTCCACTCCGCTGAGTCACCTTGAATAGAAATATTATATATCTAATAATAATATATCTATATATCTAATAAAACATTATTAAATATTATACACAATATATCATGTATATAGTATTATTAATGAATAAATGTGAATTATTTGTTTTGTTTGATTTGTTGTCTTGGTTGGATAAAAATAAATATTAAATTGAAAAATAGGTATTGTATTATATTCTGTACAACTTTATATTTCAATTTAATATTTATTTTTATATCATACATGATACATGAATAGACTGTCCTTCCCACCTGTTTTGTATCTGTATCGCACCATAATTTTGAAATTTTTGTCCCCATTTTCTGTATGAGCAGGTAAAATAGTATATTGTTGCGTATATGTGAGTAAATTTGGTTTGTTAGTCTGTTGTCTATTTTTCTGACATTTGGCACACACATCTTTACCCATTACGTGTTCTTAAAAGTTTGACATTCATAGTAGCCCATCTTCAATGCAATGGTGGTGGGGAGGGAGTCACAAGTATTTCCCGACAGTATGGTGATGTGTCTACTCCATGCGGCACATACAATCGCTTTGTGCTTTGAACTGATCAATTACATTCAAATACATGTTAAAAAGAGATTTGCACAACCCAACCATCATTTAATATCCCTGAGATTACCACCAAATCAAGTTCGGATGTTCTGGTAGACTTTCCCTGACTTCCCTTCTCCCCCACCCCCACCTTTCTGGCGCAAACCTGGAGATTTGTCTGCTAAGACTGAGTGGTATAAGGCAGTGATTTCCAACCTTTATAGAGCCAAGGCACATATTTTACAATTGAAAAATCCCACGGCACACCAACAAAAGTAAATGTCACCAAAAATGGATAGATTCATTACTGTATGTACTTCCTGCCATCTAATAGAAGAGGATTTTTTTTTTAGTTCTGTCTGTCATTGTGCCTCACTGGCATAAATAGATGAATAAAGATACATTATTTTTTGGAAATAAATGTTTTTTTTTAGGAATTACATAAACTTGGATAACTTCCCACGGCACACGAATGTACCCCGGCACACTGTTTGGGAATCACTGGTATAAGGAACTGGTTATAATTCCCTCCACCTTGACTAGGCCATAGTTGAAGCTGAAATCAAATCACGGTCTCCCAAACACCACGCTTCACTGTAGGTTTGGTATTCTTTTTGGTGATGAGCAGTGTTGTGTTTCTTCAAAACATTACTTTTGCAATTATTTTCCCTCGTAAATTTAAGAAATTTGAAGTAGGTAGGTTTTAGCTTTTTTTGTGTAAGCTAAAGCTTCAGTCTGGAGACCTGACCCATCAGCCCAGACATGCAGAGAAGACAGATGAATGTTGTCGCATGTACTAGAAAGCCAGAACCTACAAGAAATTCCAACAGCTCCTTCAGTGTTGCTGAAGGCCTCTTGGCAGCCTACAAGACCAGTTTTCCTCTTGTCTTGTGGTCAGTTTTGGTGGGATACCCAGTTGTTTGTGCATGGATGTTACTGCCCTACTTTCTTCACTTGATGATCATGACTGTGTAGGATGATATATTTGATACTGTAAAAATTCTCATGTACCCTCTTCCTGACTAATAATGAAACAATGACAACCTTTCGGTGCTGTGGAAGTTTTGATGTTGGAATTTGGCCATGTCCTGTTGTGCAGTGTGCCAATGCACTAGTCAGGTGGGAAGGACAGTCTATTCATATTATTAAAAGTGGCTTGGCCAAAACTCCATGGCAAAGTCTAACACACAAAAAAAAAAATTGAAATCTATTTTTTCTCCAAGTTGTAAAATATAAAAGTGAAAATTGGCAGTCCGATCAGCTTTTGATTGTGTGGTAGGTCTCTCATTTAAAACTCTTCTGAAGTGTATTTTTTCATTCCAACAATACCTCAGGTGCTCAAATAAACATAATGATCCACCTACTATTAACTGACCCGTTTTTCTGCTACTTCAAATAATTTTCACTACCACTAATGTATGATATTTTTAGAGTATTGGTGAGGGCTTTATATGTGCGTTTTAAGAATATCCACACATTTTTTATTGGAAGAGCCATTATAAACAACTAAAATTAGCATTTTTCACCAGTAGAAATGTGTGAGAAAATATGGTAGAAGGAGAGAAAATGAGCAATAAGTCCGCTTCAACTCCTACTAACAGCGTTGCTCTTTTTGAAACAGAAGGATGCACTGACGCTCATATCCATGATAAAGGGGCTTCTGTGGAAGTTAAATCTCCTGAGGAAATATTATATACTCCAACTATGGAGGTTAAGTCCTTCTTTTTGTCCATCACTCAAGAAAGGCATTAAATGAAGTGCAGATGTCCACCATGGCAGAAAGAGTTTGGTCAGAAGGTCAAAAGGGATTATGATTACTATTTCTTACTAATTACTATTACTATTTACTATTTCTCCTTAAATCTGTTAATCTATCCACATACTGTATCTAAATATCAATACCAATATCTGCCCTTCTACCTACCTGCCTCTCAGGAATTAGTGGTACATTTTTGTGTAATCATGGTAAATATCACATATAAAACAACCAACAGGACTGAAAACAATACTGACTATCCAACAAGGGTTGAAAACAAAATCAAATCTGCAATCCATCTAATTGCCAAGGCAAATATATTCATAGATTTCATATGGAAGGTAATGCAATGTGCTTTACATGATCAAAAGCCTTTATAAACAAAGAGGAAAAAAACTACAGAACATTAAAAGAAATCTTAAAAAAAGTATGTCATCTTTGTCATCGCAGTTAGCGGTCCAGGCAACATATAAGTATGAATGGACCTTTGCCAGGAAAAAAAAAGAGGAGGTTTGGTTCTTTAGCCCTGTGACTTTCTCCTCTTATGAAATGAGAAGTGAAGCAAAAAGTATGCAGAGTGGGCGTCGTGTGTGAGGTGAGAAAACGAGAGGGGAAGGTGTTATTTTTACACAGTCATTTTTTTTTTCTTCCTAAAGAAAGCTTCACATGCATGAGATCAAATCCTAAAACTTGATTGAACAACAATGCTGACTGGGGGCAACGCATCATTACGACACCAGTCTAAATACACATTTCACAGTTTGGTCCAAGTAGCTTGCGCTTCAAATGGGTTTACCAAAAGCCAGAGAGAAACTGCTTTTTGATGGACTTTTCTGAAAACTTAGCTTTGGGAGTTCACCCGTCAGGGCTGACTTTGACATTTGATTGAGACACCATTTCATTTTCACTGATTAAACAAGAAGGATCCTTTGAAGTAAAAAAAATAAAGCAGCCATGCTCCGTCATCCGCAGCACAAAAATAATTTAAAAAATAAAAAGTGGAGACATACTCAACTGAAAATACAAGTTTCTACATGGCGATAATTGGTATCTTAAATACCTCATTAGAACACATGAGAACAGTATGATTTACCCCAAAGAACCAAGGAAAAATGGGACAGATACCAATTTTTGAATAATAGTAGAATGTATAATTATTTTGTTGACATGTTGCTGGTGCTTTCAAACTGTGAAAAAAATCCCTAAATCTTGTAGTGTATCACAATAATTTCCAATAATTAAAATATTGCACCCAATGCCAATTAAAGATATAAATTCAAATACTTATGCTCATTTTTTTCTCCATTATGTATTTTTCCAGAACATGCAATACATGCAGATAGAATATTTTATAATAAGGCATACTTCTACATTTTGGATAATAATTTTGAACAATGTATGTGAGTATCAATCAATTCTTACATCAATAATTGAAAGCAGAATGTTGCACGCAAACAAACAGTGTATTTGCCCCATTTGCTCTTATAAAACAATAATGATATTTTACACTTACAAGGCATTAACTACAAGCAATGGCTTTCTTAGTATGATGGATGTCTGATTCCATCACAAGTGGCTGCCTCGTGTTATCGGATGTATCAAAATGTACTGTATTAGCAGCTGCTATAATGTTGATGTAACTCTTTTTTTAATGTCAGGAGCACTTATTAAAAATGAAGGCCTAGTAGGAACAAACAACAGATGAAAATAGAATAAATGAGATCAGAATGCGCACCCTGCAATTGGCTGGCAACCAGTTCAGGGTGTACCTCGCCTCCTGCCCATTGACAGCTTGGATAGGCTCCAGCACTCCCGCGACCCTCGTGAGGATAAGCGGCTAAGAAAATGGATGGATGGATGGAGATTAGAATGCTGAGAATGGAAAGCGACCAGTTCAACGTGTGTCTCGCCCCTCACCCAAAGTAAACTGGTCATCGTCTCCAGCTCAGTCACAAGCTTAATGAGGACAAGCATTATGGAAAAAAGGAAAAAGGGAAAAAAGGATGGGTGGATGAATTAACTGGAGAAGGACTTCATGTGCCAGTTTTTGCAATACTCCTTCCTAACAGAAGATGGACAAAAAGGGCCAAAATAAAAAGACTAACAGTTACCTTTCAGTCAACCAGTGATGATAGCATGAGTCGGTGGTTTCGTTAGGATTATTTAGGGGCCTCCCTGTCAACCACATGTTTTTTTCAGGTGGGGGGACAAAGCCTACCCAAATGCAAAAAAAAAAAAACTAGCAAAGCCCCGTGGTGTAAGTGGTCATCATAATGGGTGAATATTCCATCTCTTTCTTGACATGTTCCTAGATAACCAACATGGAAGACGACCCCAACTGGTACACAGCTGAGCTCCACAACAGAAAAGGCTTTGTGCCCAAAAACTATATTAACCTGCGGCCACATGCGTGAGTACATGCAACCCGCATACACAAATGCAGACACACAGGTTACACGATCAGCACCAGTAAAGCAGCTAAACAGATAATCCAGCAATGGGCTATCTTAACAACGCATTAGTGTATGTGTTAGGATTCGTGTGTGTGCATGTGTGTGTGCATGTGTGTGTGTCATAGCTCTAGGCATCTTCTGCTCTGGTTTGGACATCTGCATCCCAGCATAAAACCAACTCGTACTACTCATACGCTCACTTACGTAATCTCAGACTTTATAGTGGTGTGTGTGTGTGTGTGTGTAGTTGCTGGTACACTGCATTTCCATCACTTTGTCTCACACCAGATGGGCTCCTGTTTTTTCAACCACAGATGCTAAAGTGACAACATTACGGGAGGATCTGTCTTTTTAAAGAACATTAACTGGATCTCCTTTGATGAAACCTACGGGAGAAGGCCTGCCCATTCTTTTTTATTTCATCAGATTACTACAGTGGACAAAAACTAGGATTTATGTTGCAGTACAATACTTCTGCTTTGCAACAAATGATATTCAACCTGGCTTTCAAAGAGGTTGTGCCCATTTTTAGCAGCAGCATTTTAAAAGAACTTCAAAAAGATCCCAATTTTTTCGACAGCTTTAATATTTTTGTCTGACAGCAGCAGTGATCTGTGCTATTGTAAGAATTCTTTTTAAATGCCATTCTTGTACATTACAAAAACATCAAAAGATAATACCTTTTCAGTTTAATTTAATACTTTGTAAAGATTCTGCAAAACGCATGGAAGTTGCAATAAAATGTATTGTTTTCTCTCCGACCCTTCAGGTGGTTCGCGGGGCGCATATCTCGTGGTGTGGCTGAAAGTCGACTGAGACAGAGGGAATGCGGAGCATTTTTGGTCCGAGAGAGTGAGAGTGCTCCTGGGGAGTTTTCTATGTCGGTCAGGTAAGGAAAATTTTCATTTCACACCTCTCGCATTGATGCATCCTACTGTGTTGTCCATCCATCCGTTTTCTCCTGTGCTTGTCCGCAATAGGGCAAGCGGGTAATTGGAACCTATTTGAGCCGAGTTTAAGTGAGAGGCAGGGCAAATGCAGGACTGATTGCAGGAAATCCCAAGTCACATACGTAAAAACAACCTTTCACACTCACACCTTTGGGCAATTTACTCCAGTTAACCTCAAAAACATTGTGGGAGGATTCGGAAGGAAAACTGAAGAGCCTGCAAAAAATATATATATATATATTGGTGCACTCGGTGAAATCTTCACAGAGAAATGTTCCAACAGAGATTCAAATCCTGATCTTCACCATGTTGTCATGGAAAACATGTGACATTTAACCGTTTTTGAAGGTCAAATGTTGAATACAAAGAATTATAATCATTTTTTCCAAAGGGTGTTACGGCGCAACAGTTGAACTCAAAGTAAGATCTTCATCTCATATAATGTCATTTGTAATGTGTTGATTTAGCATGTTTTGTTTCTTGCCATTGATTTATTAAAGGAAGACTCTCCCCAAATTTCACATTTCAAATTTCAATGTACAATAAACCTTCCAATGTGAAGTAATATTACTATTACACACTATTACTTTTACAACAAAACTGAGAAAACGTACCCAAATTTCTCTTTCTTTAACCTCCCATGGGGTTAACCTGACAGGATACAGCTGTGGCTGTCACAGTTAAGGCTCGTTCACCAGCAGGGGAAATTTGCATGGATCTAATCATTACTGGTTATTAGCTGCTGAGTTATAGACCTCCCTGCCCCCCTCCCATCCAATCCCCGCTGCTGGTCAAACGTGGTTGAAAAGTACAATTTGGTGAAGGAAAAAAAGGTCTGATCATGCCTGCTGTATAATCTCTACATTGAAACCAACTTCTCACAAAAGCATCAAATCGCCACGGTCCATATAATGGGACTGTTATTGTTCGTCGTCAACACCACACTCCTCCCGACACGTCGACTTCCAGCTGTGTGCATTCTGGCTTAAACGCTTGAACATTGTATATTGTTATTTTTGTTTTGTGTGCTTGGGAGTAGTAATAGCACGGAGCATCGACTCACTGTTACACTCGCTTTGTTGGCTCTGAGCACACAAATCTTCCTGGTTACTATTTACAGCGATCCATACGTGCAACGCTGCCGGTCGTTCGCGAGGGGTTGACTGGTTGAAAAGTACAATTTGGGGTGAAAAAAGTCTGGCCACGCTTGCTGCATAATCTCTACATCAAAACCAAACGCTGACTGTCAGTTTTCCAGCCGGGCTCATTGAAATGTCTGAGCGAGAGAGGAATTTCGATTTCCAATTTAGAGATGTTTCTTGGTGAAATCTGTGGATAACTCTGGCATTAAAAGAAACACTGAACCCTCATCGACTAACTTTTAATGTATGCTCCCATTCCTATTAGATTCGACAAAGTCTTCCTTTAAAGTCAGATGTCAAAGTTCAGCCATGAAAACATAAGCACATTACATTTGCAACGGCAGAATAGAGTTTTTGTGAGGGTCTCGTTCAATTATTATGCCTGCGATGTGGCTAATGAGTGCAAAGCAAAGCAAATTTATTCATATAGCACATTTCATACACGAGGTAACTCAATGTGCTTTACATGATTAAAGGCATTTGAAAACAAAGAGATAAAACATTTAAAATGGGATTAAATCAATAAAAGTGACAAACACAATATTAAAAAAGACAAAACTGCATACAGTGCAAGTAATATGATCAAAAAGTGGATCTATTCTAAAAAGCAAGAGAAAAAAGAAGAGTTTTCAACCTGGATTTAAAAACATTCACACTTGGGGCTGACCTCACCTCTGTTGGCAACTTATTCCATTTGTGTGCAGCATAATAGCTAAATGCTGCTTCACCATGTTTGCTTTGGACTCTGCACTCCACTATTTGACCTGAGTTATTGATCTCAGAGCTCTACTGGGTGTCACGTCCCATCGGAACGAGAGTAGGACCCAAATGCAGGACTCGGAAGATGCAAGGTAGTTCAAGGAGACACGTTTATTATATGCAAAGGTAGGGGATCGAGCAGGCTGTCCGGTGCAGCAGCGGTAGTTGGGACGTCGGGCGAAGAGAGCAGGTGAGCGGACAGACAGGAGTCAGTACACAGGGGAACAATCAACGCAGGCAGAAGTATCAAAGGAGTCAGGCTTACAAGGTTGGTCGGAGAACAGGCGAAGGTCGGTACACACAGGTTCGATCAGGGATACCGGAGCACACGAACGGGACATGAAGATCAACGAACTGGCGCCCGCCAGTTGTCATCGCGGTCATATAAATCCACAGCATACTCAGGCTGCATGAGGCGCAGGTGTGCACCCCCCAATCAGCGCACCTGCGCGGGCACCTGCACAGCTCGTGCTGGAGCGGCAGGATCATGACACTGGGTTTGTATTCAGTAAGCATTTCTTTATCTTTTATAAATCATTGAGTGATTTATAGACCAGTAGCAGAACTTTAAAATCTATTCTAAAGATGACTGGAAGCCAGTGCAAGGACTATATGATTGGAGTTATATGCTCTGACCGCTTTGTTTTGGTCAGAACACGAGCTGCAGCATTCTGAATGAGCTGCAGCTGTTTAATACTCTTTTTGGGGAGTCCAGTCAGAAGACCATTACAGTAGTCAAGTCCACTTAAGATAAAAGCATGGATGAGCTTTTCTTGATCTGCTTGACATATACAAGACTTCACTCTTCATATGTTTTTCAGATGGTAGAAGGACGTTTTTGTGATTGATTTGATATGATTGTTGAAAGTCAGGTCGGAATCAATCAAAACCCCAAGGTTTCGGACTTGGTCTTTGGTTTTTAAATTTTATTTGTGATTTAGTTGAAGAAAATTTTGGCCCATCCAGTTATTTATCTGATTTAGACAGTGGCACGATACCTCAATTGAACTGTAGTCATCTGGAGACACTGCTAAATATAACTGTGTGTCATCTGCATAGCTATGGGAGTCAAAATTAAAGTTTTGAAGAATTTGACCCAAGAGTAGCATAAACAGATTGAACAGGAGAGGTCCAAGAACTGACCCTTGAGAGACTCCATAAGTCATTGCCATTCGCTGAGCCTGAGCACCTCCAATGGTCACAAATGAGCTCCTTTCCTCGAGGTAGGACCTAAACCATTTAACGACCTTTCCATTTAGTCCTACCCACTTCTTCAACCTGTTTAGCAGTATATTGTGATCTACCGTATCAAAAATGCGCAATATTTTTCCACAAGGTTGACTAAACGTTCACCTACTTCAGCAACATACGCGCAACATTATAAAGCAGTCAACTTCTTTGCTTTTTCCTGAATACATACTGAGAGTGTGCACGTGTGGATGTCCCGCTGCATGACAGAACAAGCAGGCATGGGAGGAGAGTGCGAGAAAAGATGGGATGTTAGGTGGAGGATAAAAAGAAAGAAGCCCGCGGCCCGATGTGAGCTAATCTCGTCTGGCACACGAGAGGATCTTGAGCTGCTGATGGCGCCGATTGTTCGGCCAGTCAGGCGGTGACAGTCATGGATGCTTGTGATCCAGGCCCGGGGCTCAGAGGAGGTGCTAACCCGTAGAGCCTCGCGAAGTGGCTGGTTCTCCACTGGCCTGAATAGAACTGAAGATTACAGTTGCGTGCATTCGAGCAAAGAGAGACATTTTTTGGCACTTTGTAGGCACCTGCATGACTATCGTTTGCTGGATGGTGCAGTATCCCCCTGAAATTGGGTCAGGTGTGTGCTCGCTGACAGCTTTCATGTCAGGGAAGACGTTCTTCATGACAGTAACTCTGAACGCTTCACTCTTACTGCAGATCAGTCTGGCTGTAAGATCGGTTTAAAGACCAGATTTATTTTATTATGAGGAGTCAGTGAAGACAGAAAAAGACTTCAGAAAGTGCTGGTAGAGCATAAAAGTTATTATTTTCATGGTTGTTTTCTTCCTTTAAAGTCTGGGAACGAATACATCTTGAGGGTCAGTTTTTTTTTGCCACATATAATGCTGTAATCTATTTCATAAATTATCAGTAATGCACACATTTTTTGGCAAGGAACTTTTTGATTTTTGTTTTGTACGATTAATGAGTGCCTCTTTATTAATCATATGCAGTAAAGCTACTGTATCTCATCAAATATCAATTGAACTCCTGCATATTTGCAGTTCGGCATTTGCGAATACACCTATTTGCAGATTTTGGGCAAAAAAAATACCCTGTTATTTGCTTTAAAAAAATACACATTTATTATTTTAGCGTTCATACCAAATCATAAAAGTATTACTTTGGTGCCATCTCGGTGATGAGGAACTATGTTAAAATCAGTTGTGGAGCTTCATTTAGACAAAGGTTCTGTCTATCTAACATACTGCGACATGCATTGGCAATTACAAATGTTTTAAGGGGGATTAGGTGAATTATTTGACAAAGATAGTAACACTTCAACCGTAATTATATGTAGTTTCAAAGAAAATGATGGAAAGTATGGCTTCAATTCCTGTGTTCTTTATAGTGCTTGTCTTCATGAGGGTTGGGGGTGAGCTGGCCAACCTGTGACCCTTTGACAACAGGTGCCACATTCACGTCTATGGATTTTACTGTCCTCAGTTAACGCATGCATGATTTTGGAGCGTCGGAGGAAGCCAGAGTACCTAAAGAAAACTCTTGTATGCACAGGCTATACATGTAAACTCCGCACAGAAAGGCCTGAACTGGGATTCAAACCCAGAACCTTTTGAGAGTATCACAGCTAATGATGATAATCAATACAATACACTGCGATCAAATTAAAAGATCAATATGAAGCAATTTCAAAATGTAAACAGTTATTTATTTTTTTTAAAATTGCTTTTACTCCCCACAGTAGACAAAGATTTGTTTCCCCCCTCTGAGAGGTGATTATGAAAAAATACCTGTCTGGGGACAAGCTTCAGATCACGCCTGGGAAAGTGGCCAATTGGGTTATTTAGTGGTTTATTTTTAGAAAGTGGGGCAGAGTCATGCCAACCGACGCGCCTATGAAGAGAGATGACAAATACATTTTGGACCAGTGTTGATCGATGTTTCAACTTTCCTGAAAGTATTCGCCTTGCTAGTGCAACTGGAGGAAAAGGGCTGCAGTTAAGGGAAATATAGACGCATGACAGCATACAGGAAGTATATTCATGTTGTTGCATCTCATTAGTATTGCAAAACAGGACTGACGGTCCTAATTCAAATCTATGTTTTTCTTTTTTTTTCCCTTTTGCGCATCTCTGAGTCCTTCAAATTAATTACCTGCAAAAAGTACAGAAAGGGACTGTAGCGCGTGCACCTCAAAGTTCAGAGGTCGTGGGTTTGAAACCGGGCTATGCCCTTCCTGCGTGGTATCTGTATTTTGCGCCCCATGGTTGCGTGGGTTTTCTTCAGGTACTCTGACTTCCTCGCACATTCTAAAAACATGCATGTTAAGTTAATTAAAGACTCTACATTGTTCATGGGTGTGAATGTAAGTGTGATTACCTGTTTGTCTATGTGCCCTGCGATTGGCTGGTGACCAGCTGAAGGTGAACCCCCCCCCCCCCCCCCGGCTACAGTCAGCTGGTAATCGGCTCTACCTATATCTAGTGAGGAAACATTGTACAGAGAATAGAAGAATGGAAAGCACTGTTGCCAAAACCTAGTGAATGCTCTAGCCACTTATTAATACCAATGTACATAGAAGCTCTCTTAATTGAATACCAAAGCATCATTTAGGCCACCCTCAAAGTTCCATTTATACATTGTGTCATCAATATATTTAAAAATTTTTTACAAATGAAACATTTATGCGTCTGTGAAATCACTGTCTTTTTGGTGACCCAAAATGCATCACAATCTTACGTACACTTGGACATCCACATTAACTTTCATCCTTAACACGTTGCTCGCTAAGTAAAAGTGCTCGTCCATTGAATTCAGATTAGTAGGGACGGAGAGCACTTTGAATGGTGTTTCATTAATATGACCCTCTGATATCGCTGACTCATGTTCCTGGAGGCTGTTTGGCTTTGAGAATCTTTGTCATCAGTCATCATTAGTGTCTTATCGAGGTTTTTAAAGGGAATGAGGGCACTTAAGGCTATGCTTATGTGACAGCTACATAATGTTGGCTGAGTTTCAAGTACCACATGAGGAATTTGGTGTCCCATGAATGTCAATTGCTAAGGGCCAATTTCGCCATAATTGATTCTTAAGAGCCATCCATCCAACCGTGCCTATAAATATTCTCATTTTTCCTGGTCATTTCATTCTCAGGGCATTGAATCGATCGTAGCTGGACTCTTCTGGTTGTCTTAGAAGACGTTGCGCCTCTCATCTGAGTTCATGCAACAAGTCTATGGAAGGACTAGCTTGAGTTGGTGTGGAAAACCTCAATTTGGAGCATATATAGTTGAGATTTTTTTTTCACACCAACTCAGTGTCACGGGGAGCTGGTGCCTATCACAGCTGACCTTGGGTGAAAGCCAGATGCCCGGGACAGGACACCAGTCACAGGGTGTACATATAGAGACAGACAACCATTCACACTCATTCACGATGTCACTGAGTGGGAACAGAGCCCATGCTGCTTGCACCAAATTCTTAATAACTGACTTGAGTCTTAATAATCCAGCAATTAAAGTACAGGCCTCCAAATTAGCTCAGATGACCGTTTATAATACATAGTGATTTTAATGAGAAATTTTATTTGATTTTCATGACAACAATATCAAATTATTGTGGACTCAGAAGCCTCCCATTGATCCAATTAAAATGTCGTATCGAAAAGGCTGCCAACAGGGTATTGTTTGACACTCAGAGATACGTTCACTTGATAATATGTCTATGACTATAATTTACTTTGCAGTGACAAAGATAAAGGGTTCTTAAATACTTAAAATATTACAAGCAGATTAAGGTTTGTACAATCAGTTCAGTTAGAGCTATAATTGTGATAATCCTGTCATGTGACAGATAAAGACACAAGCTACATATAGATTCCTTGTGTGTTGCTACATATTTGGCCATTAAAGCTGATTCTGATTCTGATGCAAAAGCACACACTCACTAACAGGCAAACCGCCCTGAAACATATGATGTAATATTATTTGGAAGCAGAGCTGGATAGACTTCCATGTCATCATCATCCTTTTCTTGTCGCATTGTTACAAAAGACAAACGCTTGGCATATAAGTGGATGTGATGTTTACGCTTTCCACTTTAATCACTAAGACATAGACATACACGCGCCGTTGGACTTTGTTTACGATTAGGAAACAGAAGGTGAGATTAGAGAACAAGCCTGACAGCACCAGAGAGGAAGTGAGAATAGATTGAGGGAGGAAGTCAGAGAAAAGACGAGTAGAGCGACCTTCATGCTTCGCCGATTGTGCTGGCATAGGGTAAAAGTTATAAAAATAACTTTGCTGTCAGTATATCTCACCGCATTCCATCTCTACATCTAAAGTGGATGGCTTTTCAATCACTGCTCTGCTTCTCACGCGCGTTTTCTCAAACTCTATTCCTATTTTCTTTGTACAGTGAAAAAGAACAATCTCTCAATCGCTCTGGGCCTTAATTACACTTGATAAGGAACAAAAATGAGAGCGAGACAGAGAGCGAGAGAGGGAGAGAGAGTGTTCATCATGCTGTGATGCAAAATTTATCGGCCAGCTCGAGTGTGTTACTTGACCTATGGGTCGATTGTTATGCTGACTGATGCCAAATGATCGGGAGGCCACGCTCTTAAAATAAGTGAAAGTACTAATGCATACGAATACATGTAGCATTTGATGGGATCATCCATATATTTCTATTCATAAAATTATATTACTGTAGTTTAAAATAGTCGTTCACTATCGACTACCAATATATTTCAATATAAAAACAATGCACCACCACTGACAACATACTGCCACAATTAGTATTAGTATTACTATAACTGTGCATTCAAACATTGTCGATGTCAATTTTGAAATGCATCTTCCATATCGTTTATATAGTTTTACCAAACTGAAGACTGATAAAGGAAATTGCAATTGCTGCGGTTTATATCATAAACTCTCAATATTCCACACAGCAGATCCATACCACTGGAAAATACGATTTACAACAATCAACATAATATTACATTAGCAGTGCCAATCAAAATAGAGCAATATTAATTATGCACATGCAGGCCTATACCTGCCGTTGAATTTTTGGGATTAGAATTGAGATTATTTATTAAAAGTCTAAAATTCCAATCATGCCGCGACAAGTCCAAGAATCATGAACTCCCCATGACGTGTTCTGATTTGACTCAAAGTGATAAACGTTGATTTTAAATTTCAGTACATGCTTGGGGAATACCATCACTCGTAATTTCTTTTGGTATCAATGAATGGTGGGAAGTGATGAAGTAAAAATAATTTTCAGATTAGAAAGTACCTATGTAGGTTTTTCAATTATCTTTGATTACTCTCAATGTTTTGTTTTTACTTCTAACATTTCAAAAAAAGTAAAAACCCTCTCGTCATTTTTTAAAATAGACTCGTTACAATTTTTATCCAATCTGTGAATGACAAGAGGGCGCAAAAGAGGTGCAAAAGAGATGTGAATTTAATTGACAATAAGATCTTGATTCCCTTGCAACTGGAGACTAAAAAAAAAAAAATAATTGTGGCAGCAGTGACATGGAGGAACAAGAATAGGAAAGCTTGTAAAATTATGGCAGCAGATTCATAGAAGCAAGATATTCCCTATCCAAATCTCCTTATTTGAGAGAATTGTCTGATATTGTTGACTCAGAGTGGTTGTGGCAAAGGGTGCTCTCTTCTGCCAGCCTAAAAGAAACAACAGATTTTGGCATTCAGAAATTCTGATCTGGAAAATAAATTTCTTTTTTCAGTTCTTTCAGACCAGTTTTTATTTTGTGCCAATTATTTTTTATAAAATGATTACTGTATAAAACTGACTGTAAAATTCGGTTTTACATTTTACTTTTGTATTTAAATGCATTTCAGTCTGCACTTTTTTTCCAAGATTATTAGTACTTTTACAAGTTTGTTTTTTAACCATTACTCCGACTTAAGTAAAAAAAAAAAAAAAACATGAGTACTTTTGACAGTTCTGGTTCCGCTACATTCCATATCAAGTCCTTTTACTTTTTTATTTTATTTTTGCCTATGCATCGTCTACTGTTCTCAACGTCAAACGGGTGTGTGTTACCCAAATTGACCGGTAAGATACAGCAGAGGGCACCAGACGTCATAATGGACTGATGACGCTGAGTGGCATACCTCAGCATGGTGAGATTTGCTTTTGTTGGTTGGTGGAGGAATGGAGTCGAGTCAGAAAAACTAGACGAGACACGTTGGGACTGATAACATGTCATCAGCTTTTTGATAAAACAGTCAGCAATGAATACAAGTGGTTTGGTTGATGAAATAAAAGTGAAACAATCAACTGCAGTTCCTTTTGTGCGAAATTGTGCGAAACTGCTGGGATGCATTTTTGTCAAGCGAACATAAAAAATAAAAATGGGCATTGATAACTGTGAGGAAATACCAGTTTACAATGACCATAGCTATTCTACCTTCACCAATGGATCATTGGTGAAAACTGTTTTTTAGATGTGGAAAAAAAAACAACAAAGTCAACAATAACAACAAAGTCTATCCACTTTGTTACTTACTACCAATGATTGCACATATATGTCATCGCCTATACACGTCGGAGCAATTAGTATGCACTTTTTGGAAATGGTGATGAATCCAAAAGTACCTAGAACTTACAGTATTTTCCTGACCTTTCGATTGCGTGGAGAATGAAAGTAGGGGGCTGATATATAATATTGTCTTATATAGGATGAGGGAGTCAACTGGGGGCGAGTGAATGCCATCCGGCCTCCAAAGAGTCACTTGTGCAGCTTCATGAAGTTTCACGACTGATTAGAGAAGGAATTCAGCTTGAAACAAGCTGGCCATCACTTGTGCGGTCCCATCAGACCTGTGACAGCTCAATGAGGTCAAACCTCACACGTCAATGTGAGCTCACACTTGGGTTATGATTATGAAACTAAAAAAAAAAGTTCTCGCTCTCAAAGTCCATCATGTCTGCGGGGAAGTATTATTAGTTTTTTCAAATCTGCTACAACAGCTTTTTTTTCGCCAGCATTAAATGTAAACATCACAAACTCCTACTCTGTGATGAGTTGAGAAACAAGGGGGTGTTGACTTGACTTCCGGTGTATGTTTCAGGCGGTTATATAACAGTAATGATCATGGTGAGATGTTGCCGATTTCTAAAGATAAACTGCTAAGTTACCTAGCAACCACCACAGGGAGCAGGTAGGAAGTGTCGGAAAGAGAAAAATGGCGGTTTCATTCCAGCTCACATTGATATTCTCGAAGAAACCTAATTATATCTACATGTTATCATCAGAAATGTAATACATAAACCCCCATATTATTGTACTTTGATCTTTGTGTAAAGTGTTAGTTTAGATGTAACATGAATGTGGGTCCGTGACTCTCCTAAAAAGATGTTGAGGAGATGGTGTCATAAAGTAAATAAAAATGTTGCTAAATAAATATGAGATGTCTCTTAAGTGATGTAACTGATGAAACTTATCATTAGGAACATCCTTTAATGACTTAATGATGTCAAAATGTGGGCTGTCTTGTTGGTACCTGTTTGTTGTTTATTTTGAGACAAAATACGTCATTGTGTAAGACGGTTTAGACACTGACCTGCTTTCAGTCTTTGATACGCTGTCAATCATTATTATATTTGAGGAAAATATATAGCTTTAAATAATACCACACTGAGGGGACAGAAAAAAGAAGAGTGGTGGGGAGTTCAAATAACAGGAAAAAATGATAAGGATGATAAAAACAAGTACAACTGTCTTTTTTTTTTTTCCGTTGTACATATACTTAATTGTTGTTTTTTTTTTGTGTGTGTTTGACAGTTATGGGGACCATGTCCAACACTTCAAGGTGCTGCAAGATCGCTGCAGTCAGTACTACGTGTGGGACGAGCTCTTCTCCTCCCTGAACGAGCTTGTGGACTTCTACCATAGCAACAGCATCGCTAAGGAGCGGACCGTCTTTCTGCGAGACCCCGAACATTTTGCAAGAGTGAGCACGTAACCTCTTCTTTTAACATTCTTTCTTTTATTGCTTTTATACACACAGCAAATGTCCTATTCTTATCTTAGGATGATGCTCTTAATAAGTTTGTTACTCTTCTCACATCATCATCATCATCTATACCTATGCAGGTATATAAATATATTTTTAAACCATTACATTTATGTGTTTGATAATGCTATTTTTTGGGGTTGACACTGTCACAGTGGTGTTAATTTAACAATGCGGGTGTGTTTACTATTGTGGAGTACTCTTGGTCTTCCTCATACTGAGAACCATTTATAATATTTTGATGACCCTTTTTTCCGCTGAAAGGAGGTGTGGTGGGTACAACATGTAAATTAAAATAAATCCCCTGTGTCCTTCATTTGTGTGCCTCAATTTATTTTGCATGCCACATTCAATGTGTTAACCATGCCATTAACAAAACACGTCAGTCTTATGTGTAGCTCGTCTGTTTGTCTCCCATCTGTGGGTTCATATTTCTCACATCGTTCCAAGACTTGTTCGACTCGTTTTCATTAACTCTAAGTTATAGCACAATTTGATCACAGTGACGTGGAATTAAATAAATATACCCCATAAATCAAATCAAATCTGAAGTTTATGACTTTCCCACAATGTGCCCTCGTGATATTATTGTGAAGTCATTATTTAGGTATGTTGTTACATTTTAAGTGTTCCTGGGTGTGGGAGTAAAGTACCAGGAAAGACATTTGATCCAACAAGTTATTAAGAAGTGTTTATGGGGTAATTGTTAATCGTTTGCCCATTTTTGCTTCAACTTGGGAAAATCGAGAGCACAACATCCAAACTCTGGGAATTTGTTCTTTGTTTGGGAACAGAGCACACGTGGGAATTAAAAATTACCCACCCATGAGGCAGTAGAAACATGGCATTTTCATCACTATGTTTTTTTTTTTTTCCCCGAGAAAAAAATGTATGGTTCAATGTAACAAATTATTATAATCATCCTGGTGATATTTGTAGGAGAATGGTACAAGTCAAAAAGATCTGATGACATCCGCTGTTTCCGCTTAAAAAACATGCTCGGCAGGGTGGGGTTTGTACGCAATCAACACTTGTATGCTCAGCTATCTAGATCGACAGGTTGCTCTGCAAGAAAAATTGCAATCGTCACAATCATCCAAATAAGGTTGTTTCATGCAACAAGACACCTCAGACAGTGAAGCACTCTTGTTTATGCCAAAAATGGAAACCGTAATGGTAATGTAATTAACATATCACATCATTACTCTGCTAGCAAATGTTGACAAATAGAATTTTAAATAGGAATCAATGGGAATCGACAAAATTAACAAATTAATGCGATGTATTAGCATGTACTGATCCCCTATGATGAATGGTTTACATACTGCTCTTTTGCCCTTTTCATGTAGCTATATATATTAATGTAACTGTGTCACATACATCATCTGGAAGATCAGAATCAATATTTATCTGATAACATGACAAAAACAAAATCCACATATGTCCCAATTTCCCCTCAACTACACTTTTCTTACCATCTCAGGCTTTGTGCCAATATTTAAAGATTAAATATTAATGCAGCAAAAGGTTGTCCCTATGACCTTACACTTGACATGCCACTACATTCTTGATGAACAGACACATAAACAACTAGCACCCTTTTGGGTGGGTGGAGAACCGAGTAGCATTTGTTGCATGCTTGGCGTGCGGATCTTTCCACATACTCCTACATCAGTATCGGATCCAGGATACATTAGACTCAACCGAACGTTAGGTGTTGATCAATTGACACTTAACTTTATTCAAATCTATTTAGTGTTTCAAAAACTTGTGTTTATAGACAAACACAATGTATCCCAGACACCTAATGATGACTTGGAAATTGTCCAATTGTTTAGGAAGATACAGAATTTACTGTATGTTCAACAATCCAATCACGTTCCAACTGTAAAGTTTAAACAGTTTCAATGTGTAATGTTTCTCTTTCTTTTCATTTACAACGTATCCATAGACCAAGTATCCTATTTTCTCAAATTGCATGGCGGGTGTTAATTTGAAGGAGTCGGCTTTAACCCGTACAGATTCTTGTGAAACGGCGCACCTGCCTAAACAATGTATGACAGCAGAGATGGAAACAAAAATGCTTTAGCTCTCCAAAGTAGTAAAGAATCCACAAAAAAAGTTTGTGGATCTTTTAAGGAGATGTAAAAGTGCGAGAAAAATGTTTCATGTTTTTTTTCAAACATCTATAAACATTCATCGACTGATTAAGATACAGTAGAAGGTAGATGCTAAATGTGCTGTACATAAAAATCTACTTCTCTCATCATACATTTACAAGGTATGAACATTTTCATATCTCTGGGCTAGTTTAATAAGGCACCAAATTGTTTTTATTTTATAGGAACTAAACCCTTCCAATAAAGTTCTAATAAAAGCAAGCAAGCACTGATCAGCTGTGCATGTGCTAAAGTAAGAAACATGTTTGTCAAGTCTCACAATAGAGGTAGTGCTTCAGAATAAATCATCATAAAAATGATTCAAAACTTTTAACCCTACCTGAATATATCTGCATAGAATACCAAATATTTTACATGGCAGGAGAAAAAATTTGATTCCTCTAAAACAAATGAAAGCAAATGACACTAAAAGGAGACATATTATGGTTTGTGGATTTTGCCCTCCCTTTCATTTACATTGAAATTAAGTCAGAACTTACTCATTTCTCAACCAATTTTCATGAGCTTTACTTTTTTTTCCCCATCAGTGACCAAGGATGTGCGAGCAACAATGGAATTTTTTTTTTTTTCGCAAATTAATTTGAGGACCAATGGAGTTTTTGGGCCAACTAATTCAATAGAATACTACCGGAAGAGAAGATGCCAGAAAATGGAGGAAAAGTATACTAGTTCCCATAGGTTTTGCCTCAGCACTGCTTCAAAGCAGCAAGCGGTGTGTGGATGAATGGATGAGACTGCAAGAAAATGGTAACCTGATGATGATAACCTGTTGCCTCCTCACCGATAACCAGTTTATCAGCTTTTAATGATGCATTTTTACTTCCTTGTGTCTGTGTTGCAGCTGCCTCTCACAATTGTTAAATAATGAACAGTGAATACTCACCTGCTGTAACACTCATTCAAATATAAAGCACAAAAAGTAAAATCTCCAAATTTGTATCAATAAAGTACTAAATTGTACGCCTTCATAAAAAGCTACCTCCTGCTGTCACTATGCTTCATTAATTATTCACTGACACATTTCTGAAAGTGTAGAAAAATGTAACCTTGCAATTTTAACAAAAGCGACAATTTGTCATAAGTGTACCTTTTTCCTAGCCCACGATTAACCTGTCCATTCATTCAGCACCCATCCAATTACTTCAGTTTGATAGGTGGGGTCTAGACTGGTCTCCAGTTAATCATAGGGTAGATACAAGTGACCATTTACACTCATAGAAGACCAGCATGTCGAGAGTATCTTAAGAAGTCCTACGCAAACACAGGGAGAACATGTAAACGGCACACAGAAAGGTCAACTACGGAACCTTTGATGGGGAGGCAGACATAGTAAGCACACGCCTCACACTGATGGCCCACAAACGGATTTGATGCATTTTTTTTTTCATAAAGCAGATGACGAAATATAGTTTAAATTCCTTAGCAGCAATGAATACAGTACAGTATGTATTAAAGGCACTTAACTAAGCAGATTGCAATGCAAATGATGATTTAAAATGTTATGTCAATAATTGTGCTTTGTTTGGAGCAAATAGGTGAATTACAGTGACTAAAACTAGGTCTGGTGTTCACTCTTGAGTCAAAATGCTTTTTGTCATCTTGCTTCTAAACTAATTCCACATCAGCTAATTATATGGCACAAGATCCCTTCTTATCTCATCATGGCAGGATGGGAAATGTTCTGTTTCTTCTCACTTCTCTCACCCAACCAAGGCTCCCCACCCTCATCCCTCTTCCCCACCATATCGCTAAAATCCTCAACCCTCTAAGTGTACACTGCTAACAGAAAGTTTGTTAACGCAAAACTTACATCTGTTTTATACCATGTGCATGGAACACTGTCGGGGCAAATGTGGTACTGTTTCTTTTTATTTTTTTTTTATTGTATTGGTGTATAGAACAAACCTGCTGTCCCCTGATGTTACAGAGCAATACATTGTATTTCATTGTCAATACAGTATGCACTGTTATTTAGAAAAGCTGATACAAAACTTTCCTCTTAATTATTGCTCCTCACTGGGTTGCACTGGCAAAATGAAAAGCACTGTATACACAAAGTCTCCCAACCTTGTGCGTGCAAAACTGCAAAACCTCACAGAAGCAGTGGTAAGTAGTTACAACTGTTTAAATTTATTATACATGCTTATAGGCGACTCTCAAGGGAAACTCAACTAGCACCCAGACATACAACCAGATAACACACATGCAGGTATGAAAATAGAGATTCAGGCAAAGAGGTGCGCAAAGAATGTTGCACCACTTGAACTGTGATGGTCGTGATGATAATTTGCTCAAGAGCACCTCGACAGTAGTCATTAAGCACACTCTTCATCGTTACCATTTTCTTCATCTCTTCAACAAGCAAATACTATAGTGATATATTTTTTGTTCGTACTCTGACTCAAACCCTCGTCCTCCAACTCCAAAGCTCAAGTGAGTTACTGTCACCCAGGATTGCTAACACACTTGCTGGACTCAGAGAGAGAAATAACATGAACAAAAATTTTAAATACCAGCCAGTAGCAGTCATTCTCCACTTACTCTTTATCGGTCAGTATTGATACTCAAATACAGTGAAGGGGTCGCCACAGCGTCTCATCTTAGATCAACGCAGATTTGTTTGGCACAGTTTTACAGTACTTTACGAACCCTTTTTAACCTTTTTTAATAACCCTAACCCTAAAATATAAAAGTTTTACTTTTTACTGCCTTTCCTGACACAACCCTTCTGCATCTAGCTGGGGAGAGAAGCTTACAGGGCTTGGTATTCCCAGGAGGTCTCCCATCCAAGTACTAACCAGGGCCACACCTGCTTAGCTTTCGAGATCTGACGTTCTCAGGGTAGCATGGCCGTAAGCACTGAAATATAGTGAAACAATCATTTTAATTGTTGAGGCAGACATGTTTGAGTTGTATGGAATCCAGGCTGCAACTCAAGTATGTTTGTCGTTTCAGCACCCCCCCTTCCCCACCGAGCAATATGTTACTAATTTGTTGTGCTTTGAATTGCCTACAATCCTCAATGTTATCTTCCATCATCTTAATCACACTACAACACAATGAGTTTTCACTTCTGAGCATTTGCCATTTGAATGTACATTTTAAAAACATACTTTGCTCCAAAAACAAGATGTTATCTAGAGCTGCAACCAATTGGAATACAAAGCCAACCAATTACAAAGAAGACTGTCCTGCAAAATCACATCATCATGTAATACTGTAACTTTTGAGATCAACTTTTATCAGGTTGGCCAAATTAACCACTTGGCCTAGCTAACAAATAACTCTTCCAAGCACAGCCTCATACTGTAGGTCTTGCTTTGTGCACTTATCATATCTTAACATCGGACACATTCCTCTGTACTCAGGGCTTGGCTAGCTGTGCCTGCTCACTCTGTTTTGTCATTTATTCTGTGCAATTGGCTTGACACTGATAAAAAAAAAAAAAAAAAAACTGTGCTGCCAAATATAGAACAAAGTGTATGAACCTTATTTTAATCTGGTGCTGTTTTAAATCACCCACTACAAAGAGGGGCATTTTTTTGTTTTTGTTTTTACACAAAATACCTTAAGGAACTGTATAGGTGTTACATCTGTGGGGTATAGTCCAGATGTGCATATGAAACATGGTCACTCTTTGCCATTATGTCTCCCTTCAAACCTTGTTGGCTCACAGGTCCTTCATTTATTATTCAAAATGGGATGCAGGACACTGCATAAGTGCCAAATGTCCCCGGAAATAGAAAACCAAAAGTCACTAACTCACGGAAACATTCACCAGAGAATTCACTGAGTACAATCGAGTAATCCTCAATTTTGTAGATTACATCTCATTGTATTTTCTAGGTGTGCCAGAACTTTTGAAATTTTCAAAAAAATAGTTAGTGACCATCACCTGTTCATTTTAATCTCATCTACATAGTTCACGGTGAGCTGCTTGCCTAAACATATTACAGTTCCCAGACAGACGGATGCTCAACTAGAATACATTAGTCAGTCCAGAGAGTTATTAGTCATCACTGAATATTTACTTGAATGTGTCGCCCTTGTTCTGCGGCGCTGTTTTGATAAGAACTCCCTCTGTTGTTGACAAATTAACGAGTCGTTCTCACACCGCCTCACATTTCTGAGGTTGGGATTTTGATTCTGATCTGTGTGGAGTTTACATGTTCTTCCTGTGCTCGAGTGAGGGTTCTCCATGCATGTCTAAATTGTCCTTAGGTGTGACTGGGAGTGTCAATGATTGTTGGTCTATTTGTGTCCTGTGATTGGTTGAGATCCAGTCCAGAGTGTATGCAGCCTCTCGCTCAAAGGCAGCTGGGCTAGGCTCCTGGTTGCTCGTGCCCCTAATGAAAACAAGTGCTTGTGAAAATGAATGGATGGATAATTAACATAGGACAATATCCTGTATCATGCATAAACAAAATCCTCTACTTAACCACTACACTCTAACAATCCAGTATCCTTCCAAAACAACCGGTGATACCTACTAGGGTGCACCGCAGCCTTCTACAACAGATTAATTGTGGTTGTGGCAATGCATGTCTAATTACTAGTATTCTACTTGAGATGGAGCGCTGTGATTTGTCCAAAATATATACACTTAGGCATAACTAATATGTCTGCAAGTATGCAGAACCCATATTTGCTGAGTGCCCAATACTGATCTTTCCTTCTCACTCCTTCTGCTTGTGACTTCCTGCTCCATCCCATCCCTCTCATGCTCTTTGGCAGCGTCCTCACCACGCCCACGCTCTCTTCGACTTCAACCCTCACCACCCCTCACAGCTACGTTTCCTGCGGGGTGACGTCATCGAGCTCATTGACTGCTCCGACTCACTGCGCTGGAGGGGCCGTTGCCACGGACACGTGGGCTACTTCCCCCCGGAGTATGTCCAGCCTGTTTACCACTGCCAGTGAGCCCACACACATAAGTGGGCCTCCTCATCCGGATCACTTCCACCGCTACACTGGTTTTGGCGACCAGTCATCTTTGGTGCAGATGGCATGCCAATAGAGGAGTGATGCAATCATTAACAAGCCTCCTGTTTATCACATCCTGAGCTAAACCTCTGCCCAATCAGCTTTGAAAAGCACAGCATCAACCCTATCCCACAATCTTCAGACATATAGAAATATTACAACAGGGGCACTATTCATGGTGGAACACTCACAAATACACGGAGCCCTAATAATAATTGGTGGAGGAAAAACAAAATGAAGATGCCATATGAATGTTGTTAAAGGAACCTGTATTGTCAAATTGAGAGACAGAAGTGTCATTGTGTTTTGAATAGTTGAACTAGTGGTCGGAAAAAAAGGCAGCACACTTCTCTGGATTAAGGCGTGGGTTTCCGTGTATATGCAGTACATGCAGTCCCACAATTGAGAATTTGTATGCATGCCAATGTATCACCATGAATGTGTGCGTGGAAGGTTAGGTATGTGTGATGAGTTAAACAGTCCTTTACTCCAGTAAGTGAACCATGCCACTGAGGTATATTTAGTAGAATTTTGTACAGATACTAATGCAGTAGTGGAAAATCTCAAATCTAACCACAGCCACTTTGGCCAAATGACATTTCCGCAATCTTTGCAGAGAGTACTGGCACTGAAAATGCATCTCATGCTGAACTTCATATAGAATTTCTCCCCCAATAACGTGAAGAGCATATTTTAAATAGGTCACTGAAAAGAATCCACTGTGGTTTACAAATTTCAGTGAAGCCTTGCATGCACATTTTCTTGCAATTAGGGACCAATGCCTGACACGGACTGCGAAAAAAAAAATGCGAACAATCCCCCCCCAACCCTTCAAAAAAGTGTTTATAAACTTTCTATCTATCTATCTATCTATCTATCTATCTATCTATCTATCTATCTATCTATCTATCTATCTATCTATCTATCTATCTATCTATCTATCTATCTATCTATCTATCTATCTATCTATCTATCTATCTATCTATCTATCTATCTATCTATCTATCTATCTATCTATCTATCTATTCTTCTTATCTCAAACCAAAATATTATTTGAAAATCCTCTTACATTACCTTTAAAAATAAATAGCTTATCTTTGATTTAGTTTTAAAAACATACATTGTAAAAATACCCATTGCCATGTCCTATTGGCTTTTTTAAATTCAATGATTGAGCTCTTTTTTTTAGAGCTAGCCTTTACCATTTGCCGAGTTATTAACTTCAACCACTGCCACAAGGGATCCGGACCATCCCCTTTCTATGCATCACCTTGAGAGGTTTAGCATCACCACCACCACCACACAAGGAGCCTCACCCGCCTGTCGGACCACTTCTAGAATTGTCCATCCTGCCACTGTTCACTATCAAGCTGTCCCGTTATCAGCTGGTGCCTATAACTAGCTACGTCCCTCCTAAGATTAAACTTGAGAAGGAGAAGAGTGCTTGGGTGGCAAAAAGGCTACATTTTGAGCTAGATGAGTTCTAAAGAAAGATATGGGACTAACAAATTCAAAGCGGGCGGTTCGTTGTAGACTGAACTGTAAATCAGACATTGAAATAAAAATTGTTTAAATGATTATTTGGATTTAATCTATTCAAAATACAGTACCCCAGTGTATTCGAAGTACCACTGAGAATTGTGTAAATGTTTTCTCTCGCAACACCTGTTGTCCTTTTCACCTGAAGGTTGATCATTGCTGTGGCATTAAAATATATAATACCAACATAAAGTGAGCTATACACATACTATGCTTTAACATACTACTTGGTATTTTCAAAAGCGGTCTAGCAGGTCTGACAGCAGGTGGGCTGTGCAGCTGTAGATGCGTTTACAGCCTACTTGATTCGCCCCCAATGAAAGCGGCTCCACACATTCCCTTCAAATGTAGCGCAATGACTGTCGTGACGGAGAAATCTCTGTGTCGAAGACGATGGTGCTTAATAGCAGAAATTTGTGTGTGAGTAGAGCATCGTCACTTCTCTAAACCAGTGACAATGAAAATGGATCAATTAAAAAAAAAAATCACACACAAATGCACTGTCGACAAATATAAAGACCACAACTTTAAACTCTTCTTCACCATTTTCATTTTCCAGATGTTTTGGGGTGTGGCTGAAATGGTATCCAGTGATACATTTTGGTGACCTGCATCTCAGTGGCTATACAGTGCAACTACAACTTACTTAAAAAATTATACTCATTTGGTGCATTTCTACCACTACGGCATGCGGCCAGCAAGCTAAGTATGGTTCCTACCTGAAAACACATCTTCATTGGTTGGCGCAATTTACAGAACAGTTTGGTGCTGTTTATTCACAAGTTTTATGTACAGTAGTTTGTGTTAGTCAGCCTATGTAATATCTTGAAATGCAAAGAATTGTGAATATATAACTAGCGGGAACTATGTGAGCCGCAGACAGAATGACATATGCCACCGAGTTTAATAAACGGTTGATTTTCCCTGAAGTGTCTCTGTTCTCTGGTCTAAAACACCAATTCAATACCAGTTGAGGAGTGGATGCTGCACACAAGCCCGATATTTGTCCATCGACCAAAAGGAGTCCCGGTTTGCCTGCCCACTAGCTGGTGGCTAGCGCGTCTTGGTGTGAAAGGTGGGTCAAAGGTCTTACTTTCAATTTTATAGGACAGGTATTGATGCAAACAAATACGATGTTTTCTGACAATAAAATAAATTGTACTGTAAACCACTTATTGTGTCATTCAGCTATTAAACTAATTCAAACAAGTTACACAATCAGAGTGACTGTACAATAGGATCATGGGAAAACTAGGATGACACACTAGCTTTTGCGGTGCATTGTGGGACTTGTAGTATTAGTAGCAGTAACTGAACTGCGGTTGAACTCTTACATTTTGTGCCATTTTAGATCGATACTTTTTTAATCTATCTGTTTTTTAATCTAACCTGTCAGGGACATTCATTTGTTCCACTGTTCTGTGCTAGACTGGTCATTGTATTTTGCACTAATTTAACATTTTTAGGGTCCATAAGTACTGCAATATTTCCACTGTTTATAGCTTATACACGCACAAAAGAATAAAACAAAATCTCGGGCTGAGCCAGCCAAACACACAAAAACTGTTGAGTTGCATAGTGGCAGTAGCCTATTGTAGTAATTTACTTTGTGATTAGCGTAATATATGCTGAGCTGGAACATTGGAGGTTGTAAGTTATCAATTGAAATTTCAATAATTCTTTTGATCAATGAGCTGATGTTTTACGATCGCTCACATAGAGTCAGACACATACAGACAATGCATGCCATTTTGAATGATAGTGCAGTTGGCAGTTTACTGGTGCTATGTGAAGAATGCGGTGCTGTTTCTCTCACCAGGATGTGAGTTTTGATGTAGTGCAGGAAATACGGTCACATGTGGAAATTCCCCTTTATCACTTCAAATCAATTAATTTTCTCTCATATGTTTCCCATTTTTTTAACTGTGCTATTCGTCAAATGTTACTGACAGTCACAAGGAGTTTGTATGTGTTTAGGAGTCAAAAGGTGTGATAAAAATAGCTATTTCACCTGTGCTGTTAAAAATAAATTTGCTGAGTCAAAACATGTGAGACAAAACAAATGCTGTGTGTGTCAAATTTGTGTCACACACAAGTGGTGAGACGGTGTAAAAAAAATCACTTAACTGCCGACATCATCGCAAAGCATCACACACAGAAGAACCCCTGACACATGCCAGAATGTAAGTTAAATGGGGTTGCAGTGAAAGGGAAAATCACAAGGAAGAGAAGTCAAAAAGATGAGAACACATCGAGGAAGCATTGTGACAGTAACAAAGTAAGAGGTGCGCGACAGGAAAGTGTATGAGCTGAAGAGTCGCTGAATTTCTTGGGATGTGAAGCCCAATACAAGAAAAATTGTTAAACCTGTTTCACTGAGTTGCAGCCTTGGGCAGTCTAATGACAGGACTTTGCAGCACACGTGTCAGTCAAACAAATGTTTGAACTGTTCAAACAATATCGGGAAATCAAAGGTGGGATTGGCAACTCGCTGCCATATTTTCAAATGATCTCTTTCATAAAATATAATGACAGAGGGAAAAAATGGAAATTGAGCCTTTTAATTGTGTTTCGCCGTAACCAGGCCTAATTTGAGACAAATTCCCCATCTTCTGATTAAAGTCAGAAGAAGCACAGATGTTGCTAATACATGATTATGACCGATTATCCTGTGGTGTTGGGAGTAATATTTCCTCCTCGATCTGATCAGAAAATTGATGCCCAGCCGATTGTTGTAAAGGATAAACGTTCATCATTTATGAGTGTGAATCCTTATGCATGTGGTCAACACCAAGGTTGGCAAATCCGCGGACTCTGTACAGTTGGGGCTCTAAAGAGGGCCTAGGGGGCCAGTGCTACCTGAGCATTGTGCCTTGGCCCAACTGTTGGCTGGCACCTCTGTACAGTTCCAATAAAATACTACAGTAAGATTTGTGTTACACTGTGTCAATGCAACGGGTGCACATGTGCTAGTCTTGGTCCCTTGTGACGCTTTAGAATGAATTTAAAGAATACTGAATAGAATAAAACATACAATTAATAAGTACTTCTAAATCAATACAATGAAGCAATTCAGGCAATATAGTGTGTGTCTGTCTGTGCATGGATGCATTTTAAACTGTACCCTTCTGACAAAACCCTGGCCGCAGCCTGCTCTCCTTCCGTAAAACTGGTCTAGAACAGCCACTGAATTTGTGATTGTGCTGTGACGTGGGAGCATAGTCAATTTGGAATCAGCCTAAAGGTGTTGCTGGACAAAAATAGAGGAGCATGCCCCAAAAAAGCAAAAAAAAAAAAAAAACATTGCTTCTTTCATAACTTCTTTTGCGAATATGACAAAGGGATCAACACTTTCTGCAAATAGCGAATGTGCGAGAGTAATTGACACCTCTCAAAAAGATTCACAATCTAGAAGATGGTGGAAAAGCACGACTGATCCAAATAAAACACCCCAGTTTGTGTCACATAGTTCCATGGTGCAAAGATGTGACAGATTTGTGGGGGAAAAAAAGATGCTATTTTTGTCTCTAGGAACATTTTCGTTGTGTACAGCTGTGTGTGATAATCTCTTCAAGTGTGCAACTTCGTCTAACACTTTGTTTGATAAACTCAGACCATATGAAACATGTGGACAATACACATCACATTGTTGTAAACAAGCATTAAGTGTTGAAATATACTGCTCAAAAAAACAAGGAACCGAGCGACGGCGACGTCCCAGCGCTGAGATTTGGACAGGCCTGAAAGGAGCTTCAAAAGGATTCCAATGCAAAAAATTTAAAAAAAATGCACACACCATGTAATAGTATTTGAAGAGATTGACCACAGATTATACTCTATCGCTCTTCACTGTTTATGACATTTAACTTCATCAAGAACCAAAACAGACTGTCTGTCATGGTCTGTGTTTTAGTTTTAGATCGCTTAGTTTTGTTTCATGTTTTCCTGTCTCCCATGTCGTGTCAATGCCATGCTCATTAGATTTTTATTTCCACTTCTTCTTGTCTGTACCGCTATAATGTGGCAACCAATCAGCGCCATCCAGCCACTCGTGTTATGTCCGGGTATTCATCTTTGTCTTGTCAGTTTGCTCGTATTTCATCCCCTGGTTTCTTTTTCTGTTTGGGTCATTGTCATTCGCAGTCCGTAACTAAAAGTTATATTTTTATTTATGTTTGGTTTTATGCCAGGGTAAGCTTATGGCTGGTTTTTCTTAATTACTTTGCACCTTGATTTTGAGACTTTCGATCATTTAGTATTTAGTTTTCCCTAGGCCTAGTCTTCTTTTTAAAAATAAACCTTCTTTGAGCTTCATGAGTCCCTGTTTTGCCTGCCTGCTTTGCTGCTTTGGGGCCCAACGTGTTGCAAACCATGACACGATCATGTGATAAGTCAGCTGCATTGGTTTTGCCTCTTGAACTTATTCCATGCTTAAATATGAAAAAAAGTATAGTCTTTAACTTGTGATGGCTTGTTTATTGTGTTCAATTCTTAGTAGGTCTTTCTTTGGACTAACTTTTAGCCAGGTGCAGGATAGCGTGGTTTACTAGTGCCTTAGTAGGCAAGAGCAAATGAGCCTAATTTAAAGACAAACCAAACTGTACACATTTGGAGATATGATTGATGTCCATTTTCTCCAACGCTGGTCTTCTTTAAGCGTCACAGGTGATCTGGAGCTATTTCCAGGTGATTTTAGGCAAGATGTGGTGATACATGCTGCATCGAACTATTCATGAACCAATCGCAGGACACCTACCGACAGACCAACCACTCATATTTCAATTTAGTGCTCAATTAATTTTTTATGTGTTTTTGGAATCTGTCAGAAGGTCACAAAAGCAGAGGCAGAATATGTAAACACAGAAGAGAGCCCAGGATCAAAACCCCAATCTTAGAATCTGTGACCCACTCTTTCACAGTGCAAAACACCCCTTCACTGGTTTGATCACTTTTTCACTGGCCAGATTTATGGCTAGTGAAATTACAACGTATTTATTACCTCCCTAGGGGAGGTAATGATTAAGCATGTGATTGTGTAGAACTTTTAAACTGAGACCAACAATGATTTAATTACTTGGTATAATTATTTTTTCAAAACAGTAAGGAAAAACGGAAACGTAAAAAAAAAACTTGCTTTTTTTAACCATAGAACACCGTACATTTTGTTGTCTCTGAATTTGTTTTTGCTTTTATTTTGATTTGTTGTGCTGCACGGGTGCCATTGCAAATGAAAATCTGTTATCAGTTGTCTTCCCTGGACATATAAATATTTGACTTTGTGAAACACGCCTCAGAGCCCCACTAAAATAATTCAAATTGCAGTTTGCTGCTCCATATGATTGATGGGTTTCATTTTGAACCTTTTTGAAATCTGACTTTGCTGGCACAGGAAGTATTAGAAGCTTGGCAGAACAGGTAAAACAATGCTGCATGCTTCTGCTAGTGGTTTTCAGTGCAGCCACTAATGATTTAATCAAAGTTTCAAAGTGGGTGGGTGCCTTTGTTCATCAGGTCGTCTTTGCTTTATACCGACACAATCTTTTCGCCATTCGACGTACATCCAAGTGCTGCAAATCGCTGCGGTTCACGTGGGGGGAAGGTGTGTCTGATTCGCTGCCAGGGTCACACCTGTCGGGCGGTGCCTCGGAAGAGGCGTCACCCGCTTCGCTCGACCGCCGGCCGGCTTGAGTGAGCGCTCATCATGAGATGACTCTCTAGGCAATAGGAGGCTCGTAATGGAACATGGCAGTAGTTAACTGTTACGTTACAGTGTTAGACACAGAGTTTTTTAACTGCTTCGAAGTTCAGATGACAGGTCAGCTGTACGAATTCAAACGACAACTTGTCACTCAGCCAGGAGTAGACGGGAGTTCATGAACGTTTTCTCATTGACTTGTTGAAAGCTTACGCGTTTTATTCTTGATTATTATTATTATTGTAATATATTAAGATTCATCATGGCTCTGTCCCAGATTCAGTGTCTAGACGACAACCACGTCAACCCGCGGACTAACGAGTCCAAACCGGACTTCTTTTATAGCGAGGACCAGAGGCTCGCCCTGGAGATTCTGCTCCGCGAAGGTCGCGATGCCTTCGTCAAGTTCCTGGAGGAACGCCAAATGCGGAGCTTCCTTTCAGACGTGGAGCTGGAAACTCTTACGAAGACGTTGGAGCCTTATGACCCCGGCTCGGACCTCTTCCCGGAGGATGCCGAAGAAAACGAGCCCCCGCTGTCGCTGCACTACTGGCCGGAATTGTCGGATATGTCCATCCCGAAGATGGACTTGGGTTGGCCGCACACTGACTCCTACCGCGGGGTGACGCGCACCACAGTGTACACGCAGCCGCCGCTGGAGGGTCAGACCCACATCAAGGAGATTGTCAGACGGATGATCGCACAGGCGCAAAAGGTGCGATAACCTGTCAATTTGAGCGGTTTCCTACATTTAAATTAAATTAACGTTGTTGTTGTTTTGCCTAGAAGCAAAGCGCCATTGTTTAACTTAATGTTTAACACGGAAGCGTTTTCTCAACCTAAACACGGAGAATTCAGTTTCCTCATTCATGACCTTATTTCAGAGATTGTTTTTCCATTGTGCCAATTAAGTTATAAAAATAGCATAGACTGTTGTGTTTACTCTAAGGTGTGTACTTGTGAGTAAAATCATTCTTAAGTATATTTCAGTCTTTACTCTTTTATCTTTTACAAGTGCAGGTGTCAAAATAATATCTTTTTACACATATCTGTACTTTAACTCAAGTACAGAGTGTGATTACTTTTGGCACCGGTCTCACCTTCCTGTTTCATTTGAGGTAATAACGTCATAATATTTGAATGTGTAGTTTACATTTTAATTTGGCTCCACTGACGTTTAACATTGTGTTGTTGTGATGGAACAATTCCTGAAAGTTTGATGACCGCGTTTTGTTAACACAGCAATAGCACTGTCATGGAACTTGATGTGAGCTGCCTCAACCATTCTTTGTCATACAGTCAATAGGTTCACAATTGCAGCTGGTATAGTGCTGGAAAAGTTATACAGTCCCCTCCAAAGGTCTTGGAAGGGCAAGGTCAATTCCTTTGTTTTTTGTTGTATACGGAAAACATTTGGGTTTCAGAGCAGTTGATGAACGAGACAAAAGTTCAGAATTCCATCTTTTATTCGATTGTATTTACTGAGCTAAAGTATAGGGACATACATTATTAAATGAACGTAAAGTGAAAACGATTTAATATTAAATATACGTGCGTTTCTAGTTGCTCAGGTGTTGTCTTTTAGATTGATTGCTTGAACATTAAATAGTGGTTGTTTTCGGCTTTGGGTTTCACCAGTGAAAACTGAATTTGTTGTTAAGCAAACATGAAGACCAGAGAGCTGTGTATGGGAGAAAAGCAAAGATTTTGAAGTTAAGAGGGAAAATTGATCAGGGCTATTGCATAAACAATAGGCGTACCCAACACAACAATTTGGAATGTCCTGAAAAAGGGTGTACTGAGCAACAGACACTGAACTGGTCGGCCAAGGGTATCATCAGCTATTGATGTCAGAAGCATTGTGAGAGCTGTAAAGAAACAGCCAAAGACAATATTCAGTGAGATCGCTGCCAACCTCCACAGAGCAGAGGTGAAGGTATCACGATTCACTGTTTATAGATGATTTCCAGATGCAACACAACAATGACTCAAAACACACTGCCAAAACAAGGAGTTGATCAGGGGGGGAAAGTGGAAGGACTGAGACTGTCCTAGTCAATCACCAGAGCGTAAACCAATAGAGCATGCATTTTAACTTCTAAAGAAGAGACTGAAAGAAGAAAGTCCCGAACAAGAATTGAAAGAAGTTGCAGTCAAGGCCTGGAACAGTTTGAAGAAGTCAATGGGTCACAGACTTGATTCTGTTATTGCGAGTAAGGGTTATGCCACCAAATGTTATTCACTTTATATTTATTTAATAATGTATGTTCCAAAACTTTTGCTCGCTTGCAAAGTGGGTGGCTTCAAACAAAACGTGTTCTGTGCTGAATTGTTTAACACATTTCGATGTGAATACCATAAAATAAAAACTTGGAATGCTGAACCGTTGTCTAATATTCATTGTTTGATCCGAAACCCAGATGTCTTCAGTATACTTGTAAAACAAAAACAAAAAGGAATTGACCTTGCTGTTACAGTACTTTTGGAGGTGAAAATACACAAGTATGACCCTTAATCCCAGTTGCTGTAAGCTTCTGGCTGCAATACTGCAGAAAATAGAAAAACACCTGGAATGGTGAAGAACCGCTTCTGACATATATATGTATATATATATATATATATATATATATGTCAGAAGAGGTTCTTCACCATATATATATATATATATATATTATATATATATATATATATATATTTCTATTACAAATTAGGAAACTGTTATAATGTTGTAGATGACCGGCAGTGTGAGGTCAGAGTCCAGACTTAAGTAACCCAGTGAGCTAGTGTAAAGTGCAACATGATCAATCAGTATTTTCTGAAGCAGGGGTTCTCAACTGTTGTCACCATGGATCCTATTGTCGCTCAGTCTTGAACCACGTTTATAGAGATTAAGAGTAATGAACAAAAGTTGTTTGTAAATAGCCTATATATGTACACACACACACATACATATACTGTATATATATATAGATATATATATATATATATATATATATATAGATATATATATATATATATATATATAGTATATATATATGATATATATATATATATATATATTATATATATATATATATATACATATATATATATATATATATACATATATATATAGAGAGAGGGGGGGGGGAGAGAGAGAAATACACACGTTTCCAAGTTCCCAGTTCATTTAAGAGTACCTGATTAGGAAACTGAGGATGAACATGGCACTGCAAGTCCCAAAATTAAATATCACAATTAGAAAAAAATGACAGCTTCTAAATGTCATTTCTATCTTCAAAGTCAATTAATATGTTCCATGTAGGAATTTGGCATCATACAGACACTTATGGAATGTGAATACAGTTTCAGTTACACTCCAAGCAATATATATGTTATTTTATGAATAAAAGGCACATCTTAACTGGGATGCACATGAAATATTTGACTAGTGAGCCTGAGTTTATGATGAAGTGCCATTCTTAGGGGGGCGACGTCAGCCATTTTTACATGCGTCGTAACACGCTGTAGTCTATCATCAACTTATATTAATCTAATAATAAAGTGACACAGAAAATATTTGTACAAAAAGAACTCGGCCAAACATATAAAAGAATCCAGTGAAAAAATGAAATTAAGGCAGTAATTGAACATTCTTTCTTGTGCTCTGGAACCACAAATTCTTACACTGACCAGCGAATTAGTTAATTGCACGCTGTTTGTCACCTCAAAACGCCGTATGTTGGTACCATCACAAAACAAAGACCCTATGTAATTTTTTACTACCTATCCGCAACTTATCCATAACGGGTGTGTGAGCCACTTTGGCGTTGTTCCACCTTTTGAGAATTACCGATCTAAAGGCCAAAATGTATCTTCTTACACTTTCAGTGCTTTCATGCTATTGTGAATATATGCGTGAGTAAGAGTGTGACTAACACTCAAGATATGCTAAACGCAGCATGCCTGGAACACCCTCTGGGCGTTTCAGGAGTTGACGGCTAATCAACGATGATGTAGACAGCAAGCTTGGAGTGTGAAGACAAAACCTCCTAATTGGTGTTTTAATTAGCTTTTCTTCAACATGAACCAAAACCTGCGGAACTACTTGAATCCCATTTCTTTTTTACATTGTAAAAACTATGTTGCATTTCATGCAGAATTTCTCCATTTTGCGTGTGACAAATTATGATAACCTAATTTTATCCTGTGTCTTCATTCAGGTCATTGCTGTTGTAATGGATGTCTTCACAGATGTTGACATCTTCAGAGATTTGATTGATGCTGGTTTTAGGAGAAAGGTTTCTGTCTACATCTTGCTGGAAAGCACAGCACTACCTCATTTCCTGGCCATGTGTCAGAGGGCCAGCATGCATGCAGGACACCTCAAGGTCTGTTTCATTTCAAGAACGAGGCTAGTATAACTACCATCAATAGAAAGACTGAAAACGGTCATCTTAGTTTTATCATAATATTTGTTATATGTACCTTTTGCAGTGATTGAACAAATCCCAGTATTAATAGGCTTGAGCATTGCTGTTGGTGTGCATGTACACACACACACACACCACACACACACACACACGCACACCTGTTCTTGTAAGAATATAAACATAGTTAACAATATGATCACGTTTGAAAAAGTTTGAACTTAGGAATCACTGTGCTAGGATGGGCTCCAGCATGCCTGCGACCCTAGCAAGGATAAGCAGTACAGAAAATGGATGGATGGATGTGCTCCCAACGCGACACCGTCCAATAAAATGGAGAATCCTGCCACAACATGTTTCAGAGTGATTTGCTGTAGGAGACTCAACATGGAACACTGCTTGAGTCTCTGATTTGTTTGAGGTTCAATACAATTTTTCTCAAAAGAAAAAAAAAACTGTCCAAGGCTCTATCACACCAGCATAAAAGATTTATGAAAGACATTTCATGCAGTTCATTATTACATTCTTAACTCATCCACTTCACTGCCATGGATTTGTTTGCTCGAATCCCACCGTTTGCTACCATTGACTTATATATCCATCCATTCATCCATTGTCTGAGCCACTTATCCTCACAAGTCAGGGGAGTGCTGGAGCCTATCCTAACTGTCTTTGGGCAGGAGGCGGGTACACCCTGAACTGGTTGCCAGCCAATCGCAGGCCACAAAGAGACAAAGAACCATTTGCACTCACAATCACACCTACAGGCAATTCAGTCTCCAACTAATGCTTGTTTATGTGATGTGGGAGTAAACCGGAATGCCTTGAGAAGCCCCACACAGGCACGGGGAGAACATGCAAACTCCACACAAGCTCAGCCCAGGATTTGAACTCAGGTTCTTAGATCTGTGAGACTAACACTAACCATTCAGGCCACCGTGCTTCCCTATATGTACATCCATGTCAAGTACATTTTTAAACAGGTGGGCATGGAAGGGGGCCTCGCCTAGCTTTTACTAACAGATCACTGTAGATGGCAAATCTGCATCACTTTGGATTTGTGATGGTCAAAGCTTTTGAGTAGAAGAAAAAGATAAATCTCTGCTTGTCGTGACAATTAAGAGGGAGACAAATGCTAATGGAATTCAGAGATGTTTATGTACCTCACCCTGAATGTTTACAACACGAATAGGTTTGTGATTAGAAAGTGTCACAATTGTAACAAAAGATGCAGTTCATGGAGCAAATGAGGAATGGGCATGTAAAAAAGCCACTGACAATCAACTTGAGCCATGCGATGGCTCGGTATCACCCACAGCGGGTTTCATAGTTCGATGTCTTTAAATAAAATATTGTTTTACCAACAAAAGCCCATTTTACAGAAAGCTAATTTTCTCTGGTTTTTGGAAGTGGAGAAAATTTAGGCTCTCAAAGCATATCCTACTGCTGATGACTAATGAACGGGAAAAGCTAAAGCTTTTATTCCCTGACAAAAGAAGAGTTATCGCTTTCTTTTGGTAGCTCTTTAAATTGTCATACAACACAATATTCTTTGGGTCATGAAAGTCAGTCAAGATTCTCTAAAACGATTGGCAATATTGTAGCGCTAACTCTGCTTTGAAAACATCTGAAAACACTGACAGCATTAGAGTGTGTGTGCATATTATAGTTATTAAAAATCATGAAAACCTTAATAGCCATTGTAATATTATAACGAAACTCTCTATAAAGTCTCTAACTTCAATGACAAATGAGCAGGATGTAATAAAAGTGTAATTGCAGGTCTACTTCACGCAACTATGTTCAACACTCTCACTGTCACACAAATGGACAAGGAAGTTAGTGACTCCACTATTTTCAGTCATCCATATTTTCAGACAGTGTATATATTTATATATATATATATATATATATATATATATATTCACCATTTAAAAACTGCATCATATTTCTACTTGGGTTTCACTTTCTGATATTTACATTAGGGCAAGTTGAATTAAAAAAAAAAAACAATCACAAAACAGGAGCACACATGCTCAAACACTCCTTTGGCAGTGTCAGTTTGTGGCTTGGAGGAGCGAAAGGAAAGCACAAAGGCATCTTGACAGACTTTCAGTACCATCTGGTTCTGGATTATCAGAAAAAACAGCAGAAAATGTCAGTCTCATGTGGCACGGCAGCCTGGCCTAATAAACTGCACATGACAGCCACACATGACAAGTCAGCCAGGCTCTCTCGCGTTTGGCATGTTAGTTGTTTTTAAGACAAATTTACTCTTCTGACATCTGCCATCACAAACTCTCAGGGATTTCACAATCTCCAGCTGTGTGTTTTTAGCACAAATTTGATCAAAGGCATTAACGAAAAGTTTCAATAGTTTTTGTGTTGTATGTTTAATAAATGTATTAAGCATCATTGAGCATAATAGAATTGTGTGCACAGTAGAACTTCTAATTTTGAACAGTATCTTTTTTGGAATCTGAGCTAATCCTAATTTGTTTACATTTAAATAGACTTTTTTTCTCTCAAGGAAATTAAGAATTGGAAGTAATTTGCTCCAGGCTCAAACTACCACAATTGCTAAACATTAACCTTTTGACATTGTTACCTGTCATATATTTGTATTGTGAAAAAAATTAACCACTGCCTAGTAACATTTGGATAATCTAGCAGCGCACTGTGGAGAGACAGGATTAGTGAAGAGGACAACAGAGTACAGATATGGGATTGGCAAAAGGGAATTTCCTTGTATTAAGAATGAATGTATCACACTATTAATAGCCAAATAGTAAAAGTGTAAATAAAATGAAGTAAACCAAGACATTAGATGGTGTATTCACCCCTTTGATGACATGTGACTGATGAAGATGAGTACGACATGTGCCTCGCATACGAATTTCCTACTCAGAGATTAATGCATTTCGCTTTGTACCAATGGAATAATGGACTGTATTGTACTGGGAAGCCAGGCCAGAGGCATATGTATTGTTTATGTTGCTCTGAAAGTTAAATTTCCTGTTCTATGGTCATAGTTATAGTTCCTCTCTTTCCCATTGTAGGTGCCTGTCTTTTAAAAAGCAAAAAAAAACAAAAAACGTGCATATAGTTATTTAGCTGATCGAGTGTGTCATAAGATTCTCTGAAGTTTCACAAAATAAGATGGAGTTTTATGAGAAATTACAATTTACAATTTCATAGGCATAGAAGTTCCATTGTATTCCTTAGTCGGTCCTATTCTGTCTACATAATGTTTACTTGAGGGGAGGGGGGACCTTTTTGATTACTAATATCTCACCACGTGACATTGCAGTGGGCATTATCTAGCACAGGGGATGTCTTCATGTGTAAGTGGCAGTTATGACCAGAAATAGTAATCGTGCTTATACAGTCACGCACCGTGTCATGTTGCCATGACTGGTTGAAGGAGGGAAAGAGAAGTGTGACAGTTTGATGACCAGATTCATTAAACTGGAGGTGGAAAAGCTTTAGGCTCTTCCAATTGTAGAACAGCTCCGTCGCATTTTATCGAGGAAACTGGAAATGCAATTTGTATAAATGTATTTGTCTATAACTGACAAATAGTTAAAAGTAGGACTTCAATTATCAGTTTTATGTAACTGCACTGACTTTCTTGTAAATGGTTGTATTTTGTATAATATAAATTCCTGAATGCTAGACACAAAGAACACAGAAAATTTTAATTTGCTGATCTTATTGTAATCATTCAAAGGAATGTGCAAAAAAGAAGAAGAAGCTGTAACCATAAAAGGAGGAAAGAAGAACTTCTGACACGTGACCCACTAAATCATGTTCTTCAGACAGATATCAAGGTCCAGCTTGAGTTATCCTACTCCTTAAATTCAGTGCATTGGTTTTATAGGTCATCTCATCGGCTGTTTTCAAGATAATCAGGCCCTCGTGAATTCTGTAATCGCTGAGCATGAAGATGTAATTAATTAAATAGGGAGAGGTTGAGTTAAGTGTAGTCTTCAAAGTTGCTAACCAAAAGCACACTTGTTGCACAACGTGTTGCAATGAATCTTGCAAATCCTACACAATGGTCAAAGTAATTTAGAATACAATACTGCATACGAGAAAAATAAGTTTATATATATATATATATATATATATATATATATATATATATATATACATACATACACACACTGTTTTAGAGAAACTGTGTTTCTCTGACTTCTGAATCAATGCAGACTATTGGGTTTCGTTTCTGCTTTGCCTATTAACATTAATATTCCAATTGCTATTATTCAGTTGAGACTACACTTTTTAATGGCTCTCAACGTCAACAAACCATCGTAGCAAAGAAATCACACCACATTTTGTTTTCAATGAATCAAACCTGTTTTGTGTGAAGACTCCCTAAAACAAATCAGACATTTGGGACACAGCATCATCGTCTCCAAGTATATCCTTAGTGATTTGGCAGCTACTCTAAGTTATTTTCATGATTTTCTACACTTAGGTTGGTAAAAGCTTAAGAAACTGTCCTTGTTTTCTTCACATACACCATGTGACCAACAATCCATCTTTATGTGTGTGTGTTTACATACTATAGCACCTTCGGGTACGCTGTACAGAGGGCACAGAGTTTTACACTCGTTCCTCCACCAAAGTGAAAGGTCGACTGGGACACAGATTCATGTTCATTGATGGAGACAAAGCTGTATCCGGATCATTCAGGTCAGCGTACTCGATGTGTATGATTGAGAGTGACACGTCAATGTGTTACTATATTTTACTGTCCCTTGTCTGCGTACTTGACAGACATGCTGCAGTTACATCATACTTTATAGAAAAACATTTTCCATCTTATTATAAAGTAACTACACAGTGACATGATGTTAAATTAAAGGCTTTATTAAGAAGAGTAATCCTTCAGTGGGTTAAGTACTTAGTGTCTGGCCATTTTAATCCCACATACACCTAACTGTCACAACTTCACTATGTAGGTCTCAGTTTTTATCTCTTGTCAGCGCTTTTGTAATATATATATATATATATATATATATATATTTTTTTTTTTTTGTTTTCTGTGTGATCTATAGTTTCACCTGGATGTCCTCACGACTGGATAAAAATCTCGTCACCGTGGTTACAGGCCAAGCGGTGGAGGCCTTTGATCATCTGTTTCGCCACCTTTACATGAGCTCAAGATCTGTTGACCTCCAGCAAGTTGCCATAGAGCCTGAGCCCAAGCGTGAGCCTCTCCCTCAGGTGGCCCCTGTAGCCCTTCCTTCCACTACTATAACAAGGAAATTATACAATCCCAAGTATGCCTTACTTATTGGAGAAGGTGCTACACTGTCTACTGATCAAGACAGCCCCAAAGAGTCTCAGACACCAGAAGTCCCAGATACTAAGAAGAGAAGGCGAGGAAGAGGAAGTAAAGAACCTGTTCGAGAAGACGATTCTATCCATCCTGCACTTATCAATCTTGAGAAGGCATACCTGATTCCTTACTTGCCCACCTGGCCAGAACCTGATCCCCCAAGTGATGTAATTGGTTTTATAAACATTAGGGACGCGAATAAACCAACACAAGTGCATTTGCAACGCTCTGAGAGGTTTGAAACAAGTCAAGCCATTCGGTTTACAAATCCTTTGACTGTATCCAAGGAACTCATTCCAGAGGTTGCTAAGATGACTTCCAAAATCGAAAAGACAAATCCTCCACCATCACAAGATCAAACCAAAGCAAAAGAGTCTGTACATGACGGGCTGCAGCGTATGGAATCCACCAGTATGAAATTTGAAAAACTTGAACTACACTCAGTTCCAGCTAGACCTCTCAATGACGCTACTCATGTACTTAACACTGAGCAGAGTATACAGTCAGTTGCATTAACCAGTAGAGAGCAAGCTCAGGCCATGAAACACATACCTCCCCTGTCCAGCAACATTGAACACAAAAAAACTCCACTTAAAATAGAACAGCCATCTGAACAAAGGAATAAAGTAGCACCAAAAATTGGGACTGGTTCATTTGCTACTCCACAAGCCACTTACCCACCTAGCCCCACTGACTCAAACATAGGAAAAGAATATGCAGGCACCAAACCAACACTACATCTCATGCAGGCTAATCATGCACAGCCATACAACACCTGTCACAGTGGAATTGATAGTCACACACTTGACACATCCAACCCCTCCTCTTCATCATCTTCAAGCTCAAATACTCAAACACTGGAATCCCAAACTATTCATCCAGCTAGCAAAAGTAGTAAGACCACCGATGGCCAAGGCACACCAAATATTAGCACTATGAAGAGGTTGAACAGTCTGACCAGAGAGCAGGTAGCTATTCACAAGCCCACTGGAGAAAACAAGCAACAGACTATCCCCAAAGTGTATGAAAATAGCGCTAGAAAAATTGGAGTTCAGAGAGACAACAAAAAGAATGACTTAACCCAGAACAGTCAACACGATAAACAAAGAGAAACCTCTACAGAAAATCAAAATAAAAAAACTGTTGGAATACACGATGGCCATGGAGGAACCCCAGTAGTCTCTGGGGACAAAGAAACAATCCAGTCATCCTTGACCCCTTTAGCACCAACTACAGACAGTGGAAATATTTCTGAAGAGGTAAAAACTGTAAGGCCTGTTGTCAGTGATGGAAGTTCAAAGCCACAGGAAAATCTTGCAGCCACAGTAGAGACTGATAGCAAGGCAATATCGAGAAAGCTCACAGAACCTAAATCTACAAAAATCATGAATAAAACTGAATCTGAAAAGAAAACGTACCATGTGAAAGAAAACAAGCCACAAAGAATATCTTACAGTCAAAGTTCCCCATTGACTATGTGGGAGCGAATTCAGGCTGCGATGAAAGAACCTTCCACAGATAACAGGGATGTCACACCAGAACAATATTATGGTAGTATCCAAAATTCACCAAAGAAGAACACCAGAAAACTCTCCCAAGAATACCCCAAATCTCCAAAAGAACGAGCACTCTCTCAAACACCAGAGAAAACCTTTCAATCAGCAGAGAGAGAATTGCTTTCAACTACTTCTGTCAGACGCACTTCAGATGGTTTCCCTCCATGTACACCTACCCCAGACTCACCTGTACTCACACCAGACTTTCAAACCCCTACATCAGACATGAGTGATAGGTATCGCTCAAGAGTTGACTCTAACCACTCCACAGCATCAGAGGACTATTTTGACTGCAGCGGGTCACCAAATAATGAGCATGTGTCTGATAGAGCATTATGCAGTCGCCACAGTACAGCAGGTTATCATGATCCTGAAAATGTACACAAAAAAAATCCTCATGCGGGTGCAACCAATAATTTATTCAAAGACTATAGTGCATATGTTGCTTTGTTTGACAAAGACAAAAACAAGCTAGCCCCGAGCAAGGAAACGCAGGGCCTTGAGAAGAAAGTGAAAACAGGGGACAAAGAGGATTTGAAAACTAAAGAGAGTGGTATAAAAAACACAAACCGAGATTCGAAAGGGAAGGAGGGGCGAAATGCTGAGAAATCAAAGACACCGGTCTCACAGAAGACCTCTGAGAAAGAAAACGAGACCCAATTTCAAGTGTTCATGAGAAATTCACGAACTCAGAGGGCAGCAGGATCCAGCAATGGAGAAAACAGAGATGGGTCAGCCAGAGAGGTTGGTGGTCAGAAGGTATGAATATACAATGAGAGTAAAAGCAAGTCTACGACACTCTAAACTACAGCCACAAGTTCACATGTGTCAGCTAAATAAATAGCATCATCATAAACACATTGTTTTATACTTCAGTGTTGAATCCAGTAACATCAGAGGTTTAAAATTATAAAGTGAGAAGATCCAGTTTAGGAATGTTTGTACTAAATTAGATCAACACCATAATGTATAGCTTACTTTGTAATTTTGTCCATACCAAGAGTTTATTAAAATCATCTGATCAGGTCAATATTGAAAGATGATGCCTGCATGCCTTTATTAAATTGTGTAGGTGTCAAATATTTTTCTTGCTTTAGTTTATTTTGCACTGTCACAGATTTTCTTTATTGTCACTGACATACATGCAAATAGCATTCATATTGAACACAATTACCTCATGCAGTGTGTGTATTGCCTGTACAGTATGCACCAGAGGTGGACCAGTAATTTGAGACGTGACACATTATCATTGTTCATAATTGAACAACAAGACGAGTGTGTAAAAGTGATGTTTAATGAAGCGTATGTGCAGACTGTGTTACAACAATAATGAATGCTTTAAAGTAAAATTGTTATCGTCACATTTTATTTATGTATTTATTTATTTTTACCTGTTCAAGACAATGAGGTGCTGCAACATTTTGACCTAATTCAGACGTTACACTTGAAAAAGACTCCTTCTTAAACTGCAACAATTATCCTTCTTTGCTTTCTGCTACATTTTTGAGGTTTTACATCTGTTTTTTTTGGTGCAGCTTAATGTCACAGCAACACCCACCCGTCCTGTCTCAGTGAACAAAACAGAAAAGAAAGCGGCTTGTAGCACTTCACAGGTCTTTGACTATTTATCATCCTTTTGCAATGAATCTTTGGGGCAACCGCCGACATAAGAAGCTGTAGAAAAAGACATTTACCAGTATTCTCAGGGAGAGAACATCATGCCAAGAGCTGGACAATTGCAGCACCAACATCTTCCTCTGAAGCTAACCATTCTCAACTGAACCTCAAATGACCTCCATCCTCATTCCCAGAACGACATCTCAGCACAGGTACTGAGCAGAAAGTATTAACTTCAAATCCATGTCACCTATGGCAGGTTGGACAACAATAAATGCTCCCACAACCGCAGAGAGACATCCACGCATTCAGTCATCTTCTCGACTGCTTGTCCTCATTCGAACCAATGGTAACTGAATCCTCTCCCAGCAGAATTTTAATGAGAACCGAGCTACACCTTAGAAAGGTAGCAAGGCACATACTGTATAGATAATCATACTTACATTCCTAATTTGCAATTTAGTGTTTTCAATTGTCCAAGCAATGGTATTTGGGAGTAAACTGGAGTCCCACTGTCCATATTCTTTCTGCGGAATGGCAATTTTTTCATTTTATTTTCATTAGAGAAATTAACATAGGACACATTTAAATACAACTTCACCATTATGGGACTACAAAGGAAAACTAACTGACATTTAATAATTAGATGAAGTTCCACATGGACTGTCATTTGACATGCTTTTCCTCCCACTGTCTGACTGGTTAAGCCAGACAGTTCAGCAAGAAGATCACACACCTAAGACCCGCCGCACACTGCCCGATGTTGTCAAACTCGATTGGAATGCTCAATGACGTGTTGGCGACTCACCCTTGCTCATTGAGTGATTGTATTATAAATGGAGGCCCTGAACAGCGAGCCTGTCTTGGGTTTTGATGCTGCACAAACAGTATATTGTATCTTAGCACCTTTATTAAAACATAAAAATATAGACTTATAGTTAAAGAAGCGGGTTGCTCAAGAAAGAGGAAATGAGCGAGAATAAAAACAAGAGTCGGTATTTCAAAAGAAGCCCTCTCCCGTCACTTCAATCCAGCACAGTACATACAGCTTGGCCTCAAGCTTTGCTATTTCATCCACAGAAATGTTATAAATGATTAAAAATAAATAAATGTTGTTGTAAAACACAGTATCTGATACTTTATATACTGCACTTATGCGGCTTGAGAGCAGCCCAGCAGCCATTCTCTTTTTCGCCGGCTTTCGACACGGAAAGTGTTTTGATTGGCTGTAATCTTGGACGTTGCAACGCTGTACACCAGCTATTTCAATGTTAAATCCTGGCTAAACCATTTGCCGATTAATTGGCAACTCATGAAAATAGTTGCCGCACTCCTCCAACTGCCACAGTTCAGTCAGGTTCAGCCACATCGGTTGGTGTGCGGCAACCTTAAGAGTCGTCAGTACAAGTCAGTGACGATACTCAACAGAATATTCTCAAGAGTTATTGTTTTGTTTCCACACCTGCTTTTGCCTTGGCATGCTTTGAACTCATTTTCACTCGCTTCTTTCTATATCACAAACATGTTTGTAACTGACACGACTACTGTAAAAGTACTTGCTGGCACAGATTGATTCAATTAAGATTAGTGCACATTAGGCTTCACTCACATCAATAACACAGCTTTGTCCTGTTAGCTGCTGATGCCATTGCTAAAATGGTTGGGCTACCACGTATATATTGCATTTCAGAAAACAGCATGATACAACACCATCACAGATAAGTTGAGTGTAGAAATCGATGCATTAATATGCAAACTGCAGAAGACCAAGGTTCAGATCAAGGTTTCAATAACAGCTTCATTCTTTATTGTAACTTTTTAAAAACATTTTGCTCACTTTTTTTCTACGTACAGCTTTGTGGCAAGGGAACATAATTACAAAGTACACCGTGAAATTTTATCTGAACAATGACCTTAATTTAAAAAGTGCTGGTTTAACTTAAAGGTACGACCATATTGTAAAATCTAAATGTAATGAAATCTGGGGCCAGGCGGCAGTGTTCATGTTGATAGCTGATTTCTCGGGTACTATTTTATATCCTATATTTGTTTTTATATATTGTTCCACCAACTAGTGCCCAGCTTCGAGTTCTGTTATTTTGTCAGGGTTTTTACTTGATACCATTCATCTACCTGCTAAGCAGCAATAGAAAAAAAAACACGTACCTTGATATACTGTAACCACTACAACCAAGCAGAAGTACATGATAGCAGTTTTTGTGTGTTACATTTCTTAGTATTTAAACGGATCTGTTGCAAAAAAAACCTGTGAATGGCTTATTTTCTTTATTATTGTAAAAAAAAAGAAAAAGTCCAGATCATAATGTTATGAGAATTGGAGCGGCGTCAATGATTTACTTTTGCTCTGTCACTCTCACTTTGGGCCAATCCACATCATATCTGCAAACTGAAAATACATACTGTGACTGAGTGTGACTGTTGTCTGTCTCCATGTGCCTTGCAATTGGCTGGTAACCAGTTCAGGGTGTACCCCACCTCCTGCCTGATGACAGCTGGGATAGGCTCCAGCACTCCCGCGACTCTTGTGAGGCTAAGTGGCTATGAAAACGGATGGATACACACACACACACACACACACACACACACACACACACACACACATATATATATATATAATATATATATATATATATATATATACATACACACACACACACACACCGGTATATATCCAGTATAGATAGAATGATGTGTGTGTTTAAGGTACAGTTACAATATAGAAATATAAAGGTATATGTTCTATTACTCTGATATTGTCCTTAGTTGCTATTTTTTGAAGTTATGGATTGTTTACTTTCATCATACAAAATCCCATTTATATTCAAAATTTTCTTGGGCAAAAGATATCAGTTTATGTACACATACATGGCATACTTTTGACTGAGAAGACTACTGATACAAGCAACAGCTTGCAAATTGGCTCTCTCCAGTTTGAAAGTGGTGATCTGCACAGACTTTCTTTGTAGGACAAATAAACTTATTAAAGACAATGATGAAATGGCTGCAATTTAATGGCTTAATGACATTTCTACACATAAAAATAATCGCTTCAGTTTGTTTCCACTCGGGAATAAATTGCAAGTGGTGCAACTGGGAGGCAGTATTTCCCGAGAATACTAGGTGCCTTCACCACCTTTTTTTTTTAGTTTTTTTTTAGTAGTTTTTATACAGCACCGTATTCAATGTAGTCTGTATGGCTAAAATAAATTTACAGTTTGAGGGGGCGGAAAGAAAGTGCGGACTTAAGCATGTCATCACAACAATCAGTGCACCGTAAGGAAATAATATATGCTTTTTAACATTACCATGAGCATGCAATTCTTCAAACCTGCTACAATAAACACTTAACCCCTATTAGTCCTGTATGCACTGCAGAGCAAATATAGTACATAAGACCCCCTGGCCACAATGTGAAGCAATATGGTACATTTGCAATTGGACTAATAAAAAAAAATAAAACCAAAAACCCACTTGGCTATGTTTTGTTAAAGATTTTACGTTACACTTCCAAATCAGTTCCGTTGACAAGTTAAAGACAAAAAAATTTTTTTTGAATGTACAAAGTCAGATGATCTCTCTGCTTTGACTTAGGCTGTATGGATGACTTCCTCTTCATGGTTATGAAAGATTGCACACTGACTTCGATCCATAGCTCAGGCATGCCTCAGCGCAGAATAAGCAGGAATGGATTAAATTAAATATATAATAAATTGATTTTCCCATCTTTTTATCATTCAGCCCTGTTAAGAAACTCTCCAAAGGCTAATAAATAAGGTTCCAGTGTTAATCTACAGTTACATTTTAGTTCTCCTATCAACAATCATGTGTCTTGAAACAACATTCTTGTTAACATTTCATCAAATATTTTCAACAAGCAAAAAAGAAAAATGTCTTGCAAGCTGGGTAAAAGGTTCATCTTTCCTTGGATAGAGCATAGCTGTCGTTTTGCTGTGTAAAAGGATCACACGAACTTAAACTGGTATGTCTGGTGCCTCATTTATGCAAGCCTGGATTTGCATGTTTTGTGAACAAGAAGATAAAAATTGAAAGATTAGTGTTTAGCTGCAAAATGTAGAGGTGTGAAAGCATGCACAGACACAATCAGACAGATTTGTTTCTATGAGAACACTGTGGTTTAGTTCTTCACCAATGCTTGAGAATACAGCGAACAGAGAAAAATCCAACATTACAAAGGTACAAAGTTTAACCCTACAGAAGTACTTGCCTGGGTTTCTAATACATAGTCAAAATGATTAAGGCAGCATGAGGAACGAAGGAACTGGAGAAGGCAGTCATTGAGATGGACTAAATCAATAGATAAGAACATAGGAGCTAAAGAAACCCTTGTTATCTTAAGACATCGGTAGGAGACGCAAGAAACTGACTTAATATCACAAGCTGTGAGACAAAAGCACTGGGAATGTTCTAAAAACACCTGACAATGAAGCCCTTCATCATCAATCTTCCAAAGAAAAATCATTACTTTGGAGTCTGATCTTTTCTGCAAAGGCTAGTCCATGTATAATTCACAGCAGCAACATGATTGATTGTATTAACAACTTGAGTTGAAAATAACTTGTATCAATGTAGATATAAAGATAGAATGGAATGAAGCAAACATTGACCTACGGTTCTTCACTCAGTGCCAAATAGCACGTAGCAGATTTACTCAAAATTGATTGTGTTTAAGGTGGCATATTATGAAACATATTCATTTTAATTGCTAGTACGTTTGAGGTCACTGATGGTGTAGTGGTACACACGCCTGACTTTGGTGCGGCCAGCATGGCATCAATTTCAACTAGTGATGATGTTGCTATGTGCCCTTTGACTGACTAGCGACCAGTTCAGGGTGTGGTCTGCCTTTCACCTAACCCTTGTGAGGATAAGCAGCCTGGACAATGGAATGGACTGCTTGTACATTGAAATGAAACAATCAAGTATATCTTTTGTTATCTGTTCAATCCTGTAAAGCCCATATAATAATAATTTACATTGTACAGCACTTTCCCCATACTAATTCTCAGATGCCAGTGAAAGTTTAAGATTGGCAAAGAATGGGATCACTGTTAAAGTAGTTTCTGATAACTGGAACATACAGTATTTTAATGCTAAGCCAAGGTCGGGGTGGTAAGTATTTGTGTTTGGTGATGTGTCTATTGCATGCATCACACAAACAAATGTGCGTACTAATTGACAAGTGTAATTTTCTCTTCAGTCTGGGCTGCTTCAGCACAAGTCGCCACTGACCTAGTCACAAAACGCGAGTTGCTCATCTGATCATCATAGTAATGAATCCCTATTAATGCCGTAAAACATGGAGTGGAGTCAGCAGCAATTAAGTGTGTATTTTGACTGACAAATGACAGCCATTTTATCAATATCTGGGAAGTACATTATATTGTGGAAAAACATCCACAATTTATTTGAGTTTAATTGGACTCTTTCCCTATTTTTCCAGGCACAATACTCATTCCGAATGTTTTAATAATTTGACTGGTTGCTGTACAGACATAAATTGAAATCCAAGATAAAACAAATTCAGAGGACAAAAGTTCTCCCCCACTGGAGATTACATCCTTAATAACACAATAAACATACGGTTAAATTGATATCCCTCTGAGAGTAAACCTGGCCATAATCAATTATAGACAAGAATGGACCTTCTGTGTGCAAGATCTCACAACATAACACAGTAATTGTACCTAATGAAGTGGCCGGCAATTGTATTTTACAGAACTGTACTTCAATAAATTTAAAAAAAAACATAAATTAAAAATAAAAACTCGAAACCGACTGTCTAGTTTATGTTATCTGCAAGGACTACGTTCTTGTCTGTACTGCAAGGGTGGGGATTGGTATGTATGTGTGGTATTTGTTGGAAGTGCTGATGAGAGACAAGCTGAAAAGAAAAGAACAAGAAAAGCCATCTGTTGTTGGAGCAATTTCTAGGCAGATAAAAACTTGTGTCAAACCTGTACTGGGAGTGGGCAGGACAACGGTGAGAACCTCTACTCATGCAAACTATCTTACTGTGTTGATCTTCAAATACACTTGTGGATGGTAACCATCTTGTCTCCCTGAAACCATTTGTATGGAGATGATAGACTTGAATTCCCCATCAGGCATGCACACACACACATAAGCGAGAGAAAGAAGCCCCTACCAAAGCCAGTTTCACACAATAAAGGTGAGATATCAAGGGTTGCGCCACAGCACGATGAAGCCAACAACACACAAATTTTAGGTCTTATTGTGAATTCATCAATTTGACTGGGCCTACCAACTGCTTCATTCCTTGCATCCTTTGGAGTAATGATACAACAACCGCATATGCAGACATAAATATAAATATATAGTGGTATTCTCTTAAACTGGACATTATATGAATTTGGTGGCTGGTGTGTGTGCAAATGAATCAAAGAGTTTGCTCATGCCATCTATTAATGTCAAATAAGTCACAACTGGGTATGCACACCTTCACTCAGGCTAATGAAGACCATGTCCTTCCCCTAAAATATAGCTGATGATGCTTACGTGCTTAGGTGCTGCTTAAGTTCTTACAGGTACCAGGAAACTGGAGCATACCACATCGATCCTAAAATCTTGACACTGCATTGTTGTGAGTCAAAGAATAGATTTAAAGGTCTAGTGCCATCCCTATAAACATTCTAAAATAGATATTGAAATGAAAAATACATATAACATTATTCACTTCAATATCTATATGTAAAAATAAATATGAGCGGAGAGCGCGTCATCCATGCTCAAAGTTGCGGAAGTGTCATTCAACGACATCAAAGTGGTCGCCATATTGGCTGCAACCCCTGTCTGTGACGTCGCCCCGGACATTCGCCATTGAAAACGTGCGGTGGACCCCTCTATGAGAGACAAACACGCCCCTTCTGACACTAAATCTCTTTTCGAAAAACAGAACATCACACAACCGAGTGACGTTACCGGGGCAATATTACCCTATTGTTTCGAGCCATATTTAGATGACATGTGATCACGGCCAAACCACATCCCCGCCCTATCCACCACCGCGCGGCGGTGATAAACGCCCACTTCCGCGCCTGACATGAGCCACCCCGGCCGACAAGGCCAACGGGAGGCTCGGCCTTGTCAACAAGGCCGGTACCGATCCACAAGGTCTGGGGAGGCCATCCTTCAGCGGCTGCTGCACAGAAGCCTTCCGATGCGCACATCGACACATTTAGCAACCCTGATTTATGGATTACGCCCCCCTCCCCAACTATTGTTATTTTTTTTAGTAGCTGTATAGACATCTACTTGTCATTTGGAACCCACGAAGCTCTCGTCCTCTGCACCCGTGCAATCCATTTTTCACAATGAACTGGGTCTCTTGCAAACTTATGAAGGGTAAATCCATCCTCCCGAGTGTTCGAGCAATGTCCAGCAATGCAACGAGCCAGCATTTTGGAACAACGAGCTACCTTCCCGGAGGTAAAACTAAGAGAAACAAACGAGAAACAAACTGCCATGTACGTCACTTCCTGCTCCTTCTTTCGTTTTCATGGGGGGAGTTACTAAAAGTTGTATACGTCAAAATTATGTTTTGTGGTCAAAAAATGCATGGGTCCATGTCGACTGCCGTTTTTTCATTAATAACATACTAAAAATCATGCATTTCATGACAGTGCCCCTTTAAATACCACATCGCAAAACACAGAATGGCCACGGAGTGAAATATATCCGAGACATTTTTGTTCCCTTTGAGACTTTTAGACCACCAGGGTCACGAACCAATGGTGCAAGGGGGAACCAAAATGTGGGACTCCAACACGAGGACATGATGTTCAATGGGCTTTATTATAAACGAAAGTTGTGCACGACAACACAGTCCAAGAAGCCAGGATCCAAAAAACAATGTCCGATAATTATGAGACAACTAAAGAGCATTAAAAAAAGAACTGAACTGAGATAAAATTGACAGGTGCTTTTCATAAATACAATCATTCCTTGTTTTCACGCAACTGCTTTTATGTTGTGATTGATGTCATTTTTAATCACTATTTCCTTGCATCTACAAGGCACTATAGAGTAAAGTGAATTATTTTGATGGTTTGTACACATCCAGACAGCATCGTCACGCAACGAAAAACTTTGACTTGCAGATGGTCCATCACAACAGCAAGATGGAAAATGTGACAGGAGCAAAGATCAGTCTGCAGAGAAAGCAGCGAAGCAGCATTAATCCAGTACAACTTCGCAGACACTGATAATTGTGGTGGCAGCTTGCCACATATAGCTTCAGGCTTTCCACATTTGTACAGTTGGATATACTTTCATCGCTTGCTTTTCAGGTGGTGTTTCCACAGAATTAAAAAGCCTAAAAGTGGAATAGACGCTGCAGGATGCTGACTTCATCCTGTACGACTCACTGATGGAATCACATTTTCCCGAGGCCATACCTGTTCTAACGTCTTCTGGCAGATTGTCCAATTGATTTACGGACAGAATTTGAATGTGGCACGAGATGAAATTTCAAAAAAATGTTTTAAAGTTGAATATGAATACAAATGGACTGAACTGTATTCTTTTTGGAAAGGGAGGAAAATGACAATAACGAGTCAGGTCGATTTGCATCCGAATTGCATCCGACTCGAATTATGAAAAAAAATTAGAAAATGCACAGACATATCTGATGTGTCAGTTTGTACTGTATGTGATACAGGAAAGCACATGTACAGATGTCCAAATTCCATGCTAATAACGCCACGAGCATAACCACAGAATGATAGATTCATCCAACCCTTTTCTTAGCCACTTATCCTCACGAGGGTCATGGGAGTGCTGGAGCCTATCTGTCAACGGACAGGAGGCGGAGTACACCCTGAACTGGTTGACAGCCAATCGCAGGGCACATAGACACAAACAGTCACACCTAGGCGCAATTTAGAGTGTCCAATTAATGTTACAGGTTTTTGGGATGTGGGAGTAAACCGGAGTGCCCGGAGAAAACCCACGCAGGCACGGGGAGAACATGCAAACTCCACACAGGCGAGTACGGGATTGAACCCGGGGACATCAAAACTGTGAGGGCCAACACTTTCCAGCTGAGTGATCGATTAATAATCTAAACAAATAAATGCTTAGTTAGCTTGGGCTGACAGCAATTGCCATTATCCTTCACTTGCCACAGTTTTTGGCAGTTCTTTTACTCATTTAAAGACATCTTTAATTTATTTATTCACTATGCTCTGTAATTTAGACTTTTAGCAGTTGTCATTCCGGCAGACAAGCGTAATTCTTGTGACATTTTTGCTTAGTGGTGTGTTGTGTTTTTTTTTTTTTTAATGCAAAATATTTAGGTGCCTTGGCTCAAAAGAGATTGGGAAACATTTATTTGAATGGTCCAAGTTTACCTAATGAAGTGTTCAGCAGATAAAACTGCTTGCATGATTGAAAACTCAACCTGTTTGCTTCTCACCATGATAAATCTTAATTCAGTATCACACTTCGATGTTGGTCATGCAGAACCTTGCTGACCTCACATGTAGGTCATACAAATTCACAGAGTACCGTGGAATGTCAGAGACACGGTGAAAAGTGGTTTGTATGCATGGTCAGACATGAACTGCTGATGTCTGCACAGATAACATTTCCCACGAAAATACCGTAGATGTTGAAGACACAGTCACACAACCTCTCAATTGAAGTACTAGAAGTCATTGACTTGGGGTACTACAACTCATATGGAGACAAGCATATGGTTACTACATCCCTGCAAGAAGTTAGAAGGGGGAAAAAATGTGCTCACGGTATTTGCAGCCTTAACAACTACCACTTCTAATGTCCAGAATCCCTTCATATACCAAATAATTTAGATTCAAGGGGGGTTAGGAATTTTTTCCACACGGCCAAATTAATTTATCACTTTAGTCAGAGTTGTATCTCACTTCCATACTCGTGCATTTCTGTAAGTGACATACTGTAGCTGGTAGACTTTCTGCCGATCTGATTTGTATGGTATCAGGCAATAATTAGCATTTTATGATGATCGGGTTTCAATTTCATCATTTGCCGATCTGACCAATGATCTCATCTATCCGCTGCCCACAAGACATTTAACTCTGTGTTGCCGGCCCACATGAATCGAAAAGCTACTTCATTTTTAGCCTTGTCACATGTCTTTTGGTGCAGAACTCTAACTTCTAACAGCCAATAAATTTTATTCATTGATTCTTTTTGTTTTTAAGAGGTCATTGATGTTTCAACTTCTGTCCAAAATGCTAGATAATAATTTTGAGCTGGGATGGGCTGCAGCATGCCCACGAGCCCAGTGAGGATAAGCAGTCCAGAAAATGGATGGATGGATACAGTATTCAGTATAAAGTCCACAAGGACATACAAGAAATTAGCAAGTCGTGTAAATGGAAACATTGCTCCATGTTGTGATTAGCTTGGTGATCGGTTATCTTTTGTTTCTTTAATTTGGTGATTGTGTAATCCTGATTGTGTAAAGCCTCAGTAGTTTGTGTATAGGGAGATGCCACAGAAAAACCAGTGTGGCATCAGGCTTCTGGAAGAATCCACGTGCTCATAGTCTAACACCTCCTTGGGGACACTAAATAATATATGAGCAGACATCCTTTTCAAACATGCCCCGCTTCAAATATTCCCACTACTTTAACTGTATGGGATTCAGGAAGGTTATGCTGGCCTTAAGAATGACACCAGGCGTCACAGATCTGACCTCTCAGAACACTTCATCCATCCATCATCAATCCATCTAGCAACCTTTCTTTCGCTATCATCTTCAAAGGGTGCACGTAGTTTTACTTTCTTTTTGTTTAATTGCATTTTATGAGTTAATTGCTTTTATGATTCAGCATGAAATAAATGAATTCACTTCAGGTTGTTTCCTTCCTGAATCCATCCATCCATCCATTCATTTTCTGAGCCGCTTATCCTCACAAGAGTTGCAGGAGTGCTGGAGCCTATCCACGCTGTCAATGGGCAGGAGGCGGAATACACCCTGAACTGGTTGCCAGCCAATCAGAAGGCACACATCAACAAACAACCATTCGCACTCACAATCATACCCAGAGTGTCCAATGATTGCACATCTTTGGGATGTAGGAGGAAAGTGGAGTACTTGGGGAGAACATGCAAACTCCACACAGGATTTGAAGCTCGGCCCTCAGAACTGTGAACCAAACGCTCGAACCAGTTGGTCCACAGTGCCGCCCCCTTCCTAAATACTGTATTGCTTCAAAATTAGAATAATATTGATGAAGGAAACCATTTTATCCCAAATAAAGGATATAAATTTTCTATAGCTTTGTGCTAATTAGGGTGGCGCATCAGATGGAACTTATCCCACTTGACTTAGGACAAAAGGCTGGGTACCCTGGACTGGTGGCCATCCTATCACAGGGCATATATAGGCAAACATTCACACTCACATTTAATTCATACTTAATTCTCCACTGATAGAATAATTACCAGAGTACAGTGTTTTGACTAATGCTGGCATAAATTTAATCCCCACGAATTGATGATCTTTTGAGGGTTTGTATCCGTACAATTTTTAACTAATCGTTTTCAATCCTTCTAGGATTATTTCCCTATTCCAAATAAAAAGTCTCATTGTTTCCAATGACATCCAGCATTCTTGAAAGCACACACAAACCTTCTGAATCCAACTTCATACATTTCTCTCACAGCTAATCAGTAATCATTCCACTGGCACATTCTTTTCTGCTTGTTTCTGAGTGCTCTTAAATACAATAATAAATAATTTATTCAAATCCAAAACAGCAAACCCAACTAATTGCCAAGAATCACGTGTTGTTATTTTGCATTGCACATTTTATCAAGCCACAAGGTAGAGAAATTCATTGCTGGGGATTGGAGTTATGTACATCCATTTCCCCAATCAAGAGTAGTCAAATACGTATATAGTGTATACAGTACTCGTACGGACTTCTGTACCCAGATTCCAAAGTTGTGAGTGCAGTTATGCTAAGTGGTTGGCTCAGATTTGTTGTACAGTATTCAGTTTGTGCGTGTTGTTGATGAAGTTGTGTTCAATATTCCATCTTATCTCTTTGCCAACAAGGAAGTTCTCATCATGTGGCACGTTTAATGACTTTGGGCGTTTCCTTTTACCTGGTTTCTTTGTTGGCTCCTGGTCTCCACCTTCTTTTGTCTCCCATGTTAGTTTGAATATCCCAGAAGACTTGACACAAATGGCCGTCAACGTTCGCATTGTTATGTCTCAGCTGAATATGGATCAACTTCAGCAGTCTTGTCCTCAAATTACCACTTAATACATTTAGTTGGCGTTAGATAAAGTATTTTACACACTAATAATATTAAAATAAAGGCACCTAAACGCAGGCTATAAAAAAAAAAAAAAAAAAATAGAGTACAATTTGAAGAAGTATTTGTCTCCACCTCGAGGACGTTAGCGTACATAACAGTCTGTTAACAGTTAGTGCGTAATTAGCGCCCTCTACCTGTGGAGGATCAACACTACTCTAAACATTACTTTTAGTTATTTTCGGCGAGGTAAGCAGTGCACGTACAAACATTCATACTATTCATAATCAGAGGACAATTAACAAATATATAAGTAAATTATCTATTGTAAATTTATTTTCCTGTTTATATATTTTACAATATACATTTGACTGTGTTTAACCTGAAATTGTGCATTAATATGAACAATTAATATTGTTATTAGCCACCAGTCATATATTGGACCCCAATATAAAAATAAAATAAATTGAAAATATACGTAGAAAAACAACAACAATGATGGTCTCAATCGTCATTATTGTTTTTATGTTTCAAAAGGGTGGCACGGTTGCGCAGCTGGTGAAGCTTTGGCCTCACAGTTCACTCTAAATTGCCCCTAGATGTGATTGTGAGTGTGGCTGTTTGTCTGTACCCTACCTCCTGCCTGTTGACAGCTGGGATAGGCTCCAGCACTCCCCACGACCCTTGTGAGGATAAGCGGCTAAGAAAATGGACGGGTGAATGGATGTTTCAAAAGCATTTTCTGTTTAAATTCTGTTGTCGTAGTCCAGCCGCTTCAACTACCGGAGACAAATTCCACGTGTTTTTTGACATACAGTACACAGCAATGTTCGCTACACACATAAAAAAAAAAAAAAAAACACTTTTTGTGCATTCATTATTTCATACACTGTATTCAATATACTTCTGTGGTGAGTACTCAAAAAAACATGGATAAAAATGTATCTGTATCCCCCCCAATGTATTTCCTTCCCCTTCCCTCAAAGGTACTTTGTAAAGATTATGGAAAGCATTACATTCAATACAAAGTTTTCCACTCTTACAAAGTTTATTGTTTTAACCAACATAATACATTAACAAACGACAGGATACAGATCTACTGCATTTAATATTCATTTAGCAACACATTGAATGAAAAAAATGTATATAAATTAAGTTCCTACTGCATTTGTAAATGATTTCATTTCAGGTTTATAACTAGGTCTCTTACAGATGAGATCTGAAGTCCAGCATTGTATTCATTTTACACCATCATATTGTCATGAAAGATTTATTTTTATATTTTGGTAGCCTTAAAATCTACCAACAACCCTCACTGCACCAGTAGGTTTTGACCTGATTTCTTCACATACTCAGTTAGACGTCTCCTAAATTATGTATAAAAACTCATGACAAAGACCCTAGTCATTCTAATTGTGTTCAGACTGATGCTACATTACAGCAGCGAGTGGAATAATTTATCATGGAGTACCACAAGTAGTGCAACAAAATCCTACTAAGAGTATTAGTTTATATTTTCTAGCCTTCAAAGATTCTGTAAATATATTTTGCAGTAAATTACAATGAGACGCATGTTGGCTGTTTTGAGAATCAAATTCTAATATAACTGCTTAATCTTCACATGATTTAAGTAGAAAGACATGAATGTAGTGGCAGTCTGAAGGGAGTGTATTATATAATTCAAAAGGGTTCAGGGTAAAACCAGGGCCCGCTAAATTGCTCTAAGTCATCCAGTAGGAGGAACCCTCGGTCCTCACGTGTGTAACCATGACGATCCATTTGCGTGGCTTGCCATCCACATCTTTTACCTTTTTGCAGATATTTTCATACACATTTGGTTAATGGCTGTGCACGAAGAATGTAATGATAGTAACCAAGGGTGTAATATGGGTTTCAGGCCCCAGCCACGACCATTACTCAGCAAATTTAAATGCCCCTCGCCCAACCACAAAAAAAAAACAATTAAATAAACCATCGCCTTCTCCCGACGTCAAGTCTACCTCAGTTATGCTGTTAAATGCATATACCTACACATACACACATACATACATACATACATGCATACATACATACGTATACATGTTTCAAGTGAGAACTCCAGGAAAAAAATATGTATTTCATGTATAAGGCCCAAAATATTCAATAAAAAAATCATTAAAAAGTTAAAAAAAAAAACTCACACATGCACCAAAAAAAAAAAACTCACACATGCACCAAAAAAAAAAAAAAAAAAAAAATCACATACACCAAAATCCCTCACTCACTCAAAAATCTCTCTCACGTATCCCCCAAAAATGCTTACATTGACTATAAAACATACGTTGACACCCAAAACACATTCGGCAGAAAGCTCACTTTCAAAAAGTAAACTCGTCCACACCCAAAACAATTTCAGGCAGAGAAAATAAAAAACATTAACCAAAAAAAAAACCCTCTCACTCATGGCAAATAAAATCTCATTCGCCTGAAAACCTCTTACACACATTCACCCAAAAATAAAAAGTAAAAGACAGCCTCTTGTTTTAACCAAATTTCTCCCAATAACAAAAATTCTCTTGTACTTTCCCAAAAGCTCTCGAAATTGCCCATATTAGAGAGGAAAAAAAACCTCACATACACCCACAAAAAATGACAAAAACAAAAACCTCACAGAGAGCAAAAATAAAATATCTTTTTGGTGTTTTTCAGAGATTTACTGGTGGATGTCTGTGATTTTCTGTGAACGTGAGAGGTAAAAAGTATTACCGGCCTATAAATCATTACAGTGGATATAAAAAGTCTACACAGCCAAGTTCAAATCCCAAAACATTTTTTACCATTAATTTTAATTATCCTGTCAAAATCAATTTAAAAAAAATGAGAGATGAAATACCAATAAACACCTGTTTGCACAAGTATGGACACTTTCTTCTAATTGGGATATGGCTGACTTTAGTTAACCAATCACATTCAAACATGCAACCTGCCATCATTTCAAGTCTCTCTCATTAACCCAAATTAGCTTTTAGTAGGCTTTTCCTTTTCATTTCTAGAAGAAGTCTGATAGTTTTGCACTAACATTGACAGCAACTTCCAACTTGCCTAAGGACCCATTCCCAGCTTTTCCAAATGTGGAAAAATGTGAATCTAATTTTAGTCATTTATTTTTACTTCACCTATCAAAAATATATTTTTTTAATCGGCTGAGTTGTCTGGATTAAGGGCTACTTGAATGGTGGAGTCATTTTTTTTTTATATCACAAAAAAAATAATAATAATAACATTCAAGCAGGGTTGTGTTGACATCTTTAGATCGGTTGTGCAAAAAGAAAAGGCCGTAACACGGATGTTAAACTTTGACATTTTGGTTTTGGCATGATTCAGTTTTGTTTTGTCAATCTTTAGTCTCAGGAAAGAAGAATTCAAGACGTATTGCTGCATGATGATATTCAGCAGCCACATACCTGTGTGTGGAGTGGATAGCAGCCGTTTTATAAACATGATTTGTGCCAGTTCGTGTGTTTGTGTGTGTGTGTGTGTGGTGTGTGTGTGTGTGTGTGTGTGTGTGTGTGTGTATAAATCACTGCAATGATGAATATGTTAACATTTATCATCTCCCCCGCCCCGAGGCTCAACAACTGCAGCCAAAAGGCCACAGTGCCCAACTTCCCCCAGTACATACTGATTGCATACCTCTCTTAAATGCAACACACCAGATCCTAAGTGAAATTCTGCGCTGCTCTTTTGCCCCAAAAACTCACTTTTCAAAGAAAAAAATGGTGGTGTGTTTTTTTTTGCAGATGTAAAGCTTACTAGGAAGGACACATTAGGTGATTGCTTATTGACCAACATAAAAGGAGGGCAAATATAATATTACATTTTAAATGAGAATCATGTAATATGTGTGGCAGATGGCAGATGAGCGATGTTAGAGTAAAAACAATGTGACTGATGCTCACTTTATGTTTAAGTCTACTTTTCTCCCAGTTTCTTTCCATACGTTACACCAAGATAAGTCAAATTATTCCCGGGATGTCTTCCTGCTCTGTCGGAGGCTTCAGTTATTCCTTGGAGCATTGCGGCGGATCGGAAAGTGTGGTTGTCTTCATGTGTGCGGCGCTGATGAGGTCGGACAGAGGAGTGCACAATGTACTCGTCTGCCTGGGCAACAATGTGACAAAGCTCCTCATGCATGGACGCGCACATGCGTTATGGTAACTTTGCATGAACGTATGAGGATCTCACCATGATGCCCCTCAAGCGGTTACGCTGGAACCAGCCAGCAGTGAAGGACAAAAACCCATTGCTAGGACACTGAATCTAAAAGGTGGAAGCAGGGAAGGTTACGGTGATCTTAGAAAAAGGGGACAACCTGTTTCAATAGAAAAATAGAGGAATTCTGAGCGGCTGATTAAATGTCTTTGGCACTTATAAAACACAGCATATACAAAGAGATCAACACTGAGTGAAAAGGCCAAACTTGAAAGGTTAACATAATCTGCCTTTATCCATATATCAGTCTGGCCAGTCCGGGGTGTATTTGTGCCTGAACCGGCCCGTATTCTACTGTCTCTCCGTCCACCGTGATCACACCCTCTCGAGAGATGGGCTCCAGCCGCAGCGCCTGCACCTTCTCGTAGACCAGGTATGGGCAGCCGCATGCTAAATGTGCTCCTTTCTCCATGGCAAGGAAGAGGCGTAGGAGGGCGGGGCGGGAGATTCCGGCAGTCACGTAAAAGAGGTGGATGATTCCGTCATCCGCCGTGGCATCGGGGACTGCCCATAAGTCCTCGGCCAGGTGAGACTGGTATATTGCCAGCACCAAGACAAAGTCCTCCGCCTTGACAACAGTCCAGCTCTCTGGGACCGGCTGCTCTAGTCCAGGTAGCAAAGAGTCCAGGGGCGCTCGGATTTTGCCATCACAGGGAGTTTCGAGTCTTCTCACATTAATGGAGGAGTTACTGATGGTGTTTGTGTTGGCGTTTGCGTTGTCGCAATGGCGATGTTGGTTGCGTGTCGGAGAAGAGTTTGGGATGAGCTGGCAGGGGAGGGAGGAGCACAGCGAGGGCCGCTGAGGTGTGGAAGGAAGGTTTGGTTTTTGGTTTATGGGTAGGTACGCCAACCTGCCCTGGTACACTCGAAGACTGGCCAGGCGCACCAGGGTACCCATCAGGAAGCGGATCGCGCCGACGTGGCGGTACTTCTCACTCTCGATGTCCACGTCGGCCACGAAACCCCAGGCCAAGGACAGGAAGGAGAAGACGCGCTGTTTGGAAGCTAAATGTATCGACACCAAGTCCAAGGAACCGACCAGACCCTTGCACAACATGAAGCCACAACTCAGAAGCAGTTCTTCATTCCACGCAGGGGGTGACCTGAGGGAGACAAGAACTACATTAAAAAAAAAAAAGTAAAACTTCTACCAATAAGGTTTGCAATTTCTAAAGATTCTGAGTTTTAAGGGAAGGGTCAAGAAGTGTAACCATGTGTGTTCTTGCTCCACATCTTGTCCATAAACTAAGAGAATGCAGCTCAACTTCTGACGAGTAGACACCATGCTAGGCACAGGTGTAAACAATTAAAAAACAAAATAAAAAGGCTAGTGGGGCAGCACTACGACGCATCTGAAAAGCGTTTGCATCACAGTTCTGAGATCCTGGGTTCAATCCCGGCCCTCCCTGTGTGAAGTTTGCATGTTCTCCCCGTGCCTGCGTGGGTTTTCTCTGGGCACTCCGGTTTCCTCCCACATCCCAAAAACATGCAACATTAATTGGACACTCTAAATTGCCCCTAGGTGTGAGTGTGAGTGTGGCTGTTTGTCTCTTTGTGCCCTGCGATTGGCTGGCAACCAGTTCAGGGTGTACCCCGCCTCCTGCCCCTTGACAGCTGGGATAGGTTCCAGCAATCCCGCGACCCTCGTGAGGATAAAGCGGCTAAGAAAATGGGTGGATGTATGAAAAAGGGTAGTGCCGTGTAAACAATTTTCAGCAGCGCGACATAGTGAGCCAACAACATTCATACTGGTACTGCTGCATTGGCCTGCTGTTTGTTTTCCTAGGAAAAAAGACCTACTATTCGTGTTGCACTTTCCTAAAAAGAAAAGATTCAAGCTGTTCATGTCTCATTTAAATGCTAATAAAATGTTTTTGCTTTCACCAAAGATAAGCAGGTTAACTTGCATTTTGGGAACCAATTTGTGAAGTTAATAGCCAGGTACTTTATCAGGGTAACTGTTTTTTTTTTTTTTTTTTAAGGTCGGGCATACTGTTATCCCCCAAGCAATTGCACATTTATGCAGTTTCACTGTTATAACTGGTACCTTGCAGACAACTGCAACTACAATGTGGCCCACAATGAAAAGGTTATCAGCTTCCTAAAGTGACCTCTGCTGCAGTGAAGCACATTCACTTTGCGCCTGCGTATCTCCTTCCTTGCAAAGGATAATGTGACCAGTCAGCTTAGAGCATGATTTCACAGGAAGGAGATAAATCACTTTTTTTTTCTTCTTTTAGTCTCAGTAAGTAATTATTATTGGCTTTTCTCTTGCACTCTTACCCCATGCATTTAAATGACTCATTAATGGCCTGACTCACTGAGAATAGTGGTGGACAGACGCGGCCAAGGCGTTGCCAGAGCCACCCGGGAGAATCCCCAGAGGGGTCTGGATGGCCTCTTGCCAGTCGTCACGCTCCATCAGACCATTTATCACCTGGATGAACAAAGATAGAATCAGACCGGTGTTGACCACAAGTAATATCCAGACGTAGAACGCAAACATAGTTTGGTTCTTGTCCAAGAACCTCAAAGAGAAGCCCATCTCCGGACATGATAACCAGAGCATCCCATTGTGACAGGTCCGCCTTCTTCACCAGCTCCCGTGCGTGGTTCTGGTGCTCTGATTACACACAAACAGTGGAAGAAAATGAGAAACGAAAAAGCCATATCTCAGAGGGGTGAGGGGAAAAAGAAAAGCAAAAAAAAAAAAAAAAAAAAAAAAAAAATCGAGGGCAAGACAGACACGCTTACATCGTGGCCAGGGGAGATTAGGCATTCATTTTGCCCTTTTGAAGCCAGACATGTGACGCTAGGCTGCCCAGTGGCTCCTCAGCAGCTCCAAGGCAGCTTAACTGCTCTGTAAACATCTGTGACCAGCTAATGTTGCTGTACACTGTGGACATAATAGATGCATTCAGCTATTTAATGAATGCACCCTTACAAGCGTTGCCATGTACTGCCGTTGCTTGTTGACAACGTGCCACGTGTCACATTTGGGATAAAACACTAAAAAAATGCTATTGGAGAGATTAAGCCTCAGAAATATAATCTTTTCACAGCCATTACATTGTGTTAATCTTTTGCATCTTCTTTGAGCTCCGTTTTAGGACAGTGTTCATGTAAAAACGTCTTCCCATGAGTGGCATGTTCCTCTCAGTTTGTAACAACGTTTACGCGAAACTCTGCGTCATCAAAACACCGCATTTAAAGTACAATTCATGGCTGATAGGGATCTCGTATTGATCTGCATATGAAAGGAGGTGGTGTAATGAAACATGTTGGCCATTGGTTGTTTGGCTACACTTTTCGATGTAGGGCTGCAACCAAAGATTATTTTAATAATTGCTTAATATGTCATTTATTGTTTCGATTCACTAAGCAATGTAATTTTCATCTTTTTTTTTCAAAAGCAGGACATTATGTCAAAGACAGAAAATGGCCAAACGTACATTGTAACATGTCAGAAAAGAGCCAAAAATGTTGATCATTGCATTCCAATGTGAATTCGCACGGTTACAAAATGTCTTATTTTGATTAAAACCATGAGAGGTTGAAATTCAGAAGATTTGAACAATGTTGAATTCATCAGTTTCTAATTGAGTAATGAAAATAGTTGTCAATTAGTTTTATATTCATGGATTTATTGATGCACCTGTAAGTCAATGCAGGAGACCACTGAGAAAAAAGTCATAGTGGTAAAATGGGTGTGTTGGTCATTAGAGGTTTTCATCGAATATTGGTTTTCTTCTTTGTGGTGGTGTGCAAATGTATTTGCGTGTGTGTGTTATCATACATGGGGAAAACAAGCAGTGTACATATAATTGTCAACAAAGCAAAAAAGAGCCAGTCAGACATGAATGAAGACGCGTAAATTAGCAGAAATCGCAGCAGTATGTATTGATCAAGGAAATACTGACTGACACACACAAACAACAATTCCCTTGGCCTTCTGACCGTTTTGCATGTGTGTATAGTATGTCAGGATGCTGCGATGTGGTGCTGTGCTGAAAGAGAAAGTGGCAGAAGGAGTAAGAAGGACAGCTCAGCAGTCGACTCAGCACTTGGAGCTTGCTGGGTCTCAAGCTGATGCATTACTTTCCAGCCACTTCACTCCTCAGGAGTGACTGACTAACACGCTACACTCAACCTGGTGTGCGGGGGTGCTGCTCAGTTATAATAGAAATAAATAAATGCATGAATGCATCAACTTTGGTGTATTTTTCAGCTGTTATATTTCACAAGCACGAACTTCCCTTCTCACACGTGTCACTTGACTAAGGTGGAGCCCAGGATGAAAGGAAAGCTAGGTGCATTGGATGCTTTGTGCGGTTTGGGAATGGTACAGTAGTCTTTATAGATATTTATTTTTCGACTTTCCCGTACAGTTGGAAAGTGTACTTCATTGAGGTAAATACAGATCAACCATGCGAACATGTTTTTAGCGATCCCAACCCATCATTTTTTTTTTCAACAAACTTTTTTTTTTTTTTGGGGGTGGGGTTGCAAGACAATTTGGGAGGAAAATGCCCAGGATGTCCCTTATTAAGCTATTCTAGTTAGTCTTTTATGTCTGATAGCTGATTATTATCTCATTAATATTTAATATGTAAATGATCTTTGCTCTGATTAAACATTGTTCTTCTTTATTTAGATATGGAAAACAGCTATTTACTTAGTATGAAATGTGGGCATGTCTAGTTGAATACAAACCTATTATTCTATTTAAATGGCAACTGTTTAATACACAGGTGAATTGAACCTTCTGCCATCAAGGGGAATTGTTTAATTGTTCTGCCTGTCACTATAGGCTGCTGACCAAAAATAGTTTTTATTTATTTATTTTTTGTCATGGCCCTGCCGGTCCCTGGCCTGGCCATACCAGTCCCAGATGCGGCACACACCTGCCGCAATCAGAAGAGGTGTACACCTGCGCCTCGTCTCGAGTAATTATGTCCCAGTTATATAGAACCACATGTACGGTCTGGCCTTTGCCAGATCATTGCTTCATGCCTCGTTCCCGCACTCTCGTAATCTCGTTCCTGATGTCCCGTGTAGCGACCCCTGCCTGCCCACTGACTTGCCTCCTACGCCTGACATTCTTGTTACTGTTGCTCCCGTTGACTGCCTGCCTGATCCCCCGACACTGGACTGAATAAATACGTTTCCAGAACTGCCTCTACATCTCCCGAGTCGTGCATTTGGGTCCAACCCCGAGTTCTGGTCATGACAGAATGAACTGACCAGAACAGAACCCAGCAGGGAAGACGCAATTTCACGGGGCACGTTGAAGGGGACGCCACCTGCCTGAAGATCAACCATCTCCTATCCGGGTGGACTCCGTTATGTCATGCTCTCCTACCTTGCCTCCCGCACCGCCCATGTGCCATGAATATGCTTCCCCACATCCAGGGTTACGCCGCCACTGCGCCATTATAGTCCAGTCACGCTTTTGTTAAGCTCTTTAGATGACTCATAGTTATTGGACATTGTTTCTCATTTTTTGGGTCCTGCCTTCTTGGACTGTGTTGTAGTGCACAACTTTAGTTTATAATAAAACCTATTGAACATCATGTCATTGTCTTCGAGTCCTGCATTTGGGTCTGCCCCCGCACCGTTGGTTCATCACAATTTTCAGACCATCTAAGTGAAATTGGATGACTTTTTGCATGCCTGCGACCCTAGTGAGGATAAGTGGTATGGAAAATGGAGGGATGGATGGAAATCTCATATCCTGCTTCTCTTTTCTCTCCCACCCTACCTTTGTTTCAACTGCATGGGAGATTTGGCTTCTGCATTTCCCAGGCTAATACTGCTGTGAGGATAGGCTGCATATTCTTGCGTGTCGAGTGGTTGATGCTGTCAAAACAGTGCTGCGGTAGTCATAGAGGGCGAGAGAGAGAGATGCTGCTGGATGAGTTAATGATGCACACAACTACATCTTTCAGAACAGGAAACGTACTGTGTGTGTGCATGTGTAGCAAGACTTACAGTCTGGCATGTTTTTTTTATATGAAGAGGGTATAAAATCTGCAAGAATTTAATAATATTGGCACTGGGGCTATTCCAAATTAAGAGTGTGTAAATGGGATCTTGGATGGCCTTGTCGTCAGTGGAGAGGTCCCATGCCGAGAAAGTTTAATCCCTTCCACTTCGACATGCTCACTTCTTTGATTTCATGTATGTACTATGTCTTCATTCTCAAAATGAAAAAAAAAATCCTGTACTGTTCTGTCCATCCATCCATTTTCTCTGTGCCACTGGTCCTCATAAGGGTCACTAGCGAGTTGTAGTTCATACCAGTTGACCTTGGATGAGAGGCAGCATACACCCCGGACTGGTTGCCAGCCAATCCCAGGGCACATATAGAGAAAGTGCACCACCGGATATTAAGGTGACGGCTGGTAAAATACTCTACAACTTGACTGAATGTTTGTGTTGTCAGACTACCTCAGGTGTTTAAACACCGCTCACAAGTCCAAGGTCAGAGGAGAGAAAGCTTTGATGCAAGTGTGCATGGGTGCGTGTCCGTTGCTGACCTGTGATGACAAGCGTGTATGGCACGGCGGCTTCCGTGAGCATGCCCTGCAGGTGGTTGGTGAAGAGCTGGAGAGCCTGGCCGCGCCCACTGAGAGGGTTCACCAGTATCATGACTCGGCAAGGCCGCCGTACCTCTGAGTTTTTGACGCCTGAATGTTGAACAGAGAGAAGCATCATGAATAGACACGAATCTGTACAACCTTTTTAAAATGTCTTAAATCCTGCGTAATCTTTACCTTCAGCAAAGTCCTTTATTTATTCAGAACAATATGAAAAGGTCTTTACCAGCTAGCTTTATCATTTCAATCATCCTATTCACAGAACTCAATTTCTCATAGTAAACGAGTAAATAGTATGACAGATATTGTCAAAACCATGCACACACACTTTCCCCTCATAGGGCCTTTATGAAAGTGAAACCACGTCAGTGTTTAATCACCTCAACATATTATTACATGTAGACAAGAAATTGAGCGTATAATAAGTACTTTTGAAATCAGAAGACAAGGATAACAGTTTGTTCCGGTTACTGCAAAAAGGAGTTTATGAACAAACAAAAAAATGCAACAACGCCACAATTTTATTGATTACATTACAGTGATAATAGTAATTTGAAATTTTAGTACAGCTTTTAGGAACAACTGTGGAAGTTAGCACACGTGATTCGCTTTCAATCTGCATACACATAAAATGATGTAGCGGGCTGGATCCGGCCCCCAGGCCTTGAGTTTGACACTATGCCATGAAGCATGAATAATTGACCATAAGGAGGACAAGCAGTAAGCCTATACAAAATGGATGGATGGATGGATGGATGACTTTGTTATCAACCACAGCAATTAGATGTAGCCAGAATAGGTGATGTATTTTTAATAACATTATATTTCAAATCTTCATCTATTCACTCATTTGCCAGTGTGTATCAAAAAATAATTGCGGGCTCCAGGATTTATACTCGGTATCTTAAATCTTCCATCTAACATCAGTCATCTTGAAGCCAGTAACCCACAATGCACTTGTGCTGCAGGACTTGGCCGTATATGACCCCAAGTTGGCGCTGTTAGACAGGTGCGATTCCAGAAGGAGGAGTGAGGAGAGAGTGTAAAAACAAACATGCACATGCCCAAACTGTGCCTCCATTCACCCACACACGGTCAGCATTGTTTTATTTGTATCAAAGCACAATGTGGCTTTCATGTACAAAAAGGGCCTCCACACTTCCAGAATGTCAGATACAATGGTGGAAATTGACAGCGAAAGAGCTTTTGACCAGCTTTTGCGAAACACAACCTTAATTCATCCATCATTTTTCTATTTCTCTTGTCTTGTTCAGGATTGGAGAGAGCTGGAGCCTATCTTATCCTTTGGGTAAAAGGAGATTACACCCTGGACTGATCATCAGCGGCTTCACAGGGAACATAGCGACAGAAAAATCATTCACACTCACATTCACACTGTGACCGAGTGCGAACTGAACCCACCTGGCCTGTAAGGAAATTAGTCAATTGTACAACTAGACTACAACATACACACCATTTTAACAATACTGTAAATCCAGGCTCCCTAGCTCCAGTGTGTTTTTAAACATTGAAATAAAGACAGTGATTCGGGGGCAATTTAGTCTTCATTCAACCTACCATGCATGACTTCAGATTGTGGGAGGAAGCTCGCATACCCCCCAGAAAACCCACAAAACCACGAGCTGAACATGCAAACTCTACACAAGAAGGAATGAGCCAAAATTGGAACCAGAAATTTCACAAGTGTAAGGCAGACACACAAACCACTAGTGCACATACTGTACAGGTAGACTATAACTGAACCTAAATATTTCACGAAAAAGAATGAATAGAGAGTCACTGATGGTGTAGTGGTCCACACGCCTGCCTTTTGTGCCGGCAGCGTGGGATCAATTCCCGCTCATTGATGGTGTCGATATCTGCCCTATGACTGACTGGCAACCAGTTCAGGGTGTAGTCCACCTTTCGCCCTAGCTTGCTGGGATAGGCTCCAGTTTTCCCGCAACCCTTGTGAGGATAAGCAGCTTGGATAATGACATAACATGACATTAATGGATAGGAGCTAAGCATTAATAGAAATGCTTCTCCTCTATCAGTGCAGATTCATAAGCCTTTGAGTGAGTCACAGTTCAAAGACAGTTATTGACTAACATCCTTTTTGTACACTGCTCTGCCTGGAATTATGGGAAACAGTCCGAAATGGAGAAGACAGGATGTGATGTGTGCGCAAGTCGTGTGTGATGTGAAGTCAGACATGTTCAGGTACATTCTGTGCAGTTCACACAACAACTACACACACAGCAGGTGGATGGATGACAAATAGACAGAATATCTGACTGGATGCTGTTATTTGCTAGATTTTTTTACGAGTTTAAGTTCCAAATTCTGAATTAATTACAGTGTACTGTTCAAATGAGCCATGTAGATATCATTGTTTAATTTTACTAAATACCTGGCAGACAAAAAGAAGTATAAATCAACTATTTACCATTTAGCGGAAATTGGACTGAGCTTCTTAGAGCCACAGCTACAGAAAGTCCTTACTCAAGATCAGTGTTGACATATTTTCTAGTTGAGCTGGTTTTGCCTCACATATGTATTCATTGTGCATTGTGTGCATTGAGCTATGCAGAGGAGCTACACGCACAACCGGCTGTGTGTTCAGAAACCAACACGTGAATTGCGATTTATTTCACATCCCAATTGTATCCCCTCAAGTTATATTTTATACAGTGTGTATTACGTATTGAAAATTATTTTGGTGACCACCAGGATTTCGGAGACCCAAAAATTATGAAAGGTCAGTCACATTTTCAGTTCAAATTACCAAATATTGTGATGCGGAGACTGACTTGTTGGTGCTCTGCTCTCAGTCATGTTATTTCTAAATTGCGTAAAAGTACAAATGTATGTGCAAAATATGCAAGGTACACTATTTTGGTAACTAGTTGTCATCAGTTTATTGTATTAATTTGCCAATTATTTGATGATTATTGGATGAATAGAAAATAAATATTTATAAATTATTAATGACCAGTGGGTTGATTTAAGGAAAAAAATAGTCAGTATCTGGCCAACTGGCCATATTCTGGCCTGCGCTAGAATAATGTGCGCAAATACGCAAAAATCCATCACCAGGCTGGAGGGCACAATATGTTGACAGGGTGTGTCACAGAGAGGAAGGCAAAGTTTCACAGGGGTTTGAGATGCTGGCTGAGGGCAGAGGTTTACTGGTGACGCAAATGTAAGTCATGCTAGAAGCCACAGCATGCAACCTCTCTCTCTCTCTCTCTCTCTCACACACACACACACACACAAATGCACTCACACACACAAATGCACACAAAAACTGGAGTGCCGCAGTGGTTGGCCTGCGTTTCATGTCCAGCCTCAGGTCCTCTCATGTGGTGTTTGCTTGCTCTCAACTGTTATTTTACACTGTAGTTGTGTGTGCTTTTTTTTCCCCCCAGGTGTTCCCAAAAACATGCACTAGGTTCAATAAAGAGTCTAAATTGTCCAAAGGTGTCAGTGGTCTACTATTTGCTCTGCCATTGGCTGTTAGCATCAACATGGCATGTTTCCTTATTTAGATTTCATTCATCCCTGTGAGAATTCTACAACTGGTACTGAATGAAAGCCTTTGTGCCAAATTGTCATAGCAATCCTGTTGAAAGAAAAGAAAATAATCCACTACTTTTTGTGAATTAATAACCCCAGAAGCAAAAATAGACAGCATCACTCTGAAAACACCTTCCTGTTCCCTCACCGTTGCGCTTCCATCAGGGCAACTCAAGAAAGTATGTGTGTATAATATGTGTCTTGTTACAGAGTGGTTAGCTTCTCTTTTTGTGGAAACATGTGAAATGTTACATTAAGTTATTAATAACACTTTTTCGCCTGTGACTCTTGGAGCCTGAGATGAATTAATTCTCTTTTAAATTAAGTCTGTGGCGGGGGGGGGGGGGGTGAACATGCAAGTCTATTGGTGTCAGTTGTGTGGAGGTTTCACTTTAGTTACTTTATTTTGTGTGGTGTTGACAAGTGCAAATTAAATAATAAACTCGTGAATACAGTTAATGGAAATAATCCAAATACACATTTGATGACTTGAGTCATAAACTGTCAAAATTGTCATAACTCTGATTGTAAGCATTGCCAGCAGATGTAATCTACACATTCACTCTAAACGTTCCTTTCTTATCAAATTTCAAGTTTGTCAATTGTCAGGCAATTTGACATATATAATAATACAAATCTTGCACTTCTGTTCCACTTTTAATCCAACCTTACCATCTGCAGCAAACGCAAATGCAATTAACTTTAGGAAAAAATACTTCATAAAGGATTAGGGATTCACACTGTCTTTCATACAGCCTCTTAACACCACAACAGTTTTCAGTTCAGTCGGTTTTACAGGATGCTTTGGATTTGGAAACAAGATTATAAATTAAAGATGTGTTGTCTGAAAACAGGATAAAAAGAGGGTGATCTGCATGAGATTCTCCTCAAACTGTCAAACTGGATCAATGGTATGTGACATTCAAGACTCTACGACCTCATTTTTGGTCAGGTCAATAGAAGGACAAAGACCATGAGCCACTTTTTACCTCTCAGGTTACAGTCTTCCATTCTGCCTGCCCAACTCCTGCACACCGCAGACCACAGGGAGGCTGGATGCACACAGCATCTTATTTAAATGTCTCACTGGTCCTTCTTGCTTCCATTTGGGCCAACTCGTCATTCCAAATGAACTACTAAAGCATGGGCTGTTTGCTAAAAACAGAATCTTACAATATTTAATTGTAAAGGTTGTACATCTGTGTAGACGCTCAGTAATCTAGGTCAAGGAAATCCACAAAGGTTGAATCGAGGCAACTGGACTGTTCTTATTTGTTGAAGAAATTTCACCTTTAAGACAGAAGACGTCCTCAGTTGAATTTTTTTTTTTGGTGTGTAGTCACTTTATTTATCCCCTGGGAGTGGTCAACAGGGTGTTTGTTCGTTGCCCAGTGTAATTAGTCAAACGACATCCTGCATACCAATCAGTAATTCCATCGTCTTGTGGCAAAACAGTAAGTTAGTGAAATCCTTCCTCTTGAACGAAGCAATCTTTGGTGGTTGAAATGTCAAAAGATTGTTATAGGAACAAGATAGGTAGGACCTCAGACATCCTCTTTTGAGAGTTGTCTTTTCTAATTTTACATGGCTGGCTAATTTTACACCTCTTTCAAACCAGCTTTCCTCCCAATACAGAATTTGGATGTTTTTGTCCTTCATTGAATATCCCTTTTTCTGGAGATCCAAATGAGCCTCCCATTGATGATCTTCCTCTTCTTTCTTCTTTTCCTTTCGGCTTGTCCCATTAGGGGTCGCCACAGTGTGTCATCTTTTTCCATCTAAGCCTATCTCGTGCATCTTCCTCTCTAACACCCACTGTCCTCATGTCCTCCCTCACAACATCCATCAACCTTTTCTTTGGTCTTCCTCTCGCTCTTTTGCCTGGCAGCTAAATCCTCAGCACCCTTGTACCAACATACTCACTTTCTTGTCTCTGAACATGTCCAAACCATTGAAGTCTGCTCTCTCGAACCTTGTCTCCAAAACATCCAACGCTGGCTGTCCCTCTAATGAGTTTATTTCTAATCCTTTCCAACCTGTTCACTCCAAGCGAGAACCTCAGCATCTTCATTTTTGCTACCTCAAGTTCTGCTTCCTGTTGTTTCTTAGGTCCCACCGTCCCTAAACCGTACATCATGGTCACCCTCACCACTGTTTCATAAACTTTGCCCTTCATCCTTGCGGAGACTCTTCTGTCACATTGAACACCAGACACCTTCTGCCAACTGTTCCACCCCACTTGGACCCGTTTCTTCACTTCCTTACCACACTCTCAATTGCTCTGTATTGTTGACCCCAAGTATTGGAAGCCTCCCATTGACGATGCTCCGTGTAATTGTGCAGCAGCTCCTTATTCTCCCCAAAACGCATTGCCAAGAAAGCATTGCTGAGTTTGCTTCTGATTTGTTGCATTGGGAGTACAGTATGTGGTATTAGGCAATGTTTATATTGTAGATTATAATATTGTAGATTACATACAGTAAATTGCCTGAAGTGAGGTCAGTTGTGGGGATGCAATGTTCTCAGGAATTGCACTCAGCAATTTTGCTTCCATAGTGAGCGACACTTCACTAAATATCAGAACTGAAAAAGGATTTTGGATTAAAGGTGAACAAGTCTTCAATAAACACGAGAAAGTCCAGTTGTCTTTGCAAACCTTGCCAATATAAAAGTTGGACACTCACCAGACACCTTATCATACGATATAATCTACTTAGATCTGAAACAATAGCTTTAAGGTAATTATTAATCTTGAAATAATTGCTTCTTTAACAAACACTGAGCTGCAACACATACAAACACAATACAACAACACTCACTACCATAATATGCAATATACACTCTCTGCTCTGTGGGAACAATGACTACGACTGGAACTAAATTGGGGACCTTCTCTGCCTCGTCTTCTAGCATATAATAAGTCTTCATCTCTTCCAGTTGACAGTCCCTCCCAGAAAGTAGTGGCAAAACACTAAAGCCATGCAATTATAAACACAGACTTGCCTGTATACTGTAAAACCCCTAAAAATAAATTTGCTTCTACATCTGCGATACAGCTAACAATGAGTGACGACATAGCGGAGTAAATACTGCAGTTTGCAATCAAACCTGAGCATGAGTATCCTTGTGAAGGCTGAATTGTTTATTCAGCTCTTATCGGTTCTCATTAGATTGCTCATGTGACTAATGAGGATAAAAAAAGAGATGCTTCCCAGTTAGTGAGGCAAAACAAACAACTGTGCTGCATCACATGCATCTTCCTCCCATATGAATGACAGAGTTATTAGCAGAGTAAACAACTCTTATATTGTTTACATGTTTAATTACTACCTCATTGTAGTCCAGGATGAGGGGCTAATGAGATTGGAAGGCAGAGGAGGACAAGACCTCATTAGACAACTTTAGCTGCAGCAGTCGGCTATGTTTTCATTTTCCGCACGTCAACAATCAACTCTCTGTGGGATTTTACTGCACAGATGAATGGAGAGTGAGCAGCAGCTCCACTCTTGTTGACGCTGTAGCAGTTTGAAATGTAAATAGAACTAAAGTTACGGGACAGTCAGCCTTGAGGAAAATGGAAGAAAAGAGAGTTAGTCTCCTGTGTCTACCTCCTTCCTATCTTTAAGATTTTAAGGTCAGAATTGGTAAATAAGCAGCCAAACTCACGGATGTTGTGTGAGCCATGTTGTAATCCACTTTTAATAAAGCAAATTGTAAACCAGAAGGTACCTGATATGATCCACCCAACCATGTTATTGGTTTTATAGTTTTCCGATTGTTTGTTATTTCTACTTCCAGAGGTGGGTAGAATAGCCAAGGTTTGTACAAAAGGAAGAGTACTGTTGCTTGAGAACAATACGTCAAATTAAAAATATTTACTGAGAAAGAGTAAGAAAGTACTCGGTGAAAAAATGACGAGCAAGGAGTAACTGTTGAGCAACTTTGTTTTTTGTTTTTTTTTTTTAAATCAGATCATCAATCTTAAATAAAATAAAAATTCAAAATATGAGGAAATCCACACATATCTGCCACCAAATAAGGTTTTAAATACCCAGAAACCAACAACACATGCACTAGGCCTGATAGAAACATTATTTGCTTTATTAGTTGTTTGCTGAACAGACCTAATAATGAAAGTGTGTGTGTGCACGAGAGAGAGAGCAAGAGAGAGAGAGGAGAGAGAGAGAGAGAGAGAGAGAGAGAGAGAGAGAGAGAGAGAGAGAGAGAGAGAGAGAGGAGAGAGAGAGAGAGTGGGAGATTAGGATTACAGCACGGCACGTATTCCTAGAAAGCATGTTTTACCGGGATTTATGACTATAAAATGGGGCTAATGTTGCTCAATGCATGGCCAAAACAACAGAAACATCTGCATCTTACCGCAACGTGTTTTTTTTAACTAGAAGTGGTCTGTAATATCTACATTTGGGCAGATGCAAGACTACACTTTATAAAGTTTTTTTTTTTTTTTTTGAGTTTAGGTCTCAATTCTGGTTTTTCTCTGTGGAGTTTGCATGTCCTCCCCATACAGTGATAAACAGAATAATTAAATGCTATTTCTCTCTGAACTTGTGTACTGTATTTACTTTTTATGGATGTTTTTTTCTTCTTCTGTAGCCCCAAAAATGTTGGGAAACAGAATATGAATGGATGTATAACTGGATGATTCATTGATTACAAAGGTGTGACCAAACCTTTGGCCCATATTACTAATTCAGTCAGCTATGTGTGTGATTCTAGAATGCTTTTTCCACACAGGCAGATTTAATGAATAGATGGAAGGTGACGCAGCTTCTAAGCAAGTAGAGCAGGTTATTGTCAGATGGAAATGCGAGAATGCTTTCAGAAAAACTTGTTTTACAAATAGGATTGTGTGTCAGTTTGAACGTGATTCATCCTGTTAAAAATCAGAATTTAAGACAGAAAGCAGAGTACTTGGTGGCATGCTGTTCTATTTGAATTTTGACATAAAACGATATTTTATATTATGCACCCTTCCGGAATAGGAACACATTTCCCATTTCCCCCTACATGAAATTTGAAAAACTTCTTAACATAAAACAGAAAAATGTACTTGTGTATATTATATCACTTTATACTCTGTATGACCCTACATATCAGATATTCATTCATTCTCTGTACATCTTGGGGTTGCAGATGCGCTGGAGCCAATCCCAGTTGACCTTAGATGAGACGCGGTTGGTTGCCAGCCAATCACATGGCACATAAAGACAAGCAACCATTCACATTTACATTCACACCTAAGGACAATATAAAGTCTTCATCAACCTACCATGCATGTTTTTGGAATGTGGGAGGAAACCTGAGCACCCAGAGAAAGCCCATGCATTCATGGGGAAAACATGCAAGCAAGATTTTAACCCAAGACCTCTGAAATGTAAGGCAGATGTCAGCCACTGTTCTGCCCATATCAAAAAGGAGTTTTAAATCAGCTTCATTGTTATGATGTTGTTGATTTCGTCCTTACAAGAATTAAATACAATGTAACACTTTTTGCCACATTTTTTGCTTCAATTTAATTGACACTGCGCTGCTCCCCCTCAACACAGTGTAACACAAATTAGTATTAAGTCATTTTTTTGCAGAATGTAACGAATATATACCTATAGTATTAATCTATACGTATTGCACCATTATTTGTGTTCCATTACTTCATGTTATTTTTACAGCACTCCTATCTCCAATTTCTACTCACAAGTCAAAGAAACAAATAAAAAATCATCCGAAAGATTGTTCATATCTCAAGGCAGCAGTGTCAATGTTAAACATCTCAAACATTATATAATAGTAATTGAGTTCAACCATGTTACTTAAACATTTTAGCATCCAGAGGAAGACAAAAAAAATGATGAGCTAAAACGACTCAGCAGAAATGACACGAAACTAATTGCTTTGACTATGGTTACTCCTAAAAAGTAAGTCCTCTCTTCTGTTTTCCATATTTTCTAAAATTCATTCACCTATGACGATCATTCACTCAAACCAATGCAACCCTGTTACTTCAAACGAAATTTAATATTAGTGTTTTTCTTTTATCAGTATAGCATAAAAATCCAATGAAAACGAAGGTTTTTATATTTTTTTTCTGGGAAACATACCCCCCGTCAAAAAATAAAAAATACTGTAAAGTTAAATGGTGCATGCTCGAATGACCCATATAACCTGCATTTGAATGTAAACAACGTGACCTTCCTCACCGTCTTTCCGGAGCGCCTGCTGCACAGAGGCATCCCTGATGGCACAAGCCCACCTTTCAGCCTCGCGTAGGTTGGTCCGGGCGTCCTGGACCAACGCCACCCGAAAGGACTGCTCCACTCGCTGCCGGGCCACGCCGGCGCTCATCCAGCGCCGCTTGAAGGGGTAGAAATAGGAGGTAAAGTAGGCTCCTACATCCCCGCCGTCAGTTCCTCTGTACGCCCGGCAGCCGACGCAGTCCGTCAAGTTGAAGACCGCCTTAGTCCGGCCGGGAGACGAAGAGATCCTCTGGATGGTCAGGACGCTCTCAGTCAGGCTCACGGAGTACCGTACCTTGTCGTCGAGTGTGTCTGAAAACTCTCCATAAAGCATGCCTACGAAGCCGTTCCACTGGCGGGGTGGCTCCGCTTCAGCGGTGTCCTTCTCCATCCCGGCCAGGTCGGTGCGGGGATGGCGGTGCGGTAGCGAGTCTCAAGTGGAGTTCTGCTGCGGGACGCTGCGAGCGCGAGCATACCTTTGCTGGTTGGAGGCTCTTCCTAGTGGCCAAAAGAGGGAGTGCAGCTAACAAGCGCCGATTGTACACGCTTATTTGATTTAAAAGGAAAAAAAATGCATACATTTTGATTTTGCATGCACGTACATTGTTTGTTCCGGGTCATTGATAATACAAATATGAACTGCAGGTCTTCTAAAAATGTATTGAAAAAATGTTTCAAAGAAATGGGAAATGTATGTATTGACCAAATATGTATCACTATATAATAATGCATGATTACATCTCTTTGACACCCCCCCCCAAAGTTGTATGTCTACTTAAAGGCGTCATGTACAAAAACGAATTTATCCCATTTAAGAAATGTACAGAAACAAATCACGTGATTTATAAAACTAAACGCTTATTTCATCTTATTTCATCATCTCTTTGGGGAGGTTTTATTATAGCATGATTGTACTGCTGAATATTATAAATATTACCAAAGCATAAGTCGTGCTTAATGTTAAACACTTTGTAAAATACTGTAGCTACTTCTCAGACATGATATATAAAACATTTACATGAATTAGGATAACTTGCATTTGCCCCTGCACGTAGAGGGCATGAGGACTGGTGAGTGTTTGGTCATAATCACTAATATCGATAATAAATCCATCACTACATTATAGCTACGCCCATCCTAGAAAAAATGACGTCACAGTGTGATTAAAAACAAATCACGCGAGACTTCCTGTCCCTGTTCTCTTGGTAGAGTTGAAGATGACGGCGGTAATCGTCCGCGCTAAAGAGCAGCAGGTTTTAATAGCTCATCTCAAATATATTAGCAAACATTGGTGTTCCTCTGTGAACAAATATGTTTATTAACTATGTACTTAGGGTTAAGAATGTAGCGACGTTCTAATGGTCTTAGCGCGTTAGCATTTTAGCTTCAATGCAGGGGCAGCACGTGGTGGAGAGCGTGTCCTCGACTCTGCGACACAAGAGCATTATGACGGTAAAGTTCTCATAGTTTGTGATAGAAACCTAAAAAGTAACCAGTTTTAGTTATGTGATGATTCTTGTTATCCCTGTCTGAAGACATCGTGTGGAAAACAATGGTATCTGACCAGCAGTAGAATGAAGCTAGTAGAAGCACGTTGCTGATGTTGCAGCCCTCGTGAACTTATTGTTCTCTCTCCAGGTCTGTTATGCGCCACGTGATTCCGAAAGTTTGAACGAGGGGATGTTCTAAAGGTGTGTATTACTCTGTCCCCAAGTGTTGTGCTCTGCTCCTTTTCAGTGAGGATAACTGCTACATAGGAAGTGCCGTCCGATGCGATAACTGACGACTTAACTGCGTGTGTCAACGCTGATTGCAAAAGAATGATTGTGATATTTCTCTCACTAGGTGCAGTAAATTAGATATCAAAAGAGAACATCTGTGCAGAAAGGCGGTTTTACAGGTATTTACTGTTGGACAGACTTATGCAAAATCAAGTCAGTGATGATAAAAGTTATCCCTGTCTGAACATAAATGTTGAGTCATGGTAACCTGAGGCTTGACCCCAATTAAATTGTTCCTTTGCACAGTGTAAGATTGTAACGTTTCTTATTCTGTGCCTGTTTAGGTGGAATATCTGAGTTGGGATGAAGAAACTAGTTCCAAAGAAGACACCAACAATAAACGTTCTTGTACAAAACTATGTTAAGCCCCTAAAACTGATCTTGAATCATGATGCTAGAGGCCAGTGTGACTTCTGTCTGTTAGACTTTTTCTTCAGGTTTTCGAGGAAGATCTGCTGCTCTTGCAGGTAGTCGTGGTCCTGTGTGCAGGAACACCAAAGTTTAGTGGAAATATATGCAATTATTAAGACTCTGTTGAAAATATTTAAGCACACATTTTCATTGTGATATTTGCATTAAAGTTTATAAGCTTTACAATATTGTGTACTGTGCTTACTGCTTACTTGAAGTTGCAGTTCGATTCAGTATGAATGAATGAAAATTGTTTATTGGCAGTTAAAACTAAGGAATTTGTTCTTGAATAGTTGGTGTTATTCTAGTACTAAAAAAATTCACTAGGATGAATCTGAGTTTCACTTTTTGAATCAAAACACTGCAATTCAGTTTTCTGATACTCAGACATGATGATGAAACCCTCTTCACACACACATACACAAAAACCTTCATCTGTAACATGTCAATGGCTGCTTACCTTTCGTGCATTGTACTTCCATATAGCCAGACTGGCCTGAAGTGCCACAGATTGAGAATTGGGTATAATCTGAGTTGTGCTAAATGTTTGTGTCATCTTTGGCTCGAACATTGCTGACCCTGAGTCTATGAATGATGCATATAAATTGTTTGATTAGCATACTGGTTGGTTAAAAAAAAAAATTGTCAAATGAAGGGGTTGCCACCTGGTAGAGTGGGATTGATTTGCATCAAAGAAGCATTTGGAGGTTCAGGTCTGTGCTTCTCCACTGCCTCCTGCAGATTAAACTGGGTTCGTGCCTACAATTAAGAGCGGAGGTTTGATTGACTACAGATGGGATCATATACATTTTTTTGTCCAATGATCAGCACATTACTGATGAAATACCTGAAGAGCACGTTGTTCAAGATGCCTCAGTCTCTCAATTTGGGAATGAATGGTTCTCAGCCTTGCCTGGTGGTCAGCCTCCAAACGTTTGGCCTCTTGCAATGCTTGCTCTCCTTCCTCATACTTTTCAGCAGCCAACTGCATACACCACGATGAGTACCAGTTGTGCAAAATCATCCACAAAACTTGGATGGGGTAAATGAGTATAAAATATAAGATTGACAACATTGATTTACCTTGCTGAAAGCCTCAACCTCCTGTGCTCGAATTTTGAGCCTCAGAGCAGTGCTGCTTATTCTCTCTTTTTCTCGATCCAGTTCTCCTTTAAGTTGTTCCAGAGCCTCCCTTTCCTGTGCCACAGCCATCTCTTTCTGTTTCAATTCTCCACTGCGAAGTTTCAAATCTGCTTGCTCCTGTGAAACCAAATATTTAGGATTTGTAACCGAGTTGGTTTGTTGAAAACCATTTTTATTCAGCTAACCTGTGCCAAACTCATTATGGAGCCTTCTCTCCTCTCCAGTAGAGTGCTGACATCTTGCTCGGCCCTTTCTCGACGCTGTTTTTCCTGGACATGGAAGGTGTTCCATTCTGCGGCTAGCTTTCTTCTCTCTTCTGCACACTGCTGCATCACTGCCTTCTGCTCATCCAGTAACGCACTCTTAACACGCAATAATAGAGGACGTCAAGGGAAATTACAATTTGCACAGTTTTGGTACGACGATCTGTCCATTCTAATCCTTACCTTGGCTCTTTCCAGCTCCTCTCTCTCCATGTTCATCTGTATAGTCAGAGACCGGCGTTCTTCTTCCACGTTTCTCAGGGAAGACTCCACCTTGGCTTGCTCTGCGGTAACCTTCCAGCGCTCCTGAAACATTAAAAAAACTAAAGTATTTTCAGTGTCTTCATGTAAAAACGTTCATTTCCATCCATGCACTGAGCTAACCTAAAGCAAACCTTCACCTGTGTAACCTTGACTCATAATAATTTTCCTGATTGAAATGTAGTGAAATATCACTAATCTCTCCGAGCACCTAAAGAAAAAAAATCCCATGTATTTTTAGTTAATGAAATAGCAGTGTGTATTATAAAGAAATAATGGTTGGGATTGCAAAATAAATAAGATAGCTATATAAAGTGTAATTACTGTGACAGCCAAAGCTAATTTTTGTTTGATCATCAAAAGGGTTTTTCATTGTGTATTAGCATTAAGCTGTCAATTTTCAGGAAAAAAAAACTTTAAAGTGCGTGTTGTATTCATTGAATGTTTGGAATTATTTTTCTTTAGTTTTACAGTAAAACAGAGTGTCAACAAACAGTGTAAAGCACACTCGGAAGCGAGAACAACATGTCGCATGCTTGTTGCATACAGGGCTGCTATTCGAACGCAAGAACTTGCCTACCCACCCGGCCCTTTGGCACAGTACTGACTTTGCTTGGGTTATAACAACAATTCAATTCCGATTAATCACTCAGCTCTACCTATATACTGAGGCACTACTGGACTAACCTTTTCAATTTGTCTCTGCTGTTCACTGATCTGAGTGTCCATCCTGGAAATGATTTCCTTAAGGTAGGCCTTCTCCTCTGCCATCACTTTCTGCTGCTGAGTCAAACGATCCTGCATGACTGAAAAACATTTGGAGATTAAACAATCTATCTTTTCTTTTTGTGCACCTTGATGATTGTGGGTATGTGACACGCATACTTCGAAGCTGGTCGTCTCTGTGCCGTGCCCCCTGCTCCAAGCCAAGGGTTGTGTGTTCATGCCTGCTCTCGACAAGGGAGGAGAGATCTCCAAGCCGAGAGGAAAACTGCTCCATCTGCTCAATCACTAGCGTCAGAGACCTGGACAAAGATGCATACAATAGAGTATTCTTATAAGTTCTTCAGGTAATAATACAAACATTTATGTACTCTGTTCATGTAAAATATTCACACATTTCTTGAATAGAAAAAAATGTGCTCAATCAAGATAAAGCAGACCTGGTCTCAGATGTTGCACTTGTCACTGCATCAATCTCTTCTTCTTTTAACCTTTTCAGTCTATTAACATGGTCTTCGTGGTCTTTCTTCATCTCCATGATGGATTTCCTGAATGTCAAAGAACCAACCTTTGATGGAAAGCTACAATTTCTGACTGAAAGAGTTACTACAATACAGCGTACACCTTTTATTATTGTCCTATTTTCAACATCTGAAGCCGACCCTCTTTGTTGGCTTTCAATCTCTGCTGCGATTTATGAAATATATAATAATGATAAAAAAATAAATACTGTTTCGATAAAATTGTTAACAACTTGGAAAATGAATGGATGGATAAAACTGTCCATTTTTTTTCCCACCGTTTTCCATTATCCAAGCCTTTGAGTTTCTTTCTGTGTATAGTTCAAGTTGCCATGGAAATATACAGCATTTGTTCTACAGACAAAAGAAGTGTACCTTTGCAAATCCCGTAGTCTCTCTACCTCACGATCTTGGTCTTGTTGGAACTGGGCCAGTTTACGCTGGTAATGAGCCTGCAGGTCTGAACGCTCCTTCTCAGCAGCTTGTGTTAGCGCAGCCAAGCGTTCAATAAGGTCTTCGCTTTCCTGTCGCATCCGAGTCTCCCTCTGGATTGCCGATTCCTCGAGAAGCTTCACTCGAGTCCTGCAGGCAGCACATAAAATGAACACATGCATACAGGTGGATGTACAAGAACGGGGTAAAATTATATTTCAGAATTAATACTTGTGGGCGTTTTCCATGAGTTCCAGGTCCTGTCTGTGTCGCTCCTGGAGACTCTCCAACAACATCTGGCTGTGGTCTCGCTCCAGCTGCAGAGTCTTAGTCTGCCCAAGAACAGATAAGAGTTTGAGGTTATGCAACCATCCATCATACCATATTCAAGACTATTCACACTGTGCACACTATATTGCATTCAAATACCTGTCCCTCCAGCTGAGTGATTCGTGCGTGTAAATCTTCTCCATCTCCATGATGCTGCTCATTGAGTTTTTGCACAGACCCAACACCCAATAACTGTGACAGGAGCGTAGGTGTGAGAAGAAAACCATGAAATCTGTTTTAAGTGTTTAAATTGGTACAAATTGAATACAATGGACCATTTACACGGTGATACATTATGCAGTTCTGGCAGAAAGATCTCGTGGGGTTGTGTATTAGGTATACTAAACAGTTCGGTGCTGGTACTTTTCATGATTGAAATTATCAAAAGTTTTTACCTGTTAGTCGAAGGGAAAGCTTTTCTAGCTAACACTGTAGTGTGCCAAATGCCCATTTATTATGTTCAACTATTCAACAAATTTTTTCATTTTAACATGTGAAACAGTGACCAGATACTACAAAGGAGATGGGAAGTTAACATTAGCTGGGACAATTTCATCATCGCAACAACAGTTATCATCAGATCCACTGCCAGTCACTGCCACTACAGAGCCCCTGTCACTAACATGGGACTGAGAAACAATCCAGCTGTGAGAGTCCTATATGCTCCTCTTTATTATTTCATTATTGGTTGTATTTTACGTTTTTACAACACAAATTTTGCTGTATCCACAGCATACCACGACAAAAAAGGGTTTCTATTCTATTTCTGTTCAATCTTTGTTATAACTGTAATTGTTCTTCTAAGTGCTAAACAAAGTTGACTTGGAAGTTGAGGGTTTCAACGCCATACATCACGCACACGTATGTATGTATGTACGTTGCATGTATGTATAGTACTGCATACATCCGTATGACTCAATAAATCAGATTAGAAACCTTTGATTTTATTGCTGATACTTGGATGACTGTAACAATTAAAATGTTTATATGTATTTCACGGTGACTTTATATTAATCCATCAGAAAATAAATATACTTTGACAAGCTTGAAGCTTGTTCTTGATATACATTTGCCTGAAAACTAAACGTGAGAACACAATGCTCCGAACGCGTAAGTGGTCCATGCATGGAGTTCAGTGAAATGAAGCTGAAAAGTGGGCTAAGTAATTGCCCCCTTACCTGCTGTTGTAGTAACAACTGCTGCAGGCTGTCAGCTGAAAATGACACCTGCTCACAGGACAAGGAATTAAAATACAGAACACTAAATTTAAATTAAAAAAAAAGAAATAATACCTGTTGTTGGACAGCAGCTGCTGAATGTCGCATTAGGTTTGGCTGTGAAAGTGCTGAAAAAAAAAAACATCCATGTGAATGACGATATACACGAGAAGAAATGCATGGTCATTGGGGACGACAATGTATTTCACTTGTTAAACAAAACAGTCAGGGTGCAATAATAAGGTTGCTTAAAAATGTCATGTTAAGCTCCCAGGTACTACTACAAATGCAAAATTAAATGTTGAAACCCAACTAGTCATCCATTTTCTGTCATGATTGTCCTGTCCAGAGTCAGGAGGGAAGCAGGAGCCTAACCCAGCTAACTCTACACCCTGAAGTGGTCGCAAGTTTGTCACAGGGCACATAGAGAGATGGACACCCAGTGACACATTCACACCGTCAGTGAGTGGGAAGTGAATTCACGCTTGCCTGTACCGAAGTCAGGCGAATGTACTGCAGCACCACCAGTAAAACAAATGTGGAATTCTACACATAATAATTTTGCATTTGAACCTTATTCATCTGAGAATAATTTTGGGAACAGCAGTTTCCATTCTGGCGTGACAGTGCCCCAGTGTACAAAGCTCTCAACTAAAGCCCATTAAAGACTTTTTTTTTCCCTTCAGGATGAGTGGACAAAAAAGCAATACTTTTGTCAATATCTACATCTAAAATAATGCACTCATGTAAGAAAAAGACAACAAGACAGTACAGTCAGTACCTTGGTTGGCTCTCTCTTCTCTTTCCGGGGCATTCTTAACAGCAAGAATATGTTGGCCAAATGAGGTGCTGGAAGAACAACAACATATATCTACATATAAAAAGAACATGTACATAGATCATTTGAGACTATGTAAGTTCTGGGAATCACATGTCATGGAAAAATGAGTTCAAAACCAGGAACAATCAGTCCCTGTGATCTATCATCATGGAATACTGATGCAGTAATCCTCCAATACGTTACGGTTCTTTATTTGCTGTTGCACTATATTGCAGATTTTTACTAAGACGATTACTCTATTTTTTTTAGACTGTTTGTACAATATTTTTGTTATCAATTGCTCTGGCTTTTTCTCAATACATTATGTTTAGAGCTGTCACGATATCTAATTTATTAGGCCAATATATTTTCACAAAAAATATCACGACAAACGACAGTATGGTTGATGTTTTTATGCCACTGATATAATAATACTAGAGCATAATAATACCAGTAAATCCTTTTGAAGAATAATTAAACCTAATTAAATTAAGAATAACATTGACATTGTAATGTACAACAAAAAATGAAAAAAAAATTGCGTGAAGCATAATTTTTGTGTCTCAGATGCTGTACGCACATCAAAGAGAGCCCTGCAAATATCTGTTACGTTCACCCAGAGCTTACCCAGTATCCTTGGAGGATGACAGCTGTTTACCAGATATGTTATTTTTGCTTCTGTGGGCTTGTGAAGGAGGCTCCTTACTGAAAACAAGATCATGAATTAGTTCATAAAGAATAAGATTCAATGTATCAACGTTGAGGGATTGTGTATTACCTAACAAGTAACTCCATATCCACTTCTCGTCCCAGGCCTAATGATTGCTGCTGATTAAAGATTTTGACATCAGCGTTAGATCCTGAGAAAGACTTCCTTCTACTAAGAGCTCCTACCAACCAATCATCATGTTCCTCATCTTTCTTTTGCCTTTTGGTCACCTCCACTTTTACTATTTTGTTGTCAATCAAAGCTGAGGCATTCACTTCCGTTTTAGCCCCTGATGTATTCTTGTCATTAGACAGAGAGGGTTTTCTCTCCAATAAAGGAGAGGAAGGAAATTTTGGAGAATCTGTGGGACTCCTCCTCTCTTTGGCGTCACCTTCGAAGTAACTCTGCTCATCGTTTGCTCTGAGACAGAGCCAGTCAGCCGGGTTCCGGGATCGAGGGGCGTTTGGGACGATCGGTGGCTTTTTCTCCACGGTGGAAACACAGACATCCTCTGCGGGAAATCTTTTTTTTTTTTTTTTTTTAACAAAATGGGAAAATTGTGAAACTCTTTTATGCATGCCTACTGTAAAATAAACAAACAATGGTACCTTGTCTAATGAGTTTAATTCATTCCGTGCTCAGGCTCGTAACTCAGTGTATTCCAGACACACACACACACTCTGTACTAGTCGATTTACTCAAGAGGTGGTACAGTTGAAGCTTTTGAGTAATTCCAATTTTGATTGACACAAATCAACCAACTGAACAGGCGAAAGCCTCTTATTCGCAAAATGTGTCAGTTGGTGCACTTGTAAGTCAATGTACCGATTTAGCAATAGAAACACACACACACACACACACACACACACACACACACACACACACACACACACACACACACACCTGATAGACTGCCTGCGGGACTGGTGTCCTGAAGAGGTGTCGCCCATTATGGGCTGATAGGACCCATATGTGAGGTCATCTTCTAAAAGGACCTCTGAGACATAGACAGAAAGGTCCTAAATCATTTTGAAAGAATAGCGAGCACTCACTGTGTAGGGCTGGACTAGATATAGCGACATTTTACCTTTCATATTGGAGTTCTTCTCCCGAGATGGAGGCTGGTCTTTCTTAGTACCTGATGGTGGCCACTCCAGACGGCGGGAATTACAGTTTTCTAGAATCTCATCGAGTCTTGTACGAGCTCTCTGTGGTTGCTCACTACAGTATTGAGATAACACACACGAAAAGCCATTAGTAAGTAAAATGCTGTCGGGAGATCAGAAGGTGAAAATGCAAATACACATCATTCAGTCATGTGGCATTCAAAAAAAAAGTCGAATTGTTTTTAGATGCACACAAATCACGTATGCAGTATTATTTGAGACCTATGAAAGAGGACCAGCATTAAAGTGGGACGTTCTGAGCGAAAACAAAGCTGTCACCTTTCCCTGTTGGACCAAAGCACATTGTCTTTTTTCTTGGGATTTTCGCAGTCCAAACCAAGTTCATCAATCAAATCATCTTTCTCATCATCAAATGCAAGTTCATTTAGTTTTTTTGTCGGACTAGCTGATTCAAAAAAGAGGAGAGGAATTCAGGATGTGAGATTTACATTGAAGCATGAAAAGTAAGAGATCCTTTGAAGTTAAAGGGTTAGCCTACTTGTTTCCTTTTTGTGAACAAGAGATGCAGAATTTGAAGGTAGCCCTTTTTCGGGGTTGGCCGGCTGTGAATTGGATTTGGATGGCGTTTTGGTTTTATTTTGTGGCAAGCCATCCAGCAGGTCAACTAGGTCATCTATGTCATCCTGGTCATCAAGGTCTGAAAAAAAAAAAAAAAAAAAAAAAGACCAGGTTGCATTCAGAAAATGTCGGGTGCCTTTCTGTGCAAACACAGAAAATGAACTCTTGGGTCTTATTTGAATCCCTGATAGACTGCAACCCTCCCACCATTACTGAGACTTACTTGCGTAAATGACATGGAGTAAATGTAGCGCATTGCTACCCACCTCTGTTATACCTCAAATGTATCATATATATCATACAGTTCATCGACAATGTTTAGTTCCTTCAAGTATGTATTGATGGCTGCCAGACAAGTCACACAAATTTCACTTTCAGAGGACAAAGACAGGCAGACTCACCAGAAAAGCTGAACTTTCTGTTACGTGCTAAAGATGAGCTCGTCTTCCCCTCAATTGGAGCGTCATCTAAATGAAGTAGGGAAGTATTCAATACTTTCAAGAAAACACCTAAGCTAGTTAATATATGAGTAAAACCATCATAAGAATAACGGCACTGCTATATTACCAGCTTCCTTTGGTTTTATATCACTTGCTATATCTGGTTCTGGTAAGAACCCTTCATTATCTGATGGTTTTGGTTCTCCAAAGGGCGAATTACTTCTTTTCTTTGGCGCAAGAGTCATATCATCTGGACCCTGTACAATAGTAGATTAAAAACAACTAATACAATCATTTAAAATGTGGAAACTGAAAAAAAATTAACTTTTTAGCATGGTTTTCCTCACTTAAATTGAGGCAGAGATAGTACGATTCTTAGGTAAACCACAGTTACAATCTTAGTCACCACAACTACTATGTCATTGCCATTTGTTGTAGATGTTGGCACCCTTGCACAAATATGGCAAGGCTATAGCGAGGCGAAAATGAAGTAAACACCTATACTTCTATCAATTGACCCCTCCGTACAGGGCACTTAAACACGCCTCCTGAAGTGACGTCACGCCACGTGCGCTGACGTAAGACAAACAGTAAAAATGGCAAATACAATACAATACATTCTGAACTGAGACAGACTCCATGCTTCTGATTTCATTCAAATCAACGATATATTATAGATTCTAAATACAATACATTCTTAACTGAGAGAGACGCCATGCTTCTGATGTCATTCAATCATTCACACGTAGCAATGTTATGCTAGCGGAGAACGTCTCATTCATTTATACGAGACGTGTATTAAAAATCAAATTTAGGGCATATCTTCGTGCAAAGACCGTCTGGTTAAGCTTCTGGCCGCGAGCCAGCAAGAAATCAATACGTTTGTGCAGTCCGATCATCGCTAAATATCGCTCAACAAAGAATAAGTGTGTCAATCGTTCACACGTAGCAGTGTTATGTTAGCGGAGAATGTCTCATTCATTTATACGAGACGTGTATTAAAAATCAAATTTAGGGCATATCTTCGTGCAAACACAGTCTGGTTAAGCTTCTGGCCGCGAGCCAGCAAGAAATCAATACGTTTGTGCAGTCCGATCATCGCTAAATATCGCTCAACAAAGAATAAGTGTGGCAATCGTTCACACGTAGCAATGTTATGCTAGCGGAGAACGTCTCATTCATTTATACGAGACGTGTATTAAAAATCAAATTTAGGGCATATCTTCGTGCAAACACAGTCTGGTTAAGCTTCGGTCGCGAGCCAGCAAGAAATCAATATGTTTGTGCAGTCCAATCATCGCTAAATATCGCTCAACAAAGAATAAGTGTGTCAATCGTTCACACGCAGCAGTGTTATGCTAGCGAAGAACTTTGAATTCATTTATACGAGACATGTATTGAAAATCAAATATAGGGCATACCTTCGTGCAAACATATGTGTTCCCGTTGATATTAGATGGATTTAGTTGCTGATGCGGTCTTCCACAAAGTTTGATCCATCGAAGGCATTTTTCGTACTGGGTCTTCGGTTTTGGAAAGGGTACGAATCGAACTCCACCAACTAGCCTTTGAGGATACCTGGCGTCACTATTACAAAGTCCGTGACTACACCTCTTAACCATATTTTTTGTTAAATAACCCAAATACGCGATAAAACGCTAACTAAACCTATACTGGACCATGCAATGTTGTCTGAGAAAATGGCAGGAGCAAAAACGGGCTTTGGTTTATGCAGATCTCTGGCCTCTGATTGGTCAGTGACACGGATTGCGCAATATCCACGGAGGGGTCAATTAATTTAATGTAGGCTAGATAGCTAGCCTACATCGTATAACCATCAACACACCTCAGAGTTGCCTTCGTCCATCGTTAAGTCATCTAGCATACTGAAGATGTTTTCAATGTCAGATGTGCTGGGGGGGAGAGAAATTCATACATGGAAAGTGCTATCTTTACTTACGTATTTTATGTAAAACATATCCACAACGCTATAGTGAGGATAAGTAGTACAGAGCTCAGATGAATAGATACTCAAACATACCCATGTCGTAATCCACCACGTCCCGATTTCTTTCTTACTGGTAAGTCTGGTGAGTAAATTGTTAAACTATTAAGAATAAGATATGGCAACAAATGTATATTTTTAAAAATTTAATTCACAGAATTACTCTCACTTACTGTGATCATCAAACAAGCTGTCAAGGATATCTCCATCACCGAATGAGCCTCGGAAGAATCATTGAAATGTAAAGTCTGGAACTCTGTTTCGTTAAACTTAGACTCCTATCTATCAATTGTATATTCAAGCTGCAGGCCATAAATTTGGAACCTGGGCCTTAAGTGGGAATTTATCTGACTTAATCCACCTCTTTATACCACCTGTATTACAATTACAGAAAATAATTATACAAAATTGCAATACACAATCCAAAGCAGTTTATCAGGACACAACTCTGCCACACATCATCTGGAGTGGTTCAGAACAAATATTGATGCAACAACATGAAATGCATGCATCATGTAAACTTAGTTAATGTATGTTACAATGATTGTTATGATGATTATTAACTTCATCAATGCGCGCAGATCACAACACAATTTTTTTGTGTGTGTGTGAATTTCGCTTGCGCTGACTAACCAGCGGAGGCAAACACAGCATGTTAATGTTTTTTTATTGGCAGGAAAGTTGGCAAATTAGAAATCTGATCAATTAAAGAACAGTACAATTGCTAATACATATTAAGGTTCATGGGTGATCAATCCTGATTCTGAAGGCTATGGGCAGCACATAGAGGCTGAAATCCAGTTGCCCAAAAAATAGCATTCACACGTACTGGCAAAAAGTGCAGCCAAGAAAAATGATATGAAATAAAGAGTATAAACTTTTAGGGGTGGGATTAATAAATCAATACAATTTCCTGGAACAAAAGTAATATAACTTTGGTTGTAATTGCTGTACTGGTCAATGATTCAGATAGTGTCAGCCCACCAGAAAAAGTATCATTAATATCACTTCTCGTTCATGTGTAAACACTTGAAAAAAAAACCTATGGCATATTAAATATTAACCAGTTTTAAAAGGTAAACCGTATTTCAATATAATCAAATGAAAATTGCATTTGATTAAATGTTTTGCAATGTGCATCCAAATTCACTAATTACATTACATGTAAAAAAAAAAAAAAAGTAAATTAAAATCACCAAAACTAACGAAATCGGTATTTTTGGTAAAAACAAACAAACAAAAATAAAAACTTACCTTTAGGTGGTTTCCCTTTTGGCTTGGTGGCCTGCAAATAGCATCACAATGTACATATAACGATACCAATGCATTTAAAACAGAGGTTGCCGGCAATCAGTTAAAAGCTATTCACCATTCTGGTTTGTTTACCATTACGGTAGCAGTTAGCTGGTTAGTTTAGCATCAATTTGTTGAGGCGTCGTTCGTCTCCAAGGCGATCATAAACACTCCCGTGCTCACTCGTCTACCACCATTTTAAATGGAACCATTGGTTAAAAGAGTGCAACCCTTTGAAGAGGTATTATAAGGTAATGGCGGTTGAATTTTTTTTTCACAAAACTCCTTCTAGTTGGAGATTTAATTTGAACTGGCGATAGAGATACGTTTCCTGTTTTGGAAGACCACTTGCATTGTGGGTAATGCTGTTTCCGGTTAGCCCGTGAAGGCACCGCCGGTATGCTCTTCAAACCTGACATGCACGCCAGACAAATATGTACCGTTGTAGTTTTCCCCGTTAATTTGTCGAAAACCAAAGTATGTTTTGCATTTATAAATACATTGTAATTGATTTCAATAAAAATTAGATTTTTGTTGATGTTGAAGGGTAAATTAATATGCGCACCAGTCGTAAATGAAACATTTTGCATGTATTTTGTGTCCTGAAAATGGCCAAATGAATGAGTGGGCGTTTTGCTTCAAATTCAGCAGACGCTGACTTAAAGGCTTTGAATCATTACGCCTGTCAGGTCACTGCCACCTGCATGTTCCTCAATCTGTCTCGTAGGAACGTGCACATGCTCATGCTTCTAAAATGGAATATTATTTATTGTAGCTTGACAGATTCAAAATGATAAATGTTTTGAACCTGTTGCTGCCATGTTAACGGTAATAAACGCTTTTACCACCAGATGGCGACACTTTTTAAAACATGAACCTAAAAAAACAACATTCGACTGACTGAGTTGAATTAGTCAACTTTTGCCTGTATTTAATTTCATATGACTTACGCATTATGTTCGACTTTGATCAGCAAAACGATAGCTGATAAGACACTTCCATTCAACAGATTAAGTATTTTTAAAACCTGTGATGTCGTTTCATTTTTGCATCACAACTCAACTGTCCTCGTATGTACATAAAACAAACAAACAAAAAAAAAAAAAAATTGTTGTGCTTGAAGAAAGCAAGTCCACAAATCAAAGATGTTTATTATTATTTATTTAGTTTTACAAATAGACGCAATACTAGTTTCACATAGAGCTTGGGCTATAAACACTTTCATACAGTGATGCAAAACTAAATCAAACAACAATTAAGGGTCATTGTGTAAATCTAACTGGTTGAAACTGGCATGAAAACACAGAACATGTTATCTTGAAACTGGAATTCGGCCCAAATTCCCTTTGCCTCAGTTCCCCGTCACAGAAAAGAGAGCATTTGCAGGACAGATTAAAACACCCTCAGTGTTTTCGCCCCCACTTTGTTGTTTCTTCATGGTTGGATCTTGGCCTGAGCTCCCATATGCAGACCTGTCCCAATCAGTACAACGAGAGAAAACGAGAATATCATAGATTTAAGGAACTGTTTGTCCACATCCCAATTTATGGTCATACCAATCTTTATGGGAGCAGCAAACATTTGGTTTGAAATCAGTACATAAATACGAGATGAGAGATTAACAGTTCAAATGTTATTTCTATGTATCAACATCTGGATCTTGATATCAAGAACAGACATTTTTATTTCAGCAAAAATATTGAACCATTTTAAGTGGGTTTTTAGTGCACAACCACGAGCTATTAAACTTATTATTCAAACAATAAGTTTGACTGAATGTGTTTCTAACATAGTTGGCAAAATAAGTGTCACGCTGAGCAAAAAGAGTAAATACACCAGAGTCACATTGGCCATAGCCAATGAAATTGGAATGTCTTAAATAATTAAATAATAATAAATATTTTTAAAAAAAACACTGTAAGAGACAACACCCCTCGACAAAACAAATGTGAAAGTCCTGAAAGTGAACAGAAGTATAGTAGTATGTAGGTTACTAGTGTTATCTGTCACTGAATGAATGATGCAACCATGTCATTTTTCATCCTTTATCGACAAAATGATGACTCAAAATGCATTGCCGAGCACATAATTTGTTCAAGACCCTGACGGTTTTATAGTGGCCGATCTCCGCTTAGGGGCCAAGTATCGAGCATGCATTTTACCTGCTGCAGTAGATATGAAGGGAGTGAATTGAATGTCACCTCTGAGAAGCAATAAAGTATTACCTTATCTTATCTGAAAAATCTCAAACCAAACCACAACTGAAAGAAGCTCAATTGAATGGCAGGAAAAGCGTCAGAAAAGAAGAATGCAAATGTTTGGACGAGTCAGTGGGTCAGAGGTTTATTAATTCGCTCTTACTCATTTGGTCTGCTTCATTCCAAATACTGGTATCTTATTGGTTGTTTGTAATCCAAACACCTGGAAATAAAATCGAACCTTTCAATTTATTGTCCAATTTTATTTATTTTTTTGTCCAATTCAAAAATTTTCATTCTACAGCTGTGAAAAGGAAACAAACCTCATTGTTCCATTACTTTTGGAGGGGAATGTAGTTCTGGACTGGAAAAAAATGTCCACAAAAATAAGAATAATATATAACAAAATGAGAACTACAGTATAGACTTCCTTTAAGACAACATCCATCCATCCATCCATCCATTTTCTTAGCTGCTTATCCTCATATGGGTTACGGGGAGTGCTGAAGCCTATCCCAGCTGTCAATGGGCAGGAGGCGGGGTACACCCTGAACTGCTTGCCAGTCAATCACGGCACATGGAGACAGACAACAGCCGCACACACAATCACACCTCGGGGCAATTTAGAGTGTCCAATTGATGTTGCATGCTTTTTTGGGATGTGGGAGGAAACCGCAGTGCCCGGAGGAAACCCATGCAGGCATGGGGAGAACATGGAAACTCCACACATGCGGGTCCGGGATTGAACCCGGGAAGACAACATAACTGCCAATAAAATTTCATTTGGGAAGAATTGTTAAAACAAGTAAACAGAGCTAGCCTTAAAACTTCCACCTATGTCTAATTTTATTTCTTACGATCAGATAAACTTACTCCATCTATTAATTTTCTTAGCTGCTTATCCTCATAGGGGTCCTGGGCTAAACTTACTCATAACCAGTAATATATATCTTTCTGAAAGGGGAAAAATGCTTGACGCTTAAGTGAAATGCTCTAACACAAAAACCTGCCTGCAATTCCTTGGTGGATAGTGACTAAACATATTTTGCCTTGACAGAGATATTGAATCTTTATTTGTTTTTCGGTTGGCTTTCTTCCACACAAAGGCAGACAGGTTTTTGTCGATGGGCAAGTTGAACCAAAATTGCACCAGCTCAGTGTTAAAGTTGTATTCAATTACTACATTTGCATGCCTTTTGTCTGGTTCTCTGCGTGGCTTGCAACAAAAGTGAAAACTCAAATTACCTTGAAGGATGAGAACTAATACACTAAAGTCCTTTAAAAAAATAAATGTTTAAAAACCACATATTAGTGGGATGAGGAGCACAAGTGAGTGAGTGATTTTTGTCCTGCTGTAATGTGCCAAATCTTTACTTCCTCTGACAAAAACATTCTTCTGCTGTTCCTTTCCGCTCTTGTTCGGAGTGTATTGGATAATTGAAATTGTTCGAGTAGGATGGAAGAAACAAGACATTGTTACTTTTAGGAACAGTAGTGCGTACGGAAAAAAAAACATAGTGCCTCCTCATGATAGTCACACACTGCTGCAGATGACATTTCACTCATTAAACAGGAATTATGCCAGGTCAGTCAACGTGGTTGTGCAGAAACATGCCCAAGATGATCCCACAAGTGTTCATTTACGTTCAGGTCGGGGTGTCGGCAGGCCAATCCATTCATTCCACTCAGAAATTCTGGAGGTAAACACTTTGAACAAAACACTACTGTGTGGGGACAAGCGTCATTTTGCTGGGTGGAATTTGGCCACAGAGTTTTGATATACTTGAGTGATGGCAAGCCTAGTTTTTCAACTGCATCGTAGACAGTGTGAGGCAGGCACCGTCATCTTACAAACAGGTCTTTCCGCACATCTGTCATCTCAACCATCTTGGTTTATAGGAGAGCCAAATAACAAATCAATAGGTACAGGTGAACATCCATCCATTTTCTTCACTGCTTATCCTCACGAGGGTCACGCGGAGTGCTGGAGCATATTCCAGCTGTCAATGGGCAGGAGGCAGGGTACACTCTGAACTGGTTGCCAGCCAATCACAGGGCACATTGAGACAGACAACAGTCGCACTCACAATCTCACCTACGGAGAATTTAGGGTGTCCAATTAATGTTTCATGTTTTTGGAATGTGGGAGGAAACGTGAGTGCCCGGAGAAAACCCACACAGGCACGGGGAGAACATGCAAACTCCACACAGGCGGGTCAGGGATTGAACCCGGGTCCTCAGAACTGTGAGGCCAACGCTTCACCAGCTGCTCCACCGTGCCACCACAGGAGAACATATTGTTTCACGTACAGATATAACAATCATATTGTCATGATCCTGCCGCTTCAGCACGAGCTGTGCGGGTGTCCGCGCAGGTGCGCTGATTGGGAGGTGCACACCTGCGCCTCATGCAGCCTGATTATGCTGTGGATTTATATGACCGCGATGACAACTGGCCGGCGCCAGTTCGTATGATCTTCATGTCCCGTTCGTGTGCTCCGGTATCCCTGATCGAACCTGTGTGTACCGACCTTCGTCCGTTCTCCGACCAACCTTGTAAGCCTGACTCCTTCGATACTTCTGCCTGCGTTGATTGTTCTTCCGTGTACCGACTCCTGCCTGCCCGCTCACCTACTCTCTTCGCCCGACGTCCCAACTACCGCTGCTGCACCGGACTGCCTGCTCGATCCCCGACCTCGGCAGATGATAAACGCGTCTCTTCTTGAACTACCTTGCGTCTTCCGAGTTCCTGCATTTGGGTCCTACTCTCGCTTCGATGGGACGTGACACATATATAATACAATACACAACATATCTAGTCAGTTGTGTTGCTTATCCAGCAAATGTATGCTCTTTTTATACATCATTTACTAATATGTAAAAGCTAATTTATATAATGTTATTCTATTTATGAACCTTAAATTAACGAGTGCAACAATACACTCATCTCTTTAAGTATCATGTTTCTTGGAGATGCAGATGTGGAAGGCAATGATGATGTTGAGGATGATGGATTGTTCTTCAGCCTTTTAATCATTTAGCGTTGGTAGAATTGCAGTCAGGGCATAAAAGCAAAATGTGGGGCAGGCATCTTCGCAGTCTTGGCTCTTCATGCATCTGTGCCTCAATAACATGCTCCACTGCTCCACTTTCCGCCCTTGTCTGGAGCCCTTTCTGAACTTGTCTAACAACCCACACCCAGCTCTAACATAGAGACACATGCGTGCCAACAGACGCACAAAAACAGATACACACACACTCACAGATATCGTTGCTGCTTACTTTACCCCGTTCCAATCCCATTTTGGTTTATTGAATATAATAATAACTTAATTTTAAAAACTTGTATTCTAATTTTATTTTGACTATACACAAAGACAAATTAAACATTTCTCTTTATGGCTTGCAACATTCCTTAAACTCATACTTACGATCATTTATGATTGTTTGCAGCTTGGTCGCTCTTCGCATATGGCACCTCTTCCTCATTCTGCCTGCATCCGATGAGAGAGAAAAAAAAAAAATTCATACCTAACATCAATAAGAGATATTTTGTTACAATAAACGGACAAAGTTATAAATTCTATCACTAGAAAATAATGAGACTTTTTATGTCAGTGATGCTACTAAAGGCAGTACGTTGATCAGCTTGCGTATTGAATAAAATAGTGCTTTGTTACTTTTACTAAACTAGAAACTAGAATTTCATATTATTCACATCAAGGAATTAAAATAACTGTTTTGTATACATTTGTGTTGCAAAATTTAGTTCCCTGCAATGCTAATGTCTAACGAAAGCCAGTCTCATTGTATCCCTAACCTCCCTGGGGTGATAGCCTCAAGAGCAATGTTTTTCTACCCTTAAAGCCCAACTTTTTTTCATTCTTTTGATCCTGAGAAAGATCGACAGTACTGTACATCAACATTCCATGAGAGCTCAGCAATTAGCCACAGGGATACGTAAGCTAAGGTTGTCTCTTCCTGACATACTGATTCCTGAAACAGATTTAAAAAAAAATCTGACCGTAGAAATTGGAATCTAGGTTTTATTCATCATGTATCATCACATAATAATGGTTCAATAATCAATATATTGGAAGAAATACATTTGTCACAAAGCCTTCTCTCTTGTGTCTAAAATATTATTTTCCAGCACTCCTGCCAGTCATCTGTCCTTGTGTTTCCCATATCATCTTCTTTCCTCCTTCCGTTTCCTCGGCAAACAACCAATCATGATACCAAAATTTGCTATTTTTGTACATGCACTACCTGTACTGTAACATAAGAAAATTATACATCACAATATCAATATTTTGGCCTAGAAATAATTTTCTCCACAAAATGACTAACAAACTAATACTTACGGATTTATTTTACTGGAGAATCTATGTCGCAAGATGAGACCGATGCTGGTGAGCACCATCATTGTGGTGCACATGATCCTTTCCCAAGGATCTGCCGGTGGTTAGAGCAGCCAGACCTGCACTGAACGCTTCAAATTGAAAAGGGAAGTTTGTGGTGTAACAATCGGACTATTCCTGTCTTCCTCTTGGCTGTGAGTCTCGATCGTGAAGATTAGCTCAAAGGATTAGCTGGGATCAAGGTGGGGTTAGATCTGGCTGGCAGCACGAGAAGGCAAACAGAGCCTGCTGTGGGGTTCTGTTCTAAAAACAGTCATCATGGCATCAGGGTGTCAGCACGGCAAACCAAATGCACCGAGATAATGAAAGTCATTTTTTCATGGAAGTGGGGGGTGATCTGATATGTCATATTTGCAGCAGAACCGTAGGATTTACAATAATAGATTGATGCATTGTGCCAGGAGTGCCAGCATGGTGGACGACTGGTTAGCACGTCTGCCTCTTATTTCTGAAATTCAGGGTTTCAATCTCAGCTCTAGCCTCCCGCAAGGGTGTGCATGTTCTCTTTGGGGTACTCGAACTTCCTTCACATTTCCACAAACATGCATGGTAGGTTCATTGAAGGCTGCTCTAAATTGTTGACATGGGCATGGAATGTGAGTGTGCATGGTGGTTTATCCAGGCTGTACCCCGCCTTTTGTTCAAAGTCAGCTGGGATAGCTCAGTGTCAGTCTGGTCAGTGACCCTAATGATGAAAAGAGTATAGATAACCGAAGAACATCTGGAGTGGTCAAATCAAGACCATCCATGCAAATGTCAGTGGCCTCAATACTGTACCAGGTCACGCTGACATACATTCAAGGCAGTGGTGTCATCTTTTGGGACATTATTGAATATACTCATTAGCTAAGTGTAGTGGAATGACTAGAAACTAAGTACTGAAGTTGTATATTCCTTGTGCCGCTACCTCAAAAGTAAAAAAGAAAATGGGATCATTGAAATGATAAATGGAAACTAATTTAGACAACAAAGGAGTTGAAATATATACGATACATTAAAAGCTACCAAATACCGCTTATCAAAGAGTCAAATGGCTTTATCATATTTTTACTTCAAAACATTGGTAAATATGAATATAAAGGTGCATCATGAAGAGAAAATGTACAATCATTACTGTTAAAAATGTAAAAATGCCATTATGTTTGTATTGTACACAAGTGAATACACTTAAGAAAAACATTGTATGACATTTACATGAGTTTTCAGGACAAACTATAGACATTCACTACAAGGCACATTCTCTGCATCAAATGTGTCCTCTTGACCTTTGTTACAATTTGTTTTTCATCACTTCAACTCTCTAGTTCAGTACTAAAAATCAAGATTCCATTTTTTTTCAAACAGCGATATTGAAAGATAACAGTATTGATTCATATTGGTTGAAATCGTGTGCACCATATTCTCTGTATCCCATGTGTCATTCCATAGGCACCAACAGATAAAATGACACTGTGTTTCTGTAATACAGCTATAGCATTTCAAAGCTAACTCATTCATCCTTGAAGACGCACGGTCAGAAATCAATAAGTGGGCATCATTCAATAAATCTTCACCCGGTTGAGGTTGACAGCGTCATCCATCCCACTTCCTCGTACGTAGTTGTTATATTGGAGTAGAGTATAGACAAGAGTTTAGTCCACGCTCCTGCCACCTCTGCTGTCATGACCTCTGGGAACTCTTCCCCCAAAACCTCCAGGATAACTCTATTAAGAATCTGATGGACACACAAAATGGCCAGTTAAGAGCAAAATGTAGAGTTACTGTCAACTATTTAAATCATTTAATTTCTGGTAGGCACGTCAGGGACGATCACTCACACAAAATAAAATCATTTTCATCTCCTTAACCGACAAAGTCTTATGCTTTAAAAACTATACTAGTTGGACTAAAATCCAATTTTCTGTGACAAAACGACACAAAATTGCATAAAAACTTTAATCGAGGACCTGTGATTGACAAATCTGCCTTAACAAAGGTAGTAAGTTTCAACTGGGATGGACACTCTTGGAGATGTATTCGTTCACAAGATGTTTCTAACTGTGGTTATAGTTTGCACTGTATGGCATCATACAGAACATTGTTTCTTTAGGGTTAGGGTTAGGGTTCTCAGTCTGCCGTCTTTGAAGTCACAAAACAAAAAGTCATAACTATACAGTGGTTGAGAAGCTATTTTGTGCTAATGGCTTCGGAAGCATTTGAGTGTTTCATCTAATGCAGGGGTATCAAACTCAAATTCAGACTGGGACAAAATTTTAAATTGAACAAAGCTGCGGGCCAAGGTTGAACAAATGAACCTTTTAATATGGAACCAAACAAGTGTGTAATACTTGTAATACTGGCGGGCTACCTCTAATATTATTTTGAAATTGCCTTGCGGGCCAGAGTTTGACACCTGTGATCTAAAGTCTCTATGTATGTTCTTTGTACCTACTCACTTTACCTTAAAATACACAGGCTCCACTTTGTGCCGAAGTGAATGGGCCTTGCCAATTTGCTTCAGTAGTGAGGCCATCTTGTCCGGGTTATCCAGGTTCTCCACCAGTGTGTTGATGCTGTTCATGACTCTTCGGGCGTGATTCCTGAGATGGGGACTCTTTTCCAGCTCCTCTGGTTCCTCAATGTTCTTGAACTTGCTAAAGTATTGCTTGGATGAAGGGAAGTTAACAAAAAGCCTGTCAGGAATGAGAGATGAATGGGAAAAGTAAGTATGAGGGTGTGGAGCGCCTCTAATCTCTTGCCATCTCACCTGCACCAGCTTGTTGGCTGTGTGGAAGACACACTAACATTTAATGGAACATAACTCTCGCTGTGCTCTCTTTGTACTTGTGTCACGCGGCATTCTGGCTTACTTCCACATTCCAAAAACATGTATGTTAGTTTCCTTGAAAACCTCTACTGTGAGTTGGTAGTTTGTCTAAATGTCTCCTGTGATTGATAGGCAACCACGAAAAATCCCACACAAAATCAGATCAGATTGGCTCCAATTTAACACATTAGCCAACGTCGGTAAATGGGTTCACGGATGTTTATAGGAAATGTTAATTACATTTCAAAATACAACGTGCAATCTGAATTGACCCACAGTGTGAATAGTGCAGAAATGAACTCATCATACTGTATATCAATATCTAATCTCTTCAGGCTGTTGCTGATAGTGATATTTCATTAAAACAGAGGTCATACAAATGATAAACAAATGTTTCACTTGGCATCAATATTATATTCCTCACATTTATCCAAATTTTTGGCCTTTTATTGCAGATCCCGGATCACACAAGTTTTTATTTATTTTTTAAACTCAACCTTTCCTACACCCTGGGGCAAATGGAGAAGTAAGGAAAGGGTGTCTAAAAATTTACCCCCTGCCACTCAGTCAAGCATCTCATAATCTAATAGTGACATCCTGTTCCATTTGCTTTTACCAAACACACATCTATCCATCCATTTTCCATTTCGCTTATCCCTACTAGTGTCGCAGGCGTGTAACAGCCTAGCCCACCTATCTTCGGGCGAGAGGTGGGTTACACCCTGAACCGGTCACCAGCCAAACCGCAGGGCACATATATACAAACAGCCATTCATATTCACAATTACAGCCAATTTAGACTTAAATTAGCCTAACATGCATGTTTTTTGGGATGTGGGAGAAAACCAGAGTTGGCAGAGAAAATCCATGCGGGCATGGGGAGAACAAGCAAACTACAGACAGGCGTGCCACCTTTTACCTGACAACTACTACTAATCAACTTTTCAAAGAGACAACTGCCTCTTCAAGATGTTCATTTGTGAATAGAAACTCCTGTAAAGCAAAGAAGATGAATGTTGAGGTCGATTTAAATGGAGGGCCTCTATAAGTATTCCAATTTGACTCTTAGATTCTAATGAGGGACCTTGAATTAATCTTTCGCGCTCGGCATTGCACCACCTGTGGTTGCATATAAATAGCCTCATTAGTATTTTGTATGGACATTGCAGTCTTAAGCCTTTGTTATCTATTCTTCAAGATGAACCAAGATATTATCTGCAACGTGAAAGAGCATACGGGCAATTTAAAAGCTTAAAAGTCTACTATGAGGTTTGATGGAGAAGACTCTCAGAACCAAAAAGGAAATTTCTCACGGTCACGCTTATCGATTAGGATTGATTTCAAGGTAGGAATGTATGGAACGTGGTGGAAAAACATATATTTTAATCGAAGATGAATAATGCAGTATCTGGGACTGACCCACTGGCTACATTAGGTACACTATGCGCATTCCAAGATTATACAGTATATATTGCGGTCCATCTGATAGCAAAGTAAACCAAAGCAGATTTACTGTATATAGCTCATTTCATACATAAGGTAACTCAATGTGATAATGATGATAAAAAGGATTTGAATGAAAAGAAATAAAACATTTAAAACTGTGAAGAAACAAAAAATGACGGGAAAAATGCATATACTGTATATATATATATATATATATATAATATATATATATATATATACACACACCCATCTATTTTCTTAGCTGCTTATCGTCACGAGGGTCGCTGGAGTGCTGGAGCCTATCCCAGTTGTCAACGGGCAGGAGGTAGGGTGCACCCTGAACCGGTTGCCAACCTATCGCAGGCCACATGTAGACAGACAACTCACTCTCACAAACACACCCAGGGGCTATTTAGAGTGCTGAATTAATGTTGCATGTTTTTGGGATGTGGGAGGAAAGCGAAGCATCCTGAGAAAACTCATGCAGGCCTGGGGAGAACATGCAAACTCCACACAGGCGAGTCTGGGATTGAAAGTACAATTTAAAAACAGAAAGTAAATATTAAAATTGGAAATACTCTCAAAAGCATGAGTAAAACGAAGAGTTTTCAACCTGGATTTAAAAACATTCACAGCTGGGGCTGACATCACCTCTATTGGCAACTTATTCCATTTGTGTACAGTATGATAGCTAAATCCTGATTCACCATGTTTGCCTTGGACTCTGCGCTCCACTATTTGACCTGAGTCTCTCGATCTCAGAGCTCTACTAGGTTTGTGTTCTGTGAACATTTCTTTCATGTATTCAGGACCTAAACCCTTTAGTGATTTATAGACAAGTAGCAGAACATTTAAATCTATTCTAAAACTGACTGGAAGCCAGTGTAAAGACTTGAGAATTGGAGTTATATGCTCTGACCACTTTCATCTGGTAAGAACCTGAGCTGCAACATTCTGAACGAGCTGCGGCTATTTAATTCTCTTTTTAGGGAGCCCAGTCAGAAGACCATTACAATAGTCAAGTCTACTTGAGATAAAAGCATGGATGAGCTTTTCCTTGTCTGCTAGATATCTTCTTCAGATCGTGAAAGGCAGTTTTAGTAATTGATGTGATATGACTGTTGTAGGTCACATCGGAATCTATCAGAACGTTAAGGTTTTGGACTTGGTCTTTGCTTTTTAAAGATAGTGAGTCCAGATATTTACGTCATTGCCATTTGTTGAGATTGAGCACTTCCAATGATTACAAAATAGCTCCTTTCCTCCAGATAGGACCTAAACCATTAAAGGACCGTTCCATTTAGTCCTGCCCACGTTTTCAACCTGTTCAGGAGGATATCATATCATCTACTGTATCAAAAGCCACACGGAGATCCAACAAGACCAAAATTGATGCATTTCCTGAGTCAGTATTCAACCTTATATCATTTAGCGCTTTGATAAGAGGAGATTCTGTACTGTGATGAGTTCAGAAACCTGACTGAAATTTGTCAATAGGCCAATTTAAATTCAAGAAATTGCTGAGTTCATTAAAAACAACTTTATCAACAAAGTTGGCTATGATAAGAAGATTTGAGATAGGTCTATAGCTTGCGAACACGGAATCGTCCAGTGATCCGATGATGAAAATATATTTTATTTGGCTGACACTGTTTGAATGGTATTAATTTTAAGATTTCAAATTACTTTGGGCTTGCTGTTTTTAAAGGTTCTGCCTCACGCTTGTGGCACAGTAACCAAAATGTGCTGTAACATTCCTTCGTATAATGTAGTGCACTTACACACAATCCCAAAACACAGTCCCAATAGTACATAAACGAATACCTCTCTGACAGTGCCTATTCAGTTTTTAGTTTATACAGAGGGATTTTTGATTCCTCTAATTTTATGGGTCTCATTAATTGGCATGTATGTATTTATGTGCTTAGGGAATGTTCCACAGAGTGTTTTTATGGAGGATCCCTTTTTCAACCAATATCCACTCATCTGTAAGCAATGGACGACTAAATGTGACTGGGAGGAGTTACATGCCCTGCATTCCATCTGAAGTTCCTTTAAACTTTCACCTCACGCAACAGATTCGGTTTGAAGATACTGTATGTAGCATCATGAATTAATGAATTATCACTTCATAAAAATCTTCATCAAAAAGCGTTGACAAGCCTGCTGTATTTCCTCCACTGATTCCATTTACCCAGAGAAGAGACAACAACGACAGCTGTGAAGCCTTCAAGATTAAACCGTAGCAGATTGCATGGTCACCACACTTGGATGAAGTAGAAGTTTACATGGTGCCTTAACAATATTTAGTGATGCAGATATGAAAGAAAACAGGTTTGACCCTTAAAAGAGGGGGGTTGTGCAGGTCTGACTGCTTGTGATATGAGCCACCATGGGATGCCTGGCATTCAAAAGATGACGTGTTTCAAGGGAGGGAGCACTTTGAGAGCCAAGGGTGTCTGACTGATGGATTATTGTTTATCCCTTTTGCTCGACTATTTGATGAGTAGGATTATGTGCAAGGTGGAAAGTGAGACTATTACAACAAAATCATGACTGGCTGTGGTACTTTGCACATCAAGTAAAAGTTCCTCTCCTGGCATGTTACATACAATATCAGAGATTTTGGATCGTCTCAATTATTCTTGTCAGATACATTCCAAAATGGCCGTTAAGGAACTATAGTAATAGACTGGCAGCGATGTAAAAAAATAAATAAAAGTAAATAAATCAATGAATTATTGTGGTAAACATGAATGAAATGATCAATATGTTTTCTGTGATTTTCCAAGAATACAATGACAAATCATTTGTCACACAAATATTACATAGACTTCCTTATCTTTTTTGTTGTTGTTGTAAACATAACACGAGAGAGTAAAACTAAATACCTGATGAGTATGGCCACTCCAGCATCATCACAGTTCTGGTAGACTTTTACCCATGAGTCCAGAATCATCACCTTGTCCTTGTCGGTCAGTGGACTTGGTCGCTCCACGTTGTCCACCTCTCCCTCTCCCTGCATCCTCTCCATCTAGTAACATTTTTGATTAGTGCATGACACATGCAGAAGGCAGGGCAAAATGTGTCCTCCACCCCAAAATTACAATAATAATAAAAAAAGTCGAATGCTACCTTTTTTTTTGTCTTGGCTCTTTTGTAATGATGCGAGAGAGGTGGAGAAAGCTGCTTTCCTTTCTCTCTTTGCCCAATAAGAATCCTTGATCTCCAGCCCCGAATCTCTGCTGAGTGGTAGTGTGAGTTAAGAGGAGGTTGCAACAAAATACAAGAAACACACGCAGCGAACGAGGAGGAGCTTCTGTACTCCCTCTTTCACACGCTCCCTCTCCTCCTCCCTTCTCACTTTTATAAGTGCTGTTTGATGAAAACATGATGAGATAGAAGTTTGAAAAAAATATAATCCAATGTGAGATTAAGACCTCTAAAAACGATAAAGGCGCATATTGCAACCTGTATTTGCACTATTTCGATTCTTAACTGTTCAGGAGATTAACCTGCAATCATGTGAAATTGCACACAAAGCCTGACCAACATAAGGGTAAAAGCACACCAATGGGTGCAAATTAAACAGAATGACGTCAGTGAGAAATAGGACAGACACTCATTCATTTTGATTTTGTTCTTTGTTACAAACTGCGTCACAGCATGGTCTCAATCTGTTCCTCACCCCCAAAACAACCCCTAGACAGCCCATCATGCCCCCTTTGAAATGTATACCATTCATCCTGGCTCTGAGCCTGTGACAAAGATTATCCACTGGAAAAGGGTATATCTTGGTTTTGTTGTCACAGCTGAGAACGTGCTCTGATTTCATTGCTGGTCGATTAAGGATCACCAATCAGTTGAGATTTAGTCCAGGGCCACCTGTTGAGCGAAACAATTGTTTAATTCAATTTTCAGTGCCTTTACTGGGGAGCCACAATGTGTCTGCATAAAGTGTGAACAATGTACACGCACGGGTTAAACATTGACAATCGTGTCATTAATGATCAAGCTGGTCAAAAAAAAAGAGGAAAAAGCAGCAAGAATGTTGTGTTTACAGGGCACTGCCAGCCTTGTGCCACCATTTCGCCATTGTTTATCAAACCAACATTTTTTGTAGATGTCACCATTTGATTTAGTTGCAGCACCATAAGATAGCTTGGAAGAGAATCTGATTATTGATTGAAATCATGCACACAATGTCAGACCAAGTCAACTAATGTATGATAGCTATAAAATTGAGCTCAAATACAGACCAGAAAACGACACGGTGGAACAACTGTGAGAGCCTTGGTCTCAAAGTTCTGGGAATCGGGATACAAATCGCGGCCCCGCCCGTGTGGTGTTTGCATGTTGGGGTTTTCTCGCAGTTTCCTCTCTATCCCAAATACATGCAACATTAACTGGACACTCTAAATTGCCGCTAGGTGTAATTGTGAGTGCGACTGTTGTCTATCTTTATGTGCCCTGCGATTGGCTGGCAACCAGTTTAGGCTGTTCCCTGCCTCCTGCCCATTGACAGCTGGGATTGGTTCCAACTTTACCGGGACCCTCGTGAGCATAAGCGGTTAAGAAAATGGATGGATGGATGTATTTCCGCCGATTCACCATGTTAAACAAAAGATGCACCGACAATTTTCTCCAAATCTTAGAAAGCCAGTGTCACACAAACACCTTCGCGTTATGTCAGACAGGGAGTCGTAAAGTTTGTCCTAAAGCAGATTCCGTAGTACAAAAATGTCGGCAGCTGTTTGAACCAGCGGCACGCCACCTGACATGGTCAGGTATCAGTCAGCGATTGAACACAACAAGACGTTGTAGAACATTTCAAGTGATGCATAACGGTTCCGTGCTATGGCTTTCTTACGTTTATAACAAGTTGAAAGCTGTATTTTCGATTAGTACAATTTAAGCTAACAGTCGATAACGAACGAGCAGCTAGCACGACAGCTAACGGCAACGTCACCAGAACGGAACGAAAATAAGAGTTTTCACCCAAACTCCAGTCAGAACGCCTGTTAGTCGACGAAGTAACACCAGCCTTAGCACAATGAACGTCGCAAAAAGTGGTTATCGTGTTTTCTCGGCAAACTCCTCCGTAGCATGTACAGAGCTGGCCAAGAAGATAACAGAGTAAGAATATTGTTGTAATTTATCAGGATACTACATCGATCGTAATGCATGCTCAAATATGAAATATAGCGTATGTTTCCATTTTGTGTCAACCTCACTGGTCTTTGACCAGTTGTTTACAACCGTTTCAACAGCACTACATATAATGCGGAATGGTTGGAGTGTAACTATTTTCGTTGACAATTTGTCAATGAAGCCTGTCGTTACTCATACAATTACTGATCGCTCTACTAACTCCCAACTGCGAACGCTTTGAAAGACCACTCTGTGTGTGCAACACTAATGCTGAAGATTTTTTTAAGTTTTGTTTTTACTCATCAGGCGACTTGGAGTTGAGTTGGGAAAGTCTGTTGTCTTTCAAGAGTCTAATAGTGGTAAGAGAACACAAAAACCTGCCAACTCAGTGTATTTGTTACAGTGCACCCCAAAGGAATGCAGTGACATTCATGATTTCCACAAAGCTTTTTTATCTCTTCTTTGTGGATACTCCAGTGTTAGAGTTAGCTCATTGTAGATGGCACTTGTATACATTGAGAATTTCCATTTGTAAGTACAGTAGTTTGAGTTTGGCTATTAAAAAAAGCAGTTCAAGTGTTTTTTGTATATATTATTTACAGCAAGATCAATTCCTCTGTAAATGAGGCCCATTTCAGTGCATTTGTTATTTAATAGCGCATTGTAATATTGTAAGCCCTTACAAGTTTGTGGATGCACTGCTTTTTCAGGTCAACTATATCCCATAAGTGAGGTGTATAATATGCCTTCTTGTTTTTTTTTTTTTTTTTTTAAATATATTTTCTTGTGTGCAGAGACAAGGGTGGATGTTAAAGAATCTGTTCGTGGACAAACGATCTTCATCATCCAGACCATACCAAGGTGAGGTTGGACACATATGCAGACTGAAAAATTCATATTCCAGCCATTGCTGAAATTCATTTAATTTTCTGATTACATTTTCATTTTACTCCAAGCAGAGATGTCAACACAGCAATCATGGAGCTACTGGTCATGGCCTACGCCCTGAAGACCTCTTGTGCAAAGAACATCATTGGGGTGATCCCGTACTTCCCCTACAGCAAACAGTGCAAGATGAGAAAAAGGGGCTCCATAGTATGTAAGCTGTTAGCGTCCATGTTGGCTAAAGCAGGTAATGAACTTCTTTTTCGCCTTTTTCGCTGATATACCGACAGCAAGAATGAATTTCCCATCAGCAATTAAAATTTCATCAATGTTTATTTTACTGTGAAGGGCTAACACACATCATCACCATGGATTTGCATCAGAAAGAAATCCAGGGTTTCTTTTCTTTTCCGGTGGATAATTTGCGGGCCTCCCCATTCCTGATCCAGTACATTCAAGAGGAGGTGATAATTCCAGCCAAGCTAACATGTTGGCAACTGAATAATATTGCAATGTATAGGGTCTGTTTAAACAATGAAGATGTGACATTTTTTATTCTATGCCTATAGATTCCAGATTACAGGAACGCCATCATTGTGGCCAAATCCCCAGCAGCAGCCAAGAGGTAAAATCACGGGGAATATAACGATATCTATATCTCACTGTTAGGTTTTGTCATGATATTATTCTAATGAGAGGATAATTATTTTGGTATTCCAGGAGACCCATGATACAGGTTGTGCGGAGAGACACATGCAGAAAAAAACGAAAAGACCCATTTGTCTTGCGGGCTGTCACCTTCTCAATAGGCTATATAAGTCAATTCTGGGCATTTTATTTTTCTGAAGGGTTTTTTTTTTTTTGTCTCAGAAGTGTTTGAATCTTCCTGCTGCTAAATGTTTTCACCTGTTCACCAGATGTGCAGTAGTGATCATCAGCGTTTTAGGCATGTGATATACTAAAGAATCCTGGTTAACCGGCATTAGCAACGGACCTCAATATTTCAGTATGTGACCAATATTGAGGAAATACCGAAGACGAATCCAATTTTAAAGCTGGGAGACAAAACATGGCTTTTATTGCACAATGAGAGCAATGCACTGATATCTAAAATGGAAGCACGTATCTGACAAAGAGGGACATATATACACACAGTGGAACCTCGCTAAAATATAAAATATAGATCTCGGATATCGGCTAAAACGGATTGTCTGGACAAAACAACGTGTCCAAAAATAATTTCCATTTGTCACTGAAACTGCCATAAAGGCAGGAGTAGAGCTATTGTAGTAGCATATCTAGCATCGTGCTCTGAGCCAGCTAACATGGCTCGCTGCGTTGTTAATACAAAGAGTAATTTAACACACAAGTCTCTGGATTTGCTATTTTTATTACAGTAATTAGTAGTTTATTGTCCAATCATTTATCTGTGACAGAGTTTATACATATTTAATATTAAGTGAAGACTCTAAATTGCCCGGATTTACAAATATGAGTCCGAATGGTTCTTTGTTTATATGTGCTCTGTGATTGGCTGGGGACCACTTCAGCGTGTCCCCTGCCCCTCAACCAGAGTTGTCTGTGATAGCCTCCAGCATGCCCCCCAACCCTAATGATGATAATAGGTACGGTAACTTAATGAATGGACATATTAGCCATCCATTTCCCAAGCTGCTTATCCTCACTCGGGTCTCGGGCATGCCAAAGCCTATCTCAGCTAACTTTGGGCGAAAGGCATACTACAGCCTGAACTGGTCGCCAGTCAGTCACAGGGCAACACAGACAAACTTTCACTGAGTGGGAACTGAACCCACCTTGCCTGCACCAAAGTCAGGCGAGTGTAGCACTACACTGTTAGTGACCTGAAAAGATAATATTGCATTTTATTACATGGACAGTAAGGAGTGCTCTGTGTTCTCTGATTCTTCTAGAGCTCAGTCCTATGCAGAGCGCTTGCGTTTGGGTCTGGCTGTGATTCATGGGGAGGCTCAGTGTTCTGAGTCTGACATGGCTGACGGAAGGCATTCACCGCCATGTGTGCGCAACACCACAGGGCACACGGGATTAGAGCTGCCTTGTAAGAGAGCTGTTTTTTAAATTGGTGTTTTTAGTTGTATTTTCACAGTTTCTGTCCTGACTTTGTTGCTTGGATGAACCCTGAAGGAGCACATTGTTTCCTCTTGTGGAATAAGAGATTTCTGTCTATATATTAATTTCTCCCAGCCTTCTGTTCATTTTCTATGCATGAATCAATAGATTTTATTTTTAGGGTGTTTTCTACTCGTGCCATTAATCATACAGAAAGACAGAGGTTATGTGTTTTTGCATGCTTTGATCCCTGAAGTATTCCAGTTACTTAGTGCAACTTTTAACTACTTAAAAAAAACACAAAATTTAATTGTCCGCCCACTGCTGCGTGCAGTTGTAATCTAATTATGTGAAGGAAGAAAACCTACATGATTTTTTTCAAGTGTGGTTGACAGTTCAAAACGCTGACAGGGATTTTCAAATGAAAAGTGCTTACAGCCTAATGTTGTTGCATTTTATGCATTAACTCTCCTTTCTTCCATTAAAGTGCAATTCCTAACTGCTCTCTGGAATAGCATATTTATACAGTTAGCCCTTGATCAAGTAGATTATTTTTTTTGGGTGGTGGGGTACATTTATTACTATGCATTTATTTTTATTTAAAGAATAGTTTTGAAATGAAAGCTATTACATATTGTAAAAAAGTAGTCCAATAAAAATGTTTTTCCCCAATAGCAGGAATAATTGAGTTTAGTAATCATGATTACAATATTGATCAAAGTAATCGTGATTATTATTTTGGCCTAATCGTGCAGCCATAATTTGTAGTATAAATTTGAGTTAGCCGAGGTTAACATACTAAACAGCTCACTGGTTGCATGGACTATGCATGGATGTCTATGGATTTCTTCATTTGTAGTGATTTATATTCATTTATATACTGTAGTATCTGGCCAACATAGGAGTCTGACAAAAAAAAAATAAAATGGTTGTCATTCGCAAATGACTCCAAAAAACAACTCCCTTATTTCATCGAAATAATTCTATTTTTACGTGTGTTTTTTGCTTATCATTGACTTAAAAAATCCTCTGGAGAATCAATTGTTGAATTCCACACAAACATATAAGCAAAAAATATTGACTGAACAAACTTTTGTCAAATGTTCATTCTGCAAGAGGATTTTCCAAGTCTCATGTGTTTGTGAAATATTTGTGTTTAACGTGGTGTTTATTTGTTGGCAATAGCAGGCAAACAACAAGCTCCGTTCCCTGGCATAGAGCTTCCAAGTACGAGCGTAAACGTGACCTATATCTAACTATGAAATGGTTCCTCTTCAAATTGTTTCTCAGTTGTTCGTGCATGTGCCGACAAAGGGTTTGTGTCACATCCTGGAAAAATTGTCTGGAATGAAGAAGGGCAACAAAAGACCAGACTTTTCCTGTTCTAGGTCAGTTAGATTACCAAAATTATTTTTATTTGCTATATATTAGAATAATTAGATTTTTTTTAATGTCTCATTACTTTTTTCCAAGTCAGAATTTCACATACATTTCATTAGTATTTGGTACCATTTCTTTTAATCTACGAGACTTGGGTAAAACGTTTATATAATATTCAAACGTGGCTATCGTTGCATAGGCATTTCAAAATATTTTGCAGAAATGTTGGCCCATTCCGTCTGAGAGAACTGGTATCACTGAGCTAAATTTGTAGGCCGCCTTGCTTGCACATATTTTTCAGGCCTGTCCATGGGTTTTAATGGTATTGAGAGCACGGTTTTGTAATGGCCACTCCAAAATATTGGCTTTGTCTTGCAGCCACTTTGTAAACAGTTTGACAGTATGATGCAGGTCATTGTCTATTTGAAACACCCATTTGCACCCAAACTTTAACGTCCTGGCTGATGTCTTGAGATATGTCTGCATTATTTTCACATTAGGTTTGTCATGATACCAACCATTTTCTGAAATGCACCAGTCCCACCTGAAGCAAAACAACATTACAAGATGATACCCCCCCCCTGTATTTCAATTATAATTTCATGACAACACAAGACATATCTCCAAAAACTAAAGTATTTGTCCCTTTTTGCATTCGCAAACTGATTTGGTTTTTTAGTGTTTATTTTGGATTAATGGCTTCTTCGTGGCAAAGTGATTTTCCAGCCCATGTCGGTACAGTACTCGTTTGACTTTGAATCATTACACACTCTTGTCATCTTCAAGCAATATCTTAGGAAGGTCTTTGCTTTTTTTTTTTTTTTTTTTTTTTTTTTTTTTTGAGATGCATATTCCGGACCAGTCCATAATCATCTCTGGGACAGAGGACCCATTTCCTTCCTTAGTGCCATGATGGCTGGATATTCTCATGGTATTTATATGTCTGAAAATTGTTTGAACAGGTTAATATAGTTCCTTCACGTGTCTGGAAATTACACCCAAGAATGAACCACACTTTTGCAAGTCCACAGTTCTTTATCATATGTTATGTGGTTTGTTTTTTTTCAAATACATCCTCAGGTATGCCTCTAATTAACTCAAATGTTGATAAACCTCAGGTGCCTACAAAGAAATTACATCATCATCTGGGTTTTCCAGATTTTTGTTTAAAGGGATAGTGATGTTCCAGTAAATAAACTTCTGACTTTGAATAAAGTAATGGAAAATTGTCTAAATATATATTTATATATTGTATAAATATATATTTATAATCAATATATCTCAGTATTCTGGCATTTTATAAATATAATTTTGTAATCCTAATTGACCTACAACAGGAAAGCTTTAGTCTGATTTCCTGTCAGTGAGGAAAAAATAGCTTTTTTTTTTTTTTTCCATGAAGTGTACGTAAACATCTGATTTCAACTGTATCAGCCGTTTATATGGCCCATTTTGAGTTGGACAAAATTACTGCACCTCACCTCTGTTTCCAGACAGCTAGTTCTACAAGATGGCCCAAACCTTCTTTGTTTTGTAGTGTTCTGATTTTATTTTCCACAAATCAAACCAGAACCGCGCCAAACATCTTTAATATTCTTTTATTCTTGACTGAAATATCTGGACTCATCTTGCCAATCAGCACACGTTGCATCCTTGTAAAATCTGCTCTTTCGGGAAATCTGATTAACATTTTGCTTTTCCAACTGCATGTGATCAGACCAATGAAGCATGCTTTGCTAACTTAAAATGTCTTCTGCAGGAAGAAGAAATCTTAAGAACTACCTGTTTGATTAATATCCTTAAACTCAGTTTTATTTACTGGCTTACTGAAATACCTTTTGTTTGTTTGTGTAGAATTGTGAAGCTTGACTCTGCTTTTTCAAGCAGTTAAAAGATTGATCTCAGGTTTCAAAGTATCATAGCAAGTCAAGAATTTCACAGAAGTGTGTTAACTGCTAACATGCCTATCATTGTTTTTAAAAGTGTTGACTGACTGATGCTGTGTTGCCTCATGGTATTCAGTAGTGTTGCACAAGGCATGCACCTGCTCTGTATTCTTCCTGAAACTTTTCCTCTTAAAATTGGCTTGGCTGGCTGATTGTCTCCTTCAACCCTTGAAATAATAAAAAAGCATTTACATGGCCAACAATCCTCGCAATGCAGTTCTATCTGACGAAAGAAAATGCTGTTTGAATTATTTGCGATGCAATGCCAACATCGCTTTTACTACGTTGTGACATGATGAGTGAAACATGGCACAACGGAACACAAGTTGAACTAAATTAAATGCACATTTGTGTGTGTGTTCGTTTGTATGTTGTGAAAGTTGATGGTGGTTGGTTCAACTGACCCAACTGAACTTGAAATGACAAGTTCAGCTAAAACAAAGGCTTATTGTTGGGATTTGATTGCTATTTTCATCCAAAACAATCTCAAATCGCCTGTGATTGGCAGGTGAAATGCATTGTGATTATTGTGTGCATGTATGCAAATATTTGCTGGAAGCAGTGATGTTGAACTGGTGTTTGACCCATAAGAATGACAAGCGTGAATGAAGAAACCCTCAGCAGTGGTTGCCATACACTCTTGTCCAGTGTCAAATAAGTTTCTCTGGTGCCTACTTATTCATATGCACACTAATGTATGCATATGTGACGAACTGCCAAAGGCAGTTGAGCTGCTGGCTTCCGATTGGGTATCCTGGGCAGAAAACCCTCTCGATTCTTTGCATGGCATGTGCTCTACATTTTCACATTTAAGACAAACACAAGGGGTAGGTGGGGTAGAATGGGGGGAAGAATTCTAAAAGGTTACATCAATAACATTCTAATGCCAAATTAAAGTTAAGACATCTCTGAGTTGTCAAGTGCACATATTGTATATATTAATCCACTACTACGTAGCAATTTGGCACAATGATTTTCCTGAAAAGCAAACTATTTTCTCAACCCATTTTACCCAATCTATTGAGAATGATTTGTGATCTGGCAAAATGCAGAATCTGCCGCGGTGCTAACACAAACTGGTTTCCTTTTCAGTGATGATGGCCAAGGAGAAACCTCCCATTACTGTTGTTGGGGACGTGGGGGGAAGAATTGCCATCATTGTGGTAAGACGTTACTACAGTGCGTTGTTGATTGTATCCCACCAGGGGATACATTTGACTGTCCGCCACTTAGATTCTTGTCATACCCTACACCAAAATATGAAAACAAATATTTTGTGTAATGTGTTAACATTGATCACTTTACTTGGTATCAAGTTATTTAAGGGTACTGACTAGCACACTATTCACTATATTTGGTCAATACTGGTCATGTACTTGCGCTTGCTTATTTGTTGTGAATTACTAATACTCTAGTCTTCTCATCTACATTCACTATTTTGTTTTATTTATTCCTCCCATGTGAAAAAGAATTTCATAGGAAACTGTTCCTTTCAAACTGGACTCAAGTTCAAGAATTTCACATAAAAAACGTCTTGCTGTAAGACTGCAAAAATGGCACACACGACAATGAACATGCTATATTTTGCCCCAAAAGAATTGGTGTGATGATCATTTCGGTAGCTTTAATGTAACTCCATAGTTGTCTGTGTGTACTAGATATACACTCTAATATGATAAGATATAAAGTCAAACAGATGTTTCTCTGTGAAATGAATCACTGTGTGGTTTGAGACCCGTGATGACTTCTTTCGGTGAAAGTGTTTGGGTATCCTTTTTCACATGATTTATAGAAAAACTCACAATTCCGTGTGGAATTTGCCAAACCACTCAGACTTGATGTGTCTATTTTGTGTCCTAATGACATGGTTGTTTCTCCACGTCTTCCTGTTGAGTTTTCCAAAAGGGATAGGGGTAATTCAAAATTGTTTTCCGTTGTTGCTTAGCATGGCTGGCAGGTTTGTTTTACAGCAAAAAGGCAACTGAATATTTCAGTTTTCTTCCATTGTAGGTTAGCAACAAAGGTGTTAAATTGCTAACCCTCACTAACATGCCGCCAATGGTATATATAAACTGGGTCATTGCATTGACAAACAATGGTGTGGTTATTCTGTAACCAATCATACGCATCAGTTTCACCATGGAGAATTGGGGGATCACTTGATTTCCATCTGGACATTTCTGCTTTGATGCCGTGGCTTTTGATGTGGGATCCCACGGGGAGATTTTGACCAGCTAAATCAACCTTTCGCCAGCATGCCAAATGTGAGAATCTGTAACCTCGCATTTCAGCTTGACATTACCGATGTGGCAATGGGGCACCATACTTGCCGGTGTTGTGTTGATGAAGTAGATTCAGTATGTCCAAATGTGAATACAATCGTACTGTATTTTTGAGTCAATTCATAAGTAATTTTGTTTTTAAGAGTTAATGTCACACTAGCTGTTTTCCTCGTTTTTTACATAAAGTATTTCAGTCATCTACAGTAAAGATAATTTATGGATTGAAAAGTTAGCTCTTTTCAAACTGCACTGAACTGAAACTGCAAGAATTAGGCTCTCCAAAACCGAACTATTCCTTAAGCTTTGGGGACGGGGGTGATTGCAGCTTTAAGATCCACTTATTCCTGACTGTTGTTTCCCAGGACGACATCATAGACGATGTAGGAGATTTTGTAGCAGCCGCTGAGATCCTGAAAGAGAGAGGCGCTTATAAAATTTACATCATGGCCACACACGGATTACTCTCCGCTGATGCCCCACGTCTTATTGACGAATCAGCCATTGATGAGGTGAGAACAAGTGTTTATTAATGTGTATTCTTAGCATTGTTGAAACATCGCTAGTAAACACAGTATGAAGGGATATTTAAATTTGAATATCGTGAAAAGGTTCAATATGCAATACAGTGCACATTGTGCTTCTTTTCATCAACACTTTTCAATTTGGGTGTTACGCTACATGAAGTTTCAATATTTTACACCATGTGTAATGAATTGATAGAACAAATGGGTAGGTGCACCAGTAGTTTGCCTTATCACTCAGCATCCTATATAGTCAACAACAGCAACAATTCAAATGGATTTACATGACAGATTAAATCCACTGGTAGAAGTTAATTTCCCATCTTTCAACGGAGATGACTTGGAAATTTATAACAACTCGCAAATGAGTTAGATGCGTTAACAGTACATTGTTAATAAGTATTTGTCGTGTATTTCAGGTGGTGGTGACCAACACAGTCCCCCACGAAGTACAGAAGCTCCAGTGTCCAAAAATCAAGACCGTGGACGTCAGTATGATCCTGGCGGAGGCCATCCGCCGGATCCACAATGGAGAGTCCATGGCTTACTTGTTCCGTAATATTGCTGTGGACGATTAATGTAAAGCACAGAGGTGGGTCGAGTGTGATTTTTTTTTTTTTTTTTTTTTTTTTTTTTTTTAAAGGCTTTCCTGCTCCTTCTAGTACACTACTGTGATACAAATTTAAAAATTCCATTGCAACAACTATCTAAATCATTGTCCAAGTGTACATAATTACGTTTCCCCTTTTTTTGGCAACCGAAAAATCTCAAATGGTGTTTAAAAAAAAAAAAAAAAGCTTCGTGATTTTTTTTAATCGTGCCTGAATAAAGATGAAGTATAATTCTTAACTGTAGTGTGTTTTGAAGTTTCAGCTCTTTCTGGAAAATGATTTATTATTGCTGTAATGAAGCATTGCTGTGCTTCATGTCCGATTGCCTATAGAAATAGTAAGACACAGTTCTGTCTCCAAACCTCTTTGTGTTCCTAGCTGTGTTGCACTGTGATTAGCTTTGTTATGAGGCGTGTGGTTTGCGGCCGCCCAAACTTCTACTCATTGCAACCAAATTTGGAGGTTTCTTTTTTTTGCACCATTTATTAGACATTTAATGTCATGTGGCTTATGCTGAGTAACTACAAAAAAGTCTTTGAATTACGCTGCAAAATAATTCAATACAGAGAAATGATATGTTTGTGTTAACTTTTATATAGTTTACTGTCCTCTAACTGTTAAGACTAACACACATTCAATAGCAACTGTTACATCATTGTTCACAAAGCTATTACTCCATTATTATTTTGGTTTACAGCAGCACAGTTTGGACAGTGTTCAGTTTTGAGCTTGTCTGGTGGGTTAACATCGATCTTAGCTTTACTTTCCTGAGTATTTTCATGAGTTGGTATGTGTTGTTTGTGCTCATTTTATGCCTTTTTTTCAACAGTATTTTAAATGTTGGTCCTTGAAGTTAAAACACTTCTGGTGCCATAATCTTGTCAAATCCCATTTTGATGAAATCCCCAAAAGCAATGATCATGTGTTAAATTCAAGCTCAACTATGCTAGCAATGTGGTGTGACTGTTAATTTAATGCAAGCGCCCTGTCTGTGTATCTTCTTAAAAAAAAAAAAAAAATATATATATATATATATATATATATATATAATATATATATATATATATACCATTGACTTCTCATCTACCTCCATCATTAAGTAGGAATTCTGGTTCAGCTCCACCTTCGACTGAATTAGCATTGCAATTGTTAGCATGCTAAGAGGCTAAAATTAAACTTGTACATTTCCATGAGCATTTACCTGGCCTCAGACCGAAACCAGCATGATTTTTAGACTTCACCAAAATGAATACAGAAAACCACTGAATGCCTAGAAGATATCTTTGCTAATGAGAAAGGAAAAAAAATTCTTGGTAGAGATGCAAAAATAATGCAAATATGTAATTACTTACTTACTCTTAGTGTACAGTTAAGTTGACTTGGTTCCCGTTGACCCATGTATGTTATGAAGATGTGCACCTTTTGACCATTTGAAGTTATGCTTCGTCTTGATAATATATATCTATGCTCATCGAGCCCTTTGCTCAGGGACATATACCTTTAATAGCCAATACATATTTTTTCCCCATGTTCCTGATGATGGTTAGATGGGGTGCTTGCTTTTTGCTTTTTTTTTTAACCATTTTTCAAAGTTACTTTTCAATTCATTATTTCTCATCAGCTAAACTGTAATTGCATGTGCTGATTTGCAAGCGGGAAGTTGCTGTAATTAAATAATGTCTTCCCTTTTTTTCCTTTGACTCACTTACAACCTGAATGTTTGCTGTTGTCTGTTCAATAAATACTTTTTTTTAGGGCCATACTGGTGCCTCATTTATTTAAAACTCATTTTAATGTGCCTTTATAATGCGTAGTTCATGTAGTTTTCATTCTAAATTACAGTGTGCCAGACAAGATACATTTTGTTTGAAAAGTGCATATTAGAATATTCAATAGTGTAAAAAAATTGTAAGACAAAAGTGTATCATTGATGGGTCAGCTGGGTGAAGCTAATTATCAATTTTCTGTTTTTGGAATTTCTCATACTTTACATACATAATGCCATATATTTTTGCTGTAATAATAACGCTGTTTTTTAATATATTTAAATTTTTCTTTACTGTCCTTGTCCAGTTAAGGCCAGAATAATTATTAAAGTCACCTAAATGATCATAAAATTTGATCTCTCTCTCGCTCTCTCTCTCTCTCACGCACACACACACGCGCACACACACACTGTTTCTCTTCTTTAATCTAGAAATGTGTCTAAAAATGACCCTAGAAATTTGCAGTGACCTAATTTCTGTCCTTGCTGCAGTACAACTATTGACCATGAGAGAGCAATGTTACACACAGGTGATTCTGCTGGAGATTTTCCACGGTGTCAGTTCTTCTCTCTCAAAGTAACACGTGAAAAAACAAAAGGGGAAAAAAGTATTGTAAATTGTCTTTTTGCATTAGAGACGTTAGTATGGAAGCGTATCACATATCATAGAAATGTAATATGTTATAACGTAATAGTGAATTTTTTTTTTGGCGTGGCAACAATTGGCAGCAATATGCTGCCGTACTTTAAAATGCAAGTACATTATTTTATAAAGATTGGGGACATGCTATTGACAAAATTTTGAAGCATTTACTACAAAAGAACTGAAGCAGATCGATTTTACTTCCACTACAACAGGGCTGCATCAGTTTGGCACGGTTTTTATTCACATCAATTCATGTTCTGAGATGTCATTTTGTTCATATTGAAGCCATTTTTCTCATTCTTTTTCGACCAAAGTTTGTGGGTTTATTACATGCATTTATACATTTATTTTATATAGACCACAAAAACATTGGCTAAACCAGATGCATTGATTGAAATGTTTTAGCAAGATTGCTAATGGTCAGCATTTGCCTACAGGAGTCTTTTGAGCATCTACATAAAATACAATAAGGTAGATAGAATACAATCATGTATAGATAAATTACAGAGAACTTATTCCATATTTAAAATCACCTATGGGGAAGCTATTTACTAGCAATTCTTACAATGATGAATCCAATGAGGACAAACTAGCATTAAGGAGCAATCCAATACATCAATCCAGTCAGCCAACTGTCAATGAAAATGAGGCACCTGCTTTCTATCTATCTATCTATCTATCTATCTATCTATCTATCTATCTATCTATCTATCTATCTATCTATCTATCTATCTATCTATCTATCTATCTATCTATCTATCTATCTATCTATATCTATCTATCTATCTGTCTGTCTGTCTGTCTGTCTGTCTGTCTGTCTGTCTGTCTGTCTATCTATACCCCCCCCACACACACACACACACGAGTCCCCTTTTTCAGTGCACTTTTCGCATCTGTATCGCCATTCACTGTCACTGCATTAGGAAAGAAAACAGCTATTGGCCTTGTTCATTGGAGCAATCTTGTTCTTCTCCTTGGGAAAGCTTTCCCACCTGTGGCAAAGCGCCGGGCTTAGCCAGCTGGGCAGGTTGGCTTGCTGTAAAAGCTCCCGGAACGCTTGTAGCACGTTGATGTTGTCTTTGGCAGATGCCTCCACAAAGCTGTTGTTCCAGTCCAGCTCCACTGTTGAGACAACATCTTCACATGACACGCGACGCTCGTGGTGACGATCAATCTTGTTACCTATCACCACGATCGGTGTGTACTTGTCCTCCTTGACCTCCAGAATCTCATCCCGCAGACGCTTCACCACCTCCAAGGATGCCGGGTCGTTCACCGCGTAGACCAGTGCAAAGGCATCGCTGTTCTGGATGGAGAGCCTTCTCATGGCCGGGAAAGAGTAGCTGCCACTGGTGTCCATGATGTTGATGTTTACTTTGACACCCCCGACCTCGTACTCCTTTCTGTGGAGCTCCTCTACTGTGCGCCGGTGCTTGGGCTCGAAGGTGTCCTTTAAGAAGCGTTGGATGAGGGCTGTCTTCCCCACACCTGCCGCTCCCAGAAAAACCAGACGCACATTTGTCTGCTCCTTTTCTTCAAGAGACATGTTGTCTGAGTTACTAAAACTCTTTTGAACAGAAGCTCTCTGATGTCTTTTGCCCGGAGCCGAGAACGTTTTAATCTCAGTGTGTTAAAGACTGGCAGATGATGACTTCTGACACTGGCATGTATGAAGCTGGACTATCTGAATGCTGTATTTATGTTCACACACATGCCTGCCTCCTACGTCTTCCGACCAATCGTAAGAGGGCTTGTCATGTGATATAAGACATTCAGATAGATACGGTAGATGGAATATCTTTCCATTAGGCATCTAATGACAGATTTCAATTCTTTAGAGCGCACTTTGTACTAATAACTCTTTTTTAGTATCTTGAGCAAAAAAGAGAGCTAAAATCTTTATTCATTCAATCTTGTGGAGGAAAAAAAAACAACTGTAGTGTATAATTTTTCGAATTGTATATTACACGCACAAGAGAGAATCCACTTTTTCCAGTTCACCAGTAATAGAAATAGTTTAACAGATGTTTGTGTTTTTCAAGGGGTAAAAAAAAAAAAAGCACAAGAAATAGGCTTTAGAAAAGTATGCAAAGTTTAATGCAATTAATTAAAAAAAAACACACAGTAGCCAAATTTTGAGTTGAAACTAATTTGTCTTTGCATCCATCCATTTTCTATTCTGCTTTTACTGTTAAGCAGTGTAAGGTGCTCAGCTGACTTTGAGTGTAAGACGATCCACACTCTCGACTCGTCACCAGTCAGTCAACAGAAACATACAGAGACAGACAGTCTTTCGCACTCACATTCATGATGACAGTGAATGGGAAGTAAACAGACCCCGCCTGCATTTGTGATCTATTATATTGTGTTGTAATCTAGTCTATATCTGGGACATATATACCAATGTTTTGAAAAAGGGTGCGTATACTGTAGTTCAGAACTTGTATGTTTATGTTTTGTTATCTAAACAATATATATTGAATGTTTACCTGAAAATTCACAAAAAGATAACGGCCTTTTGAGAATTAACTTTTTTTTTCTCTAGTTATGATGGTTTATACCGTATAATGTTGAGGCCCATCAAGATAATTCAATTGGTCGGTACAAAACTCTGCAGGGTGACTCGGATGTAAATGTGTCCCTTGGTGTCGATTGTTGCTATGTTACCAGGGAAACCACGTGTGTTGGAATTGGAAGTCCCAACTGTGCACATACTGTATGAGGCCGCCAATCAGTTCTGATTGGACTTCAAGTTGGTTGAGAAAGTGGAAGTGATGAACATTCATGGGGAATATCGGATAATTGGGCATAATAACAAAATGGGGTGACTTGTTTTACCAAATGCATGAGGTATACTCTCATGGATCTTTTGTTGTTATTGTCCCTCTGGGCTGCAAAGTTTTAAGGCACGATGAAACCACTCCTGATGATAACAGCTGATGCATTTTGTAGTTTTCAGATTGTATTTTTTTGACGCTTCTCAATATGCATCTCCTCCTTGAGCTTGCTTGTTTTCTACTTTCATGACACGGTTGGTCTGTCAACATGCACTCCAGTTAACAAATCCCACAAGTGCACATGTGCATTGTTATGTTCTGCTCTGGCTCTAATCCAGCCATTCACTCTGTACCCTCGCGTATTCACACATAATGAGATGGCACATGCATGCGGCCTACAGAAGTACTTTCAGACTAGCAGGTTGTCTGGCCGGGAACATCCAGTCCTGGTAATGAGAGGCGTGGTGGTGCTGGCACAATGTTTTCATCTCCTCTAATTATATTACATGTTCGTGCTGTCCCGACTTGAGAAAGCATTTGTAGTGTTAAATGATCCGAACCCGTATTTGTGCTGTTTTTCCAAACTTAATTATTTACATTAAAAAAAAAACAATTTAAGACCTCTGTTGGTTCAGGTTTATAATGTCCAAAGACTATGTGTTGTCTTTCTTTCTTGAATTAATTGTTATTTTACGAATGTAATTCGTATGTTCAATTAAGTAGCAAACACAACCCTAAAAAGACTGCTATTTAAACTACTCACTATGTTATTCTGTTTTCATTAAGGGTGAGTAACCATTAACATGCTGATGACAACAATTTAGGGAAAGCGATTTATGAAGAAAAAAAAACTGTTAAATGCATTTGCCACAAGGAATGTAAGAATCTATCAAGCCAGAATGGGCAAGCTGCTTGAGAGATACAGTAGAATTCATTCGGGAGACAGCAGACTGGGACGCACTGGTATTTCAGCAGAGGTGGATCAGAGAGAGTGGTGACAATTTAATAACTTGTAGGTTAAGACGAAGACAAATAATAGCACCCACCTGCTATCAATGTTACCTTTGGAACAGAGATTTGGTTTGCAAGCATGCAGCAGCAATGGATAAAAATCTGAAATGAATTGCAAAGATTACAAACTACAAGTTTGTGACAAGAGTTTGGGGTTTTGCAGAGGAAGTGGCGAAACCAGTACCGATTGAGCTCTGACGCCAATGCAGGAAAATGAGAAAAGCGCAAACCAGGAAGCAACCCCCCACCCCACTAATCTGATGCAATTCACGTCGCACTGATGCCTAACACAAATAATAACCTGCATTCTTCAAGATCATTTAATATGTAACCAAATAATGTTTCCTGCTGCTATTTTATGAAGTACCTTTATAATTGTTTAGATATATTTCTTCCAGATAAATAGTTTGGATTTTTCATTGATTTTGATGGGTAATTAAATGGTGCATTAACTAAATAATCCATTGATTTTCTTAGTCGCTTATCCTCACGAGTGTCACGGGAGTGCTGTTGACAGCCTATCCCAGCTGTCAACAGGCAAGAGGCAGGGTACACCCTGAACTGGTTGCCAGTCAATTGCAGGGCACATGGAGACAAACAGACACACTCACAATCACACCTTGGGGCAATTTAGAGTGTCCAATTAATGTTGCATGTTTTTCGGATTTGTGGGGAGAAACCGGAGTGCCCGGAGAAAACCTACGCAGGCATGGGAAGAACATGCAAACACCACACAGGCGGAGCTGCGATCGAAACTGGACCTCAAAACTGTGAGGCCAACACTTTCCAGCTGAGCCACCGTGTGCCGCCTGAGAATCCATTTTCATAATTATGATCGTATTTTACCAGCATATATTTAACATTTAGTGTTCATCAGAAAGAGGCATAGGCAATGTTAGAGCTGTGTGTTCTGTCAGCATACAATTATCATAAAATAAGCCTGTGGGCAAAAGATGAGAGGAAAGGAGAATATTTGGCTGCTGATGCTGATACATATAAATGACCTTTTCCCCACTTGTTTGGACTTAAATGGTCAAACGAAATGACAACAATTTGTGTTTGAATCTTTGCAATAATCGTACTAGGCTCCAAGCATTGATATTATTTGGATCCAGTGACGTCATTTTAAACATTCGACCAGGGAAAATATACAACTGGTCTTTTTATGTGTGGAAGGAGAGAAGATGATTTTGATTTTACATTTTTAGTTTGCTTTATTAGCAGGCCATGTAAAATTCTTCCAACTGACCTTTTAATAGCTTTCTTTGGTAAGAAATGCAGTAGAAGTAAGTGCTAATTATTAATATCCTTTTATCACTAAAATGTATTTTGTAATTGGGGTTTTAAGGCATTACTGCTGTGTGTTATTCTCCCTCTATCAGTGATATTACCATAGTACAGATATATACCGGCAGCGATGAAGTAGAAGGTCTTAAAGGTTTTCCAAATGTAACTTTCTGAAACCTGCTTGACCTTTAATTTTGTCAAGAGTGTCATATGTCTGTTCACAGTTTCTTATACTGGATAGAAAAGACTCTTGAAGTGAGGAGCCAATTGATCCATGGTTTGTGATGGAGCTGGAAAAAAAAAATTCACCTACCTAAAGAAGCAAGGTTCTTTCTTTTTTATCTTCTTAGTAATTAATGCAGTGGAAAACTGGTGAATATTGTTTGGAGGCTCAGATACCTTCTTCAAACTGACTTAAGACGAGGTTTTGCCCACTCAGTCACGGTTCTCCCTGCTTGAAATCATGTTCTATTTCACAATATGGCAACTTATAAACACATGTTATTTTCCGACCAGGTACCGTTCTAGTACAAAGTCTGCAAGGTCAGGTTGTGTGCTTGCATGGGTGAAGGGAAGTGATGGTGTTTTTGTATAATGTCTGCTTGTGGCTGAAAAATGTTCTCTCGGAATCACCGAGGACTGTTCTGGTGATTCTGGAGCTAACAACCTTTATCAACTAAATATTTTGAGTCCCAACAATTTTCTGTCTGTTAAATCAAAATGATATTGTTTCCAGGTCTGTTAAATCAAATTTCCTTTGTATTCTTTTTTTATGCTTGTCTGTCAGTCATCTTTGGTCTAAATATTTAATACATTTCACATTTCTGCCTGGATTTCTACATTTCAGACCTGGTAGTTTGGCTTCTTTATTCTCTGACCACCACAAGAAATTAACAGTGTTTCTTGCACATCTTAATAATTGTATCATGCCTTGTCATCATTACCATGGGGACCTATAATGGAATTAAACTTACTGAAGCACATTTCCTCTCACACGCCCTTCCTGAAGAATCTAATGTCTGGTTTGGAAGCACAGAGCTTGTATTGTTTAAATCTGATTCTGTATGTATTATGCTCATGCTCATCTGACCCAAAAGGTGAAAACTGTTACAATTGTTTAACAAAACAGGTGATGGCGGACAAAGGGGCAGAAAACAGTGGTGAAAAGAAGAGGCTTGAGAACTGTTAAATTCATAGGGTGGCGTCAATTCAAGCACAAAATCCTTGAAATTTCCACAAATGCAATATAAATTGTACTTGCAGTTCCCCATTTACATTAATAGAATAAGCGTCCTTTTTTGTGCGCATGCAAGATGTCACAGACTCATCGCATCCACATTAGAATTCGCATTTGTAGTGTGAACAACTACAGAAAAAAAAAAATCTGATTTAGCAAGAAAATCCAAATTCGGCGTCATGCAGTATGCCGGTTGAAAACAGCCTTACAGTATGCATCAGTTCTAAGTAAAATCCAGCTATTTTCTTTGCCACTTATCCTCACAAGGGTCACGGGGAGTGCTGGAGTCTATCCCAGCTGTCAACAGGCTGGAGGTGGGGTACAACCTGAACTGGTTGTCAGCCAATCGCAGGGCACTCAGAGACAAAATAGTCACACTCACAATCACACGTGGGATCAATTTAGAGTGTCCAATTAATGTCACATGTTTTTGGGATGTGGGAGGAAACCGGAGTGCCCGGACAAAACCCACGCAGGCAGGGGGAGAACATGCAACTTCCACACAGACAGGGCTGGGATGAAACTCTGCACCTCAGAACTACGAGGCCAACACTTTACACCTGATCAACCGTGCCGCCCAGTCTAACTAATAGTAGGTATTAATTCCCAGCTCAACCTTGTATGTTTTATAAGCATGCAGTATTCCACTCTGAGGTTTTTGAAGAAGCGCGGAAGCCCTTCAAGGTGAATTTCATCGAAGAAGATTGTAAAATATCCTCGGGTTTCACCAACCTTGGAGATATTTGCGTTGGTGTGATCAAAAATGTTAAAGAGAATGAGAAGTGCTGTTAAGTAGCGTGATGATCTGAACTTCAGTGAACCGTCCTGTTGGATATCAGAATTAAATCATCAGCATTGAAGTAAATATTCCCATTTAACTCAAACCTCTTGTTTTTTGTGAGTATGCAGACATACTACTGAACATTTTGGTGTAGATCTGGACTGGCTGTTGTCAAACATGAGCTGTACCGCAAAATTCACAACATTTATTTGAGCCATGAATCAAGTAGAATTGGTATTCAAACATTCCTCTTCCTCATGCTGTAAACAGTCAATTTTAGACGTTCAAGGCTGCTGTACAAACCGGTCACCGACTCTGCCCCCCAGATATTGTTGTAAATATGCAAATGAGTAACCCTCAAACTGTTACGCCAGTTTTTTAAAGTATTGACACAAAATAAGACAGGTTTTGCTGTTATTTTCACCCTGAGAAGCTTGACAAATGCCACCCCATCATATAATTCCCACTTTTCTTGTAATTTTGCCATTTTTTTTGGTACAAGTCAAATTAGATTAGAACGCCTTATATCGCCATATTAGAAGAATTTATGCAGTAAATTATCTAACACGGTCATTAATTGAGAGAACCACCCTTCTAATCAATACTAGTCAAGTTGACTGAAGTTTTCTTTATGGTTGAAAAGTTTGAAGCTGTAGTTTGAATGACGAATTTGGATGCATGCGACTGGATGTGGCGGCACTGTGGGGCAGGTTTAAAGCGTTAGCCTCACAGTTCTGAGGACCCCGGTTCAATTCCGGCCTTGCCTGTGAGGACTTTGCATGTTCTCCCCATGCCTGCGTGGGTTTTCTCTGGGCACTCCGGTTTCTCCCCACATCCCAAAAATGTGCGTCATTAATTGGACACTGTAAATTGCTCCCAGGTGTGATTGTGAGTGTGACTATTTTGTCTCTGAGTGCCCTGCGATTGGCTGGGAACCAGTTCAGGGTGTACCCCACCTCGTACCTGTTGACAGCTGGGATAGCCTCCGGCATTCCCCATGACCCTTGTGAGGATAAGCAGCAAAGAAAATGGCTGCATAGATGGATGGATGGATGGATGGATGCGACTGCATGTTTCAATCGATCCCCATCATCTCCAGACATGCATTGGATTGTTCTCTTTGCTTGATGAGCGTTCAAATTGGTCCTCCTCGGAGAGTGCTTTCCAAAGGAAGACATACAGTATCTCATTATTGCGCCTTCAATAATCTTGTGTACAGAATATAAAAATCAAACACTACAGAATATAGCAAATCTAGTTTTTTTGTTTTCTGTCAGGCTCCACCACTTTCATTTCACCATGGCAACAGTGTCTTGGAAACATCAGCTCATCTTGGCTCATTTAAAGGCTTGTGTAGCCAACTACAATCTTTGTGTCCAGTTTGGATGGCCGATTTTCTCAAGTTTGTTTTTGCTCTTAGTTTATGTTACGGTTTTGTTCCCTGTTGTCTGATCATTCATTCAAAACATGCAATGTGCACACAGAATTATTTCTTGTTATCTTGGCTTCTGCTTGCTGACAGTTAGTAGTGTCACCTCTATAAATAGCATCACCAAAATGGTTTCTGGCCTGAAGGAAAAGCTGGGTATTGTTATTGTATTTGCGTTCCATCATTTCTTTGCCATTCTGTTTTCTTTACATTCAGTCACTCAATATCATATGAAGTATTCTCCTTTATCAGCTGTCAATTATGTATCCTTTATTTACTGCTGCCATTCTTACAGTATGCAACAGCGACCATTGTAGGATAATCATTCAACACATCAGGCAGCTAGCGTGGCCAGCTGGTTTTCCTGATATTGATTTTAGCATCTTAATTGTGATAAAATACATATTAAGAAAATAGCGTAGGGCTTAACTATCAGACTAGCAAAACAAAAATGTGTTTTGATGTTTTATTAACCACATGACTGGAAGGCACTTTGTACTAAAGCTTTCTGCTTTTTCTTTCTGAGCAAAATCTAAAAAGATGACATATCTTTGCTGTTGCATTGTTTTTGTTGTTTTGTGTTTTCCTAAAACAAAGAAAAAGAGGAATTTACATTTATATTTCAACATAAAAATATTACGCCAAACCATATAATTTCAATTTCATTAAAGTCAGCTACAGTACAATGCTAACATATAATAAGAAAAGGCATATACTGTACAGACAAATTTGAGTTAGCATACGTTTTAGCTACTATATGTACAATATATACAGTATACTCGGACATAAGTGGTTCGAGGTGTATGGTGCCTCTCATTCAAAATTTCTCGGGATTGGTTCCCGTGGCTAAACTGGAGCCCCGAACACAATAAACAATCTGTGTTGATGAATCCACTTCGGGCTCCCTCAATCCAAACAGAATTCAAAACTAATGTCAATCAATCCATCAACCCAATAAGATTACATATTACATGATTCAAAATTGGCGGTATACATTTGTCGTGTATGTTCTAAATCAAAATGTTTCTCATGGGAAAGTTACTGTTTTTAAGATTTTTTTTTTTTTCCCTTGAGCACACGAACATAGTAAAAATAAAAGACAGTCATGTGTATTACAAATGACGACCTGTCAGCCTTTTAAGTAATTTGTATTTTAGTATACTGTATTTGTTGTATTTTTTTTTTACATTACATGACAGCATTGATGAAAAGAATGTAATGAGCTATTGTTCAAATACAGATAAACATTAGGTGGTAATAAAAATATTTTCTTGTGTATCACTGGCCAAAAAAAAAACAAAATCACTTTAAAAAAACGTTTTTTTTCTGTCATCATTCACTATTTTGAGGCAATAAATGTCGGCAATGACCAAAACAACAACAATAATAAGAGTTTGGACCATTTACCTTGATCTAGAAGTACTTTCATTTTTAAAGAAGGCTGATTTTTTTTCTTTTTACTTAAACTGCAGATTAATATACAGAGGAACTGAATTAAAAGAAAAAAAATGAACAGTGTGCTCAAACTAGAGGAAATCAACATTGAGTAGTGCAAACCAAAACCAGAAACCCATGTTAAAAAAAAGGCTTGGCACATAAAACACATTCAGAAAAATACCGATATACACTCACCAGTATGTTCAGACCTGTTTGTATTATTACATAGTAAATATCAGCAACATGGTTTGTAACATCAGGCAGATCCACTGGAGTTTGCATTTAGTTTCGGATGCGTTTGTCGACTCTTTAACCATGACTATCTCTTGACTTGAGACATATTTGCCGAGTATCCAAAGTGAGCAGTTGTAAATTTGGTTTTCTCTTTGTGCTTTTATTGTACTTGAGATATTGTAGCGGCCATATTGGTCACGTTCTGCATTTGTGCTGTTTAAGTTCATCAACCGTTCATCTCCCTTGAACCAGTGGATTTCTCCAGGGCCGTAAACTCCATGGAACCAGCACTTTGCGGTGGACCCATTAATGAAGTAGTTCTGATTTGCAAGGCAGTCTGAGGTGATAAAGAACCATTAGAAGATTATAAACAAGGCTGCAGATTAAACACTCATGAATCATATCTCATGATCATAACTAGCGAGCTCACCTCGTACGGCAATGTTTGTGGTGCTGGATTTTACTCCGACTTGTGAACGAAATTTGCACAAGTACTTTCCTTGGTGAATGGGCATGATGTTTAAGAGTGTCAGAGTGAGATTATGGTGGTATTCATCCGTTGTGTTCTGACACAGAACTGCAGAGTCGTTGTTCTTGACCCCAGAGTCACATAACGTTTTGTTGCGACGAATCCAAGAAAACAATTTAACATCCAACGACTTGTCGGATGTGGCGTTGCACATCAGATTTACGTTTTCCCCACAGCGGGCCACCACGTCAGGAGTTGTCCACACAACCAAATCTGCCCTCACAGCTTTATGGTGAGAGAACATAAATCATTTTATAGTTCATATAAAATTCATGAACATTACATTTTTCAGAAAAAGGTTCAGTGTAGGATCCGAACTTCAAGCGCAAGTGCATTGCTGTCACTTTGTATGTTAAGATGTACAAAAATTGGTTACTGAGCTAAAGAGCACACATCAGGGGTTTTAAAACGAGTCTTAATAATGATTTGCGGTGGTCAACTATGATTGTCAAAGCGTTTCTAGCATCATCGATATCCTCACATTGATTCATGGCAATAAATCAATCACTTTAATTTGAGGCACACCATGAGTAAATTTGGTCTGTTGCAAATTGACTTTCATCCTGTTGCGTTTGGATAATCAAAGTAAATTGAGATGGCAGAGTGACAGGGGAGCGAATCTATTTAGCTGGATAAAGTGCCTTACTCTAGGGCATCGTATCCTTATCCTTGCAGCTCATGGGTGTCAAATGTACAGCCTGTGGGCCATAACCAGGCTCTCACGCAGCCCAATCTGGCCCGGGAGCGTGATTTTTGCAAAGTGTGGCACGGTTGCACAGCTGTAGAGCGTTGCCCTCATAGTTCTGACTACCGAAGTTCAAATCCTGACCCTCCATGTATGGAGTTTGCATGTTTCTCCGGACACTCCGTTTTTCTTCCACATCCCAAAAACATGCATTAATTGGACACTTTAAATTGCCTCTAGGTGTGATTGTGAGTGTGACTGTTGTCTGTCTCAATGTGCCCTGCAATGGCTGGCAACCAGTTCAGGGTGGACCCTGCCTCCTGCCCGTTGACAGCTGGGATAGGCTGCAGCTCTCCTGCGCCCCTCGTGACGATAACTGGCTTGGGAAATGGATGGATAAAACAGAGAACACCTTAAGTGCATTTTCCCCCATTCAAAGTAACTATTGTTGGTAATTTTGTACATGAAGGTCAGATTCATCATATTGCTGAAATTGCACTATGATTTGTTCAGAAATTTCACCCTGCTAATTTTTTTTTTTTGCAACAAGATTTGCAATAAAATCAAAATCAATACCATAAATGTGAATCTCCTTGTATGTTTAAAAGAATTTGAAAATGTAGAACAGACATTTCTAGAGATCAAAACCAGTTTGGTAGTGTTTGTGGGCACCTTTCACTCTGAAACCCCCCCTCCCCCCCTCCCCACCTCTCCCCTTCTTCTTTTTACTATATTGAATCAACCAGTCATTTTCAAGCACGGGTAGATCATCCTTACTTGTTCACTATTTATGGAGTCCAAACCTGTGCCAGATTTTAAGAGTAGTAGGAGATGATTTTTAACCCCTATCCAGATCCTGATTTAAAGGAGAACGCAAGCCTACATTACGTTCTGTCATGTAGCCTTCTCTGCTTCAAAAATATATATCCCACTACTGCCACCTGCCGTTCAATGAATGTAGTAAATTATTCAAAGTGAAACAAGATCAGATTCTAACAACAAAAACATTAAGTTTTGGAGATGATGGGGATCGATTGAAACATGCAGTCGCATCCATCCATCCATTTTCCTTGCCACTTATCCTCACGAGCTGTCCCAGCTGTCAACAGGCAGGAGGCGGGGTACACCCTGAACGGGTTGCCAGCCAATCGCAGGGCATATGGAGACAAACAGCCGCACTCACAATCACACCTAGGGGCAATTATTGTTGCATGTTTTTGGGATGTCGGAGGAAACCGGAGTGCCCAGAGGAAACCCACGCAGGCACGGGAGAACATGCAAACTCCACACAGGTGGGTCGGGGATTGAACTCGGGACCTCAGAACTGTGAGGGCAAGCTGATCCACCGTGCCGCCTGAATTGTTCCATGCCATTAGATTTCTTTTTACTAGTGTTGCATATGCACTCCTTCAAAACTATTTCCTCATGTGACACATTCCATCCCACTTTCTAACATTGCAAATTTCTCAGACATTCAATATGGTGAATCTAAAGTAACAACTGAATCCTTCTGTTGCGGTAGTAGCATAAAGTAAAAGAAAAAAAAAAAAAACATCTAGCAGACAGAACTAACACGCACTTGAAAAGAACCAAGAACTAACGTCGCTGCCCCCTTTTCTCTATTATCCGATATGGTGATATTTTTCTATTACTACCTACAGCTGGGTTTGAGACAAATCATTAGGATACTCTTAACATACTTTCAATGTTGAGAAAGCACTCACCTGCCGTGGTGACTGTCATAGTGAAGCACATGACGGAAAACCAGTTGAAAACACTTCTCGTAATAGCAGAGGAGAAAATCTCACTTTTGAACTGTACAAGAGTTTGTCATATTAGAAGTGGAGGGGTGGTACTTAAAGATTCAAATATATGTGTTGATGGTCTTTACTTACCATGGTGTTTGTCTGAACACAAGGTGAATGTATTTATTATTATTTTTTGATCCAGGGAAAGCTTTCTGCAGAATTAGAGCCACTTAATCCGAGAGCGACTCATGCGGGACTTCTCACTTCTCATCTGCGTTTAAAAGACGAGTGTGATGTGTTTGTCTGAACGTGAAAGAACATGTCCCGGAATGACAGTTGAGGCTTGCGTGTGCCGTGAAAGTCTCTTTCCCTGTTCAAACGTTCACCAAACTCTTTCGGACACTCCTCTTTGGATTTCACAAAAGCCCTTTGAATGAGACAAAAGAAACTTCCTTTGGATTTTCCAATTTCATCACAAGTAACCAGAATATTTATAATATATACACGGTGGTCACAAAAAATGGTTGCAATCCCTCAATATTATTAAAAATTAATATTTGTTATGATGGAATCGATTTGAGCAAAAAACACGATGTAGATGAACATGATTTGCTTGCTTTGGCAGTCAACCTCCATGAAATGGGCCCCAACAAAGCTCAATTCTGGTTCTGAAATGCTTCAGAATTCCTCAACAAATATATTGAAGATGTTTTTTTTCTTCTGAGTTTGGCAGGTGATGCCAAGCTTAATTAAGCTTTGCACAAGACGTATCCGCATTGTTCCGTAACCATCTTTCCTGAGATGAGTGGGCGTGTACCAACCATGTAGTGAGCAGGTACTTGAAAAATGAAAGGATTTTGGAAGTCACAACGGCAGCAAATTCCACCCATGTTGCAAGGGGCCTGTGGTTCAAAGGTCATTGCATTCAATCAGTGAACCAAGCATCCATGTCTTGTTGTTTTTTCATAGTGGATCAAGACCCCAATATCTTGAGTGGCATGACAACGCAAGAAGATCATGAGTGGAACAAGTGTAATAAAACATGTGTTTCATACAAAATAACAATTGTGTATTCACTGCATAAATGCTTGATTCTCTTGCTATCCCGCTTCTCATTATTAAGTCATAGAAATGTTGTAGCTATACAGTATAAGTACATATATCCAGGATCATTGTAGTCATGACTAGTCAGACAGATTGCGATATTTTTTTTGTCGCTGTTGTTGAGATTTTGAATTTTGGAATGATGCTCACTGGTGGTGTAGTGGAACACATGCCTGTCTTTGGTGTAGCAGCGTGGGATTGATTCCCACTCAGTGGTGGCAACTGACTGGTGACCACTTCTGGGTGTAGTCTGCCTTTCGGCCAATGTTATCTATGATAGGGTCTGGCACTCCCGTTACCCTTGTGAGCCTTGGAAAATGGACATGCAGCATCATGGATTTTCAAATGATAGATGTCTTTTATTGAAATCATCCATCAACTGTTTCATTGCACTAAAATAGATTCCCCACATACAGTAAATTGTCATTTTTCTTTTTAGCACTTTAGATCTAACAGCATTACAGGAGCTATTGAATGTTCCTCCTCCACTTCCCCCAATGTCAAGAGTGATTTAAGATTTTTTTTTTTTGTCCTTGAGCAATTGCTTGATGAGGTTTGAATGACTGTTTGATCGATTGCTTGAAGATGAGGGAATTCAACCTATGCAGAGGGGAAAGGACTCAAGTTTTTGGACAAGAATACAGAGGACAATGGTGGATGTTATGACTGATGAATTCAGAAGGAAGCGATGGTGCATGATTGGGCCCGGTGAAGGAATGTAAGACAAGCTCCATTATCTTAAAAATAAAGTGATCTCTGTTCTGTTCAATTTCCGACACTCCCAATAGATGGCTTGGGGGAAAACGAAGAAGAAGAAAAAAATGGCGTTATTAGCTTTCAATCAACAAATTGTGCTCTCTTGAACCACGTTTCACCTGAAATTCCAGTACGACTCGCTAGATGGTGGTCTTAGCCGACTTTAACCAGTGTTGCCCGTTTCCCGAATCCGCCAGTCGTGTGTTGTTCGCGCCCTCCGCACACCGTTGTCAGCATCAGCTGCGAGTCCCGGAGCAACAGTACACAGGACGCGGGTCTGACATTCTGACACAATTGTACGCTTCACCCCGGAGACGCCGAGTCGCAGCACGCATCGGAAGGTGAAGTTGGAGCAGACCTAAGAAAGCGTGGAAGTTGGGCTTTTTCGCTGACACTCTTGGTCGCTTGCCCGATTGAAAGTTATGCGTTCGAGTGCCGCGTTGCCCTGCACACACGGCACGCTGAATGGACCTGCGTGCGCGCAATGATGAGCAACGAGCTTTCCATGATGACGAGGAGACGCCTTCTCACTTACAAACCTTTCAGGTGAGCAAAAAACGAGCCAGCCAATCACGTGTTTTCCTCATGTCAAAATGCGTCGTTCGGGATTTCAAATCATACTTTGGAATTGGAGCAAATTCATGATGAATTATACACATACTGACAAATCAAAAGAGCAAAGTGTTTTGGGGAAAGAAAAGTTGCACAATTACGTGATAAAGGCGTATGTGTGAAATGCATTTATTTATTTATTTGAAGATTTATACAGAAAGATTCCAGATACATAAATTGGCAACTACAGTATTTTTTCCCCCAGGCATTGTCTGGATGTTTTACCCATTATAGTACTTAATCAAATTAGGCTGACTACCATTCCAATTTCCACGGGTGACGGCACTAGAAAAGATTTAATAGACAGTGGTGAAGTCAACCGAGGTTGAAGTGATTATGTACAATATTGACTGATTGGTTGACATTTTGGGGACTTACAAGGCAGCGCAAGGAACCAGAAAGGATTAAGGACGAGGACACAATCGAGTCAGAGAAGCAAGATTATTCCCATGACCGTTGGCCTTATCTGATGTTGTCTGCTCCAAGAAATATTGGTGGGGAATGCTTTGTCTTGCACCAGCATAAAAAAACAAACAAACACAGAAGCTTTCAGAAATTCTGCACTTCATCTAAAAAAAAAAAAAAAAAAACCATACAGGTACTTTTTTTTGTAAATTATCATTAGCTAATTTAGCATTCTGGGAGGCATGGTGGCTCTACTGCTAAAAGTGTTAGCCTCACAGTTCTGAAGTCCCGGGTTCAATCCCGGACCTGCCTGTGTGGAGTTTGCATGTTCTACCCATGCCTGGGTGGGTTTTATCCGGGCACTCCGGTTACCTCCCACTTCCCCAAAACATGCAACATGAATTGGACACTCTAAATTGCCCCTGGGTGTGATTGTGAGTGCGGCTGTTTTGTCTCGATGTGCCCTCCGATTGGCTGGCAACCAGTTCGGGGTGTACCCAGCCTCCTGCCCGTTGACAGCTGGAATAGGCTCCAGCACTCCCTGCGAACCTCGTGAGGATAAGCGGCAAAGAAAATGGATGGATGGATGGATGGATAATTTGTGTTGTATTTCCATAACCTTAGCAAAGATATTTTTTTCATTTTGCCGAGTTAACAAAGTTAACTATCTTTAAAAAATTCCATCCTTAAAGAAATCCTCTTTCCAAAAGTAAAGAGGTTTAATCATTATTTTTTTTTACCAGATTCTTAGCTGACTCAAGTATCTGTTCTACTCAAGTACCAAGTGTGAGTAATTCCGCCACCTGCATTTATGAAAAGCTGACAAGTACTAAATAAGCACTTCCTGCACAGTACAAGGGAATCCCATTTTGTGTGTATCTATGTGTCATATCTAACACTTTGTAAAACTACAATATGTTTCTTATTGTGGTTGTAGTAGAAATTCCTAACATATCTCATGTTAAACTGCAGTTGTACATGTACCTTTGTCTCAGTGTCTTTCAAAACTGAACATAATTATCACGCCATGTCTTGTATGGGATTTCTTTAGAATGTGCTTGTTTTTCTCTTGCTGTGGTGATTAAATGTTGAAGTGCAAACAGGGCTCACAGTAACACGGACCCTTCAGCGTCACGCACTGCAAATGCAATCAGTAATACTCATTATTGTAAATCAATTTGTATTTGATCGCAACGTTTGGCACGAGAAAACTTGAATCGTGGGATTTCAACTCGTTTGGGTTCGCTCCTTCTCTCTGAGAGATCGGGAACGAGTGCTCGTTCATAAAGAGAGAGAGAGGCAGAGAGATTTGAATTTACACACACAAGTGGCCACCGTGTGGTTTGATGGGTACTGTGTAAAAGTCTCACAAAGGACCTAAACTTGGACAGCAACTAAAACTGCGTATGCTGTGTGTAAATTACGTTGCTTCAACTCTGATGTCTATTTTGTCTCCTCTTCTCTCTCAGGATCTTCGTGGTTGGAATTGGTTTCTTCAGTCTGTGCTTTCTAATGACCTCTCTCGGGGGGCAGTTCTCAGCCAAGCAACCCTCAGATTCCCCTTTCACCACACGAGCCGAAGGTAGGCCTGCGCTTTCGTGGCAGTGGTTCATGCTGGTAATGGACACGCGACATCATGCTGAGAGCTGCGTGGGGCTTTCTTGATTGCTGCATAGCAGGCTGGCAGAACCCCTCGCTTTGTTCATCAGGGGTCCATCATGTTCATCGTCTGGCTCCTAGATGAGTTTCTATTATTTGATCTAGGCTTTGGTCTTCTTTTTGCATGAATAAGGGCTTCGATATTCACATCTTGATCAATGGATCCATCAGATGTTGTGATGCAACAAAGTTGCTCAGCGTTTTTTTTCCTCCGGTTAGATTTGTAGGGAGTTTACGTTTGCCACAACATGTGAAATCCAATCATTTCTGCGTTGGTGCCCCAAAATTTCAACAAGGTAGACCAGCATCCCCACTACTTCGTTTGAATGGGAATCAAGACGCCAACAACATTTTTTGACTCTACAGAATAAAAATGTGCTGTTCCTCTTGGGCCAGGAAAACAACAGGTTTTATTGATTAATTAAAGGTTACTTTTCAGGTTGATCTGTCAATTATTTTTTTCGTTTTAACATCTTCCACTGTTCAAAACACATCCCTGCGGATCTGTCTCTATGGATCCTGATACATTTTCCACAGACACTGTTGTAGAGAGAAACTCTTCAGAGCAGAGAGAAAGGATAAATGCTTCTTTTTTTTTATTCCATTGACAAGTTAGAGTTTATCATTTACCGTAACCTTAAAATTGTTCCCGGGAGAGAAAGCTGTTATCTTTCCAAGCACGTTGTCAGTGTTTCCACTTTGTGCCTGTGCATATAAATGGTCACAACACAAGCCATGGGGGGGTGTCACTGTTTGCTTTTGGGGCCACCTTCTCACCTTTTATCTGTGTCCGGCATGCTGTTGACATGGTGTGTCGTTCTCTGTGGCTGATATCAGCTGGCAGGAAACTTGTGAGCGATGGCCGTGTCATTGCCCATTTCTCTTGTATTGACCAAAATATTGGCAGAATCGCTTTATCCATTGAAGCTTTTGACGTAATCGAGACGGTAATGTTATCTCCGTAATCTACCTTTTGCTTTGAAGTTATTAGATCCCATTGTAGTCTTACTGAATGAGTTTTACATGGATGGGTGAATAATTGGTGCAGTGCCACTGAGTGCACTTTAAAGAGTAGTAAGAAGGGGAAACTCCAGTAATGTGCACTGGGCGCTCTTACATAAAACAATTCAAAGGTTCTTGCTCATTAATGAAGCCCTATATGCAGACTTGTAGAGGGTGGTGGGTTGGAGATGACAGGAGGGCTGTCTGATTAATTTAGCACTCACACGCTATAGTCAGCGGAAGGCTTGTTTGCCCTTTAGCTCATTAAAATCAGCCTCACTGCAAGCCACGGGACATCAGTCTAATGTAAATCCTCACACGTATGCGTATGTGCATATGTATATGCATCCATAAACATGTTAGTGAAAGTGCCTTGGTAGCACTGTACACACTTCCAGTAGCCATACAGCCTGAAGTTTTGACTCGGAACACGAATACACACAATACTACATACAGTACATGTGTTTATACAGAAAATCCCATCAAATACAAATGGGATGAAACACAGTATAGAATGGTAATCGGTGCGAAAATGTTTTTTTTTCTCCTCTAGCTTGGTTCTTCTAGATTCCTCTTTCCCTTGCTCTTTACATTATTTTTCATGACATTAAAAAAAGAATCTGCCAAATTCCAACCTTGGTTTTATTTCCCCTCATGTCCCTCAAGATTTTGTTATGGTTAAATAAAACAAAGGTTGAACTTTTTGGCCAGCCTGTAATTCTCATGCATTTGTTGGACCCAGCCGTCACGACCAAAAGAACACCATACCAACAGTGTAGCATGATCGTAGCAGCATCAAGCTTCGGGGCAGTTTTTCTTCAGTTGGAAATGGTGCTTAAGTTTAACTGTAAGGAATCGTGAACATTTTGAAACAGCAGTCAGAAGAATTTAAGGAGGAGGTGGGACTGCATCAGGGTTCTGCGCTGAGCCCTTTCCTGCTCGCGGTTGTAATGAATGGGCTGACAAACAAGTTCAGACTGGAATCCCCTTGGACCATGATGTTCGCAGATGATATTGTGCTCTCCAGTGAAAGCAGGGAGCAGGTGTAGTAACAATTAGAAAGATGGGGGTACACACTGGAAAGGAGAGGAATGAAGATTAGCTGAAGTAAAAGAGAATATATTGGTGTGAATGAGAGGGGCAGAGAAGGAAGAGTGAAGCTCCATGGAGAAGAGATAGTGAGGGTGGACGACTTCAAATTCTTGGGGTCAACAATACAGAGCAATGGTGTGTGTGGTAAGGAGGTGAAGAAACTGGCCCAAGCGGTATGGAACAGTTGGCGGAAGGTGTCTGGTGTTCTATGTGACAGAAGAGTCTCAGCTTGGATGAAGGGCAAAGTTTTTAAAACAGTGGTGAGGCCAGCCATGCTGTACGGATTAGAGATGGTGACACTGAAGAAACAACAGGAAGCAGATCTGCAGGTAGCAGAAATGAAGATGTTGAGGTTCTCGCTCAGAGTGAACAGGTTGGATAGGATTAGAAATGAGCTCATTAGAGGGACAGCCAAAGTTGGATGCTTTGGAGATAAGGTTAGAGAGAGCAGACTTTGATGGTTTGGACGTGTCCAGAGGGCAGAGGGTCAGTAAATTGGTAGAAGGGTGGTGAGGATGGAGCTGCTAGGCAAAGGGGCGAGAGGAAGACCAAAGAAAAGGTTGATGGATGTTGTGAGGGAGGACATGAGGACAGTGGGTGTTAGAGAAGATGCACGAGATAGGCTTAGAAAGAAAAAAAATGACACGCTGTGGTGACCCCTAACAGGACAAGCTGAAAGGAAAAGAAGAAGAGATCAATGTTAGTACACACCTTTCATTCTCAGGGCATTGAATCAATCACAACTGGACTGTTCCGGTTGACTTAGAGCATGTTTTGCCATGCAACGGAACTAGTGAGGACAGCACTAACTAGGCATTGTTGGTGTTGGTGGTGATGAGAAACCCAATTATTTATTCTGCAATTTGGAGGCACCTTACAAACCACAAACGTTAACATTCTTTTGGAATGCAAAACGCCAGTTGTTTAGATGCCCAGCACAGAGGCCACTGTCTGTCAACAAGTGACATCGGGCGGAAACTCCCTCATTAAAATTTCATTCAGGCTTCTGCTAAAAACAATGACAACAAAATATGTCAGGGAAAAATACTCAAACGTCAGAGATGCAGATATTTTAAATTGTTGCAGGTGTGTGCTGATCCCACCATACAGAAGTTTGAATACTATTGGTTAATTATGAACACAGCTACATCACCAGCTCTCAGGATGTGCACACTTGTGCAAGAACATGATCTGACTTATTTATTTTTACTTCCTCTTTTGAAAAGATAAACAAAATAATTGAGTTTGACAGTTTGTATGGCACACTGATGGTTGTAAAAGTTTTAGAACGGTTGATCAAGGTCTTTTTTTTTTATATCACAAAAACCTTGTATTTAGACATGTGTGTACTGACTCTATGTGTTTAGAAATCTTATTTAGTCCTGTAAAACATCTGGATTGGCTCGAGTGCCCTCTTAAACCTTAAAATGATGAGCGTCATTGAAAATGGACTGATGAACAGGTTTGACAAGAGGGCAGAATTTTGACAAACTACTCTGGGTGTAATGCGGTTCTACATTTACTGCAAGGGAGTCCAACCTGGCCCGGATGACACATGAGTGGATGAGAGCTGGAGCCACTTTTAAAATGCACGTGTTTCCCTTAATAGGTTCCCTTGAAGGTACATGCCGACTAATGATGTGAAAAAGAAGAAGGGTGGCACGGGGATACATTTTCTAGCGGGGTGGGAAGCATTAAAGACAGAGATATTTGAGCCAAGCTATCTTGAAGGCGCCAGAGGTGTACTGGCACTTTCAAATAAGCTCTTTGAAGACCACCTTCAGTATGTCCTTTTAACCAGAGTTTCTTAACGCAGCATTGCCTCAAAGGCCTGTGATACTTACCTTGGGCAAAGTACACTAAATGGCTTGGATGTTAATGGAAACCTTTTATTGCTGGCACACAAACAAAGCCATATTTCTTCAAATAGACATGGAGAGTATGGCGCACGGATTTAGAAGGTGAACTATAAATTGAATTTCCAAAACCAGGGTAATGGAAAAAAAACAAAAAGATTATGTATTTCATTTAGGTCTGTGCTTTGGGGTTGCTATTTCAGAACTTTGTTTTGTTTTTCTGGTGAAGCTATTGTTTTGTTGATTTGGACTTATACATTCGGTCATCATCATGCTGAACATGACATTCGCTCATCTCAATCAAAGGTTTCGGGCCCAAATTGACTGGCTGTGGTTTGGTGTTAGTATTGTAATGTGCAGACAGTGACAGTGACATAATATTTTGCAACATGATGGATAAATCTAATTGACTCCTGACAACTGGTCCCATTCTGTCATCTAGTGATAGGCATATATTTTTCGCAGATGTTGATGCGAATACTAAATGACTTTCTGCATCCTATACTGAATCCAGGATTGGAATCTTTCCTTGTAAAGAAATAATTCACAAATAAATCTATAAAAGAGCATTGGTGTCTGGATCAGCTAATCTTACACTCATCAAAAACACAATACGCTACAATGTGCACTTCTGAAAAAAAAAAAAAAAAAAAAAAAAAAACAATGGGTATTTGCTTGATGTTTTAGGTGACCTCAGAATGTATTCTTGGATGTACTTTGGGCATCGGATGGGATGCTTTGCACCACCTCATTTTGCCTCGGTTGCTGAAAGATTTGGTTAATCAACAATAAATTCCACACCGTTGATCTTTACTGTGCTACTTTTTAGAAAGCCTCCATTGAAGGAACAACCGCAGTGATACTTCCCTGGTACTATGTAGGTAGTTGTCCTTGTAGTATTAAAACTGCTGCACATTTGATCAGACAGATTATTTCTAAAATGTGATCATGTGAATGTAAAGAGAAGAAAACAAAATATATGTTTTCACAGGCATCGCTTGTCTTCTTTTTGTCATAACTAGGCACAACAAAAAGAAAAAAAATACAAAATGCAAGGTGCCATCCTTTGTTTATGGCCATGTTCTTTGATTCTTTATTTTGTGTGATGTCAGACTATTTTACTACCTGACACAGCTACCACCATGATATGCCCACTGGCGGTGTAGCGTACACAAAATTCTGATTCAGGCTTTAAAATTCCAAATATCTTTCCCAGCTGCACTATATCACAAGCGTAAACTGCACTCAGGTCTCCCGTGTGTCATCCTGTTTTGTTGTGTACAGCTTTGTGGCATCACCTACCACTTATTGTCTCTTCAAACCAGAGACCAATTTTTGCCATTTTGCTGCTAATGACTTGGGCTGCAGGTCTCAGTACGCGAAGTGTTGTTTCAAATTTGCACCCACACGGTGTTGATGTAAGTCGTGCTACTTGTTTAAATTGTCTCCTGAGGATACCAGTGGGAAATGAACAACTTAATTCCAATGGCTTCTGTAAATTAGCTGCAGAACACTTATTTGCAAGGATTGTCCATGCAACATGGTGACACATCGCTGCAAAAAATAATCCCACAGCTGCAAATCTAAAGTGTGATGCAAAGTAAATCTCTCAAGTCTCACAAAAAAAGACCTTTTGAACTGAATAATTTTATGTAGTCAGTGAGTGGTGATTCTGATTCAGAAAGCTCATCCTTCAAATGTTGCTCAAATGTTGTTTGGTTGAGCTGAAAGTGGGTCAGAAAGTTCACCTAAACTTTTAGTTCAGGTAACATTTGCTATTCTTGTATACTTATTTGGCATACATGCAAACTTATTATTATTATTTTTTTGCTTTGGAAACAGGAAATATCTTTATGCAAATGAACATCATATTGTCCTGGTTTGGCACAATGGGAACACTGAGAGCATTAAAGAGAATGCAACTCATATCCTCATTGTTTGCTGTGACACACTTCAGAGAAATTAATTGTGTTTTAATAGCCTCGAGTTTTATCAGCTGAGCTTTGCATATGGATGCTGGAATTTTTATTTTGTAATTTTCTTCTTTTATTTTATTTTATTTTTAAATGCAGCCCTATGGGGGCACAAACCAGTGCAATCTGTAGGCCGGTCCCAAGCCCGGATAAATGCAGAGGGTTGCGTCAGGAAGGGCATCCGGCGTAAAAACTGTGCCAAACAAATATGAGCGTTCATCTAAAGAATCCCATACCGGATCGGTCGTGGCCCGGGTTGACAACGCCCGCCCCCGGCACTGCTAACCTGCAGGGCGTCGGTGGAAATTCAGCTACTGTGGGTCGAAGACAAAGAAGAGGAGGAAACCGGATCCATCGTCAGAAGAAAAAGAGGAATGCACAGAGCCTACAATTGAGTGTAGGGACTTTGAATGTTGGGACTATGACAGGAAAAGCACAGGAGTTGGTTGACATGATGATTAGGAGAAAGGTTGATATTCTGTGCATCCAAGAGAGCAGGTGGAAAGGTAGTAAGGCTAGAAGTTTGGGAGCAGGGTTTAAATTATTCTACCACGGAGTAGATGGGAAGAGAAATGGAGTAGGGGTTATTTTAAAGGAAGAGCTGGCTAAGAATGTCTTGGAGGTGAAAAGAGTATCAGATCGAGTGATGAGACTAAAATTTGAAATTGAGGGTGTTATGTATAATGTGGTTAGCGGCTATGCACCACAGGTAGGATGTGACCTAGAGTTGAAAGAGAAATTCTGGAAGGAACTAGATGAAGTAGTTCTGAGCATCCCAGACAGCGAGAGAGTTGTGATTGGTGCAGATTGTAATGGACATATTGGTAAAGGAAACAGGGGCGATGAAGAAGTGATGGGTAAGTACGGCATCCAGGAAAGGAACTTTGAAGGGCAGATGGTGGTGGACTTTGCAAAAAGGATGGAGATGGCTGTAGTGAACACTTATTTCCAGAAGAGGGAGGAACATATAGTGACCTACAAGAGCGGAGGTAGAACCACGCAGGTAGATTATATTTTGTGCAGACGATGTAATCTGAAGGAGGTTACTGACTGTAAAGTAGTGGTAGGGGAGAGTGTAGCTCGACAGCATAGGATGGTAGTATGTAGGATGATTCTGGTGGTGGGTAGGAAGATTAAGAAGACAAAGGTAGAGCAGAGAACCATGTGGTGGAAGCTGAGAAAGGAAGAATGTTGTGCGACCTTCCGGAAAGAGGTGAGACAGGCTCTCGATGGACAACCGAAGCTCGCGGAAGACTGGACGACGACAGCCAAGGTGATCAGAGAGACAGGCAGGAGAGTACTTGGTGTGTCATCTGGTAGGAAAGGGGAGAAGGAGACTTGGTGGTGGAACCCCAAAATACAGGGAGTCATACAAGGAAAGAGATTAGCGAAGAAGAAGTGGGATACTGAGAGGACAAAGGAGAGGCAAAAGGAGTACATCGAGATGCGACGTAGGTCAAAGGTAGAGGTGGCAAAGGCTAAACAAGAGGCATATGAAGACATGTACACCAGGTTGGACACGAAAGAAGGAGAAAAGGATCTCTACAGGTTGGCCAGACAGAGGGATAGAGATGGGAAGGATGTGCAGCAGGTCAGGGTGATTAAGGATAGAGATGGAAATGTGTTGACTGGTACCGGTAGTGTGCTAAATAGATGGAAAAAATACTTTGAGAAGTTGATGAATGAAGAAAATGAGAGAGAAGGAAGAGTTGAAGAGGCAAGAGTGAAGGACCAGGAAGTGGAAATGATTACTAAGGGGGAAGTCAGAAAGGCACTACAAAGGATGAAAAATGGAAAGGCAGTTGGTCCTGATGACATACCGGTAGAGGTATGGAAGCAATTTGGAGAGATGGCTGTGGAGTTTTTGACCAACTTATTCAACAGAATACTAGCGGGCGAAAAGATGCCTGAAGAATGGAGGAAGAGTGTTCTAGTTCCCATCTTTAAGAACAAAGGGGATGTTCAGAGCTGTGGGAACTATAGAGGAATAAAGTTGATGAGCCACACACTGAAGTTATGGGAAAGAGTAGTGGAGGCTAGACTCAGGACAGAAGTAAGTATCTGCGAGCAACAGTATGGTTTCATGCCTAGAAAGAGTACCACAGATGCATTATTTGCCTTGAGGATGCTCGTGGAAAAATACAGAGAAGGTCAGAAGGAGCTACATTGTGTCTTTGTGGATCTAGAGAAAGCCTATGACAGAGTACCAAGAGAGGAACTGTGGTACTGCATGCGTAAGTCTGGTGTGGCAGAGAAGTATGTTAAAATAGTACAGGACATGTATGATGGCAGCAGAACAATGTTGAGGTGTGCCTTAGGTGTGACAGAGGAATTTAAGGTGGAGGTGGGACTGCATCAGGGATCAGCTCTGAGCCCCTTCCTGTTTGCAGTGGTAATGGATAGGCTGACAGATGAGGTTAGACTGGAATCCCCTTGGACCATGATGTTCGCAGATGATATTGTCATATGCAGTGAAAGCAGGGAGCACGCAGAGGAACAATTGGAAAGATGGAGACATGCACTGGAAAGGAGAGGAATGAAGATTAGCCGAAGTAAAACAGAATATATGTGCGTGAATGAGAAAAGTAGAGGGGGAAGAGTGAGGCTACAGGGAGAAGAGATAGCGAGGGTGGACGACTTCAAATACTTGGGGTCAACAATACAGAGCAATGGAGAGTGTGGTCAGGAAGTGAAGAAACGGGTCCAAGCAGGTTGGAACAGCTGGCGAAAGGTGTCTGGTGTGTTATGTGACAGAAGAGTGTCTGCTAGGATGAAGGGCAAAGTTTACAAAACAGTGGTGAGGCCGGCCATGATGTACGGATTAGAGACGGTGGCACTGAAGAAACAACAGGAAGATGAACTGGAGGTGGCAGAAATGAAGATGTTGAGGTTCTCGCTCGGAGTGAGCAGGTTGGATAGGATTAGAAATGAGCTCATTCGAGGGACAGCCAAAGCTGGATGTTTTGGAGACAAGATTCGAGAGAGCAGACTTCGATGGTTTGGACATGTTCAGAGGCGAGAGACTGAGTATATTGGTAGAAGGATGCTGAGGATGGAGCTCCCAGGCAAAAGAGCGAGAGGAAGACCAAAGAGAAGGTTTATGGATGTGGTGAGGGAAGACATGAGGGCAGTTGGGGTTAGAGAGGAAGATGCAGGAGATAGGCTAAGATGGCAAAAGATGACACGCTGTGGCGACCCCTAACGGGACAAGCCGAAAGGAAAAGAAGAAGAAGAATTTTATTTTATTTTTAAATAAAAATGAATCTTATTGAAACCACCAAGTGACAATGTGATTTGATTTCCGGTGTGGAAAAATAAATAATAACAAATAAATCATAACATAGCAAAAGTGCCGCCTCGCATATGCAGACAACAGCAGCTTTTGACTCGAGCTATTTAAATAGCAGAGCTGGTTTCCATGTTCAGAGAGAATAAGAGTGTGGAGTTGCACAGAGAATAAAATTAGGGGCAATCGTTCACTGCTCTGAGAGCCTTTAGATCTCAATCGGCCTTCTCTTTAATGAATCTTTAAATTAGGATTGAATGCACAGGAAGAGGAGATAGGTTTGTGTGTGTACTCAGAGGTGAGGAGTGTTCCCAAATATAGAACTCAAGTAAGAATGCTGCCCTTAATGTATATACTTGAGTAACAGTAAAAATGATGCTTCAGTAAAACTTCTCTGACCAGTCAAATTTTTGCCTAAATGAGCTTGAGTAAGTGTAATGCTGAATGAAGTGCAGTCCTATCAACCACTGTTTTCTTGTGAGATGATGACCATGAAAGTGAGCTCATCTAGCGAGACGGTATCTTTCAAAAACGGGCTTTTTGTATAAACAAGACGGAAACCCTGAAAATGTTCAATTTCGATTGTATCTGGCGTTAGCAACTGAAAATGTAGCTGTGTAAACAGCACATTTTGTAATGTAACCGTAGAGGTTCTCAAATGGTGAGGCTTCCTTTAAACTTTAAGCAACTCAGTTTATACATTTTAAATGCCAAATATACAATGTTATGTCATCTATCCTACAGAAGTTATTGCTGGAATAAGTTCATATTGTTCCTTGATGGTGTGACAAGCTAGTAGCAAATTGTGGTACACATCAATTTTTTTATGTATATATATATATATATATATATATATATAACCTCATGCTAAATGTTTCATCTCATATAATTTTGTTATATTGATAAAGCAAACCAAAAGCTAAATTTCTATTACACGATATATGTACCATTACTACAATGCATTACAGTATTACACCACTGAAAAATCTAACTACAGTGATGAATGAACAACTAAAATTGTGAAATTAACACCTCTCTAGCAGTACTAACCCAAACCATGCAGAAAAACCTTTGTAAAGACAAAGTATTTTTAATTTCTCTCATATTTAGCAAGTGGTCAGTATGTTGTGGCTGGTCGGTGTTTATAACATTTATATCCAAATTTCAAATTACGCTATGACGTTACCTTGCTAGCCGTCTGATCTCAGAGCACAAAGCAGGCTGCAGTGCAAATGGTGCTCCAATCCAGGAAGTTGTTCAATATTGATGGAGTCGTTAGAGGAGATTAGCTGCTGCTATTTAAAGTCGTTAACGGCAGATGAGGAATCGCACAGTGTAGGCTCCACATTGGCATTAAAAAAAGTTACGCAGTGTGATTTTAGTAAGGAACACAATGGAAGTTGGAGTGAATGATGGCCTCATGAATACTTGATTGGAAACATATGCTATATAAGTTACTGTTCTAAAAACGTAACGTGGACAAAGGGTGTTGAGTCTCAGTATTGGTGATTTATGAGACGTATTATCGTGAAGAATTGTCAGTTCTCCTTCCTCGCCCAGAGGCTTTTAGATTTACTGCAGCGCTGCAGCTCAGAGAGCAACTTAGGGCAAATATCTGGAATCCTTCTCAGGCAGCTCCAATCTCCCGTTTAAAGTTGGAGGCACTATTCTCAGATATAATTGTGTACTGCATGGTAGAAGATGTTGGAAGCCTCCTACAATCAGTACAATTTGGGGCAGAGAGTATATTCTATTTTACTTTACAGCACTTGGGTCCTATTTAAGATCTCGTCTTTTTTCCTGTTTGGCTTCGTTCTTTCTACTTAAGCGATTGTTCAAACTGCTGCTGCTACAAAGCTGTCTGTGTGGGAAATCATCTGTCTTTGGAAGTGAAAAATTATTGTCAAACTGTTGAATTATTGAAAGGAGGCTTTCGCTCGGCCTATTTGACTGCATATATCCCGGCAATGATTGAAAGTGTGAGGAAAAGGAGAAAGAAATATTTACAGTCACTCCAAAACACTATTCGCTTCTCAGCTGAAAATCTCCTGCAATTTCATGTAAGACCTTTAAACTGAGTTGAGCGTGTTTTTTTAAAAAAAAAAAAAATATATATATATATATACGGTACTCTTTTCTTTTTGTTGCTGCACTGCACACCAAGGGTAGAAAAATATTTTCTTGTGGTGCTTTTTCTGTTTGCTTGTCTGTTTTTCTGTTCTGTTTGCTTTTTCTTTTGTACAACTGGTAATTAATGTATGTATATTTTATTGTGCTTTTCAGCTTTCATGGAACCACTCCAATTCTTTTAATTTCTGATGGCATACACTGTGGTCACGTGCTGCATCTAATTGTAATTTCTTTGCTGCAAGGATCCTCGGCTGCTTGACTACTGACGCTATTGTGCGCTAATTAGTGTTTAGAGCTTAGTTTGATCCAAAACCAGTGCGGGATGAGGACCTCAACATGTAGCGATGCAGTCTTTTGACATTACTGCCTGCCGCTGTAGGCCAGTTAATTGACAAGGTGTTTGCTAACAGCACGAGACCACCACTCGGGTCATTAATTATTTGAGTCGAGCAAGAAAACAAAACCAATACTGTCAGAATAAATTGCTGATTCTGCCTTTTCACCCCCGTCTGCTGGAACACAGGCTCCTGGTGAGCTGCTGATTTAATAATGAAGGACAGTCAGGGAACCAAAAAAAACTACAGTGTATTATTTAAAATAGAGTAATGATAGAAATAATAGATTGACCTTGGCGTGCTTTAGTTGCAGTAATCAGTAAATCAATTTAATTTAAATCAATAGCATGCATTTCATTTTGTTGGTACTGCTTATTTTCAACTACTACTGGACTTTTAGTGAAACTGTGATTAAACCTAAATTCCTGACTTTGCTCCATTTTCGTCCCGCTTCTGACCTGTTTTTTCAACTTTTTTTTCTTCCCTTTTCAGTATTTGGGGGTCAAGAATCCCGCGGTGTGCTCAGGAAAATCAGCGACATGCTGGAAGTCATTATGAAGCGGATGGACACCCTGTCTAGACTGGGTAACACCACCGAAACCCACAAGTTGGATGAGCTCGCCTCTGTCCTCGACAGGTACGCCAAGCGTATCTCCTTTATCGTTGAGTCCCAGCTGTACAAGCGTTGTACTCGTCTTGCAGGACACAATATTTTGACTTGTGTGGCAGCTTTTTAAGAAGCAACTTCAGCTATCGGGTGATGACAGTTGATTCTGTAGGGAAATTATGAGGAGTCAATGTCCTTCTAGCCTACTATACAGTTAGACATTCCTGTTAATTCTACCGCTATTTACCACATATTTTACAGTAAAATACTAAGAAGTGTTTTTATAGGTGTTAACAGTGTTCACCTTGAAAAAGTGACGGTAATATAAGGGTGACCTGGTGTACTTGTGCAAGATCCTCCTGTAACCCCCTACCACCACCACAAACATTCACCCATCCATTTTCTTCGCTGCTTATTCTCACAAGGATTGTGGGAGTACTCAAGCCTATCCCAACTATCAATGGGTAGGAGGCAGGGTACATCCTGAACTGGTTGCCAGCCAATTGCAGGGCACATGAAGACAATCAGTCACACGCACAATCACACCTAGGGGCAATTTAGTGTCCAATTAATGTCGCATGTTTTTGGGATGTGAGAGGAAACCGGAGTGCCCGGAGGGAACTCACGGAGGCACGGGCAGAACATGCAAACTCCATATAGGCGTGTCCGGGTTTGAACCTGGGACCTGAGAACTGTGAGGACAACACTTTCCAGCTGATCCACCATGACGCCTCCACCACAAACAATAGAAGCAATAACTCGACACTATTTTCCATAATTTACTGCAATTCAAGTTGAGAATAAAACTCTTAAAACCCGATGAGGTGTCTAACCGTGTACTCATGCAATTTGTGTGTGAAGTAATTAAATGTCTTCAGGTGAACCATCTGTAGCAAAATCAAATACAGTACATCTATTATGATCTCAAGAAATGACATTCGACTTTTGTATCTACATTGATGGCATTTCTATGACAGAATAATAGCTTAGCTTGAAACTTATCAATTTCAACTATTTTGCATGTAAACTGAGACAAGGTCATTATTTCTGTCAGTATACTTTTTTGACATTTTTCTTTTTTGGTGCTACGCTATGAGATTTTAATAATTATCCTTTATTTCACACAATAAAGGAAAAGAAACATCACATTCAATCATCTATAGCTTAATAACATTACCTGGTCATTTTTTTGAGAAAACGTATGGATCATTTTTTTTAACTGTAAATGAAAAATGTACAGTTTTCTACTGACATTTCCTACTAAATGATACCAGTTCTTCAGATTAAAAAAAAGTAACTTTAACTCTGCATAATTTGTGAACACAAAACAGTCCAAGACAACGATAAGAGCATTGGTCTTTTAATGACTTGCTCCAGCTGCCAACCCGTATGTGAGTGTGGTTGCCACAGCAACAGACCTCTCACACTCGAATCTACTCATGGTTTTGAGTAATGGAGGCTGCCCCTCTTTGTGTACCGTCCATTTCCATCGCTACTCCACCTGGATAATAACTATTGATTTTTACACGTACTTTTGCTTTCTTACATTTTCTTACATTCTTGCACAGAATCGTCAAATCACATCCTATTGGAAGTATACGGAACTTTAATAATACATATGTAATACTCTCTCAGGTAACAAAAGCAAAGGCTTCAATACAGTTTTAGATTTTCCAGGTTACCTGATATCTTTTTTTAAATTTTTCATTTTTCCTGAAGCCCACAGGAAAACATTTGATTCTAAATTCTGACTCTCATATAGCAACAGAGATGTCACTGAACAACGGCCCACAAAGTACTCATAACTACATTTTTACAATAAGGAATGTTAATCCACTGCATTTGCCATGGAACCAGAACAGTTTGCTTAATGTTATCGTGTTTACCAAATTTCTTGCAGTATGTGGCCACAAACTAGACTCCCGAATTCTGGACAAAAAACATTTTGGATTACATTCAACAGATTTCAAATTTTTTAATATGAATTAGTAAAATATAACCCGATGCATTATTCGCACCATTAATCTTACAATCATAACACGAAGAAATGCTGTACTTGATCGGTGTTTTTTAAACTAAGGAATTAAGACAAAACTGGGACTTTTGTCCTTAGTGTGCAAACTAAAAGATGCAACAAATTATGACTGGAACAATGGACAAAGAACACTGATATCTTTGCATTCGTCACAGTTCTGGCAGCTGCAGTATGTTATATTTATATGATATTACTACAGTTATAACTACTATTATTATCATAGTATATTAAAAAAAATCTACTCTTGTATTCCAAAATAAAATGCATTAAATAAAATCACGGTGATCATACATTGTTTTCACCAAAGTGTTCTGGTACAAATAATAATTTTCCATTTTGACAATTATGCAGTGCATGACAAAGAACACATTCACTCCCATTCACGCAGTGTCCTTGAACGCACCTTGCCCACTCACCCAGCTGCCACTTTTCTTCCTAGTGTCACTCTGGAGAGCGAAATAGGACATGCAGTAGACGTACATTCTTTCTACAAGCATGTCCGAACAGGTCCAGGTGCTGGTCACTTCATATTATATTAATATTACAGAGCCTACGATGCGACAAATGTGCACAAGTACATCACAATGACGATGCTCAAACAAAATATTTTCAAATAAACATTTAATTGGCCCCTTTCACACTAAACGGTAAATGTTACTGTGGCAAAGGCCCCCAATTTGGTGCTTCTAATTTTGTGGATGATTATAATGCCAACCTCCATTTAATCTGACGAAACTGGTGACCCCAGAGATGCAGCCGTTGTACTGTTGCACTCCGTCGCTTTCACTGTGCATGTGTGTACATTGTTCCTGTCGTGCTTGTGTCCCCGCATGAATGGCATTTCATTTTTTTGTTATCTGATAAACAAGAACATTTTCCTGTCACGTCTTCCTGGAATTGTGGGGAAAAAATAGGGGTTGATGCAAGGTTAGGATATACTATGCTTATGTAAATAAGCTCATCGCCCACAGAACCCAATAGAACCACCGTTCCATTACTTTGAAGAGATTTTCAGAGGGAGGCAAAGCAAAAGAGCTCATTAAAAAGAACTCTTTTCAAGGAGAAGAGCCGTGTTTAGACAATTTTGCATGTAGCATGTGAGAAAGTGGGAATACGGTCCATATCTGACAGGAGGGAGCACGGGCAATTCACCTCTTGTATTGTGACAAATTCTCTCCCAAAATCTTTTCTATAAGCAAAACGAGAATGTGAGTCAACCATTCCAATGAAACAAAAATACAGTGTACATAATTTAATTTCAAACGATGTAAAACATTTATTATGGTACAACAGTGTAGATTATTTATTGGTTATTCTTTTCAGAATATACCCACTTCTTTACCCACGCTGTATGTCTTTGAGTACAATGCGCCGTATGAATCATTCAAGTGCATATATTTTATTACAAATTGTATGTGTGGGTGAAAAGTTTTGCGGTATTTATTTATCGCTTTAATACTCCCACTTTTTCACCAGTTAAAAATGTAAGAGCACATTTTACATCTAGGCCAAGATGCACAGAAGGTAGTTCTGCTTTTTTGTATTTTTTTGACAAAGTATTTGCTAATTAAAACGCCCGACAAATTAGTTTTAAGTATTATGAATTCGAGAATTATGCACGTCTTTTGTGATCCCCACTTTTGTAATGCAAATAAATGCTCTATAATCATCTCGGCTCATGTATCTAACAAGGCATCTTAGAATCTGGATCTCTGGGCCAAATGAAAACAAAATCATTGAATTTATGCAATTCATGCATTATACTGTACACAACAATACAGGATTTTTTAAAATGTGCTGCAGGCAGCAAGCTTTTTTTATTATTTTTTTTTACAACAATGCACTAAGATCAATGTGTATTTCATTCATCCATCCATCCATTTTCCCTGCTGCTTATCCTCACAAGGGTCATGGAGTGCTGGAATCAATCGCAGCTGTCATTGGGCAGGAGGTGGGGTACACCCTGAACTGGTTGCCAGCCAATAGCAGGCCAGACAGAGACATACAACAGTCACACTCACAATCACACCTAATGGCAATTTAGAGTCTCCAATCAAGAGATGTTTTTGGGATGTGGGAGGAAACCGGAGTGGCAGGAGGAAACCCACGCAGGCACGGGAAGAAGACGCAAGCTCCACAGAGGCAGGGCCGGGATTTGAACACCAGTGTCATGAGCAAGGCCGGACCACTGCCAAGATGGGGCGCCCTGGCCACCATCTGGGCAGTGACACCTCTGGTACTCGTCACATCTCTTGAGCATTGGCACTCTAATTGATCATGTATTTAAGTTTGGAGGTTTGCCAGTTCGTTGCCTCGTGTCAGTGTGTTGAGTTCACTGCCAGTTGGATTCGCCAACACAGAGAGTCAGTGTAGTGTTGAGCTATCCTCGTCACAGGGATTCTGTGCCCTTTTGTTAATCACATCCTGTTATGCCCATTAGTTTGCCCCATAGTCATCGGCTTGCTTTACGTCTTTTGGATCCTGCCTAGCCTCGTGTATCTGTACCTCTTCCTTGTTTTGACTTGCTTTTTGGAATCGACCAGTTTTCTAAATAAAACCACGCCTAACATCATGCCCTTGTTTTGGAGTCCTGCATTTGGGTCGGCCGCCGCACCGTTGGTTTGTGATTCCCACTTCCTCAGAACTGTGAGGCCAAAGCTATACAGCAGCGCTATCATGTTGCCCCATATTTCATTCATTATGTTGAAAAAGATCAGGATGAAGCCTGATGTATTTAGAGCAGGATGTATTATTATTATTATTTGCTTGGAATATTATATGTGCGCATGTGTGTGTGTGTGTCAGAATTCAGCCAATGGGTCTGGTGGAGCGGATCCAGGCCATAGCCCAGAACATGTCGGACATGGCAGGGAGGGTGGAGCAGATTCTCCAGCGCACCATTGCAAGCAAAAGAAGTGAGATTGAAACCCGAACACACACACACACACACACACACCACACACACACACACACACACACACACACACACACACACATGCACACGCAAACACGCGTACGCATACTCATACACAGACCTGTCCTGCTCTCTCCCACACCTTGAGAATGTCAAGTACAGCTGTAGCCCTTCAGATGTCTCCCACCCAAGCATTTCAAATCCGTGCAATTTCAAAAAACACTTTCCTCTCTGCCTGCACAAGCCAAACTGTCAAGTCTGAATGTTCTTGGATGCACAATTTATGAGTAACTTGCACTTGCTGGTTGAGCTCACAGAACATGACAGGCATTATTTACGACACGATGCCCATTCAAATCGTGAACCCTTCATTTATGACCTGTTTGGAAGCACTCCGATGATCCACACAACACATTCTCCGTCCGGCCTTACAGCGCTACTTTGCTGAAGCAGGATATTTAAATCATAATGATGAATGACCGTGACGCTAGCTATTGGGATGCGGCTCTGTCAGCGTTTTCATTAGCTGTGACTTTCAATTTCTGCATCGGACGGAAAGCAAAATCTGATTTTAATCCACGTTGCTCTTTGGGATGACGGTCCAACATGTTGTGTCATTAACGTGTCATACTGTCTGATACCATTTAAATGAGCTTGAGTTAAATGCGGCGCCACGCAAATTTTCTTTTCAAGTCATGCCGCTGTCATGCTAATAAGACCTTGTGACTGATGAGGTGCAGCATGGGGGAGAAGCTGCGACTTCTCCCCTAATTGGGCTCACTAGTTCTCGGTCTTTGAGGGGAATGATGGATGGAGAAGGAAGGAGGTGCGGAGAGATAAAGATAGAGTGCATTAAGTGAAAAGGGAACGAAAAAAAAGGAGGACGCTGGAAAAGCGGCTAAGGGATAATAAAAGGTGACATGGTCATTAAGCACAGGAGCCATGTAAAGGCCAATAACTTTCATGAGCTTGGTAGGGACTCATATTACCTAATTTGTCGTTAATGAAAAAGAAGATGAAATACAATCATAGGCTAAAATATTACTTACACAAAATTGTGCCATATCAAAACATTAATTGACACCATTAATAAAATATTTATTCACTGTACATGCAACAATTTAAGTACAGCAACATTTAACAGAATTCATTTTCTCAATACAATTTAAGCGTGCACATACAGTGAAGAAAATAAGTATTTGAACACCCTGCTATACTGCAAGTTCTCCCACTTAGAAATCATGGAGGGGTCTGAAATTTTCATCGTAGGTGCATGTCCACTGTGAGAGATAATCTAAGAAGAAAAATCCAGAAATCAAAATGTATGATTTTTTTAATGATTTATTTGTATGATTACAGCTGCAAATAAGTATTTGAACACCTGAGAAAACCAATGTTAACATTTGGTACAGTAGCCTTCGTTTGCAATTATAAGGGTCAAATGTTTCCTGTAGTTGTTCATCAGGTCTGCACACACCACAGGAGGGATTTTGGCCCACTCCTCCACACAGATCTTTTCTAGATCAGACAGTTTTCTGGGCTGTCACTGAGAAACACGGCGTTTCAGCTCCCTCCAAAGATTTTCAATTGGGTTTAGCTCAGGAGACTGGCAAGGCCATGCCCAAACACTGAAATGCTTCTTACGGGGCCACTCCTTGCTTTTCTAGATTTTTCTTTTTAGATTATCTCTCACAGTGGACATGCACCTACGCTGAAAATTTCAGACCCCTCCATGATTTCTAAGTGGCAGAACTTGCAATATAGCAGAGTGTTCAAATATTCTTCACTGTATAGAAATGTTTAGCAACTCTTCTAACACAAATGAGATGGGGTTATTTAGGCCATTTATAGAGAAATGGTTTTTTTTTTAACAATAAATGCCATAAAGGTATACAGTTGAATCCAGGCAGTTGGCGGCTAGCCCGTTGGGGAAGCTAAATAGAGAAAGAGGTCTACAGCTTCATTCAAAGCTCTTTCTTGTCAAACAGAACTCAAAGCGCGTGACACCTGTCACAAAAGATCCAAAAAGTCACAGAAAGTTGGACGATAACACCTGTGGCTGACAGCTAGGAACGAGACAAAAAAAACCCCAGTCAAATCGCTTACGAGAAAAATACAATTTCTTTTAAAGTCATTCCTATAACTACTGATGTTCAACTGGCAATAGAATGAAAAAACTGTAACACAGAACAAAAAAGTGTCGCAGTCTTTCTGCTTTGATTGTGAGCCACTGTCATTGACATTAAAGCGTCAAATATTCTTCTTTGTCTCGTTCTTTTCTTAACACAGTACTTTCAGATAAAAGTGTCACAAAAAGCGAAAGGAAAAAGCAAAACACATTTAAATCCTTTGACGCTGGCTGAAATGAGGCCTAGACAGATGTGTGTGTGTATAAGCTCTGATAACCACTCGCTTTTCTTGTCTCTAGTTAAGGAAGGAGCCTTCGGACAGTGTGACATTTCTAAAGACCCTCGTTATCCAGACTGCCCCAGCAAGATGGATGTAAGTCTGCCTTGGATACTAGATTCCAAAACTATTTTTCACACAGAAAAACACATTTATTGTCCTGGCCGTCTCGGCGCAGCAGAGATTGAGTGTACTGTAATACGAACTGAGAGCGACACTCCTCGCGGAGTTCTGGGTTGTCAAGATGAGCACATTTCAAGTGGCAAAGGGGCAGCATGTAGCCTGTGGGTGGAGCTACTGATTGCAGCTCTTGTTGTACAGACATATATATACATATATATATATATATATATATATATATATATATATATATATATATATATATATATATATATATTCGACAAAAGTCAAAATGCTATTTGCACAATGACATAAGGGAGCCCCGACCAATGTATTTTTCAAGTTCATGCCTTCTTTTGCATCTCGCAATACCACCTTTATCCTCGAGGGGTGATAATGAGCATCTTGAACCATTCTCTAAAAGTGAGACATTTTCTACAATGCACTTCCACGTAAATTTCTAGTGATGCAAAACCATTATAACTATGTTGACACTGAAAGCCCGCATGTAACAAAGATGCACAGATTCTGAAACTGCAGGGAAATAACTCATCAGTGCAATGACAGCCCTGAAGTATGTAATAACACAAATAATTAATAAAAAGAAACCACATTACTCCAGTGGACACTGTAAGTAATTTTTTTTTTCTATTTGATGACCGACTGGCATATTTAAATCATATCTAATCCAGGGGATGGGGGGGGGGGTATCATACCAGCACCGGGTGTGACTAAGGAGTGAATAAATAATTTCTTGAAATTCTAATCTGTGTTTGGGTGTCAAGAAACGTGCTATATATGTGTGATGCGTGATTATTATTCTAGATGACCATTACGAACCCTGCTAAAAATTTTCTACAGAACATTTCTAAAGAATTTCTAAAGAACTAGAGAACTTTAGGACCCAAGTTTATAGAAATTCTATAGAAAATCTCAGCCAAAGTTCTATCGAACAAATTGTTCTGTACAAATTCTATAGAATTCTATAGAATTTCTATAGAACATTTTTAGCAGGGAGGGAACACTGTATTTCAATGACGTCAAGCTCGCCTTGACGCCGTATATCGGATCTTTCCATTTTGGCTCCAATTACGTAGGAAAACCTGACTGTGTGTCGTTCTTTTTTCCATCTCAAACCTTGTGACAGTTTTCAATCAAAAAGACTGTTTGACATTTGAGTCTTGAAATACGGTTGTGCGTGTGTGTTCCAGTGGATGCGTGCCCGTTGGACCTCTGACCCGTGCTACGCTTTTTATGGCGTTGATGGCTCGGATTGCTCCTTTCTCATCTATCTGAGTGAGGTGGAGTGGTTCTGTCCTCCTTTAGCCTGGAGGAATCAGACTGCAACGCCCACCTTGAAGCCTCAACCTCGGAAACAAGTAGGACACAAAGGACTGCTATTGGTTATAAAGGGATCAAACTTATTACCCCTGCAAAAATCTTTGTCTTGGAAGGCATAAATTTTCGGGAGCAAGGCTGCCAATGTGAGAGCTGTCAGGGGCAAATATTTCAAAATGACAAGCAAAATTAAGTAGAGCAGAATACTAAACATCAAGAGGGTCTCCTACCTTTGTAGATTTGGTCCTGTGCCTGTTTCTGCAGCGTGCATTTAACTTATTGGGGTGAAACTGAGCATTTATCACTTCTTAAATCAATCCATACTTTTAATTTATGAAGACTAACATCCTGACATGTTGAATATGCAACACGGCATCCTTCCACAAAGCACTACCTGTCATTCCCTTGGTGTTTCTACACCCTTCGGTCATTCAATCGCCGTTTTCGCCATTACCAAATGATGCATTTCATGCGCAATGATTATTAAAGCTCGAATTCCCCTTGCATGAAGGGTCCTCTCAAAAGCATTGTGTCGCCTCCACTATGAATTCTGATGTGGAGTCAGTCTCCAGCCCTCCTTTTTGCACGCTACTGTATTTGCAGGCGCAACTCACTGAGAGGAATCCTTTGGGTACTGGATGTGGTTGTGCCTTCCACCAGTTGTTCTGCAGATTAAATGTAACTTCATTGTAAGAGCGCGGGCATATATGTGGGAAACAGTCAAATGTACTTTTTTCCCTGAGATACAGCCAAAAAGCTGCATTTGAAATTATTCCTCTGCAAAGATAATAATGCTCTGTTTTGATTGGCAATGTCTGACAATTGTTGCTATTGTTTGTAGTTGTACAACAGCACTGCATCAGCCTGGCAGCTGTTTTTACAATCTTCACAGCCCAGTAAGGATAAAAAAAAAATCCGGGATTTCAATTTTCTCATCTACAACAAACACATTCGTAAGTTATAAATACAACATTTATTGTAGATTTCCTGTATTTTATCTAACAGCAATGTGCTGGCATACCTAATGTGTGCAAATGGACACAAATGTCTTTCTGTGCCTAATATAGTTTTAAAATCCCCCATTGATCAGGCCAAGCAATAATCCCTCATGCTTTTTGTATGATGACTCACGATTCGCTAGAAGAAATGAAATACTGGCGTGTTTTAAAAAAAAAAAAAAAAAAAAAAGATAAAATCAGGAGTTACAAAACTAACAACGGCTCATGTCCCCCAGGCTGTGTTCCGGTTCGACACGGGCGCTCTGCTGGAGCAGGTGGGCACTGGAAAGGAGTCTCTGAACTTCATGAAGAGACGCATACGCAGGCTGGCAGCACAGTGGGCCTCTGCTGCTCGGCGGCTGGATGACAAGCTGCGCAGCCACTGGAGGGACGAGAAGCGGGTGAGCGTGGAGAATTTGCACACATAAATATGCATCCCCACACGAGCGCTTCCATCAGCAGATGACACGAGACTTAAAGTGCCTCATTTGGTTGCAGTGAAGTGTCTTAATACCGTCTAAACAAACATTTAGGTCGCTCTGACCACGCTCTTTTTTTATGAAGTGCCTTGACCAAAACTGCTGTGACATTTGTGGGAATAAAACCCCACTTCCTTAACTGAGTCCGTTTCCAGTGAATGGTAGTTTATACAGCTAGAGATTTGAATACCACGATGAGAGTAGTAGAATAGGCATTGATTGGCTCGGCTGAGCTGAAACTCCAGCGTGTTTTTGTGAACGCCCTCTGAAGAAAAGTCAATGGCTTTGAAGTCCCTTGGCCTCAGTTGAATTGTTTGAATGGTGCCTCTGATGTTCTGCTTTTTTGTATGTGTGGAAACAATAGTGGTTTAGTCCTCCTAAAGACTTGACAAACCCCACTTTTTCTTTTCTAATTGTGTTTCAAGAGTACGTGTAGGGTGAAGGGGGCCACTTGTTCGAATTGAACAGCATGTATGTGATTGTGGTGAAAATCGCAGCTCTGACATTTTGTGTGGAGTTTTTGTCCTTGTGTTGTTGTACGTTTTCTCTGGGTAGTCCAGTTTCTTCCCACATATACGGAATTGTCACTGGTTGTCGACACGTGCCCTGGGATTGAGTCGTGACCAATCTCGAGAGTCTAAAATAAAGATGATCAAGCCAAAGGTCAGCTGGGATAGGATCCACCTCGCACATAACCTTGAAAAGCAGGAGAGATAAATGGATGTTTGTCATAGAAACAGAACACAAATAATCATCCTTTTAATGTTTTCTTTCTGAACACTAAAAATGGTTGTCTGTGAAAAAAGAGAACACCCCCACTTGTGTTCAGGTTAGGCAACAAAACAACCAATGGCAATCCACCAACAAGATACAAACTGCCTGCTTTGCTATGTTCCGGTATATTACGCTCCCGTTGCTTTTCCAAAACTGTATACTGGAAGTGTGATGTCAACATTGTTGTGAAACTGAAAAAGAAAAAAATAACAGTTTTACTGCATGGTTGTGTGGGGATGGGGGTGAAGGGGGAAAAGGGAAGGCTGGTTGCGAGTACATTATGCATTTTCTCTTTTGTGAATAAATATATTATGCTCCGTGTTATTTTCATTTCTCGTGTGTGTAAGGTATACTAATTAAATTATATGATTTGAGACGAGAGATGTGTGTTGTTAAAAGATTGTGAACAAAAAAAATTTTGACTTTTTGGGGGGAGATTCAATATGCACGAATTTGTCTATTTGGTCCTATCACTTTCATTAGTGTCAAAATAGTATATTATATCTGAGGCTGTCTGGGAAATCTGAAGCATCCAGTATGTGAAAAAAAATCACTTCTTCCCCCATGGAGGAGCACATGTCGTCTAGACAGGTAAAATCTTCAAATACTGGCAACTTGGAATAAGATATTCCACAAAAATCCAGCCACACAATGTGCAGAAACAAATATTAGCTTGACTGTCCTTTCCTGGGCTCACTTTTGACCATTCCTGTGAATACAGATTCTTGTCCACGTGGGATTTCTGACAGAGGAGTCTGGCGATGTGTTCAGCCCTAAGGTGCTGAAAGGGGGTCCGCTGGGTGAGATGGTGCAGTGGGCCGACATCCTCACAGCTCTATATGTGCTTGGACACGACCTCAAGATCTCGGTTTCTGCCAAGGAGCTGCATGGGTATGTATCGATTCCCCCGTTTATGTTCATTAAAGCACCAACTTGAAATATTTTGGGTATTTCCTTTGCTCATATTTATGTGGAGTTTTTGGCCACCATAGTGAATACAAATGGATAGCAGTCAAATGTATAGACATGGTTAGATGCAAAAGAAGGCACTGGATGGGCAACATTGTCGGGACACAAGTTACAGGAATTAAAAATTATGATCAATTCCATCTCGCCTCATAAGCAGAATTCAATTTTCTGTGAAGAGTGAAACAAAGGGAGAAGAAACAAAACTGGAATTTTCTCCTGAATTTGTGAGGTCCTGTTTTGCTCGTAATCTTACTCGTTATTGTCACAATGTTGGATGAGGCTGTTGGGGTCTTCACCAAATCGTTTTAAAACTTTTTACAGTAGGTGGATAAGCAGTCAGGAAAATGGATGGATGGATAGTAAAGTCCTTCGCGATTGATGGGGTGTTCTCTGAAAGTAATCAACAGCCCAATCACTGATAATTCTTACTTCCTCCGAAGAACATTTTTGAATGAGGGCTCGACAGTGAGCATCACTGCAGTTTGTGCAACTCCTCCCTGGTGCGACTCCCGAGTGCTAACCGGCTTGCTGCTTGTCATCGGGCCACACATGCTAACACACGTGCACAACACTTCTTCAAAGTTGACAGGCAGTTTTTAACTTAAAGTGCAAGACTTGATCGATTGTCACACTCCCGAGGTGGGGAGTTCAGGCAGCCGGCAGTGTTCGTGATCCTTACGGATTTCTTCTCTGGGAAGACGCCTGTGTGCAATATTTGATTTTCTGTGGGCGCTGAGAAGCGGGTGAAGACAGGCTGATGATAATGTGTGCTTGTTAGTGGGCAAACCATCCGCCGCTGTGGAGAAGAAGCAATGGCATTAATGGGTTTGGCTGCCCTTTGAGCTCAAATATCAGGCCAGGAGGAAAAGGTGCTTTGATAAGGGCAGAGTCGGGAGAGCCACAAAGTGGGAATTATGCTTCGGTGGGAATAGTACGCCTGGCCGCAGTATTATTTACCTCTGTAATTGGTGTCATGTTCTATTGATTTATAGCCGTTCCCAAATCCATTGGGAACACTAAGATAAGAAGTGATTAAATGAGGTCTAACGTGGACCCAAAAGCTCGATTTCCATGCTTGAACTAGCCAATTTAGTGTCTGATAGCATTTTTAAATATATAAATCTACTTTAACTCGACCCACATATGATATGACCGTGTTTACATTTACTGCATACCTGCATACACACATGGCCAAACAAATAAATTATGAAACTGAGTGGCAGGAGGCAGCTATGACAAGCTATTGAAGTGAACACACTTCCCTTATTTCATGCTCTGGGCACTGAGAATTCATTTTTTTGTTTTACAGCGGATGTGTTTATGGATAAAAATATTGTGCGTTTACATCGTCGCTCACTCTGCAGTCGTATTGGCAGATTCAATTAACGTTTTTTAAATGTGTTGGATTTGTTCATCATCATTTCGATTACAATGATGAAGCAAAACTATTGATTAGCTGTGTAGTCTTAACCGCATGAAGTACTGGTTCCCATTTTATTGTGACAAAATGACCGCTGTGCAAGAGTTCATTAAAACAACAAAGAAGCATTATCGATGCCTGACTCCACATGGGACAAAAACTATTGGAATTGGACCACTTGAACCGTGCAGCCGGAAAGGAATTGGCAAAGAAGCGAACGCCGTGGTTGTGGTCATTAAATCGCAACTGCTAATGTCCTGGGACTGTTCTTCAGCAGATGCTACTTTAGAGACACACAGTTGATAGCTTGTTAGTAAATATACATTTATAGATGCAGGCAGCGTAGCATTTGTCTGGAGCTGATAGTGTACTCTCTTCATCAGGAAATAAAACTTGCAGCCTGAGGGAAGCTATAATGGGGGTCTGAAATTGGAGGCAATTAGATTGATCAGTCTCAGTCCTTCGGGATACATTTTTTAGTGTATGTACACGACGCATCCCACTTGCATGTATGGCATTTCTAAATTGCCCGTTTATGGGCAATATTTGAAAATCCATTTTGCATGACTATTACTGAGTAATATCTGTCTCTCAATTCCTTATTCCTACTCGCCCACGTGCTATTAAATTGACTTATCGTGATGTAGGTTGTGCTCCCACAGATTCCCTCAGGCTCCAATCTATTTACATCTCCTGCTCGTCGCTATTTTACCCATGCTTTGGGAAGAGGCTCACCATACTGCTCATTGATATAGTTCTACATTTTTATGCAAGAGAAAGATTAACTCCCAATCTCACTGAACTACCCTGAGAGGTAAGTTGGTAAAGTCCAGTAATTTATTCTCCATCTATCCAGTTATTTTCTACTGCTTACCCTGGTCAGGGTCACATCTGAACTGGAGCCCATCATACTTGACTTTGGGGAAGAGTCAGAGGAGCACACTTGACAGGTCACCTGTGTTAGTCGCAGACATATATTATACATATTACAGATATGGTATTATACATATTTTATAGACAACAAATCACATACTTTTCATTTAACCTAGCATGCACAGTGAGGGAATGTGAGAGGAAACTGGAGCCAGGAGGATTTATGTTTTTTTTGCGTGCTTTTGAATAAATCATTTTGAACACAAAAGCCACAAAATTGTCAATAACTGGATAGCAGTTAAATTTAAATTATTTTCATTTATCTGGTTTGTAGTGGGCTGTAATGAAACTTTTTTCCCCGCTAGTGGCAGCATTTTTCCTGGCCTCACAATCACATTATTGGGTTTATGGGCCTTTCAAATGAATGTTAAATTGTCAATTTCTCAGTAATCACCACGAAATCCATCCACTTGCACATTATTGTATTCAACATTCATGTGTAACTAATGAAATACTATCATTAAAATTGTACTGTATTCATATTTAAATCATTGTTCAAACGGGTTTATCGACTTAATAACGATGATAGCTGCAAAATGTGAACATAATCCTAAATTGTAGATATTGTGTGGCACAGTAAAGCCTTGTTTCTCACAAGTTATAGTACGTAAGAAGTAGGAAAACACAGACACGTAGTAACCTATATATCAATACCGTCTATAAGATACGTTCACTCATACCCGTCAGCGACTGCGTTGGTTAGGCTTGTTTAAATTCTTATCCTTGAAATGTGGCTCAGACTCTGATTCAGACTGCATTTCAATAGACTGACGAATGGTAGACAGAGTATGGCAACCAATCAATGCGGTTGATATGAATATATGAAGTGACAAGACAACCCAACGTTTGTTTGACTTTATGCGCCAGGTGATTGGAAAACAGTCCCGGGTGCTCTCTGCCTTTTGCCCAGTGTCAGCAGTGATAGGCACCGTCTCCCTGGAACTCTGAATAGAAAAAAAAAACTGTTTAGAATATGGATACATGGATGGATTTGCATACTGCATTGCCTGAGCGCAATCTTTCTGAAAGCGTTATCTTGGGTGTTGATTTGCCACTGAGTCATGACGAGCGTCGCACAAACCCTTGTAAACACATATGAGCAGCAGCAACATGAATAAGGGAGGAAGAAGCCTCTCAATAATAGAGCGCTGATGACATCATTCGCTGTTTGGTCACAGCGGCACTGGTTGCACTGTGACTCAAGGTGTGTTGTGTGTGTGTGTTGCAGTCTGCGTGGTATTCTAGATGGCTGTCACATCTGCTCGTGGCATTCTCTCAAAGAGCGAGAATGGCTAATTAACCCGCAACAGCGCAAGTGAGACGTGGTGGGTGATAGCATGGAATGAGGAAGCGGCTTTATGTCTGGGGGCAAAAAGTAGCCTACACATAAGGAGATGATGTTGTCATAAAATAATCTGAAGACACAACAGCGTCTGTGTTAATGCGGTCAGTGAGACTCCCTGTTGCCTCCTTGCATGGACGGCACCGTCGTCTCTCCCCAGGATGTTCTAATCTCTTCTTCTTTTCTCCCATTGACACTGACTTCACCTCATGCTGTTACATCCACTTTATTTCTGTCTTGTGGCTTTACACCATGTTAGCGGGGCTTTACATTTCGCCCATGGCTTTTCAATTATTATTCGGCAGGTTCCTTGAAAGAATCGAGAGTAGCCACTCCTCTTTCAAGTGTGTTAATAGTGTGTTTTGTGATACTATCACAGTTACTTGGGATTTATTTGTGGAAATATCACTTTGTAAAATGCCTTGGTAATCAAAAAGCTCATCAGATTGACTATGAAGTGCCAAATGAGAAGAAGTCTCGTGTTGTGCCACCGCCAATATGTGCTCACCTTGCAGTCTTCTGATTGATTTATCTCACTTTTTATGCTTTAGCATAGAAATCCAAAATGTGAACCTTTTTTGAGACCTTTTATGTGGAACGTAAGTCAGTGACCACAATACGCCCAAACTCTAACCACTGTAAATGGATGGTAAATTATTATTTTGTGTATTTTATTTTTTTTCCAGGTTAGGCCATGAGAACACATTCGAGAACAGATTTTCATTTACAATGCCAACCTGGCATTATTTAGTTTTTCTGACGAAATACAACAAAAAAAAAAGTTTCATATTTTTTTTTTTTTATTTATTTATTTATTTTTTTACTTTGTGGTGGCAATGTCTCAAAGATTTGATCCAATTCCAAAATATGTTATCATTGGCGAAAACACGCAGCGGAATCGATTTGGAAATGAAATCGATTTTTAACAAGCATTTTTGATTTGATTCTTGATTATGCATCTCAAACACATAGATTGGATTTAAGAATACTGAAATAGGCCTAATTCAGTTCTTCTTATAAGGTGTTTTTATACTTGTATATTAAACCAATGTATTTATCATGCCAATTGTAATTAATTATCCAATATTAATATACAACTGTAGAACCACCGATTCTGAGACATTTTTCACAGGTGATTTGCAAAACATTTCTCCGAAAAACATACCATGAAAAATGAAAAGTTCTTGAGAAATGCATTTGTGGTCGCAATTTTTTCTTAAGAACACAAACATCTTTCACACGTCATCTCGAATTTAATGAAATTTCTGTTCGAGTAAATGAGGTGTTAGTGTGCAATCCCGCTCACAGTGAAGAAGAGCGAAAATGGGAATGCAATATGGCGAGAATACAAATGAGTTGCTGACTTTGCACTGCACTTCCTCACCCAGCCTCCTCCGTAAAATTTGATTTCTCTTCCCCAGATGATTTAATATCAATGTCTATAAAACTTCTACAACTTCAACTGACCATATATTCTTCTTCTTCTCGGATAACATTATCGATAACTGATAGGATTCAGCAATTCATGGTGCAAAAATATTGGGCAACCACCAAGTTATTGTCACTGTAAAACGGCAAAATAGATGCAGTTCAAAGAAATATGCAGACGAATAAAAGTATTCCATTTTTTGTGAACAACTGAATTAAAGATGTTGCTTCAGAAATTTTAATTTCATCAGTTGACTCACTGGGTTATAAACGGGGTCAATGAATATGAATGTGTCATGTTCATATACTATATTCAACTTCAAAATCTTCAATGCACTTTAATCCTTTTCCTATTACCTTCTACCAAATTAGCATACTTTATATCCGACTACCTCCACGATCATCAGGGAATCTAGAAAAAGTGTCCACTTTGCTCTTGGTTCCATTAATACAATACTAAATAACCTTTTACTTAAAATTGCAACACCAAATTCCAAAATACTACACATTTATCAAAGCCTTCTGGGGAAGGAATGCACTAGATTTTCACCAATATAAGCGCAATGTCAACCTCACATGTTTTACAAAACACTAAACACACTTCCATCCATCCATTTTTGTAGCCGCTTATCCTCACAAGGGTCACAGGAGGGTTGGAGTCTACCCCAGCTGTCAACGGGCAGGAGGCAGGGTACACTCTGAAGTGCTTGCCAGCCAATCACAGGACACATAGAGACAAACAGCCGCACTCACAATCACACCTAGGGGCAATTTATAGCGTCCAATTAATGTTACATGTTTTTGGGATGTGGGAGGAAACCGGAGTCCCCGGGGAAAAACCCACGCAGCCACGGGGAGAACATGCAATCTCCACACAGGCGGGGCTGGGATTGAACCCTGCACTTTAGAACTGTGAGGCCAACACTTAACAACTAATCCACCGTGCTGCCACTAAGCACACTTGTATACACTATATTCGTATACAATGATGTGACGTCCTTGCAATTACAAAATACTGAGAGTCAAATTTGGGCACCAATGAGCCATATTTGTAAAACACAGCCATTTGGTGCACGACAGACACACAATTGATTAATTGCAGACACACCAATTAGGTTTAAGTACTACGTGAATACGCAACGGGACAGTTCACTCGTTTTGGGGGCTAGGTAGAAAAATAACTTCTAATATTTGCTGCACTCTATTTTCATTTTTTTTTTCAGAATTTCATTTTACTGTAATTTTCGCCAGTGCTGGACACAATATTTTATGTATGTTTGATATTTGCTGACCGTAGTTCTTTTTATACACGTTACTCTAATAGTGTGAAAACTGGGACATATTTTGTTATGATTCTTTCTCCACGTTGACGACATAACTGATTTGTATGTATGAGGAGAGAAATACATTTTTATCAGTCTGCGCCACTATCTGCTCTAGTGTTTGGCAAATTTACATATTGTAAATTTGAACTTTCTCTATGTACCTCTAATTACTGTAGGATTGTTGAATGTGTTTGAGGATCGCAACAGTGGTGTGTAAATGGGTCAAACGAAATGAAGGCATATGAACCGTGTATGTTTCTCAAAGTTATAAAAATGAATTTTATATGTACATTAGTGTAGTTTTTAAGAGAATGCTTCATTTTGTAAAGCATCTGAGGGATTCTGCTACTTGTGTTTGCGCAATAGAAGGATTTTTAGAATGATTTTAATAGGCCATTGCTGAAGCTAATGGCTGAGATGGATGTTTTATTTTAATGGATGATAGGCAAAAGAAAGTCATCTATTACACCCAAAAAATTGCTCTACCTCAACTCTACTACTGTCAGCACAAACCGCAGAGAGCAAATGGTTGTCATGTGAAGGGGTCTTTAGCAGGCAAAAGTGCAAAAATCCATCTTGATGGATGAAATGAAATCTTCACACATTCCTGCTCATCGGTGTCGACAACAAGCTGCCACAAGGCTGCGTCGCTCATTGCGCTCGTTGTCCAAATAATGACTGATTTTGCTCTTTTGTGTATTCAATATGTAGATCCCAACAAAAGCCCAAATTTTCCAGTGGCTGGGAAAAAAGCACTTCTGATGCATTCGTCCATTTTCTGTATTGCTTATCCTCACTAGGGTGGCGGATGTGCGAGAGCCTGCCCCGGCTATCTTCGGGGAGAGGCGGAGTTCACCCTGAACTGGTCGCCGGCAGATCCCAGGGCACATATAAACTTGTATTTCTCAGAAATACCATTATTTTTATGTTTCTCTTCTCTTACTTGTTCTTTGCTCAATAAATTATTGTCAATGCCTCAGTATTTCTACCAGTATCCCATAGCTTTTTGTACTTAAAATTAATTGCAAGCTGCGGTAGGCCCGTGTCTGATTAGATACTCTTCACATTTTATAAATTATACACGCCTGAACTAGGTCATAGATAAATTCAGGTGATACATCGCTGTCTTAAATATTTAATAATTAATACATCATGAATTATGTATGCATTGCATGTACTTCTTTGCAAAATAGTTTTTCTTGCCCTGCCAAATCAGCATTTTCTCCATCTTGGAATTCTCACTCAAACACTATTTTTAACAATTTAACATCCAACCATCCGTTTCCTGATTCGCTTATCCTCATAAGGGTCACAGGTGTGCTGAATCCTATCCCAGCTATCATCGGGCAGGAGGCCGGGTACACCCTGAGCTGGTTGCCAGCCAATCACAGGTCACATTGAGACAAACAACAGTCGTACTCACAATCAGAGCTAGGGGGAATTTAGCGGCTCCAATTAATGTTGCATGTTTTTGGGATGTGGGAGGAAACTGGTGTGCCCAGAGAAAACCCACGCAGGCACAGGGAGAACATGCAAACTCCACACTGGGAGGGCCGGGATTCGAACCCCGGTCCTCCAGACGATCTAACTACATGCGCCTCCGTGCCATCTAAATTTTAACAATTTCCCTTTATATATAATTACGGTAACTGAAATCTCTTTTTTTTTCGTGGGGGGGGGGTGTAAAAGGAGCAGAAATGTTAGAATGGGGATATTTATGGACGAGCATTTGAATATATTACCCTAGTTTTGGTCTGTATTTTGGTAAGATCAAAGTTGTAATAGATGCCAGCGATGAGTATTTTATATACTGGTACAGTAAGTAAGTTTCTTTCGGCTTGTCCCTTTCGGGGTCGCCACAGCGTGTCATCTCAGATGAACGCACATATGTTTGGCACAATTTTTACGCCGGATGCCCTTCCTGACGCAACTTGAGAATAAAAGAGAAATCTGGCTCAGTCTGTAAATGTGTTCTCTTATCTATTAAAACAAACAAATTCTGCTGTCAAAGAAAGCAACCAACCACAATCATGTTTTTATTTTGACCTTGGAGGCGGTTCTTTGCCCTCCTAAATGTCATTCACGCTTTGTTCTTCCCGCAAAGCGCATGGAAACCAAGTGCTGTCACACTCTCGGAGGCAACATCTTACATGACATGACAAGCACCGTGAAGGCACGGTGACAAAACGATTCAACAAAAAAAAAATGCTTGAAAGTCACTCCACTGTTCTGTCAAAAACGTTAGTTAGTGTTGCACAAATAATGTGCCTTTTTCCCGAGATCCAAAACAAGCTGTGTGGACAAATTGGCTGTCTTTACGATTGTGGGACTGCCTCGCTGCGTTTGAAACGCTTGAACGGCGTCACCGTCGTCTTCCTGAGAGCACCGAAATGCTTCACAGCGCAATTGATCTTGTTTATTTAATTTTTTTATTTTTTTTTATTCCTACTGTTTGAACACTCGCTGTGTCTGTCTCTGCATCAACCAGAGCGATTTCATACACGCACGCGCTTTCCCACAGAAAGCCTCATTGATCGCTTCTGAGCATCTGGATCAAAAGAACTGTCCATATGCAGTATTTCGACTGCGAGGATCTAAATGAGCTACTTTGATGGTTCTTTTATGTCCAGTAGTTATGGGTGGAAGTTAACTGGCGGCCAATGTTGAGTCTGAATAAGTTACAACATGGTTGTGCAAATTTTCACGGGGAAGTGACATTTTCCCTTCTCCCCATATTCATATCATGTATTGTGCTGGATTTTTTGGTTGGGTTTTTGGAGCTTCTCCAGTTTTTGCCACCTTGTTATTTTTATTACTTTCATCTAGTCTTGTTAGCCAAGCATCCTTATGCTTGAATTCATCGAGGCTTGGTTTTATTTAATTAGATATTACTATTTGTTTACTGCTAGTTTTGTTTATATAATGACCCTTTTTCAAAGCAGCCATTGTGACTTTTCAAAACATTGACAAAAACAGTTTCCATGAAAATTATTAGAGGGTGAGTCATTACAGAATTGTAGAATGACATCTCCTGTTTGTCGAAGTTCCTGGAAGTCTGAATTCCCCTGTGAATTAATACACAGACTCAAGTAAGATTTGTGTTTTGTTTTAGCATTGCAAACTCGGAGTAAGTCTGTGCCGTACTGGGACAAAGTACAGTGATATTTCGACTTATGAGCAGGCAGGTGCATAGACGTTTTTGGGAGGAAGTCCACAAGCCCCCCCAAAAGAGTTACCCATAACCAGAATCATCCATAAGAAAATATGTATATTTTACTAACACAACTGTCATCAAAGCATGAAAGGTGGCGTGGCAAGGTGTGAATCACAGATCAGAATTCTCAAAATGTCATGAACCAACGGTGCACGGGCGGACCCAAATGCAGGACTCCAAGATGAGAACATGATGTTCAGTGGGTTTTATTAGAAACGAAAGTTGTGCACGACAACACAGTCCAAGAAGGCAGAGTCCAAAACACAAGAAACAATGTCCGATAATTATGGGTCAACTAAAGAGCATAACCAAAAGCGTGACTGGACTATAATGGCGCAGTTGCGGGGTAACCCTGGAAGCGGGAAAGCATACTCAATGAACTGGAAAAAAACAGTGACAACTCCATCTTAAATACACTCATGTGACACAGCTGTGACCGGCGACAGGTATCAGAGATGAAACTGCTCGGAGCGATGGCCAGGCCATGCCCCTCTTGGACGTGGTCCAGCCTTGCTCATGACACAAAAGAATTCAAATATCCCTGCCCCGTCAGATATCAAATCAGTTTTGGGGGAAAATGATGGCCCCGTGGGGGATTTTCTTTACTGTAAATATTGATCAATGATGTAAAAACTGGACTTCAGTAGAAAGGGCAGTTGATTCTCATCTAGCACAAAAAGGCAGGTGCTTGTGCTTCACTGAAGTTTTGTCTGTGTACGTGCCTGCTTATGAATCCCTGAACCAAAGAGTTACGGGAATTACTTGGTGTTTATTGTTGTTGTTATATTTACTTTTATGTGAACAGGACCAACAGCCTAACACACAAAATGAGAACACTCGCAAGGAGCTGGTGTAGGCCACAACCCTTACTCAGATACTCACACACAGACGAACAGACTCCAGCTCTTGTGGTTATTCAAACAGCCATCATACTTTTTAGACAGTACAGTGTTGTTTGTGTATTTTAAAAACACAATTTCAAAATTGTATTTTACTGTAAATTGTCAGTAAGTCACGGTACCACTACAGTTCCATCTTTTATATGGCCTAAGGATTCTGCGCAGTGGTCTGTATGGATATTATGTGTGCAGGTTTTTGGGGGTCCCGCCCGGAAGAGGAAGTTGCCCTCTGACCGGCCCTCTGCCCTTTGACCTCATCTACACAGATTACCACGGCCTGCAGCAGATGAAGCAGCACATGGGTCTGTCACTGAAGAAGCACAAGTTAGTACTTTGCTCTTGCTGAGTGTTGCGTTTTTGAAAAGATAATTTAACTATGCTGTTTCTTAACTTTTGGAAAACAAGGATCAGCTGCAGAACCAAATCAGGTGATTGACAAATACTCTCCATCTCAGCGCTTGGTGTACTATTTCTTAATTGCTATGTTGCATTTCCTCTTGAGGCTCGACACTGATTATGGATGCAAGCAGTGCACTGATGAATCTTCTCAAATTGGATTACATGAATTGATTTTGGGCTTCCCTGAGTGATCATTCTGTGCTAAACTGGCTGTTTGGCACATTTAAAATTAAACACCCAGGTGCAGCCCTAATTTGATATTAGCCCACTTAAAAATAGTGGCCTTTGGTGGTCAAAGATTAAAATTTTCTTATGTGAAGCTTTTTATTTAGGTGGCTAATCAGGATTTGTTTCGAAATGGCATATTTTTAAATCCTGGTTGATGGGTTACTATTGCAGTCAGTTACTATGGTAACAGCCATTTTTTTCAATTGCATCATATTATATTCAGTGTTCCGCAATACAAAATACTGTGAAGAGTTTCGACGATATCATTATCATATTAGTTGCTGTTTTGTGTCACGGTGGACAAGTGGTTAGGACATTTACCTCACACTTCTGAGGACCGGGGTTGAAATTTGTCCAGGTACTGGTTTTCTCCCACATATGTACTTGGTTGATTGAAGACTGAATTTTCCCTAGTTGTGAATGTGAGTGCGAATGGTTGTTTGTTTCTATGTGGCGACCAGGTGAGGGTGCATTCTTTGCCTCTCGCCCGAAGATAGCTGGGGTAGCCTCTAGCACGCTCACGATAAGCAGTACAGAAAATGAATGAATGGATATTTGCTGTTTGAGCTCAATTAACATTTAAACTGAAAGTTATCCAAGATTCTGGACTTACATCTCAATTTACCCCCATTTCAACGAAAAGCCTTCTTGCCCATTTCAAACCTGGCTTGTGTTTTTCAGACATAAGCATGTTTAAATAATAGGGCAGCCTATCTACAATTAACCTTTAAACAGAAACCCATCAGTGACTAGATTGTCAAATTGACCAACTATTGTCTTTTGAATATAGGGTGCAATGTTTACAAACCTCAGTGCTCAATTATACACAGTGTAATGTGTCAAACTGGGATGATGATTTCAATGTAGTTGAAAACCCAAATAAGAAGAGTGAACTGTGTCCTGTTTTGTCTGAAAAAAAAAAAAAACAAGTGTAACTCGATTTATTTTTAGTCATCCAATTCATAGAGGTGAGTGCATCTGCAAGCAAGCAATTTCTTTGTTCTTATTATAGCCAAACTGCATATTTTGTTCCAGGTGCCACATCCGTGTGATCGACACATTCGGCACCGAGCCGGCCTACAACCATGAGGAATACGCCACTCTGCATGGCTACAGAACCAACTGGGGCTACTGGAACCTTAACAGCCAACAGTACATGACCATGTTCCGTATGTGGATATTTTTGTCTTTGTGATACTGAAATGGGTGCGAGATGGACCACTCACGGTCATCCACAGTTCTGCACAAATTGGCACAGAGAGTGTTGTTAGTTGTCGAGTTTCTCTGAGCTGAGTTTGGGGGCACAGAGCTGTGAGCGCCCTCAGAACAGCTGCTTCTGCGCATATGCGTCAAGCCGCCAACACTGTGGCCAACACTGTAGTTCCACGGCCAAACTCGCACTGGCTCATGCACAAACGTTATCACACCAAACAGGGAGTTGCTGAAATCTTGAATACAGTAAGGAATTGGCATAATAAACCGTCTGTCAATTAATTGACCATTAAGGATTTTCTTCAGGGTTGCATGTTCTCCTCGTGCTTGGTCCCGCAGTCCCAAAACATTGCATGTCAGATCCATTATAGACGAAAGTTAGTGTGAATGGTCTTTGTCTCTATGTGCCTTGGATTCACGGTACACACGACCTCTTGCTAAAAATCAGCTAGGATCAGCTCCAGTTCATTCTATAAAATGAATTCTTTTTTAAAAATTAATTACAGAGTACTCTTTGGTGTCCCTCGAGGGGAAATTCAACTCACAGTCATTCCGACCACACAAAGAACCACATCCCACACATGGAGTCATGCAAGGAGACAGTCACAATTAAATATTGATGTGAGTGGTACACCACTTGAGCCAGTGCAGTGCGGATTTTGCCTTGCCCAAAGGCACCTCGACAGTAGCCAGCAAGCAGACAAGGATCACTCCAAATATTAGTGGCCTTATTTTTCATTATTTTTGTCCCTTGTGGTGCCTTGGTTTCGTCGACTCCAAAGCCCCCATTCCTTTTTCTTCACCCAAAAAATGTGACTCATTTGACATTTGTATATATGCAGTATATATATATATATATATATTTTTTTTAATTTATTTATTTTTTTTAAACCTAATGACTTTTTGATCTGGAAAAAAATCTGACTTAATTTTTCCATTTATTTAGCGTTTATTTATCCAGTTAAGGCGGCACGAAGGATCAGCTGGTAAAGCGTTGGCCTCACAGTTCCGAGGAGCAGGGTTGGATCCCGGTCTCGCCTGTGTCGAGTTTGCATGTTCTCCCCGTGCCTGTGTGGGTTTTCTCTGGGCACCTCGGTTTCCTCCCAAATCCCAAAAACATGCAACATTAATTGGACACTCTAAATTGCCCCTAGGTGTGATTGTGAGTGGGGCTGTTTGTCTCCATGTGCCCTGCGATTGGCTGGCAACCAGTTCGGGGTGTGCCCCACCTCCTGCCCGTTGACAGCTGGGATAGGCTCCAGCACTCCCCGCGACCCTCATGAGGATAAGCGGCAAAGAAAATGGACAGATGGATTATCCAGTTAAGGAAATTGTGTGACACTTATGACAGACTGAGCTCCTGACACCCCCAAAAATATGAAATTGTATTGGCTGTAAATCGGAGCGAAGCCTCCACCAGCGTGACAGACAAGAATTCTACCACTGAATCGTCAATGCCTATAAATGATGTCATGATGAGCAATAGAGAAAATGGATGGATGGATTTATTGATTCTGTCCATTGTGTGAAACTGGAGGCAAACTTGAGTGCATTAAAGCAGATTTGCTGTGGATTAAACAGTTAATTCTCTCTCAAGAAGAATATGAGGATATACCATTTATCTATCCCTAGTTTCTGGCATTTCAAATATATTTGTTCCATCCTTTCGTCCATTTTCTATATTTTGGATCGCTAAAGGTTGCCGCAACGCTGAAGTCTATCCCACCTGACTGTGGTTGAAAAGCAGACACGTGCGCAGTCACTGATTGGTAATTTATGCCATGCATGGGATACGAGATAGCCATCTGTACCACGACACCACCACTGCCACTGACCCTATTTTACCAGTCTCTGAACCTTAAATTGCTCCCACTTGGCTTGGCAGTTCCTTGCATGGCAGCACTTGCCCATTGGTGTGTGAATGTGAGCATCTCCAAATCTCTTTGGGCACCGTGACGGTGTAGAACACTGGTGTCAAACTCAAGGACCGGGACCAGATCCGGCCCGTCACGTCATGTTTTGCGGTCAGAGAAAGCAAATCACTAGTCAGCTTTTTGAAAAATTTTCAAAGTGTGATATGTGAAAAAAAAATAATGTTGGGATAATGCAAGCATTTACTTTGTTACCCAAAGGTTTTTAACAATAACCCGAATAATAGGGGAAACAAACTGTTATCCTTGACGTCTGATTTCAAAACAGTTAGCCCTCAACTGACTGTGTATATGTAATAATACGATGAGGTGATGAAATATTTTAAAACCAGGAAGTCACAATGGCCCTCTGAAGGAAACCATAATTACAATGTGGCCCGACACAACAAGTAGCTTAATGCCCCTGATGTAGTGCTTCACGAGAGCTCTTTCCGGGTATATAGTGCGTTATCTACAGAAAACACAGAGTAATATATATGCGCACATCGTTTAAATTCAGTTACAATCACTGTAGTGGTACGATCGCTTGACTTCTGTACGGGTTTAGTGGGTTCATTTGTCATTCAGTGACAGTATGAATGTTTGCCCGTCTCTATATGTGATGGACTTTCAACCAATCCAAGTTCCTTGTGCCCAATGTCAGCTGGGAAAAGCTCTCGTTGATAGGAATAGAAAATGGATGTATAGAAGCGTACTGTATACAGTACAGTACACAGACCAGGATTTGCAGAATACAGCAATAGCCAATGCAGAAGCTGCATCAAATGTTCTGCCTTTGAAAACGGTATAATGCTCAAATTTGTTCTTCAAGCATATTTTTTAACCAGTATCATATGCAGAATGGGAGAAAGCATTTGAGAATATCAATTAAAATGTATTAGTTATTTGACATCTTTGTCATGGTAGACATTTTAATACAACTCTTGTGTTAAATTATACCTCAAACTATGACAAGATGAAGTTTTCAGAGATGATTTTTACTTAATGGAAATCTGCAATTTTCAGTGCTTAACAAGACGAAGTTTCATTCTACAATTCTTCTTTTCAAAGCTAGGAATGAGTCTTTGTCGTACACTCGTAACCTCAGTCGCGCCGTCTGTCCTCTGGCAGCTCACACCCCAGATAACTCTTTTATGGGGTTTGTGGCAGAGGAGTTGAACGACACTGCCAGACTGAACATCCAAAAGAACAAGGTCAACAACATGGCTGTCGTCTACGGCAAAGAAGTCAGCATGTGGAAGGTAACCATGACACAAAAGGCCCTCGCCCTCCACTCACTGTCTCTCTTAACCCAGTTACAGTGCGTCCAATGGATTAATTACCTTTGACAATTGCTTTTAAATTCATTATCAACTGACTCTGAAGTTACATATTCATCGATTATTTTGACACTGAACTGAAAGAACGATCTCTATTTCTGTATGTATGTGTACTTTCTACATCTCTGTCTATTACTACCTTGGAAGCCAGAACATACGTGGGCTGACTTCAACCCTTTAAAAGCGTTAAACCTTTTACACAGAACTGTGACGCAATACACCGCTTTCCAAAGCCCAAGCCATTTTTAACTCATTTTATAATGGAAACAAAATATCTAAATATACATCCACTGACAAGAGCGCTTGTCCTCATTACGGTTGCAGCTGAACTTGAGCCTAAACCAAACAAGTGAGAAGTCGTTGCATGCTCAACTGTTTTTCCAGAATCTTCTTTGCACAGCCTCAACTTTTTTTATTTAATGCAGTTTGAACGTAAACATTTTAAAGGATAATTTGTCTTGCGTCTCACTTATATCTGGCTTTTTTTTCTTACATACTTGCTGCCTCCATGATTTCATCATGCGCCACTGACATGCCTAGCTTCACGTAAGTAAATTAGCTTATCTTTAACTGAACATGAACCGATGTCTGAAACAAAGATTCCCCCTCATCAATATGAAAATACGACTAATAACCTCTTAAATAATGTAGCAGATAAGAGACAAATACTGTCAGCTATTTCCACAATATGAACAAATCATCAAAATTGAAACAAATGGAATTAAATTCAGACATGATCATCACCACTTGAGTTTTTATGCAGTACATTTTGTGACATTTTGTTTTTTCTAATGCAGAAAGGTATACCTTGGCTCACTAAAGGCTGGGAAGCACTGCTCTAAGAAAATGTTTTCTCCCTCCATATGTTGCTCGGAGACATTTTAAATGAAAAGTGTGGAGTTACATTCAGATGGCATTTATGAATGATTTATGGTTTGAAGAAACAGCTTGAGTAAATCATTCATAACATTACTGAGAATCAGTTTGCAACTTTAACTTTCAGTCATCCATAAAAATGTGTCATGTCCATATAGTCACTAGACAGCCCGCCCGATTGAACTTTTTTTAATTCGAATTTGAAAAAAAAAAATGGACACCCTTTGGGTGTTCTCTGTTTTTATATCTTGATGTCTAATACTGATGGGTGATGGGAGAGTTTAACTCATCCTAGCAGTGAGGGAAAGTTTTAAAACCTAAATACAGTCAATGAATGAAGAACTAACTAGAATAAAAGATATGGACAGAAGTCTTTTGAACAGAGCTTTTAAACAGTCAAGGGTTGGATTATATCGCTAAATTCTCCCCAAAATTTAAATTCTTCACCAAACAAAACATTTGAGACATCTGTGTGCTTCCAACTTTGTAAGAACAAATTCAAGAAAGTCATTTTTTGTCCTACATGCCCACATGTAACAAGCAGGGTCCATAAAGGCGTGGATGAGTTTGGTTCAGAAACACTGTAGACTTTCATTCCAGCCTTATGAGCCGGGCCTACATATGTATCAAACATTAGTGACCTCACAAATCTGTTCAAGGAAGACCAAATTCCATCCAACTATGTTATTCTTCCGTTTTCCAATTTTGCTGTAATTTTCCATTTACCCAACACCATTGTCTGAAGTGTATCGATCAGAGTAAATCCCATTAATGCTAATCCACCACTTTTAGCCATGTTTTGCTAAATGTCATATCCCTTAAAAGGGTAAGGAAACCTTCCTGTCCATCCTGCATCGCCACATGGAAATCCATGGGACGGTGTACTATGAAACACAACGTCCCCCAGAGGTGCCTTCCTTTGTGAGGAACCATGGTCTTCTCCCCCAGCAGGAACTCCAGCAGCTCCTGAGGAAGGCTAAGGTGGAGCCTTTGAAATGAAAATGAATCATTGCTTATGCCTTAAAGATTTATGTTTTCCTCCCTTTTCATTTTTCTTTGAAAGCTGTTCATTGGTTTTGGATTCCCGTATGAGGGCCCCGCCCCTTTAGAGGCCATCGCCAATGGCTGCATCTTTCTGCAGCCCAAGTTTAGCCCTCCTCACAGTTCTCTCAACCATGAGTTCTTCAGAGGGAAGCCCACCTCGAGGGAGGTGTGAACACTTTCTTGCCTCCGAACATAGCCCGTGTCTTGAACAAAATGATTTTCTTTTCACATAAAACATATTACAAACTTGTGTTGTTTTTCCATTGGGAGCACCGAAAGGCAAATTATTTGGTGCTCTTCTTTCAGGTGTCCTCTCAGCATCCCTATGCAGAGCAGTTCATCGGCAAGCCACACGTCATTACCGTTGACTTCAATAACTCGGAAGAGTTTGATGCAGCCATCCGTGACGTCATGAAGATAAAAGTAAGTTTGCAACCCTACCGCTGCTATTTGTATCTTCTACTGTAGATATTGTACTTATATCTTACTGGAGAATATGAGACATTTTGTTCTCTTCATGTTTTAGCCACTTTGAACCCATCACCCCTTGAATTGCGCTCTTCATCGCGGCATTGGATGATGCAGGAAAATGCTTTACTGGTTGCCTTGCTGCTTCCGGCATTGCTAATCACTTGATTGCATCCCTGCATACAAACTTCGGTACAGCACCACATCAGAACTGAGCCTTATTTTGAAGGCTAAAATGTAGCCTCATGTCTAATTTTGCTTCTAAATGTTATGTTTAGATAAATTCCACAAAACCAGAAAAATAACTAACTTGTTAAAGCAGGGGTACAAATCCTAAGGCCTAAATCTTTCAATGAGATAAAATTCCATTTCTCATAGTCAGTCAGAGGAATAATACTCTAATATTTAAAACATTTTTTTTTCATTTACAACACAAAGCTGAAACCCTGCTAAAAAAAATTCTATAGAAATTCTATACAAAATCTATTAAATTCTCTAGAATTTGTACAGAACAACTTGTTCTATAGTACTTTGGCTGTGATTTTCTATAGAATTTCTACAAAACAGAATGTTTTCTATTGAAATTCTATAGGACTTTGGTCCTAAAGTTCTATAGTTCTTAAGAAATTCTTTAGAAATGTTATGTAGAATTTTTTTTTTAGCAGGGAATGTAATTCTGTTTCCATTTTTACATCAGTCAAAATATTTTTTTAATAAAACAGATAGAACGCCTGTCATGAATCAAAAGCAAATATATCAGAAAGGGGATGAGATTACATTTTTAAATATGAACACAATGAACCAAAATAAAGAAGGAAATTCTGTTGTCATACATCATATTTTGAGTGTGGGAAAAAAGCTAACCAAATACGGATTAAGTGAACCCAAACATGGGTTGAATAATAAAAATAATCAAATTAATACATTTAACAAAAGATATCAACAGCGCTTTTAAGTTAGCAATATTTGCATAGTTAACATATCACTACCTGTACTGTACTATGATCACATTCAAAACATGTGAGCAGAAGTAATTTAATTAGGAATAAATAAGTCTAACTATTGACTAAAAAGCATCACTTAAAACACTTTAAACAATGCATTCTGGTGCAAAAACTACTGTAACCACTTTCTTTTTGAAACACACAGTCAAATGAACGCTATAATCTGGTACGAATGCGCTACAGACTAGCTTGCGTGGTCAACTTGCAGTCACCCTGAAGCTACTGCCTATGCACAAAACCCATGAACCAGTCCTCTCTAATAACCAAATATATAACGGAAAAGTACTGGTAATGAATATTTAAGGCACCTACATTTTAGAGGTGAACATATTTATGTTATGATTGATTTTGGGCACTATTTTTAGGCCCTCGACTGCATGGGGACAAGTCCAGGTACAAACTACTGTACATAAGGTGACTGGACCAAACTGTTTTCGAATAGGGCGCATTTGGCACGTAGCAAGCAGCCACCTCGTGTAGTTGCAGTCGAAGGGGCTGATGGTCTGCTTGCTAAGCGGATATCGTGTGGTTTCAGAAAGCACTGTTGGGAGCTTGATGACCACAAATAGCCGGATGCGGCCTGGGGGCAACCTATCAAGTGCTTCCAAGAATTCTATCTTGTATGGGTGGATCAATTAATATGGCAAACTTGTTTCCGTGAAGTTCGACTGTTCTCTCTATGAATACCTACGGGAAATATGTGGCAAAGTATGTAATTGCTTCGTCGGCTCCATCACCTAATTGCTGCGGCTAAAACCTTTGAGAGAACCATAAAAAACAGGTCAAAGGGCTGGATAACCAAATAACTGCCTGAACTTCATTATAACATCTCTGTAAAACTAGAATCTAATTATCTGGAGGGTCATCACTGTGTGTCACTGTGTAGGTTGTCCACTCTGTGACTAATAAAGACTACTCTGTGACCCACAAAATGTGATGGCATCATATGAACTCCAGTAATTTCCGATTTAAAAAAATTACATTTGTTGAATTCATGATGATTTATACAAAGGGCAAACTTTATAGCGCACAGTTAATTGGATTGAACAACCTTCGTAGCTGCATGTCAACAAATATATCCACAAATATATCCAGCACTCATTAAAATGATTATTGATTTCATCCATTTTCTCTCTCTCTTTCTTTCTCTCTCTCTCTCTCTCTCTCGCTCTCTCAGTCTCTCAGTCTCTCGCTCTCTCACTCTCGCCTACAACTTGAATGGAGTCCACCTCTGATAAATTTACTTGAGTGAACATGATTTGGAATGGCAGACATCTGTCCTCACCAGGTCTCACAGTTGATAGTGCATATCAGAGCAGAAATGATGTCTAAGGAATTGTCTTCAGAACAGCAAGACCGGATTGTGTCTAGGCACAAATCTGGGGAAGGATACAAGAGAATTTCAGCAGCAAAACTCTCACTCTAACTGGTCTCAGTTATTCACAAATGGAAGAGGTTTGGAACCACGAGGATCCTTCCGAGATTTCCCATTCAACCAACCACAGTAGCAGGAGAAGAAGGTCCTTGGTCAGAGCGGTGAACAAGAACCTTATGGTTGCAAAGGAAGTGTAGGAGAGGAGTAAGAGAACCATCCAGATGGTCAACCCGTGCTCACACTCTCCACCAATCAGGTGGTAGAGTGGCTAGACGGAAGCCACTTCTCACTAAAAGCCACGTGGCTTCCTGCTTTGTGTTTACCTCAGACATACAGAAACAAACTTGTCAGGTCTGATTAAATCAAACTAGAACTTTTTGGCCAGAATTGCAAGCGTCATATGTGGAGAAGAAGAGGCACTGCTCATCACCTGGCTAACACGAGTCCTGCTGTGAAGCAGGATGGCGGCAACATCATGCCGCGGGCCTGTTTTTCTGCCGGAGGGAATGGCAGACTAGTCTGCATAGGGGATAAGACGACAGCTGCAAAATATGGAGAAATGCTTCAAAAGAAATTGTTCCAGAGTGCTCAGGAATGCAGACTAGGGCATCAAGTCACCTTCCAACACGGCAATGACCCAAGCACACAGCCAAGAAAATAAAGGAGTGGATTCTGGAGCACCCTTGAATGGCCCAGCCAGATCCTGGACATGAATCCAATCGAACATCTCTGGAAAAACATACATACATATATATACATACATACATACATCCAGTGCCCAGAGAAAAACGGTCTGGTATTTAACGCGGTACTTCAGAACTGTGAGGTCAATGTGTTCCAGCGGATCCACTGTGCCGCTATATATACATATATACATACTGTGTCTGGGGGGTGTAATTCTTATTATTTTGCCTTTTCACCACAGACAATGCAAGTGTCCTTCCTTGTCACTTCTGTACTGAGCTTGTGTTATCGGTAAAAAAAAAAAAAAAAAAAAAAAAAAGGAATCAGGAATAAAGACCTCACTATTGATCAATGTGCTCTTGACTGATTTCAATACATGTGCCATCAAAAGCCAGACAGTGAATGACAGGCTTTGACAGCGATGTTAAGAACCTCCCCCATAAGAACTCAGAACCCTGTCACTTTAATCTGTTTTTGACATATTGATGAAGTTGTCACCAAGCATAATGAAATCAGTTTTCAAAGGTGTCCCCTGTGATGTATTACGCCATTGATTTTAATGTGAAGCGCATGGAAAGATATAAGCCTTTTACAATTACCCTAATGAATATGTCAGTGATGATTAACTATTTTGTTCAGTGACAGTAATTACGCTGGCTTGGTTCTGCAGAAAAACAACACATTCTCTGGGCCCAAAGTTCTTTCAGCTGTGCTTCACATCTGTGTTTGCAGGTGGAGCCTTTTCTGCCGTATGAGTACACCTGCGAGGGCATGCTGGAACGAGTCCATGCCTACATTCAGAACCAGGTCGGTCTCTTTACTCAAAAATGACAAGCCCATATCGAACTACTGGCCATAGACAACAATGTGCATCATGTAAATCGAAATGTCAGCGACGGCGTTGCATTTCGAAATGTAGCGGAGAAAAGAAGTCAAAGAAAATCTTATGGAATAGGAGTATGAATATGATATAGGGTATATGTGTATTTGTTTGCAGTAAGATAAAGTATGCTATGTTACGACATAGTAATAAATAATAGCGATGAAATAGCTATGATAATAAAATCATACACTACAAAAATATAATTCATAAAAAGTAGTGACAATTCATATTTTCTTGTCATCCTTTTCCAAACAATATTTTAGTCAAACAAAATAACAGAATAATTACACCAACGATGGGTCAATACAATTGTTTGTTGTTTAACTAACAACACAATTGTGTGGAAGGAGCAAATATGAATTGAAAACAAGACTTTTTGTGCCTCTCTGATCAAAATGAATGACTGTTTAAAAGTGAAATATTTCACATGAAATGACTCTTTCATATTAATAAACAACATCAATGCTCTGCATTATACTGAGAGGAGTTTCTAATATTTCTAGTTGCCGTGTGTAGCTACATAACTGCAGTATTACAAATTGTATGGGCTCCTAGTGCAGTGCAGTTCTACACCACTACAACCCTAACATTTAACATATTTTTGAGAATTATTATTTTAGGGAACGCAAACATTTTCATCATGCTTTTATTGAATCTCCTTGAATTGTGCCAACATTTTGTGTACCTAATACATTGACTATCAATGGATAGATGGAAATGGATCCAATTATATTTAGCTTTTTATGCTGTTGTGAATTTGCATAAAATGTGCATTTCATCATCCAAATAAACATGCCTATATGTTAGTTGTAAAAAAAAAAATGGGCCATCTTTTTGTTTTAAGGATAAGAGAGCTGGAGATTGGAAGACTAGTTATTGCCTGTGGGCGCTGGAGGCGCTTTAATAAATGGCTCTGGAGGCTAGAGGGACATGTCAGAAATTTGTTATTACCGGACTCTTATGAATAGCTCTAGCTGGGGGGAGGGAATCTAATCCAGGCTCTCACAGGATCATAATTCTCCTTTCAATTCTCATTTGTCCGGTGGAATAACTGCATTCATATTATTGTTTGAACGCTTAATCTGTCAAGCACCTTCTGTATCATCACGCTTGTTTTATTATTTCTCCAATAAATTACCGAGATGCTGGTCAATCTGCTCATGTAAATATGCAATTTGTCATCACTCACTTGTGGAGTTTATCCTCCACTGGAAGGTCAATGTGTTCGCACTATAATGCGTACAACGGTTGATCCAAGTTATTTCATCTGCACCTGCAGGACTTTTGTTCTCCTGAAGTTCTGTTTCCTCCATTAAACGCTTCCCGGCTCTGGCAGGGTAGCCTACTTGCTCCTTTCATGCTCCTGCCCAACTCTAGCCTCCTCACGTGGGCCTCCAACATCACCTCCTACCCATCCTGGCCCCCGCTAGGTGCCCTGCAGCTCTTGGCTTCGCTGCAGGGTGAGTCGTGCGTGAAGGCCTGCCAGGACGTTGGGTTAATCTGCGAACCTGCCTTCTTTCGTTTCATCAACATTAAGGAAGCCTTCAATGCGTAAGATGTGTTTTCATTTATGGAACACTCGTTTCTTTTTTTGTTTTTGTTTTTTTGTTTGCTGAATATATGTGGCCGGGTAGCTTTGACATAAAACAAAAAATAGTGCAGCAGTATAGCATATATTCACTAAATTAAGTTAATGATTGGCTCGAATCAATTTTTTTGGCGCAATTGAGGGCAAGATAAAGCCTAAAAGGCCAAAAGTTGGGAAATAAATGTTCCAGAATTTCACCTCATTGGAAAGGTATTTTATTTGCTACATAGTGTGGACTTGAGTGGTGATTTCACATAAAAATCAATTGGAACTTTTTTTTTTTTTTTTTTTTTTTTGCACAATGCCTCATCAGATTGAAAAAAATCCAGAGTCCTCCACCTTTGTCTTTGTCTCCAAGGCTGGAGTTCCAATGTGCGGGGCTGGAGTCAGAGATGAATCACCTCTTTCCTGCCTTCTCAGCAGAACACGCAGAATGTGGCATGCAGCAGGAGCCTTTGCTGTTCAGCTGTGCAGGTGCCAGCGTCAAATACCAGCGTCTTTGCCCCTGTAGAGACTATCGAGATGGTCAGGTGGCACTGTGCAGAGACTGCTTGTGACCGGATGCGCCCGGTCACGTTACCCTCTCCGACTTGGTAGCTTGCGGTCCAAAGTGTTGAGCGGGGCCGTTGTGGAAATCCTTTACAATGTAGCTATTAAAGTAAGTAAAAAATAATGTAAAATAAAATCTCTCAGGGACTTGCATGATTGTACTTTATATCTTGTGGACTTTGAGTGTCAGTCGAAAGGTTTACGTGGTTGCCTGTGGGACCATCCAAGATTTATTAATTGAGGATGCCATGGTGTATCCTGGAGCTCTAATAATTTTCTCAACCAATTCCCATGCAATCGAAAGGGGCGGGGGGTATCATGCTTGAAATTCTTGGTGTTTTGAAATTATGTGAACCCTTTCAGTGATCATAGTGGCTCTTTGTATCAGATGCACCCAAAGCTGTTTTACACCATATGGAGATGTACTATTTTCCATGTTCTGTATTTGGACATAATTATTTTATAAAATTGAAAAAAAGCTATTATTTGTGATCTGAGATCTATTAAAAGACACTTACCTATAGATCTGCCTAAAATGTATTTGGTTCTTGCTTCAACACAAGGAAACAAACTTGTGGTATAGATGTTTATACAAAATAGTTTACATGTAATTCAACATAATGGGGTTAAATTTGTGCTTGTGAATACGCGTTCAAGGAAATATTGCAGATTCAACCCTTGACCTACATCGTTCATTACTCTCTCAATGAAGAGTAGATTTTCTCTGACAGGTGATCTTCAGAATTTGAAGCTGCCATACTGTATCGTGCAAAGATTTTATGCCACTGGTTGATTTGTTGTTTTTCAAATAGTAATGCTTTTTTTTTTTTTTTACAAGTGCTTAGTATATGACGAGGCAGTCCTTCTGTCAAGAGTCAACCTACGTGATCTATGTACGTACATTTGTAGATTAATATTTGAAACACTAAGGAACAAGTATTCAAACCGGCAACACAATAGAACAACTGGTTAGAGCGTTGGCGTCACAGTTCTGAGGACTGGGGTTCAAATCCCAGTCCCACTTGTGTAGAGTTTGCATGTTCTCCCCATGCTTGCGTGGGATTCCTCCGGGCACTCCTGTTTCATCCCCCATCCCCAAAACATGCATTCATTGGAGATTCAAAATTGCCCCGATGTGTGTTTGTGAGCCCAACTGTTTTCTGTCTCCTTGTGCCCTGCGATTGGCTGGCTATCAGTTCAGGGTGTGCCACCCTTCCTGCCCGATGGCAGCTGGGAGAGGCCCCAGGACTCCCGCGACCCATGTGAGTATAAGCGGCTAAGAAAAATGAATGAATGGATGGATGGATATTCAAACACAACAGTCGAGTAACACATGTAGACAAACAATTAACTATATTCACTGGCATATTTTTTATTCTCTGTGAAAAATGAATAATATTGCAGATTGGAGTCAAGTACAGCAGATTAGTGAAGCTCTTCTTCGTTTGTTTACATAGCTTTACCCAGTAGCCAAGTTGTACACACCAGAAGGAGCTGCAATAAATTGATCGTTATGTACAAACTATTATATACTTTATATTGATAAATTATATTGTTAGCAAATCTTTATGTTAAGTACAATATTATGTGCAGTTTTCTCCTCAAAAACATTGCAACATATTTTGTTTTTTTTTGGGAGGGAGAATGGAATGGACGAGTGACATTTGTACAGCATTTGTAAGCTATTGTATTTTGTAGTGGAGTAGAACTGCAATGCAATGATCCTTCAATGGGAACGCCAAGGTAATGAAAAGAGTAGAATGCAGTGATGTTGTACATTACTGCAAACCATTTAATTAGTGAATACTCCAAATTTAGAAAGAAACTAATCATGTGGCGCTTGCACTGAATGTTATTTAAAGGACATATTGAAGCTAATACTGTGAATACAGGCCATTATTCTGTAGTTCTGGGCTTGACAATGAGGCCTGCAGAACAGAATTCTCCCCAAATTATCTCAGTAGTATGGTCATTTTTGGCTGGTTGCTGATGGCAGACTTTGATTTCCAGCCACATCCTTTTAGCTCAGCCACAATGACGTTGAAAACCTGTGCGATTTAATCATCACCCTGCTGACGTCAGCAATAGAACCACAAAAGCACATTAGTATGTGTTAGTGGCTGCTTCAAGCTGGATCGTTTTATTTTCTTGCAAAATTGCAATAATTAAGCATAACAGAAAAAATTAGAGGAGTGTAATGCGCAGCCATGATTTCAAAGATTCAGAATTTGAAGATAAAGTGTTATGGCCTAAGTGAGAAACATGAGAAGGACTTAGGCTGGTGCATTCCTGAAAATTCTGAGGACCTTCAAGGGGGCTGAGTCAGAACCTGCAAAAAACAAGAGGAAATGAAGGAAAGCCGCTCGTGAATCCCTGCTTTTTTGAAAGTACTGCACCCAGTAGCCTGCACGCAGCAAAGCTCTGTGACAGTCTAGTCATGATATTCTTTTCATTTTCTACTTTTGTTCTTGTTTGTACAGATTATATTTTGCAGTCTAATCTCAGATTATGTTTTAGGCCCAAATATACACATCGGCATTGCTGCGTCCTTTACTTCTTTTTGCTAATAATGTTAACCATATTGGTTCTTAAGTAATCATGGACCGGGGTGACAAAAACATGCAGTGAAGTTTCACAATAATAGTTTTACATTCCTCTGTCTACTGAATATTAAATAACTGAGTCTTCATTTCTGCTGCTGATGTCACATCAAGAAATATGGCTGCACATCGATTTCGGAGATCAGTATCCTTTTGAGATTGTGGAACTCAGCTGATAATCAACGTGATGTTTTTTGTTTTTTTGGGCAACAAATGTGCTGCACTACAGAATTTGATTCTCACAAGCTCGACTCTGACTCTGATTCTCTGGAGTGAAAAAAAAGTGCAAAACATACTCCTGTGATGAGATTAAATTTCCATTTCTGCTGCTTCGTAACTTCAATTTTACAGTACTGATACAGGCAAGCCTGAACCTGTTGAGCCTTATGCTTCTATCTTTGGAAAAGAATAACTAAAAGTGCACAGAAAAGACTCGAACTATATGCCTCAATGCAAGTGTCAACGTACTGACTAAATTTGTCCGCTGAAATTTAATGTCCACTGATTAAGTATTGAGTGATATGTCTCGATTAAGGGGATGCAATTATGAATTGCGCACAATGGCTTCAAGTGTCAGTTATCAACTGAGCTGCTGCTGCTTCACTGAATCCCTTCCCACAAGATAAGAGGATTTAAATGAGGCAGACTTGAGAGTCCAAACCCTGAGTCGGAGTTAGCACGCTTGCTCTCTTTTGATGATGGAGTCTCTTTAACCGATAGTGACATCTCACAATATGTCAATTTTCAGTCTCCAGATTCAAGACTGACCAGTATTGACCTTCGTCGGGAGTCTCAGAAATCAAACAAGAAACAGATCTGTTGCACGTGTAAAGCCGAGGGAGTCAACAGAGGCATTCAGACTTTGGTTTTCCTCAGTTTATGGCAGTGCTGAAGAAAATCTCTTTAAAAACATTCCCTCCAGCTGTGCCCCAAGTTAAGTACATTTCTTTTTAGCTACATGGAGCTCATTTCTAATCTTATATTTTTTTACGCTACTTCTTCCGCCTCTTAAATTTTCATGGGAGATCAGGAAAAGTCAAAATTGTATTTTATACATTTCTGAGATTTACACCCTAAGGTTAAATACCAGCCTCTGATAAGCTCTTTTGATTTATTACCATTCTTATGTAAACCGCAAATTAGAAAATTCTCAAAATACTCACCAACAACAACTATAAAAATGTTTTTAAAAATAATGGCTGCTTTTACCACTGTACACAAAAATGTCAGGTTGGACACAACACACAGATTAACAGTAAAAAGTAAGTAAGTTTCTTTCGCTATGTTTGGCTCAATTTTTATGTAATTGTTGTTAAAAAAAAGTTATAAAAATGGAATTTATTCATATTATGTTTTTAATCATCAGTTTTTATTATTGTTGTTTTTACTTGATTCATTCTAAATAAAAAAGCCAAAATATACAGAAAGATATTGGAATAGGATTACAATTAAGAGTTTTAGAAATAAGAATATTATCTAATTATTAAACATGTGCGAGATTCTAATTTACAAATGGACCACCATTATTACAGTATAGTAACATCATATGTCAATATATATAATATACTGTACTGTACTCTATATTTTATATTTGGGATGTGTATTCTCATTTCCCTCCCACAGCCGTGAAAGCATTCAAGGAAGACTCCGGCCAAATGTAGTTTTGCCACCTGATGGGCAGCTCAGAATGGTCCGTACCCCGAGGGCACTTGATTTAACATGTAACATATTTGCCACGAGAGGTGATTTGACCTTTTCAGAACCAGCAAGCACTGCTGTGCTCTATCTGTTGTCTTGCTGTGTTCAAATTCTCTTTTTCCTTGTGATTTCTTTTGGTTGAAGTTGCCCTCGAGTAGTCTATCCGAGTGAGGTCCACATAGATTACTATGGTAGGTATCCACACAGGGCAATATTTGTGAATGTGTGTAACATTTCGAATCATTGAAGTAAGAAATATATTTATACATCCGTCCATTTTCTTAGCCACTTATCCTCACAAGGGTCGTGGGGAGTGCTGGAGCGTATTCCAGCTGTCAGCAGGCAGGAGGCAGGGTACACCCTGACCTGGTTGCCAGCCAATCGCAGGTCACATATAGAGACAAAGAGACGCACTCACAATCACACTTAAGGGCAATGTAGAGTGTCCAATTAATGTTGCATGTTTTTGGGATGTGGGAGGAAACCGGAGTGCCCGAAGAAAACCCACGCAGGCACGGGGAGAACATGCAAACTCCACACAGGTGGGTCTGGGATTGAACCCGGGACCTCAGAACTGTGAGGCCAACACTTTTCAGCTGATCAACCGTGCCACCATATTTATTCATTTATATTTTTTATTTTGTATATGTACAGATTTGTCCAGGGGGAGATTATATCATATCATGATGTGTTGTCATTGAATGAGTCGAAACGGCTTTTGTCCTCTTAGCTTGTCATGAAAGCTCAGACAAAACATGTCAAAATGGGACAAAATGTGTAGCAAATGTGGCAGAATGTGACTATACATGAAAGGAACATGACACCCCCATTCCACTCCGGACTGCCTCTGTTTTGTGACGCCTTAATAGATGCTGTCAGATTTTGTTGCGCTCATCTCATTTTTCAATGGCAGAGAAGGTTTCTCATGCGTATCGTGACGTAGCAACTTTTTTTTGGGGGGACAATTTAAAAATCTGGTCAGGTATCACGTTTGCCTGCCATTTGCGCTGTTTCGCATGCCCTTTTGTCCACAGTGGACTGCAGCAGGGCTGCAGTTGCCGTGGGGAACAATGTGTTGCCTAAGCATGAAATCTTCCACTTCTCACCCCTGATGAGCACCGATATTGCTTGTCGGTTTGTTTTGGCTCATTATCTTGCCGCATGACGAGGGGAACCCCCAATCTGTTTGGTTGCAAATTCCTTTAAATTGGCAGCCAAAGTGTTTTTCTCGACTTCTGAGTTTATTTTTACCGCTGTGTACTGTCATCACCAAATGTTAGTGAGGCTATCGCAGAAGAAGCCACGCACGTCCAAATCGTGACTCCTCACAGATTGGTTCGTTTATTTGGGTCACAAGCAGAAGTTTTGTTTCTCCAAACTTTTACGATTTCCATCACTTTGGTAAGGGTCAACATCATCAGTCTATAAAGCTTTGTCCCAGAATATTTTAGGTATGTTTCAGTTGTGTTTATCAAGTTCCAGCCTGGCCTTACCGTACTATTCTTCTAGCTAATGAGTAGTTTGAGTCTCTCTATGTTTATTCATGGTTCTGATTGACTTCACTCCTACTGCAGGTCGTTGCAGATGTCACTTAGACTTGTTTGTCTTCAGCTACTGATGTTTTCCTTGGCATATGCAATAAATTTTGTTACAAATTATACCAGTGGTTTATTTCTCCATCATGATATCCAAATGATTGTCTTTACTATATTCATTGTTTGTGAAATGGTTGTGATAGATCTTTTCTCAGTTTGGACATGTTTATCTTTCGTCCACTGACGCTGATTAAATTACAATCATTATAAAGTATTGAGATTTTAAAATTGACTGAAGAATAAATGTAAATGTAGCTGGGAAAAAAACAAACAAAACACAGCTTTCGGTCACATGTTCCAATACTTGTGCTTGAAAGAAAATTGGTGATCCAGATGCGAATAGCTTTAAATCAAAGGTGAAATGTTCATCTTTTCTTTATTTATTTTATGTCAAACCCAAATGTTTTAAGTCTGAAGCAAAAATAATCAAATTGGCGAGTGGACATGAATACGTTTTATTGGCTTTGCTTAGCAGTTAAATCACGGACTCATTTGAACTTAAAAGTCCTTTTTCCTATGCAGCCGTAGTTTTCTTCATCCTTGATTGGTCCTGCTCTTGCCCCAGAGGTTCAGTCCAGGTCTGGACCATGATTGGCTCACCCATTATGCAAATACAGAAATGCATAGAGTAACACTAGTGCCCTGCTAGTGTGTGATAAGGCCAACCTTATCTAAAAAAAAAAAAAAAAAGGACTAGGGGCATCACAAGTGGGTACAGTACGAATGCGCATTCAAAACAGAGTAAATATTGAATCACAAGGGTTAATGTCGGCATTTGCAGCTAATCTCAGACACCCACACTCATTAATTTACACACAATAACACATCAGAATTCTGTCGTCGCTGCCATGTCTGTCAGCCCAGATGGTGTTAAAAGCTGTTTCACGGCCATCTTGCTGGAAATTACACCATTAATGCAAACTGTCAGGATTAGCATAGTCACTGAAGCGCCCAAGTGATTTTATCCATCTGTTTTGCACACATGCATTGCATTGAGAATAGATTCAAAGTTTCTTTTTTAGTTTATTCAACAGTTAAACCAATGAACTGTTTCAGTTGAATGATATTCATCATCTGATGAATGTTATTTTAAGGCACTTCACTCACAACCATTCACAGAACCATCCAAATCACCTTGATGACAGTGGAAAAAAAATACTTAAACAGAAGTAAAAGTCACAATAATGATAATTATAATAATAATGGACAAATGGCTCACAGTTCAGAGGACTGGGGTTCAAATCCCTACCCCACCTGTGTGGAGTTTGCATGTTTTCTCCCCGTGCTTCCATGGGTTTTCTCCAGGCACACCGCTTTCCTCCCACATTTCGAAAACATGCATTAATTCCATCCACTCATCCATTTTCTGAGCCACTTATCCTCACAAGGGTCATGGGAGTGCTGGAGCTTATTCCAGCTGACTTCAGGCAGGAGACGGGGTACACATTGAACTATTTGCCAGCCAATCGGGCACATAGAAACAAAAAAACACTTGCACGAATAGTCACAATTTAGGGTCCTTAGTTGTTGCATGTTTTGGGGATGTGGGAGGAAACCGGAGTACCCACAGAAACGGGGAGAGCACGCAAATTCCACACAGGTGAGGTTGGGATTTGATCTCGAAACTGTGAGGCAGTTGCCCATGCCTCAATTACTTTAAATGTGGTGAACTTATCCACGCAATATTATGATTGATTTTATGTGAAGACAAAAATGAGCAGCATTTCGATTCATAACCATTGTCTAACAAAGGTTAAAGGGAAAATATTAACCATACATGCCGCCCTTATAATTGGGATGAATTAAACATCTTGAGTATTTTCACATGAAATTGTTTTGTGACGTGAAAAACTGCATTCAAGACCCAGGAAAGGCTGTCTGAGTAATGAAAATATGCCCACTACACAAGGGTGAAGACAGAGAGGCTCTCCGTCTGCGGCTTATGACTCTTAGAGGTTGATATGGGGAATCCATACTAATCAGCCTTTGACAAATAAGGAAGGCGAAGATGTGACATGATAGAGATGAGCGAGAGCGCCAAATGCCTGATGGACAGTTCATCTGCCCCGCTGACCCTTTCGTCTGAGTGGACTGTCAAGTTGTCATTGAGGTGATTGAGTGTGGAAAAGATTTTCCATGTGGGAGACAAAATTGTTCATCCTTGAGAGGAAATGAAAGGATTGAGTGAAAGAGGATGCAGACAAGCGGATGAATCAGACACCGGGGGTGATTACGAAAAATGAAGAACTGAAGTGGGAGGGAGATGACAGAAAAGAATTAGTCGTACGTATGTGACAGGCTGGGGCTCAGCTTTCGGATGCGTTGACGTGAGCGTCCGCAAACATCAACAGTAAAAAGTTCATTCCTTTCAAATGCCAGAAAAACATGTTTTTGCAGTTCAGCGTTGTCAAAATATTGATGTCAAAGTTCTCGCAGAAATAAGAATATGTTGTTCCGCTTCGAATCAACACGGCGCAACTTCTCATAAGTTATTTAACCTACTGATCGATGGTGCAGGTGCAAAGGCTGCAGATGAGTCAGATGGAAGGTGAATATGGCGGCAATACATAGAAGACGTACATTGTGACCTCTGAACCTCGTCAAATGACACAACAATGTTTTCTGCAAAATTCAGTCAGCTCTCTAAAGGCACCGTTTGCTCTCATGAGGTTGACGTGATTTCAGTCCTGCTTGGATTTTATTTATTTATTTATTTATTTGTCCTGGAGACTATAAGTGGCCTTGCACAAAACACGCATCTGGGTGGTAAATCATTAAGATGCTTAGCCGTGATTAAAGATGCTCTTTATTCCCTGAAATGCCTCAGATGAGCTCTTCTGTGTATTTCCAGCATGCAAAAATCCATGTTTAATAAAAGATTTAACACTTGACTAATCAAATCCCAAGACTTCCTGGCTGTTTCTGTAGATTCCACGATTGATTTAGAGTTGGTGATTTGATAGAACATATTTGTTGGTGTAAGTTTGCCATTTTTAATATCCAAGATGGATATTTGATGTGAATTTACTCTCCTTAAAGTCACTGATGGTGTAGTGGTACACACGCCTGACTGTGGTGCAGGCACTGCGGGATCTATTCCTGCTCAGCGGTGGTGTCGATATGTACCCTGTGACTGACCGGCAACCAGTTCAGAATGTAGTCCACCTTTCTCCCAATGTGAGCTGAGATAGGCTCTGGCGCTCCCGTGGCCCTTGTGAGGATGAGCGGCTTGGACAATGGATGGATTCATTTTCCTTTATTATACCACGTCTGCAGAATAATTATTAATACATCGATTTACTAATCAAAAACGGAAAGAGTTTTGAACTCCTCATCTATTTCTTAATCTAATCGATTTGATGCATGAGGTCTTCTTAATTCAATGACATGGCAACATGTAACCAGTATTTTTTGCTGACGGAAAATACATAAATGACACGTCACTGTCATGTCCTATCTGTAATCTCCTGTGTAATTGCTTTAATTGGTCTCATCTGAGCTGGTTTGATGTCTCCATCTGCAATGACAGACACAGCTGCCACCACACTTTGCTACGCGTCTAAACGTCGTGTAAGCAATTTCCTGTGACACAAAGTGCAGTTGCATCTGGCAGTGGATTGGAGTTGCACCACAGCAGCAAAAACCATTCAAACTCTACAAGAACTGTCTCAAAACGACGACCGAGAATAATATGATAATGCTCTGTTTGGATTGACATGGACTCTTTGGTATCAATTCAGCAATATGTTATTGTTATTGTATGCTTACAATTGTTATAGCTTATTTTAGATTCATTTGAGTGGCATCATGTTCAAATATTTAAATGTCATTACCCAAGCCACTTATCCTCACAAGGGTTGCAGGCAAGCTGGAGCCTATCCCAGCTCGCCTCGGGCGAATGGCGGACTACACCCTGAACTGCTCGCCAGTCAGTCGCAGGGCAGATATCGACACCATCACTGAGCAGGAATCGATCCCACGCTGGCCGCACCAGAGGCAGGCGTGTGTACCACTTCACCATCAGTGACCCCAAGTTAAATGTTATACTGTATTGAAACAAAAAACATGAAACAAACAAGCGTTAAATGCAACTGAATACAGTGAAGCCAGATCATTAGATTTTGTATGCCTAATTTTGTGTTTTATGCGCCAGTATGCTGACTTTCTATCCCTCGCAATTTTCCTGAATTCATACAGGAGTTTCACACAGAGATGAGTGAAATTTTTCAAGCAACTGTTGTCCATCCAGATCATCTCGAGAGTTATGAGCTCCCAACAAAGTCACAAAAGAGGTAAGAACTTGCAAACCTCAACACAAACGATCACGGACTAACTTGTTGCAACGTGCATAAATAAGAACGATACTTTATCCGACAATAATACTACACGTTTACAAAACATGTATCCTGTGATGTAATGTATATCTTTCCTTGTATGTATTTTTGCGTTAAAATTTGGGGCCCAGGTTTGGCGTTGTTTCAATTTCCCTTGAATACAACGAATAGGAAGTTCAATCTCAATTTTTGGGGGTGAAATGAGGTATTGTAGTGTGTCACCGTATTGTGATCGTGACTCATCAGTTCAATAACAAATCTGTGTCAATATGCTTCCTAATGAGCAGCACATTCACTTCACAATTTGCATCCACCACATAATTCTCCAGCTCAACTAAGAAGCACAGACTTTCTTTCTCTCTTAACTGCTCCAGGGCTGTTTTCCCTGCAGCCTCTTTAATCCAAAGGGGGGAATATATTGCTCTCAAATGTAATTATTTTACGTTGCTTCCAGACTATAATGTAATTTTGCATCTTCCAATGATTCCATAAGGCTGAATTCAGTTTTTCCCTCTTCTGCTTCTATATGCACAACAGTCTTTTTCTTCTGCAAATGCGAGGCGAGGGATTTCATAAATCAAATCTGTCTTCTCTATTTTGATTTGATTCCGTAGGGTTCACTTCATGTAGACGCTATTTGATGTGAGGCTTGATAGGAGAACACGGGTGCATTCCATTACCCTTCACACGCGTGTTCATGTGCCAAAGTTCGATGAAAGGGTGCCTAAGATGAATGCGTTATTCTTCATGCTGCTGCACGACAGCCATCACGATCACAATGAGATGCGTTCATTCGTGTTTGTGTCAGGTAAGTATACAAATTGATCAAAGTATTTTGGAAGGATAAACATTGCATTTGACTATGTGGTAACACTACTGTATAATTGATCGTGGAGAATTACATTATTATTTGAATTTAACACAGTTCCTATATGGCATTTAGACACATAATCTATTTTAATCTTACTTTTGTATTACTTTCTTTGTTGCTCCACAATTTTTTTTTTATAGCGTTGCGAAACTTTGGCCTCCTACTGCTGAACTTTTCCTGTCTCTCAGGTGAAATATGTGTGATAAATATTTACTGCACTGGGATAGTTTTGGGAAAAGGGTATCGAATAATTTTTGGATTAAATATCACTCCATAGCCTCCCCCATTGCTGTGGAGAAAGTGTTGCTCCAGGGGCTCAAAGGTCACATAAATTCCGTGAATTTAGCAGTTGATGAATGTACTTTTGTTGTCGTGTCGCTGCATGTGTCAATCACAAACTCGGGTTATTGTCATAATTGACTGAGGACCTCAAGTGGACAGAAAGTGAACTACATACTTTCGTCGCCCTTTGTTGACTTCACTTGAATTTTAGACTGTGATACAAATAATATTGCTCCCTCACCAGCCGAATTCCAAAGAGGGGTTTTTATTTCACTTCAAATTCTTCACCGTCTTACCTAAAATCCCTTCTTCCAAAATCTGATCAAGAAAGCAAAGATGAACCTCATCTCCATTTCAGTTGATGTGCAGATGGCAATTTATTTTCGTTTTTTTCTTCTATTGCTGTTATTCTATTACTGAGTCACCGTTTGTGTTTGCTATTAATACACACGTCTGGCATGATGATTCGATGTTTTTGGTGAAGACGTAAACACGAAATAAACAAACCACGTGTTTGAAAATTCGATGGATCTCGTCTCAGGAGAAGACTACCCAGTGTGTTTACTGCTGGTAATTAGACGTTGTGTACTAAGGAGTCTAAAAAATTGGGTCACAAGCGAGACAGTGGGAACCTGGGTGGTGACATTTTCCAAAGCATTTTCTACCAGCTCTATTGGGTATGTTGTTTTTTTTTTTTTTCATAATGGGAAATAAATGAATTGTTACCATCCCGTAGAAATATGCGTGGAATTGTTGGTTAAAATAACTACAACAACTTAAGAATTTGTCGATTTGAGATATTAAAATGGGAATTCAATGTGAATGTAAAATGGAGCTTGTTTGTATAACTTAGCAAGGATGAAATGTTAAGTTTATAAAAAGTTTGAAAAACGGAGGTTATAAGCCTCAACCCCCGGCCGTCCCGCCAAATGGAATACATTTCAAAAGCCAATGTCGACAAAGTATCTCTTAAGCATTTTTACTTCATCAATCTTGCGTAAAATGTCGTTTTGACGTACGTGGCTTTAAAAAGTAAACCACACAGGTTCATAAAACGCTTTGTCATACAATATTTATGATGCGTATGACGATAATCTTCTTAATTTTGACTGCCAATACAAATGAGTTATGTCTCCAAACACAGTTGTCGCGGCGACGAGTGACAACTGTGGTCACGAGTCGGATAACTTCCGGTCTCTTACCGGAAGCTGGTTTGTTACTGGCACTTGAATTTTATCGCTAACATCAACGAAATCAGTCTTCCAAAACGGTAATAATTCGTTGTTTTTTTAAATCAATTATTTAAAAGAAAAACACTGATTTTACGTATGAGTCACTTGCGTTGCAAATGATTCAGTGTTTAGTAAAAATATATTTTGAACTGAGTTGAATTTAGTGGATTCAGTCGAGTCTCTGGTATAATGACTAAAATAGCAATTATGTCAGGTACCTATTCATTATGTGACTTCTTTTGTTTGTTTTTGTCATTTTATATACTGTACAGTAATTCAGATCAACTTTCATCGGCATCTATTAATTTAAATATAAACGTATAAAGTTGGGGATATTGATTTAGAGAATTTAAAAATCTATAAAATTTAGAGTTGAACATACTTTGAGTAATTTTAGTGTTTCGGTACTACTTTCACAGCTTGCTGAAGTCCAAGATTCACAAAAAGTCTTAAACGACCAATACAGTTCCTGGTTTCATAGCAGTTTCTATTTTAAAAGTCGTCTTGATGTTCATCTAATTTTGACATCACAAGACCTAGACAAAACCAATGAACAGGACCTCTTTGCAATAGTTCAAGAGGGGTTAGTGTCACAGTGTAAAGGCCAACAAAGAAACAAACTGGAGGAGTCACACAGGCTTAGAAGTGAACATTTCTTCGATCAAACATAACATAACCAGCTTATTTTTCATATTCCCCCTTAAAAGATCTTAAATTTTAGTTGTGTTGTAATCGGTCACAAAGGTGGAAAAAGCTTCCAAATGTTTTGTCTTCATTGGATTGAGTAGACTTTTTCTATCCACTCTTTTATATATATGTTTGATGCAGCAGCTTGTTAAAAGGAATTGTTGTTCTGTCACCCCCCCCTTCTTCTGACTTATAACTGTTAGTCTGTTGTGAATGCAGATTGTGTGTTTCGATTTCACGTTACATTTTTTCCACCTGTGTCCGCTTCCACCAGGGCTGCGAGATCTGCTGTGTGACCTCCAGCTGGCTTGAAAGAGGCGGAGTTCACAGTCACCATCTGCTCAGAGTGCTTGTCATTTTACAACACGCAATGAGTCAAAAAAGCATTTCCTCCCCCAGCTGACAGTGCGGGCGACATTGAAATGGATCGGTAACTTGAAACATCTTAAACCTGAACCTCAACATTTCATCGGTGTAAGTCCCACATTTTGATCTTTAGAATATTGTGCAAACTACTGTGGCGACTATTAACCCTGTCGCTAACCTTAACTCAAATCAGGTAGGAACAAGGAACAAATTGTCATTTATTTTTTTTTTTTGTGGTTATTTAGCAGGGACGAACAGAGCTGCAGCCATGGTGCGGGAATACCAGTCTCCTGTTCGGGTCTACAAACATCCATTTGAGTTAATAATGGCAGTGAGTAGTGCCTTCCCTAAATGTTCATAATGAAAGTGAGGTGTCATTTTGCTGTAGGTTCCTAGCGCATTTGGATTTGTTGCAGCCAGTGGTGGGACCTGGGCCTTTTTACTTCTTTTAGTCAGGCTGCATTATGATCATCTATGTATGTATTCCTCGTAGGGAAAAAAATCCCAAACAAATAATTCCCTATTAACATCTGAGCATAACTTCTCAGCTAGCATCGATGAATTAAACAAAAACAAAACAGTCACTACTTAATTGAAATGAGTTAATGATAGTCTGGTTTTATTGACGTCTCATGTGATTCTTTAGTATGTCAAAAGACCTTGAGTTAATTATTTCAGTTTACAGACAGTTATGTAACTTTGCTGATAGTATGGTGGAGTATGGCCATCTGCGACAGTATTTATGTACACAAGCGTTAAATTCCAAATGATTGGCTTGGCTGGATTCAACATGGTATGAATTCAGCTGCCTCTACTGTGTGCAGGTCAAGAGTTGTATGTGAAATAAACAATTTAAAGTGCAGGGGAAATATTTAGTGGAGTCAGAGCAGGTTTTCCTCGCTCTTCTTTTTTCCTTTTGGCTTTTGCTTCTTGCCTGACGTTATACATTAAACCAAGCTTACGCAACACGTCAATGCAGGTGAAAGACCGTGACTTATTTTTTTTGCACTGCAGACACCAGCCTTCACGCTTTCAAGAAAACATCCACAGACGCTTTGTTGGACTCCGTGAAAATCTTCCCTAACAGTAAATAAATCGCCTTAGTCTGAGTGGACTCCATGAAAGGCTTCTCTTAAAATAAATCTCCTTAGTATAAAGGGATAATGAAATAATACTTTCTTGTAGGATTTCCAGATCCTTTGAGGCCAATGTATCGTCTCCCCCTTCAGACACTTTTATTTACTCCCAAGATTTTTCATTAAACCTCCACTCACTTTGCCTTTGCCAGTAAATATTTCTGACAAGTGTCGTACTCACAGTAATACTTTCTTATTTTGACGCATCTTGTTTTTTTTTTTATGAATGAATATCATTGTTAATATTATTATAAGCCTACCACAAAATGTAGTTGACTGCCTAATTAATGCAACTTGGTCGTTGGTTTTCTGTTGCTACGGTGGGTATATGCAATTCCTTAAACAAGTATCATCATATCATATCTTAACATCTGAATTTAAGATCAAATAATTAGTGGTAACTCTCATTTTGTGTTATCGCTAGTGTTGTTTGTAGAATAACTTTTCATCATTCCCTGCTGTGCTTATATAAACTTGGCAGTGTGCTAAAATCATACAATGATGTAATTTTGTGTTAGCAGTCATCAACAAACTAGGCTTCTTTGGTACACAACCATGTCTCAATGTACTTTTACAGGTGTTGATTTGTTGTTCGCAGAGTAAAAGACTTACTGTAGATACTACTACGTACTTTAATTTCTGTCATTCAGGCCTACAACAAGAGATTCCCAAAGTGTCCCCTGATCCCAGTTTTTGTAGACAGCGAGATCATCAGTGAGAGCCAAAGTCAGGATGGCTCCACATTGGTGATCGAGAGGCGCTGCTGGATTGACATTGATGCACCCAAGCTCCTCAAACGGGTATTTTTGCTGTCATGTCCGTCTTACTTTATGAGGGCCCTAAGAAAATCTATTTTGACGCTGTCACTTACGCTACATACAGTAGATGTTGAAAGAATCAATGGACTGCCAAGATGATGTCACCGTTTGAAGCATGTGGGCAAATAAAACAAAATTGACCTATTGATAATCAACACTGGATATAAAAACTATAAACACCCCTTTTCAAATGCTTATTTTTTCAGGCGGGAAGTAAAAATAACTGAAATGCTATTGTTGTACACTTTTGCACCTATTATTATTGCAGTTTATTTTTGCTTTGCTCTCAAAAGTTTTTTTTCTATTGAGTCGAACAGTTTGTAGGCCACATTAAGGTTGGAATATCTTTAGAAATTATTTATTTTAGTCACATTTTTATTGTCATAAAAACCTTGCATTTTTGGACAGGGGTGTGTAAACCTTTTATGGCCATTTTGTTGAAATATCCTTGTGTTGACCATATGAATGTTTTTCTACTCAAAGATTGCTGGGATAGACTACCTGTATTTCATCCAGAAGAACACACTGAACCGCAGAGAGCGGACTCTCCTCATTGAGGTCCAGAATGAAACTTTTTCCACCAGGGTCGTTTCCTGTGAGTGTTGCAGATATACGGTAAGAATCCAATCCTATCCATATTAAGTATATTGTCACCACTGAATCCATTATCGTTCCGGTTCTAATTAATGTTAGTCAAATACCGACTGCACCTCAATTAGTTTGGGGAAACATCACAACAATGTTTACATTTATTTTGCTTTTGTATAACATGACTAGCAGAGGGCAGCTAGAGAATAAGACATTCTGGTCGTGCTTTGCAGGTTCATCCTGAGAATGAAGACTGGACATGTTTTGAACAGACGGCTAGCCTTGATGTTAAATCCTTTTTCGGCTTTGAAGGCATGGCAGAGAAGATAGCGATGAAACAGTATGCTAGTAGCATAGAAAAGGTTTGTATTTTCTTTGATATGACTCCTCTGACCCTAATGATTTAAAGTCTTCATGTTGGGGCAAGAGAAATGTGTTGTTAAATCTTTTGAGCCTGCACTTTCTGGTCTCTGCTACTGTTCAGTGTCCCATTGATCCTAAGCCATGTGTCCTTTCCGCGTGATAGGGTAAAGAAATTATCCAGTTTCACCTCTCGGAACTGGAAAAAGAGGGCATAACGTACATACCCCGTTGGGCTCCACCATCTTCTACCCAAGACATCCCTGATGTCAAAAGTGCGCTGCATGCCTCTGATGTGGACCACCCTACAGAAATGTTGACTCCCTCTCCTGATGGTCAGTGTGACAATAGATACAAAACAGCAACAAGTACCTTATGCCAGTTTTGTTTTACAATTAGTGTCCCCCAAAATACACCCAATTACAAATACTCATGAACATTGGTCAGGCACATAAGTACACATACTAGTGTTCAAGAGAGATATATTTATGAAGTTTGAATTGGGTAAAAAAACAAAATATTAAGAATACCTTGCTGAGTGATTTAGTATGTTTCTGCAGTGTAGTACATCACTACAAATGAGTTCCTGTGGGAGTGTCAAAAGGATAGAAATTATAAAGAAGTGGGAATGAGTACAGTATTTTTTTTTAATTCAATTGATTAATTGTATTACCATCAACAAGAGTTCAAATAGGTGATAAGAGAGGGAAGTGCTGTCGAAAAATAACTTGCAAGATGACTTCACAAATCCTGTGTGTGGTTTCCATTGCAGGACCATCATCAGATCAACATGATGCAAAAGGTAAGTTGAATTCACGTTGGGGGAGGAGAACATGAAAACTATTTATATTTTGTCTAGTTCTGATGAAACTGCTGCTATGTCTTGCATTTTTGCATCAGTTGCAAGCTTCATTCACACTTGGACAATAAATTACACCATTGCACCTTTTGGAGTACAATTTTGTCCATGTGTAACAAATGTGGCCTGGAAAAGGGTAGAAATGATTGAATCTTTTGTGATATTTTAGCATAGATTCGACCTTGCAGGACAAAAGGAATCCCATGTGCACCTATTTTTCTTACAGATGAGAATTAATCTGCATGTTTACATACCTGAAATCTCATAAATCTCAACTCTCTTGGTTGGTTAGCCATGACCTGAATCTAAAATTACAGGATTATTACCTACTTGTAGTCTCTTTGCCGAGTTCCTACTTCAAATAATACGTGAAAAAGAAAAGAAAAGAAAAGAAAAGAGAAAGAAGAACATGTGTAAACTATCGGAAAATTCCACATTGCAAGTTCATGTTGTTTCAGCAGGTTTTCTGTCCATCTCTCTTATATTTTTCACCCAGGTTAAAAGTGCCTGAGTCTGAAATGCATGCAATGGACTATGTGCTAAAGCGATGCTGTGTTTTGGCCTGCAGACAAGTTGGATGCTGATTACATCAGACGTTACCTAGGTGATTTAACGCCTCTGCAGGAAAGCTGTCTTGTTCGGCTGCGGCAGTGGCTCCAGGAAACCCACAAGGGCAAGGTCAAATACATTATGTCTGAATAGATCATTCTGCTTTTTCACACACATTTTTGTTTTGTTTTGAGTAATTAAATGGAAGTCATCTGCCAGTTTCTCGGTTTCTTCCTGATATGTTGATTTTTCTCTAACTTAGCAGGTAGGTTTTTATGGCAAATCTTTGGTGAACCATCTGGTTTTGCCTTTACAGATTCCAAAGGATCAGCACGTGCTGCGCTTTCTTACAGCGACAGATTTCAACTTTGACAAGGCTCGGGAGCTCCTGTGCCAGTCACTCACATGGAGGAAGCAGCACCAAGTGGATTTCCTATTGGACTCATGGCAGCGTCCTCAACTTCTCCAAGACTACTACACTGGAGGCTGGCACCACAATGATCGAGGCATAATTATTGTTTGTCCTTTTAATTCACATTTAGAGAGGGTATTGGATTTATTGCAACTAGTTAAACTTGTGTTTTGCATTTCGTTATTAACCAATGTCTGAGTGCAACCTGTTATAGTTTCCATGAGTCTTTTATCAGTCTTAAAAACATTCTGAATGCCCAGCTATATTTTAAAATCCGGTTGTAAGATATATATTTAATTTTTGTAGCTTGTTTGTGCATGCATTTGTTTGTCTGATCCATATCTTTTTGTGTTTAGATGGCCGGCCTCTGTATATATTACGTTTGGGTCACATGGATACAAAGGGTTTAATGCGTGCCTTAACAGAAGAGGTGTTGGTCCGACAGGTGAAAGGGTTAAAGTTGTCATTTATACATGATTCAGCCCTTTTGAATCCAGATATCATGGCTAACATTGATGTTTTACCTCAATGACTCAGGTTGTTGCCATCAATGAGGAGGGACTGAGGCGCTGTGAGGAGAACACGACAGTCTTCGGTCGCCCAATTAGGTCGGTTCCCCTTTCTTGGCTTGAGAGCAGGGGTGTCAAACTCATTTTAGTTCAGGGGCAGAGTTTGTCCCAATTTGATGAGACGTGAGCTGGACCAGTGTATTTGTGGTTTAATAAAATATAAATAATTACAATTCCGGTTTTGTGCAAATAATTGCAAGTACATTTGGATTATATTCACATTTATTGATTGTCTTGTTTCACATTACGAGGAATCCCTAAAATGAATGAGTTTTCATTTAGACATTTGCTCAGTGGATCTGTACACTGTAGGTACCTTTCAAATACAATCTAGAAATTATAGTTACATAAATTCCCACATCCATCTGGAAATCTTGATAACCTCAACTGAGTCCTCACACCATACTATCTTGAGATGTGGGAATGTCTCAGAATGAGGGTAAAGTTGTCCCCCTCGCCATGTAAACATGTATATAAAAATGCATACTTGTTGTGCCAGCACATGAAAAAAAAAATCATAAAATTGTATTGATGCAGCATTTTATATGAATTAGGCTTGCTCAGTAGTTCTAAAAGCGCTTGTGTCGCATGTATCGTCATGCAAATATTGCGTTTGCCAGTTGCTGGACATGCCTGGTGGATCTGGAGGGTCTGAACATGCGTCACCTGTGGAGACCTGGGCTGAAGGCTCTACTGAGAATCATCGAAGTAGTGGAGGCCAACTACCCTGAGACTCTGGGCCGCCTGCTCATGCTGAAAGCACCCAGGGTATTTCCCGTGCTCTGGACCCTGGTGAGGATAAACGGCGATACTCACTAGCCACAACATTAGGTACAACTGCCAAATTGAATGCAATTCAATGTAAGCGCTGCGCTGTGTCATACTGAGAGATGCTTGTAATATTTAATTCAGTTTTTTCTGTAAAGCATCACCATGTACAATATTCCTCATTCTGTCAGAATGGTTAAATGTAGAGAACTCACTTTACTTGAAAGAATATTTATTATTGCAGTTTGTGATGCTTGACATCGCTGGAACTGATATGGCAGCAAAGGTCCTACACAGTGTTTTCCAAATGTTTTAGAGCCAAGACACATATTGTATATTAAAACAAAAAAATCTCGAGGTACTCGACCAAACAAAATGTTACCAAAAGGAAAGATACTGAAATTAACATCTCATCTCAATTAACTCACAAATTCACATAACGAGTGTGAAATCTAGGTCTGGATACAAGTGGATACATGGGTAAAATGTCCCGTATATTATCAAACCAACTTTTCCCAGTATTGGAAAGCTATATTGGCTCTAAGGTGCCTCAGTAAATATGTAAAATCATGTACGCATTCCCGAGTTCCACATGTCTTTTTCCCGAGAGACCTGAAATCAGGTAATTCCAACTTCTCAAGTTGATCTACTTCACTGGGTCTTCGACAGTATAAAGAGGAAACCAATCAGAGGAAAAGAGGCGGTCTTTGTGTAAATATGGACAAAGTGAATATAAAACTGGGTTGAACAGAAGTACCTGTCAAATGGGGCCTTTTCTGGACACTCATAAGATAAAACTAATGTGTTTTGTTTAATGAAATTTACACTTCTACTAACTCCATATTAGGGAGTCACTCTATGGACATCTAAATAGCTAAAGTATGAGGCCTTTAATTGGACCATCTGCTATCTAGTGGAAAACAATTTAAATGTTCTGCCTGCCACTATTGTTAATTGGCACAGATGAATGAACAAAGATGCAGTTGTAGTCAATAAATACGGTTGGGAATCGGACAAATTGCTTTAAGAGGCTGAAACAGCAGCAGCGCCAATAAATGCACTGGTACTACATTTTATGTGCAAATATTTGTATTGTGTTGCCCTTATGTGCAGTTCCTATTGTCATTTGTATTGAGAGGAAATCTAATGATGAAATATACTGTAAACACCTATCATGTGATGACTATGTCATGCAGTCGTAAATTGCATGCAGCGAGCCCACAATTACATAGCAACAAACAAAGCAATGTTCGTAATCCATGCGTGCTATAATAGTAGACAGTACAAGAATTATACCACCCAAGATCAAATAAGAATACAGGAACATCTTTCATTATTTATCTTGTGAATTATATCCAAAAACATTGGTATTCACAATGGGCTCAGTATACATGCTCTGGTGTCTGACTTGCAGGTCAGCCCACTGATCAACGAAAACACACGTAAGAAGTTCCTTGTCTATGCTGCAAATGACTACCAGGGTCCAGGAGGTCTGGTGAACTACATTGACCAGGCGTTTATCCCTGACTTCTTGGGAGGGGGCTGCGTGGTGAGCTTGGCTGCATTGCACTCTTTACAAAGAACCGCACTTGAACACATGGAATAGTGTTTTTATTATTTGTCAACTCACTTTATATTCTTTCTTCATGCACTCCTAAGTGTGAAATCCCTGAGGGAGGTTTAGTCCCCAAGTCTTTGTACAGGGCAGCAGAGGAGCTGGAGATGGAAGACAACCGATTATTGACAGATTCCATATATAAAATTGCTAGTATTTTCAAGGGAGCTCCATATGAGGTACTATCAAATTTCTTTGCAAGATTGTCACTTAACTAACCACCAGGAAGTTGAATGTAAATGTCAATATCCTTTACACTGACAGAGATGACTTGTAATTGGCATCATTGACCATAATGTGCACATCCTAACTCTGTTCATCATCTAGACTTTGTCATTTGTATCAACATGCAAAATGAATGCATAATTGTCAACCCTTTAATCCTCTGACAAATTGAAAGAAGTACTTTTTATCTCATGTTGAGTACTGTCGGAAACACAAATGTGAACATGTTGTACCATACTTTCTCGTGTATAATGGGCACCAATGTATAATGGGAACCCCTAAACTCGAAATTCTGGAAAACCCTTCAAACTATGTACAATGCATTTTTACAATGCTTGATTTTGCTTCTAACCAGATGATCAAAACAAAGTAATACCTAAGAATTAAGCACTTTATTTGAACAAATAATACTTTCTGTTTATTAACTTGCTCTTATGCCCTACCATTTAGTAAAGGAGACAACACACATTTGTACTCATATGTTTGAATACCCAAGTAGAATGTGTAAGATGTGTGCAATTCTTTAAAGAAAACATGAAGGACCAGGCAAAACAATTTATTTTGATGGGATTCTAATTCAACTGTCAAGCATTTCAGAAAACCTTTATAATTAAAAGCGAACATCACCATAAAGAAATTAATGAGGGTTATTCATTTATCAGTTGTGTTTCCGCCAGGTTAAGTGTACTTATGAGCACAATTGTACAAATACGTAGTCATATTGGAATGAAAGTGGAAGCTGCACCTTTTCCATAACCTTTAGGCGGCATACTGCAATGAAAGTGTACAGCTTTTTCATAACCTCTAGATGGGGACATACATTGATAAAATGTAATCTTTTTCATTTTCTCCTATACCTAATTAAAATGCAGACTATTGACTTGAGAATTTTTGTGGGGAATAAATGCGCATTAAACACAAATTATGAGTAAATAAAACTGTTCTGGCGCCACGGTGGCGCAACTGCTTAGGGCGTTTGCCACACAGTTCTGAGGCCCGGGGTTTCAAATCTTGGCTCTGCCTATGTGGAGTTTGCATGTTCTTCCCTTGCCTGCGTGGGTTATCTCCAGGCACTCCGGTTTCCTCCCACATTCCAAAAACATGCATTAAATGGAGACTCTAAATTGTCCCCAGGTGTGATTATGAGTGTGATTGTTGTCTGTCTCCATGTGCCCTGTGATTGGCTGGAAACCAATTCAGGGTTGACAGATGGCATAGGGTCCAGCACTCCCGCGACCCTTGTGAGGATAAGCTGCTCAAAAAAATGGATGGATGGATAAAACTGTTCTTTGCTTATAACCGGAAAAATGGATTTGAAAATAAATTATGAATGGTGATGAAAAATGTAAAGTTCAGTTTTTATTGACACTTACCTGAGGGGTATTAATTTAACACAATGTTAGCATTTTGCAGTGGTGTGTATAACCGTTTCATCTAAGAGCTGTTTCTAATATTTAGCTACATGGGAGAGGCAACATTAGAAATAGCTCTTAGTACAATGCAGACCACAACTACTAAACTATTTTAGTCCATTTGAATTAAATGGAAGGCTGGTAATTCATTTACATGTCCTAAGGTGTCACCAGCTGGAACAAATGTACACATCAAGTTTACAACGAATAATTGTGAAATGAATGATACATAACTAACTGTTGTCTTCTGTGCTATCCCCGTTCTGTCTATATGCCTTCAGATTTTAATTGAGATCATGGATGCGTCCTCTGTCATTACCTGGGACTTTGATGTGTCTAAAGGGGATGTGCTCTTCAACATCTACCATTCAAAGAGGGCACCACAGACCCCAAAGAAAGACACGACTGGAGCCCATAATTTTTCTACCTCTGGGATTGGCAGTTTGCAGCTGATAGACAAGAGCTGGGTGCTGGGCCTAGACTACAGCCTGGTGGAGAAGTCCCTCACCTGCAGAGAGGGGGAGAGCATACAGGTAAATGAAACCCAATCTGTTGCTATATCTTATATTCTGATCCTGGACATTTGCTCTGTTTGAATAGGGGTCTCACATCACTCGCTGGCCTGGATGCTACATTCTCCAGTGGTGCTTTCACAGCTCCCCGGCTGCCTCGGCCTCCAGCCTGTCTTATGTGGATGACGTGCTGGCCTCTCTGCAGGTCTCCTCCCACAAGTGTAAAATCATGTACTATACTGAGGTGCTGGCTTCCCAAGACATCAGGTCAGTTAATTTAGTCTACCGTGTCATGGTTGTGTTTTTTTTTTAAAGACAAAAAAAAAAAACTGTCAAGACTGACTTCCAAAAATAAATCCATATATCTGCTTTTCTAGGGGATCCTTGACCAGCCTGGAGTCCAGTAATAGTGGCTTCTCTCAGCTCAGTGGATCCACTACTCTTTCTAGCCAATCACACGCCGGCTCAACTGTCTCAAGGTAACACCACTTCGACAACAAACTCCAACTCACTAGCAGTGTTCAAGAATTCTTGGCTTGTTCTTGTACCGGAAGCTTTGCTGTTGTATCGGAAAGGCAATCGGTACTTTGGTCAAACTGTGTTGTGTATGTAAAATTGTATTAAAATGTAATCAATCATGGGACAGTCTTGTGTGCTTTTATTGGGTTAATACGTGGCGTCAAACGAGGTGGCAGCAGCTTGTGCTTGCTTGTGTGAATTAATTCGGATTGTCCACTAGATGTCAGTGCATTCTTTTGCAGAAAATGTTTGCGCCTCGGTTCCACATTTTTTCTTTAACCTAACATAATACTTTTAGTTCATCTCTACATGGAAACAAGTTTGATGTATAAACTATTTAAAAAGCCAGCGCTTTCTAGAGATTATAATGTTATGTTTGCTGTGGTGTAGAAATGCACTGGAGGAGGCATGTTTTACTACTTTGGTGACCATTTATATCTTATAACAAGCTCCTTGAGCAAAAATAAAAGTAATATTTACACAAAAGTCACTCTTTAATATGAAACAACAAATCTAGCTACATAAACTGCGGTGGGTATCACATCCTTTGAAAGTCACACAAAGCAGATTTATAACATTTTGCTCACCGAGGCTTGTTCGGTGAAGAAATAGTAGAGTTGCTCGACGAAAGAATTCATTCCAAGGGTGTGTGTTGCTCTAATCTCCAGAGAGCCTTGACACCGAACTCAAGGGGAGAAATGACTGCAGTGGAGGTGTTGCAGTGTAGATGTAATGGCAATAAGCTACGCTCTCTACACCAATAAATGAAATATTGGGTGGGAAAATCTCTTAAGATTTCTCACTGCATGCAGTATTTGGTCATGTAAGTGGCTGCTTGAGTCACTAAGAGACTCATGCTTTATCTCATTCCATCTGTATTAAAATAGATAATGAAACTTGTGAAGTATAAGGAAATGACAGTCACAAAAATATAAAATAACAAGGCTCTCCATATGTTTACCCAATTTGAGATATGGAACAAAGCATTAGCATGTTTTCTGAGGCTGCTAATTTGAATACTGTGAGATATCTTTTAGACGCACAACTCACAAAGAACCTTAAGATCCACAACTTTAACATATCCCTCGAGTTGAAGCTTATTGTACATGTTTCCTGACTAGCAAATGTGAGTTGTCAGTCAAAGCTCTTTAAACAATAGTTGAAAGACAAATGATGGATTTTCATTTTAAACAACCCTTTTTATACCACAGTGATTAGAAGCCATATTAAGATTAGTAGGCATCAAAAGATTCATGATTTGCATGCAGGGTATATGGATGAGTAAAGTGATTTTCATGGACAAACTGTACCGGAGTCTAACATTGATCATAGTATATGTATGTTTTAAAATACAGCCCTAACAAGAACTGGGTATTTTGAATTCAGTCTATTCTTTGTGGTGTCAAGGCAATGTTTGAGCCCAAGCCAGACTATTCCATCCTTAAACCAAATCAGATCCCAACCCCATTAGAAAGTCCATGATTAAGCCCTAGCTTTCTTAAATCAGGTCTTCCGTTCCTAATTGTGCCCGTGCACCAAGAGGAAAAAACATTTCGACATTGTGAGTGTCATGATGTTAATATTCAACACGTACTATCGCAAAACAACTGTTAGTCTTTCTTAACTTCTTGGTTGTGAATTGCACTTCCAATTTCTGGGTGTTAATTTAGACTTTGGACAATAATTTACTTTGGTTACACCCATCTATTATATTTCCTATGAAGTCTAGGGTCATGTAGAGAGAGTGATAGAAGAGTGATAGAAATACAATAGTACCACAACCCAGTTGTCCTTGAGCTGGAAGTGGCGTTACGTTGGACAGATTTGTCAATCTCATCTGATGAATGAGAAACTGGACAACAATTTTATATTAATGCCAGAAGGGACTCAGATGAATTGTCAAGTGTAACCTTAATGAAATTTGCAGGACATTCGGACCATGCATACATGGAGAGGGGCTTCAGTGACCGTGTTGGGCCTCTCTTCACTGTCCGACCTGATCAAAATTATCTGGATACAAGGGCTTTAAAACTACAGGAAGTGGAAATAAATGAAAATGATGAAAATGACAGATTCTACACTTTTTTTTTATGAAAAAGTGCATTGGTTCGTTACATTAAGGATTAATCTGCAATTCTGTATGCATTGAGATTCATCCCTGTGTAGCTTCTGGCATCAAAACATGGCAGCTTCCCATACACACACACCAAATTAGTCATCTCTACTGTCTTTAATACTGATTTTGTTGCCCTGAGCATTGCTGACAGTGTATCTTCAACCATATTGATGGCATTATCAACATTGTGTCTACCCTATGGGTAAGCTGATAGACAACAATAACTGCATTTTAGGAAAGTAGGGTGTTTGCTGCTGGTTGAGGGACAATAGGAGGGTGAACACTGATGGTATCATTCTCATCCCAGGATGATGTCTTAAAATCAGATGCATTCTCTACGCGTCATAGCCAAATACATATGACATCACCTCAGTGCTAGAAAAGCTTTCCTTGGAAGTTATTTTCAGTGAGATGGCAGAATCAACGTGTGTGACAGAAGAGTCTGCTAGGATGAAGGGCAAAGTTTATAAAACTGGTGAGGTAGCAGAAAAGATGCTGAGGTTCTCGCTTGGAGTGAACAGGTTGGAAAGGATTAGAAATAAACTCATTAGAGGGACAGCCAGCGTTGGATGTTTTGGAGACAAGGTTAGAGAGAGAAGACTTCAATGGTTTGGACATGTCCAGAGGCGAAAGAGTGAGTATATTAGTAGAAGGGTGCTGAGGATGGAGCTGCCAGGCAAAAGGGCGAGAGGAAGACCAAAGAGAAGGTTTATGGATGTGGTGAAGGAAGACATGAGGGCAGTGTGTGCTAGAGAGGAAGATGGAGGAGATAGGCTAAGATGGCAAAAGATGACACGCTGTGGCAACCCCTAACGGGACAAGCTGAAAGGAAAAGAATAAGATGGCAGAATCAACGCAAACAGCACCAAGAGCTACTGCTTTATGTTAGATTAGGACCCTAAAACTTTTATAAACTTGTATGTTGTTGGGACCTCAGTATTATCCAAGACAAGCAGAACAAGACTGGCTCAACTGACTCTTAGACAACCTGACTTGACTAATTGAATTCGGTGTGAAGTAATTCCCTGTTGGTTTCTGTGTGTACACAACTGGATGCATTTTCAGATTTGTGTTCCCTGGCGGCGGCACAGTGGGTCATCTTGTAAACGTTGGCCTCACAGTTCTGAGGTCTCGGGGTTCAATCTTGGACCCACCTGTGTGGAGTCTGCATGTTCCCCCCATGCCTGCGTGGGTTTCCTCCGGGCACTCGGGTTTCCCCCCACATCCCAAAAACATGCAACATTAATTGGACACTCTAAATACCCCCTAGGTGTCTATGGTGTTTGTGTCTATGTGCCCTGCGATTGGCTGGCAACCAGTTCAGGGTGGGATAGGCTGCAGCACTCCCCCAGTGACCCTCGTGAGGATAAGCAGCAAAGAAGATGGATGGATGGATGCGTTCCCTGGCTTTTATTTGTGAAGCCTAAACATATCCCTCATATAAACACTTCAAAAGCAGTACATTTGCTGCATCTTTTCAACTGCGCTGCTAATCTCATTTTGGCTAGTTTAGAGAAATTATTGTATCTATTTTACAATTTAAGTAGGTCTGATTGAGATGTCCCGGATACTTCACACTAGGTTTGATATCGTCCAGCATTGATTTTCCCTAAGATAAGAGAGACCATCAATCTCGCCTCAAATTAGGCCAAAGCCTGAGCACTGGCCTCATTTGCAATGGAGAGACAGCAGTCCGCCTACTAGCTCAATGTTGTTTTATTGCTTCACTAACTGGACCTTGTTTTTCTTTCTGATGTCGTGCAGGTCAGTCAGGAAACACATTTATGCACGTTAAAATTAAATTACATAATTGTTGTCCACTCGAAGATGGTGTCTACTTTCTCACAGTGCTCATAAAATTTTATGAAGGAGGCAAAAAAAAAAAAACAACATAATAACTTGGACCATTTTCATGTGAGGCTTCACATGAGACTTATGCAAATCTTGTGTGACTTCAGCATCTAGGATAAATGCCACAAGTCTTCTTTGTGTTTTTCTTGGCTTTATAATTTGTTTTAACATGATGACAAAGGGGAAATGTACTGTGTCATGATAAACAGAACCATAAATGTAACTTACCGCGACAAATTGGGTATTCAGTGCGATGTGAGCGATCCAGTTATGCATTTTCTATCCCCCTTACACTTTTTTTTTTAAAAACCTGTCCCGTTTAGCTGCATGATGTGTCAGAATGGTGGATTTGTATGCCTTAAATCATGGAATAGTTTTGCTGTGTAACGAGATCTTTTTTTTGGGTGGTGGTGGGGTCGTTACTGAAAATGCAGCAGAACAGGAAAGGTTTTCAGAGGACAGACGAATAAAAGAACAGACAAGCGGATTAGAGCTACAAATCACTGCAGAACAACAGTTGAACAATCTAGCTATAACAAATTTTCCGCACTATAGGGCACACCTAAGACCCTTTAATTTTCCCAAAAGCTGAGAGTGCGCCTTATAATCAGGTGCGCCTTATATATGGATCTATATCTGGATCTATATTGAGTTTTTAGCGCAGCTCATCTAATGGATGGATAACGCAACCCCAGCCTCTACCGTAGCGTCTATTCTATGCGCCTAATAATGCGGTGTGCCTTATATATGAAAAAGTTTTAAAATAGGCCAGTCATTGAAGGTGCGCCTTATAATGTGGTGCACCTTATAGTGCGTAAAATACGGTATATTTTGACTGTTGCTTGGGGTCATATATCGAGATATATGACTATAGAAAGGGGTCACGTTCTTATATACCTTGTCAGGACATGCAACAACTATGAAGACAAGATGAGAGAGGACAAGAAAGAACAGGATTGGGCCGCATGAGGGAGGTGTGCTACTCGCAATAGAATTCCGTACAGGGCGAACCATATGAAGGGGGCCATATTTCATGCCATAACCAGCTGTTATATAAAATAAAATTTCCATATGGAATGTGACAGGATTGTGATTTGTGAACATTCATTTTGACTGGATCTGGGAAGAAACTACAGCATAATATGGAACATTGTCTTTAAATGAGCTATTATGTCTCGAGAGTCTTTCTTAAAGAAGATTAAATGCTGCTACTGCCTGCACTGTATATTGCATTGTTGAGAAAAACAAACACCTCATATATTGCATGGAATCAAAGTTTATGGAGATTTTGCGGACAATCAAGGCCATCAGATTGGAAAGTCATTCTTCCAAATTAGATACTTTATACAATATGTTCAAAAGTTGTGAAATTCAGTCAAAGCTCTGATCTAAGATGTAATGTTCTCACCCACCTTCAAGAGGATGACACTTTTAGAAGGAAAGGGAATATCTATTTTGTTCAGGTGGGTATTGTGACCAACCTGTAGAGAGAGAGCAATGGCAGGTACTCATATCTTTAAAAATTTAAATAATTAAAAAAATATATATCCTCAAAGACACACACACACACCCCAAAAAATAGAGCTTACAAACACTGGAAGGTGAACAAAGGCACGCTTGACTGACATATTTTATGTATTTACAGCATATGCGGTATTCGTCGTCTTGCTTTAGGAATACGATTTTAAAATCTTCCTAAAAAGTTTGAGAATGACCTCAATAATACACAGATCTTTTTTTCCCCATTAAAAAGCATACCAGCTATTATACCCGATTTCCACAGTGCTAGTGACCTTCATGTCTCCACATTATTTCAGATCAGATGCAATTATCGGTAGTGCATGGAAGGAAGTCTCTGCAGTGATTTAAATTCTGTCTGCTGCAGAATAAAAGATTGAAGTAGAAGACGTCTGTCTTTTCTTATACCTGCCAGGCCACTGTCGCTCAGCGACCATCCGTTTGCTTCTGCTGGCAGGTGGGAGAAGCAGTGTGGGTGTCTGCGGAATAAAGAACAGAGATGTGCGTGAGAGCAAAGGCAGCGATAGACAGCAGATAAAGGTGCCAAGGTGGTATTAGCGATGAAGAGAGCTCGGCGATCAAGGCAAGTTCCCATTTTAAAGAGCTGCGGGGCTTCTCGTGGGGCCAGCTGCCATCTTTGTTTCCCAGTCACTTTTTATCTGCTCAGACTTTGTCGAGGAGTGATTGTATTCAAGTTGATTTGGTCTGGTTATCAGGTGCGTGTGTGTGAGTGAGTGGGTGTGTGTGGTGTTGGGGGGGTGCTTGTGTGCAAGCATATATGCATGTGTACATGAATACTGTTTATATACTTTGTCCTGTTCGACACGCGTGGTCATCCTGGACAGTCCCTGTCAGGACAGGTGCACTATCGGCTTACTGGTCATGGGGTCATTGTGTGTGTGTGTGTGGGGGGGTGGGGGGTCTCTTCTCTCTGGGTCTTATATCTGCTTGTTTAGCTTGTGTAGTCGAACCAGTGTACCTTTTTAGCTTTGCAGTATGTGTGACTTCACCACCTTTGTACCTGTTACATGGTGGTGATCCCAACTTTCCCTGACACTCTGACTCCTCTAAGCTTCAATCCTCCCTCTGATAATGGAAATCGTCTTCCTTGAAATGCATCTTTTTTAGAAAATCGTAATTATATCATCAGTCGTAAATTATGTAATTTCGTGTGTTCAAATGCGGTGTCTGAAACGTAAAAGAAAATGCATATATGTACATATGTTCTCTTTCTGTGGAAAAAAAAGTTTGAATATTCTCTGTGAGTCAGCACGGTGAATCAGCTGGTAAAGCATTGGCCTCACAGTTATGAGGACCCGGGTTCGATCCTGGCTCGCCTGTGTGGAGTTTGCATGTTCTCCCCGTGCTTGAGTGGGTTTTTTCCGGGCACTCTGGTTTCCTCCCACATCCCAAAAACATGCAACATTAATTGGACACTCTAAATTTGCCGTGAGGTGTGATTGTGAGTAAGACTGTTGTCTGTCTCCATGTGCCCTGCGATTGGTTGGCAACCAGTTCTGAGTATACCCTGCCTCCTGCCCGTTGAGAGCTGGGATAGGCTCCGGCAATCCCTGTGACCCTCATGAGGATAAGGGGCAAAGAAAATGGGTGGATGGATTCTCTGGGTGAAAGCCCTAGTGTAACTTTGTCATGCTTGTCATTAGTCCTTTTAGATGGCCTGGTCCCACATATTGTATGGAGTACAGTATAGCCTAAATGTTCGCTACCTCTGTCATCTTTTGTCAAGTACCAATCAAGGTAGATAAGACTCTTGATCTGACAATAAGAAAAAAAAAAGTTTAATGTTGTGATATGATTCAGACCAAGTTAGTCTAATCCCATGCAAATGCTATGTTTGGAATTTGATATTTGTCATTCACTTCATTCTTGATTCTCTGAATCTCGTTACGTAGAAAGTAGAAAGATAAGTGATGAACATAAATTAAGTCAACAGCTAGTCAGGCCTGAAGTTCAATTTGATCCTTCTCCAGAATCACTGTGTTAATGTTCATGCACAACACTCAAATATTTTTGTGAATTAGAAGATGGGGTGTTTTTATTTCATGCTTAATTTAAACATTGATTGATGCTAATTGCAAACTGCTCCATATTATACCCCTTTTGCTCACCTTCAACAATAGCCTGTATTTAACGAGTAGTCCGAGTACTACATGATACTTTTTGTGTGGTTACAATGTTATAGCCACACTGATGGCCACGCTGCTGTCAGACCAGGTCAGAACAGGATCTACTCTTTCTGAACCATTGAGTAGAGGACTAATCTACCACATGTTGGCAAAGGGGCCTATTAAACAAATATTATATCTAGTACAAGTCTTGACATCAATAAAAGAAATGGCAGAGGTGCATAAAATTGTCATTGTCCAATATTTAAACAGATTGCGATCAGGCGGATGTGATGCAAAGCACAAGTTCTCAACTGTTGTCACCATGTAAGCAGCATTACAACATACATATGGAGAACATGACTCATTTATAAAAATGTATACCTTGGCACTAATCTCTTCTTTTTGGCAAAGTGCAACATCAATTGTTTGGCTTGTAGCTGTAACATTTTTAACAGTCTTTTATACCCACCAATTGAGAATCACTGATCTACCGTAAAGAATAGTTTCAACTTTTGTCACGTCAACTAAAGGACGTTGTTTATTTTACTTTATTTTATTTTGACAAAGCACATATGAGCTGTTGTTTGAGCCTGAGTATAACGGGTGTGTTGAACGTGTTTGTTTTCTTTCACTTTGTTCAATTTCATATCACTGGCAGCATAGTAAGTGGAGCAGTGACAGCTTTTTTTTTTTTTTTTTTAAGCCTCCTCCCACAGTTCATCCACATGTTGTCAATCCCTTTGGGCTCACACACTGTGCTTTTAATTGCCTTAAAGTCTGACTTGTGCTCTAACCAGGGATTTTCAGCCAAGAACATCTAAGCCTATTACACGCTTGTTAGCGTCAAGAAACACAATCCGTCGTGAAAGAATGTCTGACTGTCTAACAATTTACGCCACTTGCTTGACCGTCACCACTGCGCGTCTGTCCTTTAGATCGGAGTTAAAATGCGACAATAAAATACTGAATGTGACGCATACTTATCCCAACCCGTAGGCCTTAGGATTTTATTCTGCAATCATTGCCCCCTATTTCAGTCAAGCCATGTTGACTAGGGTTGGATGACGTGGTTTAAGTGTCGTTGAATGAATTTGAGTCACAGGGCCTCCCTTCTGGAGCCAGGCCTTGGAGGTGGGGCTAAATGGCAAGCGCTTGTTGGCTGGGCCTGCATGCTTGGGGCCCAGCCGGGTGCAACCCCAAGCAGGTGAGAAGATATCTATTGCCCCACCCCCACCAGTGGCTCAGGGCCTCCACTTTTGGCGTTCAGAGAGCACAAAGTTATATTTTAAACATTGTGATATTCCATGTGCACCCTGTTAGTTTCAAAGACTTTTGAACAAAAACCTTGAACACAAGAGCGCACTCCAAAATGTTATTTAGAACAATTATAGAATCCAATCATTTTTCCTGTTTTCACCAGGAAACATTCTTTTGTCTTTAAGTGATGTTATTGAAAGGCTTTAGAGAAGGTGTTCGACGTTGTTGTGTTCCTCGCAACTTTGTCCTTGACTCTGAGTAATAAATGATGCCCTCCAGCGGTTGTTTACACGACACAACATTCCTAGAGTCGTCATGATTGTTCTGTTGCTGTGAAGAAGATTAAAAGATAACAGTTTCGTTCTTACAGATGAATGCGCCGGTTTCTTCACCATCTGAGCCGACATTTTTTTTTCTTCGCTTTTTCTTTTTCAAATTGTTCATGTGTGTCACACCAAGAAACCCGTCGAATGATCATTGCTTTTCAGATGTGTTCCACTTACTATTTGTTGGTTTTGGATGGAACCAGTGACATAACCAGCGGCACATTTATGATCATTTGGACATTCTACCCTGATGAGAAATATAAAATATGAATTGTTGCAGTACTTTGACGATGTCAACATTCCTGCCCATTTTCTATAACGCTTTGTCCTCAGCTGACTTTGGCAAGAAGGATTGCTCACCAGCCAATCACAGGGTATGTCTGATAGCATGTAATTCTAATTCATTTTGGGTGCAGCAATAGCTTTATTTTAATTCTGATTTTGGAAAACTTCTCTTACTATGCATGGATTTTATACTGCCAAACATGACTTGGAATAGAAATTCACACATTTTTAACAACTTAGTCAAAAAATCAAAAGGAGAATGACAGTCAGAAGAAGATGGGAGAATGGCCTCAAACCTATAAAATTCTTTCATTCATAAGCTCTCTGCAGTCAGATAACGTGCCATTAAAATGATGATAGTGTTCGAGATCAAACTCTGAAGTCTTGCTGCCCATAACTGGTAATATGACTCATGGTGTTGTCGGAAGATGACGGATACTTAGTTTCGCACTTGGCTGCCAGATGACGACATGTATCTTTGTGTCACTTGCAATTGAGGACTTTCTAATTCCGATCAAACGTTGTATCTTCACAAGGATTAAAGAGAAGGCCTTGAATGTGTTGAACCGCTGTGATGGATTTGTTCCTATCCCAGGGGGTGCTTAATAATTGGAACACTTCCACTTGCATACGCATTTCGCTTCTGACATCTACCGGAGGGAAGAAGTAGTCTGCTTAGGCTAGACATAACGACTCTTCTATTGTAGGATGTGAAAACTGAACCTTAAAGGTCCCCTTACATCAGATTTCTTCAATTGTTTTTTTTTAATAATCTTTAAAGTCCTTTTTGTTGGGTCGCAAGATCATTTGAGTTGAAAGTGCCCAGGAAGTATGTTTTAGAAAGTTTTTCTTGAAAGCTTTTCTTGTTGATCTTTTATATTTGGTAGTTGAGACAGCTGGATTTCTCAATAATAGGTGAAATGTAAAAATGCTATGATATAATATTAGCTTAATCCGATGAATAACTACAAAATGTCACAGTCTAGAGTAGGGGTCAGGAACCTTTTAGGCTGAGAGAGCCACAAACGGCAAATATTTTAAAATGTAATTCCAAAAGAGCCATCCAATATTTTTAAAACTAAATCCAAGTGTATTTGTGCATTTTATGTAAGGCCAACACTTTAAGAGTACAACTTTGTTGAGTAGTTTGAGACTTCCATCCGTTATTCGTGATTGGTCTTAATGTTTTTTTTTTAAATGTGAGAAATACCTTTCATATGCATACTGTAGGTAGAACCAAATATTGTCATTACAGCAATATTCACACGCCGCAGTGTGTGGTATGTGACGGGAAGTGCATTACAAGTTTTCACAATCAGCTGGTCTGCAGGTTGAATTTTTTTCATTGGTCCCCAATTATGTGCACTTACCAACAATGCTTACTGACAGAGGCATGTCTTTATGTAAAAAAAAAAAAAAAATATTCCGGTGGTGTGAAGCGCATAAGCACTCTGTCATTATAAATCACATTGACAGGCTTCGTCAGGACTGTCACATTTGTAATTATGAGTTTACCCCTTTAAGAACGGAGGAAGAAGAAGAAGAAGTGTGTGGCTGTCATTGGAGGCCGTGCAGCAGGTCGTTGTTAGAGAAAGTTACGTGTGGTGCCAAAATATTCTAAAAAGAAAAAAAAGATGTCAAGCTGATGTCTTTGTTTTTGGGCCACGCATGCGATGGACACATTAAGCACCCCTGCTATATACAGTATGTCACTATCAGGGCTCCACGTGCCATATGCAACCATCAGAAGACCCAGGTGTACCTCGCGAGCCATAGGTTCCCGACCCTTCCTCTAGAGAAACCTCCTGAGGCTTCTTTAACTGTTTACAAAGTTTAATATATATGTTCTAAATACAGTACTATAGTAATCCCAGAGCTATGCAAGATGGTTTGCCTTCTCTCACATTTTAGACTTCTATATAAAACGCATTTAGGAAATGATCCATTTGCTTCTTAGGGCTACTCAATTCTGCACTTATTGGATAGGCTGTAATAAAGTTCGTTCCGATGGGTGACTGCTGGACTTGTACCGAGATGATTTCATTCTCCCCAATTGCTGCAACATTTCCTCAAAACGTGATTTCAGTTTATAGAGTCAAGCTCCGGTTTGTTTTCCGTTGGATTGTAGCAGAGGTTTGTTGTCTCCCCGCCACATTTGATCAGCGCTGCATGTTGCTACAACCCTGAATATCAGAAAACGATACGAGTACATATGTCTGATTCTTACTGAGTTCATGACAAAGTATTCTGTCTCTGTTGCTCTTGATTATGAAAGAGTCTTTGCTTTTGCCTCTGAGACTTGTGAGCACAACCAAACACACTTGACAGGAGCCTTTGCATCCTCCAGCACGTTTTAGAATACAACGCTGAATAATATTGTGTTGAGAAATACGTGTCATCAATAATTCAAGAGTCATCTTGGTTTATAAAGCAAAGTGATTTGTAAAATGTTATACCTGTAGTAGTCCTATACTAAACAGCTCTGAAGGACCATTTTAAAAGAGAAGCGATGTGAAAATAACATTTTACTACACGGCCCCTGGGCAAGAAATGGAACAGTCACACTGCTTTGGCACCAATGGCGAGCACATGTAACTGAAATACTTTAATATTGCTGTCAGTTAGATGTACTTTTAACTTGAAATCCAATCAATATCTTGTTCCTACTGTATTGACTTTCGATTATTATTTCTTTGCTTAGTTAATTGCTCAACCTGGTGTAATCCTCTGGTGTTCAGTCCTTGGAGATTTCCCACAAATGTGAGGCTGGTTTGTTCACCTTGAGCCCAAAACTTGAATGTCACAAAAAATGCCTTAGACGTGTTTCAATAATTTGGTAGTAAACACAACACTCACTTCATTGTCATCCTTTCGAGGATTGTGTTTCACTGCTCATATTTTTTTAAAGACTACTAAGCAGGCTATTATTTTAGAACAAGTATGGAATCGGTCATAAAGTTTTGCAATTCTAAATAAAGTTAATAATAAATGAATGAAAGGAAAGGGTGTGCTAATTCATTGCTGCTGTAATAAGTTATCTCATATAGAATATCATCGTGTTATGGTAATGCATGATGTACATTAGTAATTAGTGCAAGTGCTAAATATTTGATGTGAGTGCTCTAATGGCTGCAATCCCCTCATTACTAATCAATGACTCCACCTGGAATCCACACATTCAGCGTTGCTGCACATTTCCCCCACGTTGGATTGATGACATCTTTTCTGACACGTCGGGTTGCCGGTGTTATCCTCCGCTGATCAATAGCAGCACCAACAAGGTGGTTAAAATAACTCGAGCCGTGCGCTTCGTGGGAGAACCTACTTTCATCCATCTAACTCAGGTAATTGGTCCTGGTACAATAGCGTGGTATATTTCTTTACAAAGCAGGTATCATTATAGGTGTGTCATGTGTGCCTTGTGGAGGCCTACAGGGAAGAATAGGAGACAGAGATAAAGACGACGGTTATTATAAGAAGCTGCAATGCGGTGGCGGATGACAGCTTTTGAGCAATGGATGCAGGTTTCAGGCGAGCGGAGTATGGGAGAGGCCGGGCTCGGATCGTGCTCTCCCGAGGCCTCGGCTTTTTCTGCTTGATCCTATGTAAGCTTGTGCTCCTAGGGAAGGATTTTCTGAAAGCCATCTAATTAGTCATGTTCAATTTTAGTAATTATGACGCATAACGTCATCTTCTGTTAGCTTCTTCTTCTTTAGGACCTGTTGCAAGTTCTTGTTTGAGACTTGTTTGGTAAAGGTTTGTCACTTAATGTATTTAGATGAAAAAAAAAGTATGTTTTTTTCTGTCTGCTTAACAGTTGCAAAACTGCAATCTATCGCACTTAGAAACATCACATATATGATTCATTAATCTAAAAACAATGCAAGAAAAAAAACTTTTCTCAACTCGATCTCGTTCAGAAGCACAGACTTTAGTTAACAAAAACTAAGTCTTGAGAGTACTGATTCTCTGTTTCTTGTAAGCCTAAAGAACTGAGCCACAAAGGACTTTAATGATAAAAGTTGTCAGAGGCACCTTCGCTACTTTCATAGCCCACAGAATAATATTGCAACAGAACATATCGTGAAGAAAGAACAATGGCTCAGGGCCTTGGGCGCAGGGAACGTCGACCTCACTCTGACAATATTTATTGATTGACATTTATTCACCAGCCAGTTAGATATCTCAGTGGAAAGAAAAGAGATTCCAGCGGCTGCAAATGTCGGAAAACATAAAATTTGTACCAAATTAGTTTCTTTTTTGTACTTGTGTATATTTCGATAATGGCCATCTGAATGGGCACTGGGATCATCAGACCATTACCCGGCGGATTTATTTTTTTGGGCCATTGTCAAAGTTGAATTCATATTTAGGAAAACAACAATTTATATTTTATTTATATAATTTATATATTATTGTCAATGCATACAAAGAAAAATGCATACATAATATTAAATTGTATGCAATAATACAAGGACAATAATAACATTTATTGTCATTTCATAACCAAATGTAAGGCTGACTCGTGCCACAGTTATGTTTTTTACTTCCGCCAAGGAAGGGTGGCCATTTCTCATCGTTATGACGACAACAAGCAATGAAAGGCGGCATTTCAAATAAACGGATCATGTCGAACGTGCTTTGGGATTGGTCATCAAAGAGCAGCCTGAGTCGGACTGCCAAAATGATTGTGCCGTCAACCACTTAAAAAGACACACACACCCCCAGCAGGGCTCATCTGACACAGATTTAGTTTTATGCAGGTACATTTGCTTTTGCCACAGATAATGTGCCTCTACTTGCATTGCATTGCAAGCGCTGTCAAGATTGGGTCTTTTGTGGTGTTGGAGGCAAGAAAGTGGAGGACCCAAATTCAGGGCAGCAGGGAAGCAAGGCAGAAGTGCAGGAATTTTACATTTTATATTTTATTTGGAAAAAAATAACAACAACAAGATGTGTGGAAAACTCCCAAAATGAGCCTGGGCAGCCGTGATTGTCGGTTTGACCTTGGATTAGAACCTGCCCCGTGTGATGTGACCTGGGTGTTTCGCCAGTGTACTGGGATTATTCTTAAACCACTGCTGGACCAACATCGCACACAGGATTATTCGTTCATCCCATAATTTCGCTGGTTTGCATGCCAACCTCTACAGGATTTGACACGTTAAGGGTTTGCTTCCATTTCTGGGCCGACTGTAACCACACGTTTCACAAAATGAATGGAATATGAAAGTCTTGTCCATATTGACTGGCTTCAGTTTGAGTCGATATTGATAAAGGCAAAATGAAGCCAGTTTTTCAGGACATGGCGATGCAGTAAATCGTTTTTATTGTAATGACTTTGATGCGTTATCAGTGTCTCAAGTTATATCTGTGATCTGGTTATCTATTTTTTTTACTTCATCCCTACTAGATCAATCATACTGCATACTGTACACAAACATGATACCAGTGCAATAGTCTTGGTTAATTTGTACTTTAGCGGCCGCTTGTCTGAACTTTTTTCTGTTTTGTTAAAAATAAGATCCACCAGACAATATTATTAATGACTTCCAATTTTGAATCGATTTGCCTCACATATGGCTTCAGCTACACACGAGTGTTTCAGAGCTTTACGATATGTACTGTAGGTGTTCCTGCTGAGCTGTTACGACAGCGGGTGAGCCATAACAAGTGCGAGTTATGACACACCAGCATGTGCACCGCAGGCTGCCCGTTTATTTGAAACGATTTGATGTATTTTGGAAAGTTAATGACTTTTGTCATTACAGGAGAAACGTGAGCCAATTAGTACAGTACAAAGTCCCTCTTTCTTCTTTTCGGTGGTTTTGATAACTTTTCTGGATACATCCAGTATAGATTTAGAAAGATGTCAGTAGTCACTTAATTGTTATACATCCATCAATAGGAAAGTAAAGAAGGATTTTCTTTTACTAGGCTCAGATTTCTTTTTTAATTTGTCTAAATGACCACGCCACAATTCGTCAACTTATTTCGCAAATATCAAAAGACTCAAAATGAAAGAAATCTTTGAACATAACGTTTGTGATGTAAGCAAAAAAAAAAAAAAAAAAAAAAAAACAGTTCAGGTCACTCATGTGGACGACAGAGGAATAATCAGTAAAGTTCGTATTGGTTTACTTTTCGGTCCAGAGGAAGAATACTGAAATGACTTCACGAAAGCACCAAATGTGAAAAGTCATTGGGTTCAATATACTCATTAAAAAAAAAAGAAAGAAAAAAACCCACCAACAAAATGCAATCCCAGAAATGCAAAAATGTTTTTGAAGGTGCAATTAACAAGGTGGACTGACTATTCTACTTTATAGGGTTCCTTTCATTTTAGTAACATAACAAAATGTGTTCTCCAGTCTACATATTATTTTGTCAATAGCACAACACTTTGAAATGCATTTTTCTTTCAATGTCTTTATTTTCATGTTTCGCTGGGGATTCTGTCCTTAAATGCCCATTATGACTGTGATATGTCAAACTTATGGCCACAAATACAGTGGGGAAATAAAGGTTCTGAAGCACAAAACACCCACAGCTGCACAAGTGACATCGTTGGTTTTTTGTTTTTTTTCTTTTTGTGTGTAAATTCCCCCACCTTGCGCCGGGTGCTCGTAAACAATCCTGACCCCATTTGACAGGTTGTTTCAGTTACAGCCTCGCGCCGCATACCCAGAGCTGTTCCTGGTGCCTCTGAACTCATGGATTATTCATGGCTCATGGAGCTGTCCCACTGTGTGCCTCGTTGCCTGCTCGGAGGACAGACCCGCTTGCGTCAGTTCAGCGCCAAAAGTTGTCATGCGGTCTGTTTTTGACATTTGACATTGATCATAACAGGTGGACGCTTGTCCTTTTTGCCTACTAATAGGAATAATTCCTGTGTGGAATAATAACCAATCTTATTGTGGATCTTTATTTTGTAATCACGATTTGGACTTTATATTATTGTTGTTGTCTTGATTTTTGTTGTTGTTGTTGTTGTTATGCAACTGCATTTGGTAGCTGTTATTGAAATCCTAAAAAACAAAAAAAGTGTAGCTTGACAAATTAAGGACCCACAAGGTTTTGTTTAATCTCCCTCTCCCAACTATAATATTACATTGTTTAGAAGAAGGAGTCTTTTATTTTGGACTGTCCCTGGGTAGACATGATGAAACAATAATATAATATAATATTGGTCTGGGTTTCTGGCTGTCACTGCACAAGACATTTTAGGAATAGAGCACCTCTCATTCTCTTGCTCACTATTGGTCTCTCTCTGTAGTTATCTCTATAGGTATCGTGTTTTTATGGTAGAAGGCAAATATGTCGAGTATTTATTGGAAATGATTAATAATCATTGATTTAGATGTAGCCAGCATTCATACTATACATGGATTTTTAAATTCTAGTACACTATCTTTATATATTCCTATAGAATAAAATGTTATGAATGCATGCAAATAGATACAACGCAGATTAGACACTGCTTGAGAAAAGAAAATGCCTCAATCTTCAGTGAAATGTATTGTTTTTGTCTTCATAGAGCAGGTGGAACTTGGGACAGTATTGCATGACACGAAATCAGAATTTCGTACGGGATCATTTAAGTAGTCACTTTTCTACTTACCTCACCAATTGAGAGGTTTTACTATAAATTATGCAGGTTATTTGTTGTTTCCCTTCCAGGTTCTTATATGTGGCTGCCCCCCCCCCACCACCCTTTTCTAAATAAAACAGCAGCAGTGATTTCCGTATATGACAGCTCCTCTTTCACTTTAAGATGGAAAACGCGCAGCCTCGTCAACGCTGCGATTATTGTTAGCTGTGACTGCCATAGTCCAGCCGTACATGTTGCTCTCTAACTGAGGTGTGAAGGGGGAAGCATAGGAGGCCAAGGGGGGGGGATCTGTGATTGCTGTCTGCGACTGACCTGATTATGATTATTACAGCTCCTTGGAATTCCTCCCAGATGGTGCAGGATTTGTGGCGTCTTCATGATAAATATGCCTGTTGTGCCAGCTTCTGTCGCAAGATGCCTGTTGATAAAATCTGGGCCTCGGTGGGCGGCCAGGAGAGCGCACGATAGGGAAGCGGCTATTTTGATGGGAGGGGAGTGAAGTTATGTTGGCGCGGATGCAAAATCATGACACAGAGCAAATGTAAAGTTACCAATTATAGTTCCTGAATTAACTAAAACATATCCTCTAAAGCTGATGAGTGTTGTTAACAGCCCTGCCAAATTTGAATGTTCCAAAAAAACCTTGAAAAAGAAAATAAATTAATTAATGAATAAATGACGACAACGAACTGTTCTATAAGTTGTGGCACCTGGGAAAGATGCATTTTTTTTGGGGTGTAAACATGACCAGCTAGCTGGCTGGCTGCACAGTGTAGTGGTAGAAAATGTCCTAGTTATTTTATTGTAATGAAGTAAATCACAATGAGGGCTCTCGAGTTCTCATTTAGTGAGATGGGAGGACTCATGCTCGACTCCAAAGTGCATTGATGGGGCACCGTTTCAGTACGGGCCAAATAATCGGGGGGGAAATGTGTAGCGCTGTTCTTCCGCACAGAAAGAAAAGAAAGAGTAATGGAGGCTAGACTCAGGACTGAAGAAAGTTTCTGCGAGCAACAGTATGGTTCCATGCCTAGAAAGAGTACCACAGATGCATCATTTGCCTTGAGGATGCTCGTGGAAAAGAGAAGGTCAGAAGGAGCTACATTATGTCTTTGTAGACCTAGAGAAAGCCTATGACCGAGTACCAAGAGAGAAACGTTGGTACTGCATGCGCAAGTCCGGTGTGGCGGAGAAATATGTTAGAATAATACAGGACATGCATGAGGGCAGCAGAACAGCGGTGAGATGTGCCGTAGAGGTGTCAGAGGAATTTAAGGTGGAGGTGGGACTGCATCAGGGATCCAGTCTGAGCCCCTTCGTGTTTGCGGTAGTAATAGATAGTCTGACAGATGAGGTTAGACTGGAATCCCCTTGGACTATGATGTTCGCAGATGATATTGTGATCTGCAGTGAAAGCAGGGAGCAGGCGGAGGAACAATTAGAAAGATGGAGGCATTCAATGGAAAGGAGAGGAATGAAGATTAGCCGAAGTAAAACAGAGTATATGTGCGTGAATGAGAGGGGCGGTGGGGTAAGAGTCAAGCTCCAGGGAGAAGAGGTGGCGAGGTTGGATGACTTCAAATACTTGGGGTCAACAATACAGAGCAATGGCAAGTGTGGTAAGGAAGTGAAGAAATGGGTCCAAGCAGGTTGGAACAGCTGGCGGAAGGTGTCTGGTGTGTTATGTGACAGAAGAGTATCCGCTAGGATGAAGGGCAAAGTTTCTAAAACAGTGGTGAGGCTGGCCATGATGTACGGGTTAGAGACGGTGGCACTGTAGAAATAACAGGAAGCAGAACTGGAGGTAGCAGAAATGAAGATGCTGAGGTTCTCGCTTGGAGTGACCAGGTTGGATAGGATTAGAAATGAGCTCATTCGAGGGACAGCCAAAGTTGGAGAGAGTGAGTATGTTGGTATAAGAGATAGTGAGATAGTAGATATAAGATATAAAAGTCTCCGCTATGATGAAGGGCAAAGTCTATAAAAGAGTGGTAAGGTGATGTACGGATTAAAGACAGTGGCAGTGAAGAAACAACAGGAAGCAGAACTGGAGGTAGCAGAAATGAAGATGGTGAGGTTCTCGCTTGGAGTGAACAGGTTGGATAGGATTAGAAATGAGCTCATTAGCGGGACAGCCAAAATTGGATTTTTTTGGAGACAAGGTTAGAGAGAGCAGACTTTGATGGTTTGGACATGTTCAGAGACGAGAGAGTGAGTATATTGGGAGAAGGGTGTTTGAGGATGGAGCTGCCAGGCAAAAGAGCGAGAGGAAGACCAAAGAAAAGGTTGATGGATGTTGTGAGGGAGGACATGAGGACAGTGGGTATCAGAGAAAAAGATGCACGAGATAGGTTTAGATGGAAAAAGACGACACGCTGTGTCGACCCCTAACGGGACAAGCTGAAAGGAACAGAAGAAGAACAACAACAACAAGTGCTGTCCCTCCGCAGTTCAGTACAACAGTTCTCATTCTTTGAATGATTTCAGCAAATATCTTCAAACATGGATAATGTATTTAAATTTACTGAATTCACTTACAAAGGTCTTAAACATCCTTCTGGTGACTAATCAGAGGTGGACTTTTTTTTTTTTAATACTGCAATAATTCTGTCCACTGAAGGTTGCTCAAACTGAACGGAGATGTATATTCAAGAAGAAGATGAGGAGACTCTGAACGCTTTACTTGAGGAAAATAATATATGGAGTTTAACTGGGGATAGACAGATAGGGAGAACGTTGCCATTCTCTTAAAAGTGGACTTTGCTCTAATTAGTGTATATCTGTCTGCTCACAGGCAAAACGTATCCCAGGAGGCTGGATGCGGGCCTGCTTTTCTCCCTTGTAAGGAAACTGAGCTGTTAATCTTTAATCATTTCAGGCGGGTTGCTGTGAAATTGTATGTGCTTATCATTCGCTTTTTGGCATGCAATCAAGATAAAGTTTTCTGCAGCGGAAACAGATAACTAACGAGGTATACGTTCTGACTGTTGAATGTTTTCTTTCTTTCTTCGTTTCTTTCTTTTGAATGTAATCAGTGAGTACGTAGTTGAAGAGAGGAAAGAGAGAAAAATGAGCAAGAACAGGAATCAATTATTCATTTCAGAAAAGAACCCTGGATCTGCTGTAGAGCGTGGAGAATGCTCAGTTAGGTTCCAGGGCTTCTTGCTGCAGCAGGTACTGGGTGTCTTGAATCTGTGCAGGGTACAAAAGAAATGTCATAATTGTCAAGACATTGTGGAGTGAAATGTGCTGCCTCGCGTCAGAACTCTTGGTCTCTGCTGTATGTCATTCCAGGTATTCCAATAGAATCGGCACCTAAAATGCACAGCCAAAAACACGGAAAAATAGCCACAAATGAATCATTGGACTATTCTTCTATCGGTGGAATGAGCTGAAATAAGTCATCTGGAGAAGGAAACCATCAAACCTAAGACAGCTGGAGAAGTGGCAAGGAGTGGAGTATCATACCTGTCGACAGGTGCAAAACTCTGACACATAAAGTAATCCTTTGACTTGATATCTATCCATCCATCCATTTTCTGAGCTGCTAATCCTCACGAGGTTCGTAGGAAGTGCTGGGGCCAATCCCAGCTGTCAACGGGCAGGAGGCGGGGTACACCCTGAACTGGTCGCCAGCCAATCGCAGGGCACAAATAAACAAACAACCAGTCACACTTACAATCACACCTAGGGGCAATTTAGAGCGTCCAATTAATGTTGCATGTTTTTGGGATGTGGGAGGAAAGCAAAGTGCCCATAGAAAACACATGCACGCAGGGGGAGAACATGCAAACTCCACACAGGCGGGGCCGGGATTTGAACCCCGGTCTTCAGAACCCTGAGGCCAACCCTCAACACTATGCCACCTTGACTAGATATGTTAAACAAAATACTGAGCTAAGATCTACATCATGTTCATCTAGACGGCTTTCATTTGTTTTTTAAGCAAATCATAATACAAAAAATGAAAACATTCATTAGGTTCGCTGATCAAGAGTTTAATCAATCAATTGCCAGAGGGAAAAAAAACTGTTTCAATGCCTGCAACTTTTGAATTTCATTGATCAGCAGCGCTTTCCCGACGGAAGGAGCTGGAAGAGCTGGTGGCCAGGATGTGGAGGGTCAGAAAAGATTCTGCCTGCTCTGGACCTAGTTCAAGTTGCATGTAAGTCCTTGATAGTGGGTAACGTAGTGCCGACAATCCGTTCAGTGGTTTTGCTTGCCTGTTGCAGTCTGAGTTTGTCCTTTTTTAACAATTTCTCATTATTCCAGTGATTACTTTGGGGTTTTGTTTTGTTTTGTTTTTAATGGAAGGTCACTACAGAATGTCCAGAGACACAACAAGTATCGCTGATGTATCATAACAAGTATTGCTGATGTATCATTTACTTCTGCTGTTTCCGGATTGGGTGGCATGGGGGGTCAGCTGGAAAGTGTTGGCCTCAAACTTCTGAGGTCCCGGGTTCAATCCCTGACCCACTTGTGTGGAGTTTGCATGTTCTCCCCGTGCCTGTGTGGGTTTTTCTCCGGGCGCTCCGGTTTCTTCCCACATCCCAAAAACATGCAACATTAATTGAAGACTCTAAATCGCCCCTACGTGTGATTGTGAGAGGCTGTTTGTCTCTATGTGCCCTGCGATTGGCCAACAACCAGTTCAGGGTGTAGCCTGCCTCCTGGCCATTGACAGCTGGGATAGGCTCCAGCTCTCCCCCGCAACCCTCGTGACGATAAACGGCTAAGAAAATGGATGGATGAATGTTTCCCGAGTGTATGGTGGTGAGTTCATACAGTGTATATCACATAAACATAAATACTAGGAGCCTGTTTTTGTCATCAAATTAATCTAATATCCATTTCATTAGTGATGCATTCCTTCAAACGTGATATGTTGGGGTTTCTTTTGAGGTGGAACATTTTTGCATATATTTGGACTGAGGCTCAAACGGTGAACGAGTTCGGGAAATTCCCTTGTCAAGAGGGAATGAATTATGCATTTAGTCGCGCAGGGGGTTGAGCAATACTGTTTAAGGAGCTCTGAGAATAAGGACAACTTTGAATTTGTCCCTCATGTATATTTTCTTTCGCCAAATCCTTCTTGCCTGAACATGCACCGGCCTTGACTTCCTTTGCCCACACACCCATAAAAAATACTTTTGCTGATTTTTGCCACACACAAATTGTCTACAGAGCGTTTGGATAAATACTTTAAAAGATGATGTGGACCAAAACCAAGCAGAAGGATAAAAGGAATAAAAAAAAAAAACAGGCACTATTGTATTCTGAGGGTTGGACAATCATAGCCATACAAACAGCAAACAAATGTGTTCTCAAATTAGAGACGTAATATCTGAGAAAAACTCTGTATAGTAGACCGCACAGAGTTCAAATTCAAGAAAATATGCATTTCTTTGGATAAAATACAATAACCACCGTGTCTGTGTCAACAGCGTTCTATCTTGCAGTTGAAAGCTCTTCCTCAACCTCAGTGGGCCAGTTCCATCCCAGTGAAGCCCACATCCAGCTCATGTTTGTTTTCCTTCTCCCTTCTCATGAATTTTTCATCAGCCGCTCTGTGACACATTTCATGTGTTTCCCTTATAAAGAGCACAGTAAGCATTCTTCCACGAGCTGATATTTGCTTCTGCCCTACTGTGACTCTTGATTATGGGCTGTTTACCCCTGCCTGGTGGGGAGTTTTATTGTTATTATTTATTTAGTTTTGGCTTGAAAAAATCTGGTTCGTTTTATAATGGACGTTCTTGTTCTCTTGGTGGAGCAGCTGATAAAGTGTTGGCCCCACAGTTCTGAGGTCCCGGATTCAATCCCGGACCCACCTGTGTAGAGTATCCATGTTCTTCCCGTGCCTGTGTGGCTTTTCTCCGGGCACTCCGGTTTCCTCCCACATCCCAAAAACATGCAACATGGGTGTGATTGTGAGTGCGGCTGTTTTGTCTTGATGTGCCCTTCGATTGGCTGGCAACCAGTTTGGGGTGTACCCCGGCTCCTGCCCGTTGACAGTTGGCATAGGCTCCAGCACTCCCCGTGACACTTGTGAGGATAAGTGGCTAAGAAAATGTATGGATGGATGTATAAAGAGTAGGATATCAATATTAACCATATTCCAAGGTAAAAAAAATATATTATTTTCCATATTTTCCCCTGCTTTCATTCATCTACCATCCATCTGTGCATTTTCTGTACCGGTTATCCTCACTAGGTGTGCCAGAACCAACCCGAGTTACCTTCAGGTGAGAGGCGGGGTACACCCTAAACTGGTCGCCAGCCTATTGCAGGAACATATAAACAAAAGGAACATATGCGGAAACAAAGCACCATTTGTTCGCACATTCACACTTACAGGCAATTTAGAGTCTTTAATCAACCTATCACATGTGTTATTAGGATGGGGGAGAACATGGAGAACATGCAGACAACGGGAGAACATGCAAACTCCACACAAGCAGGGTCAGGATTTGAACGCCGGTCCTTAGAACTGTGTGGCAGATGTGCTAACCAGTCATCCACTGTGCTGCGCCCTTTCATTCATTGAAGGTAAATCAGTATTCGTGTGTGCGTGCGTGTGTGTGTGTGTGTGTGTGTGTGTGATGTCATAGCATAATACATTTTCATGATACTTGCTGTCATGATATCACACTGTTGTAATGTGCATATATAGGAAACTTGCATATATTTATGTTTCAATATTGACACATTCACTTATTTGAGTTGTTTTTTTTCCCCCACTGAATTGATCCCCAGCACGAGACAGCAAACACACCTTTTCACATGCAAGTTGGTGTGAAAGCAATCGTTAATAAAATCATCCACTGGTGTCAGGGAATTACGTTGAATTATGTCGACTGAGAGCAAAGATTTGTATGTGGGGAGGAGCTAAGTTTAGCCTGGATTGTTAGTCTTCAATGCATGTACATGCCCACTCCTGTCAATTACTACATGACAGGGCATCTAATGTAATCATTACTATTATTATTATTACAATCCACCCTGTGTAGAAATGTACTGCTGCACACACTGAAGCAGGGAGTGATTTCCGGTTTTCAGGCATTCTTACGGGCACTTCTGACCTTGGTATCCACCACTCTGTTCTTGACCATTCAGCTATCCACCCACGCATCCGTCCAACAAGTACATCCATCCCCTCACTCACCTAACCATACACCCAGCCCCATACAGTAATTGGCCATAATTCAACTTGGCTTTAGCATATTTTTCCAGGCACTAATACGTCAACTCACATTATCCTTGATGCAATCACTGGTAGAAACGGGTGAGAGATGGGACACACTAATATTGCCATACGTCATCCTCAGTGCTTCTTTGATTTGGAGTCCAATTAGGACTTGTCGCCTCTATATTAAGAAAGCAGGGTGGATCGGGATCAGGAAGGTGTATAGTCGAGTTTGAGCTCAGCCTCTAGTGACCACTCAGAAAGTGATCCCTTTGTTTGTGTGTGTACGTACATCTCCCCGTCTGGAGGGATTTAGAGATATAGCCCTCTGCTCGGAGGTGACTTTTGGCTCTCTGTGGAACAAAACTGTTTTAAAATCCAGCCGTCAAAGAGTCCCACGAGCTGTTGGTAATGGCCTTGCATTGGGTACGTTCTGTAGTTAGTCTGGTGTCAGGAGAAAGGACCGCCGATGGGGAGACAACCGAGCAGTGAATGGAAACCAATTTGTGGGAAATTTGACCTGACTACGGCGCAACCGAATGACCTTGAGAAGGATGGAGAAAAGGTAACCAAAGAAACCTAACTGAAGAAAAATGCGTCAGCCGTGATTCAGTCTCTGAGAAACCGCATAGATTGAAAAGGACATCAATAATGGAAACAACTTGTTGAAAAGCATCTTATTATCACTGCAAGTGTGTTCCATCTGCTTGTGTCGATCCATCCGCAAACAATTATGGCTCTTTATTATATGTATCGTAAATGGAAACAATTCATTGAAAAGCAGCATGTTATTCCTGAAAATCGTGTACCTACAGTCTACTGTCTGTGTCTTTATATTCTTTTTCAGTTTCTAAAAACCTTGGTATCTAACATGGATGAAAGTTGCCGTTATTTGGTTATACACTTGTGTATTTTTTTAACCTTTTTGAATGCTTTATTGTAAAAACGCAGTCTTTACTTGGGTCTCTTGATTAATTTACATGAATATAAATCCCAAACTATACTTTGTTCTCAAGAAGTTGTTCATTGAAATTTCAGTTTTTCTATCAGGCCATTTTCTTGATTTGTCAAAGGAACTGAAAGACATTTGGTTAAATTCATTTTTCTGCCTCTTCCAAAGCAAGCACCAAAACCTCCCCACTCCAAAAGACTTGGAAGAATAAATACATTCACACGTTTTTGAGTCAAGTATCACAATTTATTACAAAAATTAGAACTTTTTTTCTTAATCTGTTAGTGCTGCCATGCTTTATGCATATAACAATGCAGTATAAAATCTCCACCCAAAAATCCAACAGTAAAGCAAAGATCATAGATGCTTACACAGCATTTACAGTAGTTAAGACATGCTGTTACTGTACAGAGAACATTACCATTATTGTACAAACATCTGCAAAATGCCCCATTGTCACCCGTGAATTGCATTTCAAGACAACCCCGCCTCCCTCAAGGTGTTATGACAAATACACTGATGAAATGAAATCCGTGAAAACAAAGAGGAACACGTCAACTCATGAATGCGCTGAGATTCTTTTCAACAGCCCAAGGCACTCAGGCTTGAATGTTGGCAACGGGCATGTCACCCTTCACACAAAATCACGTCAAGCAGTTGGCGCAGGGGATGAAAAGTAAGAGAGAAACCCAGCGGTCTAATGAGGAATGCATTCTCTTTTAAGGAAGTGCGCCTTGTCCGTTTTCACAGTGAAAATCCCTGGCAGTCCAAACAAGATGAATCTCTGGAGGAAATTGTTTTGTTGAATTGGAGGACATCTTTTTTTTTTTTTTACAAAGACTACAAGACATTCTACGGCATCGAATCTTTCATTTTGTGTTGCCGTGAGTCTTCTCGGGTCTCCGAAGTGGCAACGTCAAGACAAAGCCCCGGACAAACATACGCCATGTAACGCTGGAACTGTTCATTTACCAAGAACTCTCGCAAAGAGTTGTGGTTTGGAAAAAAATAATACGGTGCTCAAATTCTTTTCTTAGGATCTTAAACAATTCTGAATGTCATCACCAAAATATTTGCCTCTGGATCCTTCAAATTCCTCCGCAGGTTCAATAAATGCACTGATCTTCTCTCAATTGAGGTGGCGGCAAGCTTCAAATGTCCACTTCGACGCACCTCCGTAAATTTCAAGGCTTGTTTCCAGCCATGCAAAAACATTGCCCACCTGTGCTTTGCTGCTGCAAGTTGCCAGATTATAGATTTCTCCCACGGATAGTTTCCGATCCCAGATGTGAAAGTTGGCTAAATCTCCAACGAAAGCTTGCGTTGCGTCAAAGCCCCCTCCGTACGTGTCCTGCGCGAAAAAAAGATTGGATCGAATTAGTTTCTTAAGTGATCCCAACCTAAATTTTCCTGTTGGATTATTTCATTTCTTCCCTTGAGAGGTCATTTAAAACAGTTTACCTTACAATATCATAATTGCCTATGAAACAAGATGTTTGATTTTGAATGTGATGATGAAAAGGCTTTTTTTCCTCATAACGTGATTTTCAGCAGAGTCTAAAACAGGTATGTTATCTTAATTTCCGGCAAGGCCAAATCAGAAATCAGAATAGTGTAGTGGTTGACGTAAATGCTGAAACTCATTAGCCCATTTGTAATCACCCTGTTCTCAACTGGCAACCAGTCCAGGTTGCAGTTTGCATTTCACAATTAGTCAGCAGAAATGTGTCCGAGTCCTGAACCTGAACAGGAAAATAACTACAGAAAGCGAAGGGATGGTCAGACTGCACCAAGATTTGCACGCCAATATGGGTGGGGAAAAAACTTCTGGATCGTAATAATATGTGACAATAAATCACATTAAAGTCATTACCTGCTCTTGACCGAGGATCAGCAGGCCCTGTGGTTTTATCGGATGGTATGGGGCAAGGTTCTCACCACTCCCCCTCTTGACGCCATCTTGGAAAGCTTCCCACACACCATCCCGAGTGGTCCAAGTCACGCAGATGTGGTGCCATTTGCCATCATTGATCAGGAAAGGCAGTTTTGCAACCTTTGAGGCAAGTGCAGACGCATTGTCAATTTGTGAACGTCAAACAATCCAGCCAATGCAAGTTCGTCTGGTTCAATACCTTATCATTGATCAGTATCTCCATTGGGTTATTTCCCCATTCGATGAGCACCAGCTCATTAGCCTGGCCGGGAACGGCGTAGGAAAAAGGTGTGCCCACTCCTGGGGATGCGTTGGACTTGAGCCACATGCAAACAGTGAGGGCGTACATCTCGGGCAAACTCTTCTTCACCTTTGCATACATGTAATTGGTTCTCAGTGGAAATGTAAGCTGGAATTTATCCAGAGGCCTGTTTTCTCGCTGACCTGTTTGGAGGAAATAGAAACGTGTTTGCACGCATGGCAAATATTTTCAACGACGCAGTCATCTTTCAGAAAGCTGCGTTACCCCAACCCCATTTCCGTTTGGCAACTTAGCCGCTGGCATTTATTGCTTCTGTGTGAGGTAATTACAGTATAAACGTATCCAAGCCAAACAAAATATATTTGAAACACCTCTATTGGTGATTGCCAACCACTGTTCTGTGGGACATTAGTGTGCCGCAGGAAATTAGCCAATTTCACTTCATTGGTCACTGAAATATTAATGACAAAATAATGTATCTTTGTTCTGCCATGTAAATGCAATGATGTGACAGGCAGACCAAGTACAGTAAAAGTTCTTCCTCTAGATGACAGAATTAAATGATTAAAGGTTCTCTCTAATGATGAAAAAACTGACCCATATTCCGTAGTTCAGCACTTAAAAATCAATGTCTCCAAAAAAGAATTCCCTCCAAAAGACACTCGGTAGTAATTTTAGTCGCATTTTCTGATGAAATATTTCCTTTTCAGCCATATTTTGGCTCACTCACATTTTGGTCACGTCAGCCTGCTACAGCCCGACCCTTCGAGTGCAGAAGGCAAGGACGTTTCCTCATTGAACTTCTCATTGTCCTGCAGTGGAATTGTCATCGATATTGGAAGTCTGGATTCTTTTTCTTGTTTATTTGTTTGTTTTAGGTAAGAGTGATACATGATGAAAATTGTGACAGTAACACATTATAGTCGGCTTGTTTTGTTAGAATCATTTGTTGAAGTGACTCATCGAAGAAAGAAGACAGCCACAGGTAAGTCCTTGCAGATTAATTTCCGCATATATAAACAGGTCTCGTTAGCTCAATTGCCTTCAAGAGCTTTGAAAAACATTAGTGGGATGACCTTCCACAAAAAAAAATCCTTGTGTGTTTTGACACACATGGCCAATAAAGCTGATTCTGATTCTCATTTTAAAGGCTTTCTGTATGGTGGTGGCATCATGTAACTTGGGCAGATGTATCATTTTAATGGACACCGTAACAAATTTATGATTTTTTGTTGTTGTTGTTGTTTTGCATTGAAATATTGAATAAACATAGTTTGGGAGTTCTCGCTGTTGTGTTCATGTGAAAGTGGAACAGTATATGATAGCAACACAAGGTATACTGTGATACCAACTTGAACAAAGCCGAGTTTGGAAAATCAACTTTTTTTTTTTTTGTATTTCCTGAATAGTCGGCATTTTTGAGGTGGGGGGTTCAAAACAACTTTTTTCACACTTGAATTAAAAAAAAAATGTATTTTGTTAGTCCATGACAATTTGCATCATAAGCATGTCTAATTTATGAACGTAAACTTGTTTAGGGGCTGCACCTCAAATGCTAATGCATCCACAGAATTAAGTGTGCTGACATGATCTCATGAGACTCAATTCAAGAGTTGGATAAAAATGTAACACTGTGCATTAATGTGGCTGTAGATTTATACACACAAAGTATTCTGAAAGGTTTAATTCAATGTATTACCTTTGCAAAGTCAGAATTTTGTGTATGTAGTTCACGACTTTGCTATTACAACCATGTGACCACTCTTTAACAATGCATGTGCTCAATGTTCAGGATTTCATACTTAACACTGCTTGTATTGGGATTTTTCTGCATTCAGTGTTCATTTGTGTTTCGGGCCCAAACGTTATTCTTGATTTTTGTCCATAATATTGCAGAGATGTGTGTGTTTGTGTGTGTGTGAACACACAGTGTGTGTTTTTTTTAACATTAGAAATAAATCAACAAGTTGATGCCACCTTGTCTGCTCATGTCTCATCAGACGATGCAAGTGTACATAATGAAGTGTCCAGTGAATGGACCATCCCTACCACACTCATACACACTCTGAGGATTTACATTGGAATTATACATTACACAACAAATCCACGATGGTGATGGTCCAGATTTGCTTTAATCTCAAATTGATAAATACATCAGAGGAGCGGTGACGTTTTGAACCTCCACCTCACGTGTCATCTGGCCTCTCATAAAACCTCGAGTCTGCCAGGAGATCAGCGCTTTCCCAACACATGCACACATTTTGGGTTTTAGATTTCAAATGGAGGGATAAAAAAGATTTAATCTGCCGGAAGAGCGGTAAAGCCGTCAAATATAGTTGCTTCCCCGTAAACGTGCCCAATCTGAAAAGATCTGCTCTCGCCACAGCTCTTGCAGCACATACCTTTCTCCAGGTCTGTGATCCTCTGGTGCAGAGACGTGAGCGTGGACTCCACTCTCCCACGCTGCTCAGTCTCATTCCGGAGTCCGGGCTTCCCCTCTTCGATGCTGTTCACTCGGGACAACACCTGCTTCTCCAAATCGTCAATTTTACTTTGGAGCAGGTCTTTGAGGCTGTTGGCCTGCACCGAGTTGTTACTTCGACTGAATTGCTGTGTGAAAGGAGGAGTGTGATACACTTTGAGCTTTTAATGTGGGAAATCAACTCACGAGCCGCAGCATTAGAAGCGCCTGCATAATTGAGCAAGAAGCAATAAGAGATGAAACCGCTCTAATAAATGCAATAATATGACATTTGCATCAGCCTCAGAGTTATTTCTGATGTTTGTAGCACACAGATGTGCAACATAAGTTGACATACCCTGGCAGTATTTATGAAATAATGGCAATTGTGTAAGGACCATATGACCGATGACTCAACACAGGCAATCTCATAATCATTTTTTTATGTTTTGTTTAATGATTGTGCTATTCTGAAATGTAATACTTGGTTTTAGAGTGAATCAACTAAAGAATTTAAATGAGTTCTTTAAATGAAACATCTTACAAATTCTGTGCGCATTTATGCGTGCAACCTTATATATCTCAAATTGTTTCTCTAAGTAAAAGAAGCAAAATTATAGAGGCTTCCAGTATAATGTCATGAAAATAATACTTTGATGGAAAAATAAAGCATTAATATGTTTGTAAAATCAAATTTTATGTATTGTATTGGACTAGATTAATAATTTATGCCCTGTGGCTTGATGCACTTCTTCAATTAAGTGTTAAACGTGTTTTCCTACCTCAAGGTTCTCAAGTCTCTGCTTGAGCGACTGTAAAGTCTGCGAGAGTTGCGCCAGAGTGTCTGCGGGGCCCCTGGATACATCCCCCATGGTGTTTTTGGTCCCAGCTTCTTTCCTTCTACCCCCGGGCCGCCCTTCCCCTACCTCGGTGCCGCTCTGGCTCTCGCATCGCGCCAACTTTGAGGTCAGTTCTCTTATCGTCTCTTTCTGGTTCATGATGGTCTCTTTCTGCTGCAGGACCGTCTCCCTTAACTGTACCACAGTGCTCTTCAAATCATCACCAGAGATGCTATTCTGCAAAGTGGCTGCGCATATGTCCATATCCTTTGGGACCGAGGTGCAAATAAATTGCGTCTGTCCTCCAAAGTCTTGACACGAACTCTGCAAAAAGAGGCATGAAAATAGAAAAAATTTCCAAAAGCTCACATCCTCTGGAGCTTGCATGTTGGATTTTAGATTTTTATGATTTTGGTTTGGTTGGAGGGGAAAAAAAAAAAAAAAAAAGAAGCCGCAGTGACTTCCCGCGTGTAGTGTAATCCGAGTGTGGAAGAGGACCGGTTTTATACAGAGAGTGTGCTTGTGCGCAAAGCAGCTTCACTGCATCACCACCGGAGGGGAGGGAATCTGAGTCCCTCATTAATAGGCACCAGAGGCAGCGTCACTTCCCAAAGAAAAGCCCTTCATTTTGCTCCCGGGCTCTCTTCAATTTTTCCACTGTTTGTCACGTATTACCGTTTGTTATTCTTATTGTTATTATTGTTTTTGTTAGTGCAAGTCAACACAGCCTACTGCTTATATTTTGTTGTTTTATTGTTTTTCCATACAATGAAACCTCTCTTTCCGTTAGTTTCCGCTCTCTCTCTCTCTCTCTCTCTCTCTCTCTCTCTCCTCTCTCTCTCTCACCCCCCCACCTCTCTCTTTCTGTCAAACACAAACCACACGTGCAGAATACGTACTGTATAAATTGATCTTCAGCACCAAGGACAGCGGCATCCAAAGCATTTTTCCTGTGCTCTTTACTTTTGGGGGGGAGGGCTTCACACAAACACACACACACACGCACACACACACACACACACACAGAGAAGCAGCAGCAGCCTCAATACTTTTCTATATCTGTAGCTGTACAGTTAAATTACCTGGACATACAATTACCACCACCACCAAAACCCAAGATTATAATTACGACATTCATTATCCACAAATGACACATTTATTACCCTCCTTCGCCCATCCAGCACACATCATTCAGTTAACGCTGAATCATTAAATCGTAACATTAAATAAGCAATGAAAATCTATTGGATCTGTCAGATTCGAATGGACATATTAACCAAGAGGAACAGGGATGCATAAAGAGGATGATTAACAAATGGATTTTAATGTGTGAGAGGGAGGTGCTTAGGTGGAGTTAGATGTGTCATGGATGACTTCCATCATCCATACTGAATGGGTCGTACAGTGTACTGCAGCTGTCTGTGCGGAATCACTTAATGAGTTGACTTCTGTGCAACAATAGGAGCATCAGTAAATCGGTAGTTGATAGTTCAAAGGCAAAAGCACTAAATAGAGGACAATAGCCTTCAATTTTCTATGTCACTTGACCTTTTTGGGGGTCGCATGTAACAGCTGACATCACATCACCCTGCACTGGTCGTCACACAATCGCAGTTTTTGGAAAGCGAAAACATTTTTGGCCCCCCATTGACCATTTTAAAGCATTTAGTTTCTAGAATCCTGGCACTGGGGGAAAATTACCGCATGTGAGATTTAAAGTAAATACATATAACGTACAAACATTATACTGTAAGTATCCTGTTGCCATTATGTCAGATATTGTCCAAACTTTTTTAAGTCAATGGTACAACATTAGATAGGCTCGTCTACCAAGTTACCGATAATGAGGAAAATAGCCCAGATAGATTAACATTTCTTACAACCAAGTCATAAAATATCAAGCTGTTTCCTGCATGTTAAACATCTAGTTTAGTTGTTTTGTTGTTGTAGTGTTCATCCATTTCTACCTGTTCTACGTGCTAACTTGGAGACAGGCTGGGTACACCCTGGATGCCAATCAGTCACATAGAAACAAAAAAAACCTTTCACAACAAAGCAGGATTTAATTGCTGCCAACTGCCTCACAGTTCTGAGGACCCGGGTTCGAAGCCAGCCTTGCCTTTTTGAACTTTGAAGTATTTCAATGACTTCAATGACAATTAAGTGGTCAACAAGTATGGTCCAAGAACCTGTATCATTTTTCTTAGGGTTGACTGTAGTGTATGCTGTATTGTGTTATGACCATGTAACAACATTTTGAGAGGGTTAAAAGAAGTTATGTAGTCAAATCGAGGCACCGTGTGTGACATAACTGTTTGTTATCAGCATTCAAGTGTTGTTTCTTTAATATGGCACTGAAATGATGCAACAGCCTCAAAGAGATATTGAAGGGAAAAAATTTACTTTAGTTATGAAAGCAGTTGTTATCTAAATGAGATGTTAGCCATTTTTAAAATGGCAGGCAACACAATACTGAGTCTAAATGTGGATTTAAAAAGAGGGGCAAGGATGATATAAGAGAAAATAAATTTAATGTGAAGCATCTGGAATTATAGTCTTAACACTGTTAGGTAAAAGTGATGACCCCCCCCCCCCAAAAAAAAGCCCCTCCCCATATATTGTATACTTTATATTATATTCTGTCCTGAACTTATCTCAATTGACTAAACGGAAAACACATCAAAATGAGTTTTACATCAGAGAGTCATCATTTCGCGAATCAAATACTATAATGAGTTCTTTTCAAACCGACCATCTGGTATTTATTTTAATTTTCAATGCAAGTTATAGACCGCAAGCTGTATGATCCTAAAAAAAAAAAAAAAATTGAAAAACTGTAAAATTGTTTGTTTAAAACTTCTAATTGTCAGGTAGCAGAAGACAATTAATGTATAGCGATGTTTTTAATGTTTATTGAACAAAAATCCCTTACATCTTTAAAATCTGCTTCATTGTAAATTCATTATTTAGTACCTCCCACACTTGAAGAACTGTTGGAGCCAGATGCTTTAAGTGGGGAGAACTTCGTTTCTTCCCACAAAGTGCACCCCCTCCCCCCACACACACATCTTTTCAGTGACTAAGCCTATTACCAGCTGTTGAATACACAATACAACATTGTTGCTGTGGTACATGAATTAATAATGGAGCTTGGAATAAGTTATTTTTCAAGTTCTTACTTTATACTGCACGAGACAATAAAACACTGACATATAAGGCGATACTAATAAGGTACAAATAACCTACTAGCGTCACAATCATAAACACTGCGCCAATCGGATCACTAATTGGACTTTACAGCCAAGACAGCGTCCACCTGTTGTCTGGGTCAGAATACATTCAAACATGGCGGGAATGTATTCTGCAACACTCGTAATCAATAGTTGTCTGACCTCTGCTGCTGCTGCTGCTGTGAAAACACAATCAGCGGCGACATACAGCTACGTTGATGTTGTGCAGTATACACTAATGTTCATTAAAAATGATAAATCCTATTACTCAAAGTAAGTAGACTAGGGACCAGTCAAGCAGGATTGGGGGTGGGGGGGGGGGATCAGTGGCGCTGTACATGGAGCGGAACTGGAAAACAGCTTGTTAGACATGCACTTCTTTTGACCACAAGCTGTGAACTTTGAGAAAGTATTAGGAATAAAAAAAAACGAAAAACATATGGCCTGCCTATATTGAATCCCCCCAGTTCCTGTTTGCGGTAGTAATGGATAGGCTGACAGATGAGGTTAGACTGGAATCCCCTTGGTCTATGATGGTTCGCAGATGATATTGTGATCTGCAGTGAAAGCAGGGAACAATTGACCCCTCCGTGGATATTGCGCAATCCGCGTCACTGACCAATCAGAGGCCAGAGATCTGCATAGACCAAAGCCCGTTTTTGCTCCCGCCATTTTCTCTGACAACATTGAATGGTCCAGTATAGGTTTAGTTAGCATTTTATCGCGTATTTGGGTTATTTAACAAAAAATATGGTTAAGAGGTGTAGTCACGGACTTTGTAAAAGTGACGACAGGTATCCTGAAAGGCTAGTTGGTGGAGTTCGATTCGTACCCTTTCCAAAACCGAAGACCCAGTACGAAAAATGCCTTCGATGGATCAAACTTTGTGGAAGACCGCATCATCAACTAAATCCATCTAATACGTTTGCACGAAGGTATGCCCTATATTTGATTTTCAATACCTGTCTCGTATAAATGAATTCGAAGTTCTTCGCTAGCATAACACTGCTCCGTGTGAACGATTGACACACTTATTCTTTGTTGAGCGATATTTAGCGATGATCGGACTGCACAAACGTATTGATTTCTTGCTGGCTCGCGGCCAGAAGCTTAACCAGACTGTGTTTGCACGAAGATATGCCCTAAATTTGATTTTTAATACACGTCTCGAATAAATGAATGAGACGTTCTGCGCTAGCATAACACTGCTGCGTGTGAACGATTGACACACTTATTCTTTGTTGAGCGATATTTAGCGATGATCGGACTGCACAAACTTATTGATTTCTTGCTGGCTCGCGGCCGAAGCTTAACCAGACTGTGTTTGCACGAAGATATGCCCTAAATTTGATTTTTAATACACGTCGTATAAATGAATGAGACGTTCTCCGCTAGCATAACATTGCTACGTGTGAATGATTGAATGAAATCAGAAGCATGGCGTCTTTCTCAGTTAAGAATGTATTGTATTTAGAATCTATGATATATCGTTGATTTGAATGAAATCAGAAGCATAGAGTCTGTCTCAGTTCAGAATGTATTGTATTGTATTTGCCATTTTTACTGTTTGTCTTACGTGAGCGCAAGTGGCGTGACGCCACTTCAGGAGCCGTGGTTAAGTGCCCTGTACGGAGGGGTCAATTAGAAAGATGGGGGCACACACTGGAAAAGACAGAAATGAAGATTAGCCAAAGTAAAACAGAATATATGTGCATGAATGTGAGGGGTGGAGGAGGAGGAGTGAAGCTCCAGGGAGAAGAGATAGAAAGGGTGGACAACTTCAAATACTCGGGGTCAACAATACAGCGCAATGGAGAGTGTGGTAAGGAAGTGAAGAAATGGGTCCAAGCAGGGTGGAACAGTTGGCGGAAGGTCTCTGGTGTTCTATGTGACAGAAGAGTATCCGGCAGGATGAAGGGCAAAATTCATAAAACAGGATGTATGGATTAGAGATGGTGGCACTAAAGAAACAACAGGAAGCAGAAGTGGAGGTAACAGAAATGAAGATGCTGAGGTTCTCGTTTGGAGTGAACAGGTTGGATAGGATTAGAAATGAGCTCATTACAGGAACAGCCAAAGTTGGTTGTTTTGGAGACAAGGTGAGAGAGAGCAGACTTCAATGGTTTGGACATGTTAAGCTGCGAGAGAGTGAGTATGTTGGTAGAAGTTTGCTGAGGTTGGAGCTGCCAGGCAAAAGTGCGAGAGGAAGACCAAAGAAAAGGTTGATGGATGTGGTGAGGGAGGACATGAGGACAGTGGATGTTAGAGAGGAGGTTGCACGAGATAGGCTTAGATGGAAAAAGATGACACACCGTGGCGACCCCTAACCGGACAAGCTGGAAGAAAAAGAAGAAGAAGATTGGGAGTAACATACAGTATAAGAATAAAATTGACATGTGTCGAATGTGCTGTAGCGTGTCAGTTGCCATAGCAGCCAAGAGGAGCGATTACACATCTTGCTTTCCTGATCAGAGATGTCTCTATGCGAAACTGTCATTGTGCCTTATTTAAAGGGAATGAGAGAAGCCGCTTTTATTGGACATGATGGAAATTAGCTGTGTTGCTCAACCGTTTGAAAAGGAATGACTAAACATTCATTCAGTAAAATGTGCAATGTCCAGCTGGGTGCTCTGTTTGTGCTGAGCTGATCAATAAAATGCAGTATTTAATAATCATGTCAGAGCAGTAGGGGAGGAGCCAAAACTGTTTTACTTGAAAATTGTGTTTCATGGAAACACAATGCTTTACTTAAAAATGAACAAAGTCTGAGATCTAAGCACAAGGAAAGAATAGAAAGAAAGAAAGAAACAAACAAACAAACAAAAGAACAAAGACAAAACACAAAGAAACCCTTGCGGAAACCCGAAATGAGAAATGACTGGTTAAATAGTACACGCTTCGACTCCTGATGTTGACAATGAACCAAAGGCTTTAAAGAACCCAGGCAATTAAATACACACAAATTGGCGAGACAACAAGGAACACCTGGACAAGACACAAGTGGCTAGAGGGAGCTGATTGGTCAGAATGCCAATAATGGTTGAAAGCATTATTGGCATTCTTCATCAAATTGTTTAAAGCTTTAAGTAGAGACCATTTTTGCAATTCGACAACAGGTAAATTACCATTTTGAGGCTCTCGTACAAAGCAATTGCCGATACATTGTACACAAATAGCTCATAGAGGCTAATTTAGATAAAGATCTAATCTATTACCTCTTGGTTGATTTTTCCACATCTGATTCCCTTTATGGCCTGCAGCTGCTGTATGATCCCTTTCCGTATGTTTTATTTCAAGTGTGTGATTTAATTACTTTTTCCTCTGCATGAGCTGAGATGGCATCGGAAAGCGATGCCAGGCATCGTCTAAGATCAGGATCATCCTCTCTCATTAGGTGACTGTCTTCTCCTTCCACTGCAGACGATGAATTAATAGTGTTTACACGCAAGTGCGTGCGAACCTTTTAACACAGCCGAGACTGGGAAGAATTCTAAATATATCCTCGTTGCAATCTTTTGGCGCTCACTCATTCCTGATTTAATTCCTCGCATTTAATCTGACGCCAAATGCATGCAAACTGTCGGGCACTGAAACAGGCACGGAGAGCCAACGCAATATTTGGAATATGCCAGTCCTTTGCTCTCTGTAGTGCATGTTTGGTTTTGTACATTCACCCTTTCTGTTTACACTGTCAATGTTGACTTTTTCCTTGAGCAGTTGGCAACCTTTCGAGGAAATGCTTCAAACTTTGTAGGAGATGAAGAACTGCACGTTGAGGAGTTGATTCATTCATGTGAGATTTATCGCGCAGGCACGCAGTTTTATATAGCAATAAAAATAAGGCTTATATGTGCACATTTCTGATGTGATCTACTCGCCAAATTATGGTTGCAGTTTTATGCATCGAGCCTCTAGTGACTGCACTACATTGATTCCTCCTCACCTTTTTTGGGGTTTATTTTTTTATGAAATGAAAACTTGCGCAAGAAGGATGCTACAACATGAATTGCACTTTGACGTTTTCAGTTTGATACTAACAAGAGTTGTGGTTCTTGTCAATCTCACTTCAGTTTTAGTGCTTATCTTGAGCAGGTATATGATTTTTTTTTTCTTCATCATTTTCAAAGATTCCCACGTGTCTGATAACATGTCAGTTGTAGAATATCACTAGGGAGGAAATCTAGTCTCTGGTGATGTCTATGCATGCCAAACTTCAGGTTGGAACTGACTGCTAAGGATTTGCAAGCAAGTATTAAAAAGTGATTTGTGATCATTAATTTGTCCCAGGTAGCACGGTGGATCAGCTGGTAAAGCATTGGCCTGTTCTGAGGACCCGGGTTCGATCCCGGCCCCACCTTTGTGGAGTTTGCATGTTCTCCCCATGCCTGCGTGGCTTTTCTCCAGGCACTCCGGTTTCCTCCCACAGCCCAAAAACATGCAACATTAACTTGACACTCTAAATTTCCCCTAAATGTGATTGTGAGTGTGGCTCTTTGTCTCAATGTGCCCTGCGATTTGCTGGCAACCAGTTCAGGGTGTACCCCGCCTCCTGCTTGTTTACAGCTGGGATAGGCTCCAGCACTACCTGCAACCCTAATGAGGATACGCGGCGAAAAAAAAAATGGATGGAATTTGTCCCATTACGTTTGGTCCCTTAAAAACTGGGAGGCATAATTGTTGTAATCCCCACGCCGTTCACCTGATAACCTCAAATGAACTCCGAAAGTCTGCAGTTAAGGCAGAATGTTGTTTGATTCATTTCAATTCCGTTGTGGTGGCTTATGCAGCCCAAAAAGATGAGAATTGTGTTCATGTCCCAAAATTTATGGACCAGATTGTATGTTTGTACAATTCCTCTTGCTATATCATCCATCGTGGATTCAGTTCAGTGCAGATTTTCATAATCATACTCCACATAATTTCCCATATTGTGGGATTTTGAAAGTTTGTTGTAATTTTTTTGTAAAATAACAACCAAAATAAAATAAATAATAGTAAGCAAATAAGAATAACGAAAGTAAAATACATGATGTGTAGCCTAAAACATCCATCCATCCATCCATCCATCCATTTTCTTAGCCGCTTATCCACACGAGGGTCACGGGAGTACTGGAGTCTATCCCAGCTGTCAACGGGCATGAGGCGGGGTACATCCTGAACTGGTTGCCAGCCAATCACAGGGCTCACGGAGACAAACAGTCGTACCCACAATCACACCTAGGGGAAATTTAGAGTGTCCAATTAATGCTGCATGTTTTTGGGATGTTGGAGGAAACCGGAGTGCCTGGAGAAAAGCCACGCAGGCACAGGAAAAACATGCAAACTCCACACAGGTGGGTCCGGGATTGAACCCGGGACCTCAGAACTGTGAGGCCAAGGCTTTTCCAGCTGAGCCTATGTTCTACCCCTAAAACATTACAAATGAAAAAAAAAAAAAACTGAGCGGAATTCATTAAAGCACATATTCCAAAGTATAACATGGGCATAGTGTGCATAATGACTGAATACTACTTTAGTTTTGAACTTTTAAAAGGTGTTTAAGTGTTAGCGTGTGGGGAAGATTAAAATGATGTTGGTACATCTTTGACAAAAATTTAAAATGTATGTGGTTGCTCCTTCATGGATTTTACCTTTTTTGGGGTTGGTAGAATAAATGAGGCATTATTTGGTACTAAGAGAGTACCAAGAGACTGGATTTCAATAGATTGTCTATAGATGAAGAAGGTACAACTTTGTTGGCCTACTTGTTTGATGTTATTTTTACGAGTTCATTGCACTGCTGTTTATTTTAGAGTAAAAGTGGTTATTTTATGTTTGTGGCAATTTTCCCATTGTGCTGAGCATCCAGTGAAGCGTGTGCCGTGCTGTCAACGGGAGCTGCGGAAATATGAACTGCTGTCAAGAGTTGCAGTCTAATGAAGGGTCGTGCTCTTGCTTAGCAACACGAAGGAGAGTGAGTGACTTGTTCAAGATCTCCGTCTGGCACCTTCGCTGCAGGAGAGGCTGCACGCCAAAGCGAGCGCGCCGGCTCGGGCCCAGCACGTGAGAAAAGTAGACAGGGGGGGGCGGGAAAAAAAAAAGTTACGCATTGCCTCACTTAGTAAGATTCAAGCACTCCCACACACTTAGCACATGACAGATTTCTGCACATGGCACTCAATTAAATCTTAAAGTAAAAAAGAGGAAAAAAAACATTGAGATTCAGGGAAAGACTTCAACTGAGCTTTTCGTACACTCACACGTTTGATTGGCACACAACAGACAAATGGATAAAATTGCGATTGATCATGGTTAATGAATGAATGAATGTAAAGACCACACCACGTTTGGAATTAAGTAATGTCACAATGATCGTCATTAAATGTTTTTTTTAACGCTTTGCAGCCAAACAGGCAACGTGAAATACTGTATATATATATATATATATATATATATATATATATATATATATATATATATATTTTTTTTTTTGGGTGTGTTTTTTTTTGGGGGGGGTGTCTAAAGCTGACAGATTATGCTTCATCCTAAAATCAGTTTTACGAGACTTAAAGCAGCATAACATATGGAAACATCCATTTTTTTTCAAACATATCCATCATCATGACATTATGATGCAACAACCAGCAAAAAAAAAACCTCATCTTGCTTCAAAGTTTCTTCAGCATCAATGTCACATTTTTATTTGCAACTCATCTGTCTAGCTGGTGAGCCAAATCTGAGATGGAGCAGATTTAAAGTAGATTATGTACTTCATTTATCAAAGATGTTCTTTATCCAAAGCTATCGGATCCTCTTTGCGCCGGTGGCTCAGGTCACATCCGGTCGCAGTCAATTCCTCATCAATCCTTTTCCATAAGTATTGTGAGCATTAACGCCATTGAATAAGCACGTCACACTCGAGGGTTTCTGGCCCGGAAAACTCAGTTACAGTATGAGGACGAAAGGTATTACAACGATGATGACGGCATATTACGCAAGTGTGGATAAGTCTTTGTGTGTCTGTCATTCATGGGCAGAAGTCAAGGGAGATCAAAAAAATAAAAGAGTGAATCACAAAATAGGAAGAGTGTCTTCACGCAGTAAAAGTTTCACCGCCACTACTACTAGTATACAAGACATGCATTACAATACCTAAATCAACTTTTTAACCATTAACAAGGGATGGCAGTATTCAAAGAGCACATCATCTTTTTCAAGGCTAAACTGTTGAGACGCGACTAAAATGGCCCTCAATTTGCAGAATGCAAGCCTCCCCTTTGTTTAGACTGGTCCTTTGGGGTATTCATTTGATACAAATTATTTTCTGCATTTGTATTCTAGAAGATGACTTCCTCTTTTGCGTGTCTGCTTGTGGAACACAAACGGAAGGACAAAGAAGAAAAAAACAAAAAGGAAAAATGATGAGCAGCAGTGGAATTTGAAGTCAATATACTATGAGTTTGCAGGTTATGTTGTAACTTATGGAGAATAACACAAAATACTTGGAATGGTAAGAAAGGAATCCACTTGATGTGAAAGTTTTTTTTTTTTTTTTTTTTAAGGGAAACTAAATTGGGCGCCATGGTGGATCAGCTGTAAAGCGTTGGCCTCACAGTTCTGAGGACCCGGGTTCAATCCAACTCTCCCTGTGTGGAGTTTACATGTTTTCCCCATGCCTGGGTGGGTGTTCTCCTGGCACTCCGGTTTCTTCCCACATCCCAAAAACATGCAAAATTAACTTGACACTCTAAATTTCCCCTAAATGTGATTGTGAGTGTGGCTGTTTGTCTCAATGTGCCCTGCGATTGGCTGGCCACCAGTTCAGGGTGTACCCCGCCTCCTGCCCGTTGACAGCTGGGATAGGCTCCAGCATTCCCACGACTCTTTTGAGGATAAGCGGCAAAGAAAATGGATGGATGGATGGATGGATGGATGGATGGATGGATGGATGGATGGTGGATGGATGGATGGATGGATGGATGGATGGATGGATGGATGGATGGATGGAGGATGGATGGATGGATGGAAACTAAATTGCTATGAAGACATTCATCTCACCCTTGTTACAAACATCACCAGAAACCTTTATACAGAAAATGATTGTGTTATATGTTGATTACATCTTATATAATAACAGCAATCAAAGAAGTACATATAGGCTTTACCCTCTTGTGCTTCATGTGTACCTGTGAGTGGAGGCCTCCGTTCCAATGCAAAATTCTGCTGCTTGCCCTGTACCTCAATAAGAGCATCTAATATTGCAGGGAACTACTTGGCCGTGTCCGCGGGGGAAGGAGACGGCTACAATCGCCGCAGCCTTTTCGGTTACATCGCCGCATCTCTCCTCTTTGTTCTTCCAACAATCCGAAGCCTCGCTCTAAAAGTGATACTGAACTCTTTTGCGGCTCAGAACTGGTATTGCCCGATTTTGTCTAGTTACTGCGACGTGAGCTCCCTGCAGAACACCGCAAGTATCCACTCAGCTGTTCTCTCAGGCGAGAAACCAGGGAGGCCCCCGACTCCCAGAGCAACATCAATAATAAAACAGAACCACGCCCCCAGCCACCTCCACTTGGGTCTAAAAATAGACCTTTTTTTTCTGTTCAATATTTCATTTGCACTTTCAATCTCTCTATCACTTTCTCCGTTCTTTAAGCTGTATGTTGAGTTTGAAACGGTGACTGGAAACTAACTTTTCCCCTCTTCCACTTACATCCCATCAAGTATTCTGCTTATATAACAGCTAGAAAATCGACACTTCATTGTCAGTGCAGCTGGGGTGCGCACCACGAGTGCAACAGGTCAACTGCGTTCTCGTGATGTGGTCTGTTTAATTGGGATACCTCAGTGCCATTTTATCATTCTTTTCATATTCTATCCTGTTTAATAAAATAAAGGGAATGCACAGTTTGTCCAAAAGGACTGCAATGAGTTTAAATTCTTGGCTGAATTTCATAAGACTTTCAATGTCAATAACTTTTTTTTTTTTTTTTTTTTTTTTTTTTTAATCTAAAAATAAGCATTTCTCAGACACCCATTTCTGCACTCAATGGTATTTTTTGGACATCTAAACTTAATTTTAGTTCTGGCAATACAAATGTTGGCACAGGGAAGAAATCGTGTTGTTACTCATGTTTTACACACTGAGTTATTTAAATTTATACTTACTCGTTAGACTCTGCTAATGTTAATGTGACTTGCCCATGCTAATGATTATCATTAGAGTTTATTATTTTTCAATTTGTTCCGTATTTAAGTTTTAGGGAAAAAAAAAATCAACTGGTTCGGAGATTATTGTTATCTTGCTGCCTTCATATCAATTAACACAATGTTTTATTTTTCCTTTGGGTTGTACTTATAAATAACTGAATAATAACAGTTAACAAAAAATAGTTAAAAATGCAGCCCTATGGGGGCACAAACCAGTGCAATCTGTAGGCCGGTCCCAAGCCCGGATAAATGCAGAGGGTTGCGTCAGGAAGGGCATCCGGCGTAAAAACTGTGCCAAACAAATATGAGCGTTCATCTAAAGAATCCCATACCGGATCGGTCGTGCCCCGGGTTAACAACGCCCGCCCCCGGCACTGCTAACCTGCAGGGCGTCGGTGGAAATTCAGCTACTGTGGGTCGAAGACAAAGAAGAGGAGGAAACCGGATCCAGCGTCAGAAGAAAAAGAGGAATGCACAGAGCCTACAACTGAGTGTAGGGACTTTGAATGTTGGGACTATGACAGGAAAAGCACAGGAGTTGGTTGACATGATGATTAGGAGAAAGGTTGATATTCTGTGCATCCAAGAGAGCAGGTGGAAAGGTAGTAAGGCTAGAAGTTTGGGAGCAGGGTTTAAATTATTCTACCACGGAGTAGATGGGAAGAGAAATGGAGTAGGGGTTATTTTAAAGGAAGAGCTGGCTAAGAATGTCTTGGAGGTGAAAAGAGTATCAGATCGAGTGATGAGACTAAAATTTGAAATTGAGGGTGTTATGTATAATGTGGTTAGCGGCTATGCACCACAGGTAGGATGTGACCAAGAGTTGAAAGAGAAATTCTGGAAAGAACTTGATGAAGTAGTTCTGAGCATCCCAGACAGCGAGAGAGTTGTGATTGGTGCAGATTGTAATGGACATATTGGTAAAGGAAACAGGGGCGATGAAGAAGTGATGGGTAAGTACGGCATCCATGAAAGGAACTTTGAAGGGCAGATGGTGGTGGACTTTGCAAAAAGGATGGAGATGGCTGTAGTGAACACTTATTTCCAGAAGAGGGAGGAACATATAGTGACCTACAAGAGCGGAGGTAGAACCACGCAGGTAGATTATATTTTGTGCAGACGATGTAATCTGAAGGAGGTTACTGACTGTAAAGTAGTGGTAGGGGAGAGTGTAGCTCGACAGCATAGGATGGTAGTATGTAGGATGATTCTGGTGGTGGGTAGGAAGATTAAGAAGACAAAGGTAGAGCAGAGAACCATGTGGTGGAAGCTGAAAAAGGAAGAATGTTGTGCAGCCTTCCGGAAAGAGGTGAGACAGGCTCTCGATGGACAACCGAAGCTCCCGCAAGACTGGACGACGACAGCCAAGGTGATCAGAGAGACAGGCAGGAGAGTACTTGGTGTGTCATCTGGTAGGAAAGGGGAGAAGGAGACTTGGTGGTGGAACCCCAAAATACAGGGAGTCATACAAGGAAAGAGATTAGTGAAGAAGAAGTGGGATACTGAGAGGACTGAGGAGAGGCGAAAGGAGTACATCGAGATGCGACGTAGGGCAAAGGTAGAGGTGGCAAAGGCTAAACAAGAGGCATATGAAGACATGTACACCAGGTTGGACACGAAAGAAGGAGAAAAGGATCTCTACAGGTTGGCCAGACAGAGGGATAGAGATGGGAAGGATGTGCAGCAGGTCAGGGTGATTAAGGATAGAGATGGAAATGTGTTGACTGGTGCCGGTAGTGTACTAAATAGATGGAAAGAATACTTTGAGAAGTTGATGAATGAAGAAAATGAGAGAGAAGGAAGAGTTGAAGAGGCAAGACTGAAGGACCAGGAAGTGGAAATGATTACTAAGGGGGAAGTCAGAAAGGCACTACAAAGGATGAAAACTGGAAAGGCAGTTGGTCCTGATGACATACCGGTAGAGGTATGGAAGCAATTTGGAGAGATGGCTGTGGAGTTTTTGACCAACTTATTCAACAGAATACTAGCGGGCGAAAAGATGCCTGAAGAATGGAGGAAAAGTGTTCTAGTTCCCATTTTTAAGAACAAAGGGGATGTTAAGAGCTGTGGGAACTATAGAGGAATAAAGTTGATGAGCCACACAATGAAGTTATGGGAAAGAGTAGTGGAGGCTAGACTCAGGACAGAAGTAAGTATCTGCGAGCAACAGTATGGTTTCATGCCTAGAAAGAGTACCACAGATGCATTATTTGCCTTGAGGATGCTCGTGGAAAAGTACAGAGAAGGTCAGAAGGAGCTACATTGCGTCTTTGTGGATCTAGAGAAAGCCTATGACAGAGTACCAAGAGAGGAACTGTGGTACTGCATGCGTAAGTCTGGTGTGGCAGAGAAGTATGTTAAAATAGTACAGGACATGTATGATGGCAGCAGAACAATGGTGAGGTGTGCCTTAGGTGTGACAGAGGAATTTAAGGTGGAGGTGGGACTGCATCAGGGATCAGCTCTGAGCCCCTTCCTGTTTGCAGTGGTAATGGATAGGCTGACAGATGAGTTAGACTGGAATCCCCTTGGACCATGATGCTCCCAGATGATATTTTGATATGCAGTGAAAGCAGGGAGCAGGCGGAGGAACAATTAGAAAGATGGAGGTATGCACTGGAAAGGAGAGGAATGAAGATTAGCCGAAGTAAAACAGAATATATGTGCGTGAATGAGAAAAGTGGACAGGGAAGAGTGAGGCTACAGGGAGAAGAGATGGTGAGGGTGGACGACTTCAAATACTTGGGGTCAACAATCCAGAGCAATGGTGAGTTTGGTAAGGAAGTGAAGAAACGGGTCCAAGCAGGTTGGAACAGCTGACGAAAGGTGTCTGGTGTGTTATGTGACAGAAGAGTCTCTGCTGGGATGAAGGGCAAAGTTTACAAAACAGTGGTGAGGCCGGCCATGATGTACGGATTAGAGACGGTGGCACTGAAGAAACAACAGGAAGCAGAATTGGAGGTGGCAGAAATGAAAATGTTGAGGTTCTCGCTCGGAGTGACCAGGTTGGATAGGATTAGAAATGAGCTCATTAGAGGGACAGCCAAAGCTGGATGTTTTGGAGACAAGATTCAAGAGAGCAGACTTCGATGGTTTGGACATGTTCAGAGGCGAGAGAGTGAGTATATTGGTAGAAGGATGCTGAGGATGGAGCTCCCAGGCAAAAGAGCGAGAGGAAGACCAAAGAGAAGGTTTATGGATGTGGTGAGGGAAGACATGAGGGCAGTTGGGGTTAGAGAGGAAGATGCAGGAGATAGGCTAAGATGGCAAAAGATGACACGCTGTGGCGACCCCTAACGGGACAAGCCGAAAGGAAAAGAAGAAGAAAGAAGAAGAACAAAAAATAGTTAAATGAACTGCCTTTAGACTCTAATTTTCAAGGGTGATCATTGTTATGCAACCCAACCATCTCTATGACTTCTTCCGTTTCTGAAAACTGTTCAATTGGCCGGGGTGATTTATTTAAGCCTAATAAATTGACTCAGAGACTTTCTTCACTTGTTCCCCCCCAATTATTACAAACTCTGATTCGTCACGAGTACGGCACACTCAAGCAGAGAAGAAATCCTTCCTGAGAGCACATTCGGTCGTGTGTCTCAACACCTCTGAGCAAATGTACTTTCAGCAGCAGTCGAGTGCACCTCATACAGTACACCCTGTGCATTTCCCTGGGTGGCTTTTAGTTAAAAATCTTCAGCTGATATTGCACAAAATGTTGCAAAAGTCTCCTGACCTTCCCAACTGAGCGTAAGTAAGGAAGAAGCACACTCCACCGAGAGCTACATTACTGCTTATTATATAATGTGTGCTTATGAGGCAGGGAGCTGCTGAAAGTCCTCGTCTTGCTTCTGCTTTGCTATGTCTGACAGGAACTTAGTTCTCCCTATCCCTGAAAGTGTTAAACTGCTGAGAAGTAATTGTTTGGAGACTACATGTTGACCTATTCTGAAGAATGAGGTGGGTCTTGTGCCTACTTGTTCAAGGCGATAACAATAAGGAAGAGGTTATGTTGATGTTTTTGCGGTGATAAATGCTCTGACCAGGTTAAAATGCTTCAGAATAAGCCACAAAAAGACAGACTAAGTCCAAAACTTCAACCTGCAACATGAGGAAGCCATTTGAATGTTACTAATAATGGTGACATCCACTGGGATGCAAAAACAGACAATAAACTACATTTGTCTGTCTTTATCAACATAGAAATTGAAGTCTACGTCCCCCTATAGAGATTGTGCATGTGACATTACCGCTTTTACGGGGCCATATTGCCGGCCAAACAAAGCCCGCTTGGCAGTGCGGGAGTCATTGAACCAGAGGAGATTTTTCACTGCCCGAGACCTGTTGTGCTGCAGGTTGTCTCAATAGACGAGACAGTTCTTCAAAGAAATCATTCTATAGAATACCAGCTGAAAAGACCAGAAAAGATCAATCGATTTCAGCAATTAAACATCATGGATGGTGCCCAACCAAATACACACGCCTGTGGAGCAATTATTTGAGGTAGAATTAGTTTACTCAGTCTCAAATTATCAAGAAGTATGACTCATTTGAGAACAAAGTGTATTTAAAAGAAACATCTGTTACAGAGAGGTTTACGACAATAAGCGTGTGGCAGCAATACGCTTCCATGTACGGAGGAGACGACTCCCTGTACTATTTTTTTTCCAATCACAGTTAATGAATGTGAGTTTCTGCAAAACCAGGGGTCTATTATTGGTATTCGTATCAAAAAAATCTGAGTGGGTCCAGCAATATCTGGGGTTTATTCCTGATTTAGAACAGATCCGGCAACGAAGTATTTGTATGTGTCCAGACTTTTCTATGCTTTCAAAATTCACCAGATACATGTGTACATCCAGTTGTTCAAGATTAGCGGAAGCGGGTTAACAGTCCACTTTCTTGTCGGCGAAAACATCAACTTCGGTATTAAATATGGGTCCTCTATGCCAAGTGTCTCCCATTTTTCCACGTACCTTCTTTTATTAGCACCTTCTAAATTTTTAACCAATATCGGATACAACTTTGGGTATTGTGCAATAAGACATATTTTCGAATTGTCTCAACAGAATTAACTTGCAACGATGCTTTGTTTAACCGGCAATATGGGAGACGTGAACAAAAATCACATGATTTTATGACGTAGGTGCATGAGCTCTATACCAAGGGCAGACTGGGTATATTCTTCTAAAAAGTAGTACACATCTTGAACCAAAACGTTGCTTTGGTCTATATTGCCTGTTAGGGCATTAATGACTTTTTATACCGCTGCGCCAGTATTTAATATTTGTAGAACTGCAAATTTTGTTGTCAGAACTGCTTAAAGTCAAACTATCGATTCACAAATGATTTTTAAAAAAACAGCTGTTGACCTCTATGTTATTTATTTATATTCTGACAAGGGCATTTTAAGACCAGATTTAAATATTTCTGACTTCCTAGCTATATTTAATACAGCTTTACATTTATCACTGCACATCATAACGATCCTTGGATACCATAAAAATGTGCTGGATGCGTTTCTGAGCAGCATGAAGATTACATCAGAGCAATCTGTGATATCACCTTTGAGTCGGCAGAAAACGTCTGATATTTCAGAACATTCGCTGAATGTTTACACAGAAAAAAGTAATCGCTCAGTCGTCCTAACCGAGCCGCACGTTATGTTCCTTTATTGAGCGTGTCGAACCTTTTCCGCGCACCCCATTGTCCCAGCAGAGTTCAATAATAAGCTGTGGTGTGAAGGTACACAGCAGCGAATGAAGCAGGTGTCAAATTGCTGCCTGTTTTTGTCCTTGGCAGGTTTTGTCATGTACCAGCTGTTAAATTACTCTTTAAGTTACCTTTAGAAAAATCACGTGGATGTACATAGCTTCTGTACTTGTTCAGAACAGCACGTCCTGTTGTTATAGTTGTTGACATGCCGTTGCACGTTTGCCCATTTAAATCAGACGGATCGCTGAAAGGAGATGAGTGTTTCCCTTCTTCAAATACCAGCAATTTGCCTTCTGCTAATTGAGTTTTTAGTAATTGTGCTCATAAGAAAGTGCAAGGTTTTCAGTAAAAATGAAAAAAAAGGTCATCTTTATCCTCACGCTGAGTCGTGGCGATAAAAGTAACCCTGTTGTTGCAGATGGTAGTAAATGAACTACACGTCCTGATGATGACAGCAGGCAACGATGTGTACACTGCAGTCCAATTATCACATCACATGAGCCAAGTCTCCATGTTTTGCTACAATAGTTTATTATAAATCACTGATGAAAACGCGTTTTCTTTTCCTTAGATGTTTCTGTCTTGTGGGTGGAAAAGACACCCAAGTGTGAAGCAAGTTCACTTAGCGCAGGTCGCGCAGTTCAGTGAGTCAAGTTATCGCTCTGTTAGGTCTGCAAATAATGGATGCAACTTTCAGGCAACTGCAAGCACTTACTCGCTCACCAAAAAAAAATGTACAAATATATTTTATGTTCTGCAGATTACATCTAAATTTTATTGATCATCTCAAATGGTTTGATTGACCAACAAGGAGATAATGATGGTTTTGTTCATGAATATGTGCTCATAAATGTTAAAGTGTTTTGTCTTTTGTTTTTTTGTCAAATGTGAAAGTGTTTCACAATTTTCGATATTGTTTTGCACTTCCAGGCCACCATAGAAAATGCTGTGGAAGCTCAGGTAATTTTTCTTTTGATTTATTTATAGACTTGGTTCGTTTGTTATTGTTTTATGTATTCATTGGGTTTTCTTGGTTTAAAAAAAACACTTTTGGTGAGATCGTCCATCCATTTTCTTAGCCGCTTATGCTCATAAGGGTCGCAGGGTCCTATCCCAGCTGTCAACGGGCAGGAGGCAGGGTACACCCTGAACTGGTTACCAGCCAATCGCAGGGCACATAGAGACAGACAATGGCCGGACTCACAATCACACCTAGGGGCAATTTAGAGTGTCCAATTAATGTTGCATGTTTTTAGGAAACCGGAGCGCCCAGAGGAAACCCACGCAGGCAGGGTAAGGATTGAACCCAGGACCTCAGAACTGTGAGGCCAACGCTTTCCAGCTGATCCACCGTGCTGCCTGGTGAGATAATAGATTTATTTATTCAATTAGTTTTCAGTCAATTAGTCGTGATATAAATACAAGAAAGTATAGAGACAACCAAAACAAAATCAAACAAATGAAAAAAATGATTTTAGTCCAGCAGAGTACAGTATGCATAATTTCCCCTGTCTAAGCATCATCGGCAGCAGCAATGAGACCATACAAATATAAAAGTGAGTTTCTATTAGTATGCTTTTGCCTTACCCATCATACCTACTGTATCTATCCAGGCTCGCGTAAGACACTTATTCGACGCAAAGATCAATTACATCACAGGGATCAAAAGAAGATACAGGCTATCGGTTCAAGAACAGAGCGTTGAGCAAGGGCTGTTTTTACCTGCCAAAATGTTTCAAGATGTCCTGTCTAAGTCGACTATACTGTGCAATTTTCCATATTCACCATCATCACAAACGCCCTGCGGGTGCGTGGCATGCACATCGCACTGTGCCTCTATATTTACTCTTTAAAAGCCCTGTTCCTTCAGTATTCAGGATGCTTTTGGGAGAGCTGAAGACCAGGGATCACGGCATCTTTCGCAGAGTGGCGACGGTCTTTTAAAAGCGGCGTATGTAAAGGAGTTGGACTTCAAAACTTTTGGGGGTTTTAAAAGGCACTTGGTATATACTCTATACAGTAAGTTTATGTAACCTTGGCTCAAAGATTGCTGTCCAGTGTCTGGTAAGGAAAAGAAGGTACAGACACAATTTTGCAGCGCTGGATCAATCTAGTTTGGTAAAAAGGTACACTACTCATCCTTCAGCCTTTGTATTGTGAAAGGACCCAAACTACCCAATCCAGATAATAGTACTACATTTCAGGACAATTTTGCTGCAGTACCGCTCATAATAATAAAACTTTCTATTTAAGTCGACCCAAAGTTACTCCTGTCCATTGATTGGTTGATAAAATTGTCATTTCTGTTCCAAAGGAAGCAAAAATGGGGGGGGGGGGGGTCAATGAACACAGGGAATGTATTTATACATTCATTTCACTTTTAAAAAAGAAAATGGTGGGTGTAATATGATTCATGATGTCACACTTTTCACATAGAGAAAGGAGCTACCAAGACAACATTGTCACCTCAATCGCTGGGTGGTCTGCAGCTCTGATGGGATTTTTAAGATTCCAAACCTTTTATTTTGCAAATTCATCTCTCCGCTTCACATGCTTCGGCTTTTTCAATGTATCCCGAAAGACTATTAATATCGGCTCAATGTAAGGCTAGCCATCTATCGAACGGGAATAGTTCATCGCAGTGAGCTGAGAGGTCTCTGAGGCTCAGCCACCTGCCTACGCTGGAGGAACACCTGAGAACTCAGCATCTGTCAATTCAGGCTCAATGTGGCTCACAGGAGCCAGCTCCTCTCCGCTTCTTCCAAGCCTTTCCGCATCGATCAAGGCGGGCTGCCTGGCAGGGATTCAAAGCTCAATACAGAATTTCTGCAAAGTCAAACTGACCAGTCCGTCCATTTACTGAAGGTTCAATATCGTCAGAGGGAGAGAGACGGCAAGGGAACCCCAGTGGTTTGTGTGAATAGAGTCAAAGAAACATGTCAGCATTTGTCAGTAACTTACGTGTCATATGGACTAGGAGCAGTGCAGCAAAATTCTTCCGGCCTACTGTCGTGATGGAATGGTGCATTTGGCTAGCGTTTGCTCATTTAGTGACAAAATGGTGGTGAAAATGTTATGGGTTGTAAATTCTTTAAAAATTGATTTATTATAATGTAGTAAACACGTTATTAAGCACAGAGTCTAAAATTACATTATTAACATTTCACTAATCATTATTTTTTTTTTCGGTACTCATATTAAGTTTGTTATTGTTATTTTTGTTGTTGTTGCCCACTAGATTGTCGATTGTGGACAGCTTTATTTTTGTCAATAAATGTTGAAATTCTTTGTACTATATAATTAGTAGGTAGTTCAAATTGACTATATTTTGTAGACATTAATGACATTTTTGATGTAATGCCAAAAACGAGCACCGCATTCCTTCCTCTATGTCCCCTTTGTAGAAAATATGCTCAGCATTTGACGAAAAGGATGATTTGCATACTTTTGTGCTACAAGTTGGTGCCAAAACTCCGTAATTTATTACATTAGTAATTTGGGTCACAAAAGTATTGCGTCATACATCTGGACGGAGAGAATAACATTTTTGTCTACTGGCTATATTAAAGGTGGCATGGTGAACACAGGTGGTAAAGCGTTGGCCTCACAGTTCTGAGTTCCTGGGTTCAATCCCAGACCTACCTGTGTGGAGTTTGCACGCTCTCCCCATGCCTGCGTGGGTTTTCTCTGGGCTCTCCAGTTTCCTCCCACATCCCAAAAACATGCAACATTAAATGGACACACCAAATTGCCCTGAGGTGTGATTGTGAGTGCAGCTGTTTGTCTCGACCAGTTCAGGGTGTACCCTGCCTCCTGCCCGTTGACAGCTGGGATAACTCCAGCACTCCTCGTGACCCTCATGAGGATAAGCAGTGAAGAAAATGGATGGATGGATGGATGGATGGATTTATCAAACACATTTTAGCATGGGTTCATGGACAATCTTGGGTGCATCTGCATGTACCTGTGGTACATGTACAAATTCGTATAAAGCTGTGCCATATACAAAAATAGGGCACTTAATGTTGATAATTATAAAGATTTTTAGGCACGGTTCAAATTACTTTTTTCCACTTTTCACAGCAGGGCTTGGTGCATTGTATAAAGTATATTGTATATCTTATTGGATGACCCCCTAGTTGCAGATTTACACGAACCACATTGCAGCAAATCCAGATGCAAGCGTCAAAATGAGTAAGACTACTATGTAAAGTCTAAAAATTAAAACCCAAAAAAACCCTAAAAAGGTAGCGTTGCTCTCCTGTGGCCCATTAGCAGTATTTAACTGAATCACTCAAATGACAAAGGTGGGTAGAGCTTCTGTGTTGGGTTTTTAAGACAGTGTCGGCTTGCAGTTCAGAGACCGCGGTCTGTTTGTTCTTTGGAAGAGATAAAGAAGACAAGGTCGTGACGCACGTAGACACAGGCACATCTACACACTTTCACACACACTGGCAGGCAGGGCCCAATGGTCCCACTTTATAGAATAAAACGTATGGGGATGACCTCAAAGGCATGCCCCTTAAATGAGTTGGCATCACTGCTTGGCTTGGACTACATCCATGTACTCTGAATGTCTTTGGATTGGGAGTACACTCCTGGGTATTTTCTTGATCGCATCTCAAAAGTTGTATCGTGTAAGTATTGGAGTTCTAAAAGCGCAGTTAATCCTCAAGAGCAGGTGTATTCAATTGGCAGCCACCAGCTATATTGGCTCTCCTGCCCAAACGGCCATTCTTAGCGTAGAACTACAACGGTATGTCCCACTTTATTTCACACGGCTCATTGTACTGTAGATGTGAGTTTGCGAGGCACGCGTTGGCCGCTAATCGCATGGCAGGAACAGCGAAATGATTTTTTTCCCCTCTGTTATGGGTGGGTCAGCACGTGTAGACCAGGACTTGTTTCCATGACAACGATAGACAGACAGCCTGTAGAGAATTGTCCACAATCATTTATTGTTTGGGAAAATATGTTCACCTGATCTGATATTTAATGTAGGTGCCTATAGCATGTGTGTGAGTGTGTATGTGTTGCACCCTGTAAGTGCCTTATTTGCAATAGCCATTATTTGTTGCACCAGAATGCTTTATTAGTGTTTTACATACATGATGCTTGCTAGTGAAAGTTGTGTGTATCCATCGTTTGCGCAGCAGCTTCCGCTACCAGAAGTGGCGTGTATGGCGTGTCGGTCAAAATAAGAGCATAATGCAGGAAGTCAATGTTTAAATGTTCATATTTTAACAGCATTCTTCAGAGATGCAATATAGTTTGCACATGTCCTTATTTGGTTATTGCAATTATTTATCCAATGTCTGGGCTCGTACCAATCAGTATTAGTTTTTTCTTCCTGTTCTCAAAAAGCCTCTCTCTCTCTCTCTCTCTCTCTCTCTCTCTCTCTCTCTCTCTCTCTCTCTCTCTTCTCTCTCTCTCTCTCTCTCTCTCTCTCTCCAGCTCTCTCTTGCTCTTTCACTCTCTCTCTTTTTCAATCTCTCTGTCACACAAAAACACACACACATATGCACTCACACACACACTGGAAGTGTGAAGCCCCATGACATATTTCCTTTTTGTGCGTGTATGAGTGTGTGTGTGTGTGTGTGTGTGTTTGTGTGTGTCTGTGTGTGTGTGTGTGTGTGTGGTCCTTTGTTTGTATTCAAAAAGAAAAAAAAATTAACTCCCTCAGGATACAATATATAGTATATGTTTTGGATTCATGATAGAGGCCATGTTTTGTTTTGTTCAACTTTATTTTAATATATGTAGAAATGGAAAATCACATTTTACTGTGATTTATATTATTGATGTTGTTTTGAATGTTATCAGATGTGGCCTAACTAACCTGGATACATGGACTTTTGTCAACTTACTGAAAAAATTATTTGCATCCCACTAATATTTCTCTCTGGTCCTGAGTAGTGATGGGATACAGTGATTTTACAAGTCACGGAGGAAGAAAGGAACAGATAAAGAGTGAAGAATCTGGAGCCAGTGAAACTGAGAGCTATTCTGGACCAGGAAAGGAAAATAAACATGAGTCACTGTGTATGATGAGCTGTAAGGTTGCAGCCGAACCCTCTTAAAGTATCGAGGACCATGTCCGTAGAGAGTTTCGAAATGACAGCCTTGGGCAAGTTTGATTTAAAACCTGTGACATTTTCTTCTGCTTTTGAACATGATTCATGTGTGCAACTTATTACATTATATTCGATTGAGTGTGACTTACGGCACGCAGTGAAGACGATGAAGAAATGTGTTTATTCAGGTTGCATCCCATATAGAAAAGTGCTTTTTTGCTTTCCAGTATATATATATATATATATATATATATAATATATATATATATATATATATATATATATATATAGTGTAAGTATACAGTTCAACCATTTCTTCAATTTAATGAGCAATGAGCCATCGGATTGCCTGACCAAGTCAGCTCATGCTGGTTTTTGCCTTTTGCATTGATCACCCATGTTGTGAGGTTTACTGTCAATAAAATAATGCATCTTTGCATTATCTGTGAACATACTTTTTATGGCACATTTTTTTTTTTGTGCAGGAAAAGATATTTCACTCAAGCAACCAATCTGTTCTGTTCCTGCTGCTTTTTTTTTTTTTTGCTTTCTTTAACCCATTCTGTATTGAATGTGTTAACCCTGTTCCATCTCTCACTCTCTCTCTCTGGTCTTCAGACAAAGAAATCTCAGAAAGTCTGCGTAGGATCCTGACATATCCATTTGATATATTTTTATTGAAGATGATCCATTAACTCTCAATGCTTATTCCAGCTTTAAAGTGTCGTTTTCGTTTTTTGTGATGGAAATTGTCATGGGTGGCAGCGTTTCATTATGTAAACCTAATATGTGGGACCTTTTCCCTTTTCTTTGTAATTCAAAGGTCATTTTCTGACTGGACTGTGGCATTTTTGTCATGAGCAGCATGTCATCTCTTTACAAAATGTCAGAAAAACGTGTTGCATTTTTGTGATTAAAAAAAAAAATTCTCCTAAAATCCTAAAAGTAGTCTTAAATTTGATTTTTTTAAATGTCATTTAAGTAGTTGTTAATGGCAATGACCATTCTATCATTTCAGTGGTTCTCAACTGGTCTCATTCTTGGGGTTCCCCAGGCCCATGGAGTTTAGCCTAATAACCGCATGGGCCACTTTTCTCCAGCTACAAGCGTGACTCCTTCCTTCTCCCCCCGCCCCCCTTTCTTCTCCCTTCAATGCACAATGAACACCACTATGGCAATAGCAACTCCTCACCGTCACCATGACAACAAACTGAGGTGGATTCACACTGATGACGCCACAACGCTGCGCTGCGAGCTTGAAAGTCAGCCAGTCATAGCCGCGATTCAATGCACATTCCACAATGCTAACAATCAGGTCACTAATGATCTATCCATTTTTCCCACACAGGTTCCAATGCCATGAGTGTACCACTCCTTTCATCCTTTAAGAGTGTGTATCACGTACAGTGTAGAACGGGTCCAAGTTTTGCAATGGACTTGCTCTGAATATTTATTTGTCCCTTTATCATATGAGTCTTCAAGAGCTCTCAGCTCCCCGGATTGTGGCTGAAGATAATCTACTATCTATATTTATCTATGTCCTATTTTTACAGCTTTTCCTTTAATTTATTGAACAGTTTTGCTATTAGCAATCATTCTATTTCACCTGTGTGCGTGTGTGTGTGTGTGTGTGTTTTTATTTTGTTACCATGTTTGAATAAAATGAGCTGTACCAATTATTGATGGATTTTAATGCATATATTTTTAATGACAACTCACCACGAATGTTTCAGAGAATCATTGCTTTGAATTCAATTGACATTCCTTCCCAAAAAAATTATGGGACAGTCAGAGACATAAAATTAGCCAAATGATGGGGGGGAATTTACACTGATATATAACAGATAAGTCAAAATATGAATAAAATAACATCAGGTGTTTCAAAGTTGTTTCACAGTCATAATATTGCAGAAATTATTGGGCCGAATGCCTGAGGAATGTTATTAGCGCTGTAACTTCTGTTTTCAACTGGCTTGTGTACAGATCAGGCCTGATTAAAGGGGCTTGTTTTGTGACCGGCGGTGTTCTTATGAAATCAAATAACTCAGACAGCAGAGGCCATTGAAGGTCATCATGTAGTGCCTCCAAGTTTGGCTGAGTTTTGATGAAGACTTTGGGTGCAAGTTTGAAGGCGTTGGGAAATTTTAAAATGAGGCTACAGCTGCTCCTCCAGTACCTGATTCTGACACTCCGGGTACTGATGCTGAAGGCTTTCTAGAAGGTTTAGGAGCGAGCTTATGGGCCCATTCTTCCAAGAGCATATTTGTGAGGTCACACACTGACATTGGAACTGAAGGTGTTCTATCTGGCGCAACCCAGTCAAGTTCATCCACGCCAAATTCTCTCCTGGATGTATGTCTATATGGACCGTGTTTGTGCACTGGAGCACAGAAATGTTGGAACAGGAAAGGATAACCCTGAAACTGTTTGACTGTCCAAAATCTTGACATATGCTGAAGTATTCTATTGGTTTTTTTTTCACTTGCGATCAGGGGCAAATATTTTGGACATTTGTGGGAACAGCTTGGAGAGGGCCTTTTCCTGTTCCGACATCACATCCACAAATCCAGCTTCAACAAAAGATAGATGAAAGAGTTTGATGTGGATGAACTTGATTGGCCTGCACGATCCTGACCTCAACCCTATGGAACACTTGGATGAATTTGAGCGAATACTGAGAGCCAGGCCGTTATGTCCAACATCAGTGTCTAACCTCACAAATGTGCTTCTGGAAAAAGGGTCATAAATCCCCATAAACACACTCCTAAACCTTAGGGAAAACCTTCCCAGAAGAGTTTACGAACTGCAGAGGGAGGACCGATCCCAAATTAAGTTCTATAAGAATCAGATGTTACTTCATATCTGGAACAAGGCAGGTGAACGAATACTTTTGGCATTATATAATATCTGATATATTTCTTCCCATGGTTCACCAACAGCTTTAGAGTACTTCGAAGAATGCACAGGTCTTCCGCTGCAGTAAAGTAGCATTGCATTGAAGGCACAACGCAGCGATCTGACCATGAGAGAAATGATACAACATGACACCATGTGCATGCTGAGCATAGTTTGATGCAAGGAAACGCATTAAAAATGTATTAAAGTTCATCATTAAATCCACCGAGGATTATTGCGGCAATCCACATCTCAAATACAATCTCCCGCAGATTAAATCAAGTGGTGAAGTTCATGAGCTGAGAATTTAAGTGATACACTTATGTTATTCCTTCCACTTGTTAGCTAAAACTACAGTTTTAAAGGAAGAGTGGAGCTTAAGTGTACTTTTCTGCTTCATCATCTGAGAAGAACAACTGCTCAAGGGGGTCATGAAGGATAACTGACATCTGTTGTCTGTGACAACTAAGTTGCGGAGGATTCCAGAAGAATGCTGCCAGGAGTGCATGAAGATGTGGCAGAGAAAAGTGCGTTAAAATCCATGGGAATTAGTTTGTAGGGGAAAACCTGTCTGTTTTTGGTTTGGATTTGAAAAAAACGTCTTTTTCGGCACCAGTCCTGGAACTGTCCTGACATACATTGTATTGTCTGTAATTTCGAAGATGATCTTGGTTCATGCAGTTTAAGCATCTGTGCCCTGTAACCATGGGAAATAAAAGCTTGCACAGATAAAAATGTCAAGGAGGAATGTGTTGTACACACACATACAGTACAATTAAAAAATGTTGCTGACATTATTTTAGGCAGTAGTGTCGAGGTCACAAAGAGCTGAGGTCTGCATTCCGCAAAATGCCTTAAGTTTGAATCATTATATGACAAAAGGTTTTTGTGATAATTAAGACTTGCTTTAGTTTAACAGTTTAATAATAGTCATGGTGAAGAGAAATGTTCAACACTAATGCGACGTGTATATCAAGGCTGCATGTGTGCGTGTGTGTGCGTGTTTGTGCATACAGGTGAAGAGTCAGATGCCAGGAGCCTTTTCACCACACATACCAGATGCTTGGGTCATTTGATAGAATCCAGCTGGCAGGATCAATGGCCTCCAGAGCAGCTGGTCAGCTGCGGAGACTCCAGCTGCTCCAGTAATTAACCTGCGAATGTAGCCCAAATCAGCAGGGACCAGAGGGATCACCATGCAGTTGTTTTTTTTTTTTTTATTGTTGTTTCAGTCAACAACAATGAGTGAAAACAGTACTGCTTTTTAAATCTTCTGTTTAAGACTCCCTCTGCATGGTTACTAGAATGGTATGCATTCAACGTGTGTTTTCATACATCAGAATTTAGGTTTCGTTCAATCTCACTGTAGGTTATTTTTGTGGCACTGCGGTTTGTTTGACAAATATGATCTGAACCTCAGGGGGCAACAACACTTCAAGATCCCTGTGCAAATAACAAACTATTAACTGGTTCAGGTAAATGTGAACAGTTTTGGGGCCAAATACATGAACAAGTGTTACAGTGACATAGAACGAATAGGAAAAGACATTTACTGTAAGTCATGTGCTGTACATGTGCCACAAGTACTCCATGTAGCAGCGTATCTCCACCTGGAACAACAAAGGAACTATAAGATGCTTTTCAAAAATATATGTTGAAGCTTTTCTTGATATATTGTTATACTGGTAAAATACCACCATGTAAACATTAATTTGGAGGCCTTTCTCTAGTTTGAGTAGCCATTAACTTGCCAATCAATAAGCCACTGCAGGAGAGGACAAGATGTCTAATCAGTAAAACGGGGTTAAAGGGGAAAATGCCAGACGTCAACTATCTCATTCATAAGTTATTTGCCGTAACAACATACATGGACTACATTGCACATGCAGTGTATATTTTGCACAATGTGGCAAAGAGGGGGCTGACAATCGGCCATTTTAGTTGGTCTTATGTGCCTTAATTGACTTTTCAGGTTCTCTGCTGGGAAGCTCAAAGGCTGTTTTTCAAAAGAATTACACACAAAACATCTGAGCCATCCCATTGACAATTTGTTACTGTATGAGGCCTTACTATTTACACTTAATCATCTTCTTGTTCTTCTTTTTCTTTCGGCTTGTCCCGTTAGGTGTCGCCACAGTGTGTCATCTTTTTCCATTTAAGCCTATCTCGTGCAGCTTCTTTTCTAACACCCACTGTCCTCATGTCCTCCCTCACAACATCCATCAACCTTCTCTTTGGTCTTCCTCTCACTCTTTTGCCAGGCAGCTCCATCCTCACCACCCTTCTACCAATATACTCACTCTCTCACCTCTGGACATGTCCAAACCGTTGAAGTCTGCTCTCTAGCTACATAAATAGCCCACAGATGCTTAAAGAATTGCATCTGTGTGAATTTCAAACTAAAGAATTTGACATGTATTATCATACAATGCTCTGGTGAAGGCCCAAAAATCCATCGGCATCAGCCACTAATAAGGGTTCAACTTAATGACTCATTTAAGTTGTTTGAGGCGGTCATAAAGTGACAAAAGAGGGAAAAAGTACCTGGTGGCACAACTTTATATAACACAACCTGAAAAAAGCAAAGTGGTTGAGATCGTGAGCTCGGCTTGGATGCGTGTTACAGTGCTGGTACATCCTTCATTCTGCAACCTATTCTGAGTTTCAAAGAGACACATCAGATAGGCGATGTCTGCCATGGAGAGCAGGCGGCCCACAACAGGGCTTCACGTTGAGTACGTGGGTGTCGCAGTGTGATGCGCACACTCGCCTACCGACGTTGAATCAACTTGACTCATTCGTCACACCGCCCTCTTCTCTTTCTGCATTGTTGAGCAAATGCTCTCTTGACTCCGTCTGACTCAGACGATGAAGTTTATTTTTCAAGACACATTTCTGTAATTTTCTGTGTGTGTGTGCGTGTGCATAGTATGCATTTCAAGTGTCCCAAGCCTCATGTCCAATATGACTGCACTTGTGTCCACTCAAGCGATGCCTGGAATCGTAATGTGTCCCAGCATCATCACTCAATTCACCTTTACAAAAAAGTCTTGTGAACTGAAAAGAAGAACTATTGTGAAGGAGGAACGTAAATCGACACTAAGGAGTGTGCATGGATAAAAGGTGATGTGGGGAAAAAAGCATTGACAAAATATGAGAGAGGGCAAGGGAGTGAGTGATATTCACTGGCACCTGGGAGAAAAATATTAAATAGAGGAATTGATGTTATAGAGGTTCACTGTCTCACTCAGAGAGAAGGTCAAGAGGATGAAGGTCCGCTACTCCACAAATTACCACTCAGCGAGTCGTTGTCGTTAGCCGATAATTTGCAGCCAGAGAAGGAGATTGCTAGTGATTGTAGTGGATATATATGAGAGGGGAAATATATTGCCAGAGACTCCAGTGGCACAGCTATTAAGAGCGTGCCCATAAGGGAAAGGGCCAGGGTCAGAGCCACATCATGCGAGCGTGACTTGCAATTGCTGTCGAGGAACGGTGGTGGTAATTGTTTCTGCCAAGTGTCGAATTCTCATGCAAATAATACCAGAAATGGGAATCCCGTCACAGACATCAGCGAGTGGTTGCAATCTTGATTGAAGTCCACCTCAGAGGTGATTGATGGCGGTTGACGTCAGGGCCCTCACCAGATCTATCCAAGCAGGCTTCCAGGGACCTCGCATCGTGCATTAGGGACAAAAAGCAGCTACCCAAAGGTATTATCACTTGAAAGTCTGCAATTGGCTGACAACCACCGCAGGTTGGACCCCGTCTATCGCTCAAGGTCAGATGGAAGAGGCTCCAGCTCACCCGTGGAGGACATGCGCTATCGAACATTGATGGGATTTGGAAGCACATGAGTGACCAAACAGTCGTGGTAAGATGAATAGTTTAATTTCAGAGTCCAGCCCTTGACTCATTACGTGATTAAGAGAATGCACAACTACCGGAACATTTATTTTTCCAGTCTTCTAAAATATGACAAATCACTATTTCCTCGCACAAGTGAAAGCCACTTATCACTCTTATTAAATAAGTCTGTGTCTTAACATAGCATTCAGCCCGAGTTAATTGAGCACTTAGCCTTTTGGGATTTTTTTTTCTTTTATGTGCAAATGGAAATATGATAATCGAGAGCTTCTCAATCCCACTAATTTGTACTTTATTTTTCCCCGCCCCATAAAAAAAACCTTAAACATGAGCGTAACAATTAATTTTACATACGCTTTTCCAAAAATAGAGCTTTTATTCCCCAGATGGATACATGAAACACCATCTGATGCATCAGGTTCTAGGATTGAGCTCGGGATTGACCCTCTTGTCATTTTCTGTTGCTCTTGGATGAAAATAAATTTTACCTAAGGGGATCAAATATGAGCCATTTGCCATCTCATTCTAATAAAACACTTTTTAGTCCTATAGGATTTATTTACAGTAGCTTGTTACTTACTCTGTACCTAGCATAGTGGGTTTTTTTTCATACATTTGTACCTTTAATGCTAATTCTGTTCAGGTTAAATATCAGCACAAATCAGCAAAATAATAAATAGAAACTACATCTAAAGCCACCAAGGAAATAATCTATTAGTATGTCAGAATTTGATACAGCAGACCAAAAAAATGCGTCAGCAGATGAAACCATTAATGAGCTGTCTTGCAGAATCTGACTTTTTCAAAGCTATTGCAAAGTCTGCGCTAGCTAATTTGCAGCAAATAATCAATTGCTCACTTCAGTCTGGCGAGTTTGCTAAAGCTCTTACAGTAGCTGTCATTAAGCCTCTTCTGAAAAGGAGAAAACGGGACGCTTCCATGGTAGCTAGCTCCCATATAAAATCTCCCTCGCATAGCCAAGAAAGTTGTTTTTAATCAATTTACTGAATTTAAATGGCCTTTTTGACAAGTTTCAATCTGGTTTCCGAACTTACCACAGTACATAATCTGCTCTTATTAAAGTTCTGAATGGAATAAGGTTGAATACTGACTCGGAAAAGGTATCAATTCTGGTCTTGTTAGACTTCTTTGCAGCTCTTCATAAGGTACGTCATCACATACTGCTGAAAAGGTTGGAAACGTGGGAAGGACTAAATGGAACATTCCTAAAATGGTTCAGATCCTACCTGGAGGAAAGGAATTATTTTGGAAGTGTTCTTCATTCTCATCGAATGGCAATGACCACTGGGGTCCCTCAAAAGGAATAAGTTGCCAAATGTGACGTTGGCCCCAAGTCTGAATGTTTTCAATTCCATGTTAAAAAGTCTTTTTTTCTCATGCATTTTACAACATTTCCACTTTTACTGTAAATGATCTCTTTCACTGTACGCTCTTTTTATTTAAGTTATTTTTCTCTTTGTTTTAAATGCTAATACACTGTTTTCCTTGTTTTAATTTTTTTTTCATCATGCAAAGCACATTGTGTTACCTTGCATGTGAAATACATTTGCTTTGCTTTATATGCATCCACTAATCTAGTTTCTATACTTCTTATCCTGTTGGGGCTCACGGAACTGAGCTGAGCTGGTGCCTGTCCCAGTCAGCTTCGGGAATTGAACTGATGCTCCTTGCACACTCAGCCAAATGCAACACAACACCATGAGTGACTGCGGTGCGTGCTTTTTATCTCCACTTACAGTATGTCATATACTTGTTAATAGTTTCTGATTTGGACTACTGGCATTTGCAAATGTAGACAAATTCATGCAGCAGCTTCTCAACAACATGACACTTTCACCTCAGCATCTGGAAAAGTACATTAAATATTCACTGAGCAAAATGTGGTTGGCACAGTAAACATAGGTGGAATAATTGGCATGGTAAATGTAACATATGCTTCAGTGAACCTATTCCTAATCAGTATTCAGCAAAGACTTTTGTGTAATTTCGTGGCACAAGGGAGATGGCCAGTCATAATTGTGCATGCGTGCTATGACTCATTTGTGTTTTAGCTCCTTATGAAACGTGCTTTTTTTCTTCCATTAATGTGTGGTGAGACAGACCTAAGACCCTTATTAAATACAGAATGGGGTGATGATAACCGTTGCTGACTTAAATACGCCCCATATGTATCTCTCACCACCCACAATCATTTGTGCTACACGGGCCCTGGCAACAAATGACAATGAACTAACACGGACTGAAAGAAAGCAGTGAACTAAACTAAATTGAGTGAAAGTGACAAGACTAGGAGCAACCGGCTGGAGGGAGCTGATTGATAGGCACGAGGAACGGCGTTAACGAGAACCGGTGGAAGCGAAAACCTAATGAGCGAGACAAGACAAGATGGGAGACAGCAAAACGTAAAATATAATATAAATAAAACACAGACCAGGACAGAATCTAAGTTATAGTATGTGCTCACTGAAGCAAGTGTATGTGCTCTATTTAGCGCCTCTCAAGTAGATAATACTTTGACGAGAGGTGGTTAACCTGAGTTCTTTCCTCAATTGAAATTAGGAACTAATCAATTAACAGAATGTTAATTATTCTAAACTTCTATTACAACTTTACACTTTACTTGTGCACTTATTCCCTCTCAAAAGGTCTATAAATAATAAATAATATTGCCCCTTATGAGTTAAGGTTATCCTGATTTAATTAATCAAGCTACCAAATAAACTCCCCACTTTTTTAACTGTCTTGCAGATAGTTAAATAATAAACCTGGTTATGTAACAAAAAGTGTGAACATTTAATAACAAAATAAAGATTGGAAAGCCAAATCTGTATACAAAACAAACACTCATTCAAATAAACAAAGTCCACATAACAGGTACACAATGCACACCTGAACTAAGCTAAGCTAATTTAAGATAACTTAAGGGCCCATACAAATACGAACATAGCAAGCACAACAAATGAAATTCAAACCCCAATGTCTTTTTTTTTTTTTTTTTTTCAAACAGCAGGACAAAGAAAGTCGAGGGTTGTGTCCAATTGTCCAGCCTCATCCAAGTCCTGACGGTTCGATCGGTTGCGAAGTTTTGTCCTTGTACTCCAATCGCGAGCATTTGGTCATCGCTAGCATCCTCGGTCTTCTTCCACGTGGTCCAACACAGGCCTCGCTAGCTGACGTTAGCTTTTTGCCAGCATCCACTTATCCTCTGTATTAGCGGCTAACTCCACCACGTTACAGCGTGATTTGAGTAGTCCACTCAAACGACACACTATCACAGTTGAACTGTCAACAGACCTTCTTGAACACGTTGAATAATGTTGATAAATTTCCGCCTAACCACACATACCTTGCACTGCATCCCGCTTTTTTCTCTCTTTCTCTCCCGCGTCTCCTCACCACCTTCTCAAACACTGGTTACAACAACAAAATGACAAACAAAAGTATTTCTTTTCACAAATTAATAAAAAACATTAAAATGCAAATCCCTTTGACAGAAAATAAATTCAGCACACACTTAAACAAAAATTTCACCACCTTGTGTAAAGAAGTTAACTTTTAACTATGGCAATTTTTAACTGGGTTACATCTACATAAATCATACAAATTTATTTTTGCAATCTGGTCATCTTATGTACTCTTTATGCTTGTGTGCAAATATTACTGCGTGTATTATTGCACTGTTGTCAATGGAACTCCTGCATACTCACTCGCACAGCGTCAAAAACACGTGCACACGGAGCACAAGTAGACCGAAAATCATCCGGAGACCAGACATCGGTGGAGCTGACTTCAGCACATTGCCGCACATGGCTGCTTTCTCACGGGTGCTCTCATGCGCCGTCACCGCGGGCCTGACTCAGCTCGCCTTTGGCCCAGCTTTTTCTCAGCCGTACCTGAATGCAACTCACAAGGGTATTGCCTTTCCACTTATATCTCCTACACAAATGTTATTGTTTTGAGTCACTGTGTTCTCGCCCCTGGAAATTCGTTTTACATAGTGACTGCAGCTTATTTCATACCTCTGAACTCTATCATATTGCATCACGGTTTGTTGCAATATGTGGTGTTTGTGTTGGTTGCGATGTTGTTGCAGCATGTCTTGGCACAGGCTCGTTCTGCTGCTCCCCTCATTGGCAGGCTGACATTCTCCTGGAGCAGATGGTGCCGACAGAGAACATGAACACCACCATCATGCTTGCAATGGACTACTCTAACGCTCTCTTCATTCCCTCATTTCTTTCCCTTTACTGACATTATATCCCCTCTATGTATCTGTGTGTTTTAATACGTCTAAAAACATAGGAGAAAGGGAATAATAATGATCAATATTGAACCCTTCAATTTGGAATTCATATAGACAGAGTGTACCCTGTCTCTTGCCCAAAAATAGCTGGGATACGCCCCAGCATCCCCGCAACCCTCATGAGGATAAGTACTGTCTCTGATGGTGTCGTGGTACACATGCCTGATTTTGGTGAAGGCAGTGTGGGGTCGATTCCCGCTCAGTGATGGTGTTAATATCAGTCCTGGGACTGACTGGTGACCAGTTCAGGGTGTAGTCTGACCTATCACCCGAAGCCAGCTGGGATAGGCTCCAGCTCTCCTGTGACCCTTGTGGGGATAAGTGGGTTGAATAATGAATGCATGGATGGTACTGAAGCGGATGGATGGATATGTGCACATTTTTCTGCTGTTGCAGGATTTATTTTCCAGCAGTTAAAATCCATCCATCCATTTTGTAACCGTTTATCCTCACAAGGGTCGTGGGAGTGCTGGAACCAATCCCAGCTGTCAATGGCAGGAGAAGGGGTACACCCTGAACCGGTTGCCACCCAATCGCAGGGCACATCGAGACTAACTGCTGCACTCACAATCAGACCAAAGAGCAATTTAGAGTGTCCAATTAATGTAGCATGTTTTTGGGGTGTGGGAGGAAACCGGAGTGCCCGGAGGAAACCCACACAGGCACAGGGAGAACATGCAAACTCCACACTGGCAGGTCCGGGATTGAACCCGGGACCTCGGAACTCTGAGGCGAACTCTTTACCAGATGCTCCACCGTGCCACCTCTAGTTAAACTATTACTAAAAAAAAAAAAAAAAAAAAACATTAATTTTCTATTGGTCTGTTTATACAGTGTTGCAATATTAACACATTCCTCAGATAGTAGTTGTCAATAGCCTCAATAAGTATTGCTTCCATAAAATCAAACATTTAAGTTTCTATATACTAACTTTGATGCATATTGAAGTCCTCTTATTGAGTTTTTCTTAGGTGCCTATTCCTTTATTTGTTAAGGATCCAAATACAAATAAAATGCCCACTGGGAGAAGCTATAATTTAAGATTAAGACTTACTTAAGACTACCTCCTCTGTCCAAGGCGGTAATCACCGCTAGTATTCAACCAGCAGCTTCATATGTGGGCCCACAACATCCAAATGTATCCAACGCCTTCCTTTTCTTGTTTGTTTGTTGTATTAATCACAATTTAAGGGCATAGGATCCCAGGGGAAAACATTTCAAATTAATCTAACAAAAGCCTTAAGACACCTACGAGGTTGAGCCTCCGCCTGAATTGATTCATCATCACACACGCAGTGGGTCCAAACATTAATAACTGCCAGTGTTGATTACATAACACTGGAACCATTTTACAGATGCCTTTCACCATGCCAGCTAAGGCATGGTATATACACAAAGATTTTTCCACTCTGAAAAAGATCTTTTACCTGCTACAGATCCCACACACAAAAAGTTGAGCATTCAACAGTTTTTTTCCTCCTGAGTGGTACGTTTCGAGAATCTCAACATAGCAGAGGACACGCAAAGATTCTGTTGCATCGTCAATCACATAGTCTCACGTAATCAGACGTGATCTCACAAAATCAGAGAAGAGGGTATACTTCTGGATATGTGCCAATATTATCTGGATGTTCCTGAAGATTGCATAAAGCCATGAAAAATGGTGACGTTCTCCAAAAATGACCAGCTTTGGTTGCTATGCTTCTTCCACACGGGGAACTTTGTTTTTTTTTTTTTTACAACAAAAAACATTTGGAAAGACATTTATTTTCATTTATGGGCATTTCTATGTTCATCAGGCTTGGATGCGGGTTTATATAGCTACATTCAGTTTTACATCACTGTTCTCGTCCACACAAGCGAGACCAAACTTGAACTCAGAACTGTGAGGCAAACGTGTTAACCATGGTTCTGCCAAAGAGTTTTGCTCATACATATTAAAAACATTCATGATTGAAAATTGATGGTCTTGACCTATTTCGGACACTAAAACAGGGCCAATCTACTTTTAACACGCATCGGACGTTATCTTATAGGACAATCTTATTAAACTCAAGACCTTTTTTTGACTTGACTTTTTTTTTTTGTGGGTACTGGGCCTAAGTCGACGCAAACATTTTGGAAAGCGTTTGTACTGATATGCAACGTCAGCGCCCATCTTTAGAACATATATTCAAATCTTGTGGTACTGAGAAGCAACCGGCATCAAATGTTCTTGTGTCAAAGGATTTCTTTTCCTTTTTCATATGAAAGATGTTTTTTTTGCTCAAGAATCTCCCTAATTCCATGATTTAACCACATCCAAGGACAAACTAAGTACAATAAATGTCAATGTATTTGCTTGTCCATTCCAAAATGAAGCACAAAACAGTATACAGAGCATATACTGTATAATAACAACTAGACATCATTGCTTGTATTGCTCTAAGCCTCGAGTAAAGATGTCTTGACACCTAGAATGTGCATATCAAGACAACTGTAATGTCGCTGAAGCCCTTGGCTTTACTGGACTGGTCAAAAGAGAGGATAAAAGCAGCTAGAGCACATTCACAACATGGTGAAATTTTGCAAACAACGATCCTGTTGGTTTAAGGAAAGGGAAAACTGGTGAATTTTAACCAACTACCCTGCAGAAGCGCAAGTAAGCGATTTGACGCACTGTGCCTGAAGTCAAGGCCATTTTACTTACAAGGTCTTGTGGTAATGTGTACCCGATTGTGGGCTGAAACCTGGATCAGTCACCCCCAAGCGAGGGAAGAACTGGGTTCCGTTACTTTGCACATACACATGTCTGATGGGTTTGCATGTGACTAGGGTGTCATCGGGGGCTAAGAATCTTGTCCCATTGAAAAATGTATTTGGTTTTTATTGATTTTGTGTTCGCCTTATCAAATAAATGTGGAATATTGGCAGGGAAAAAAAACAGCAGAATGTGCAAGACAAGTTGAGCGAAGCCAGGAGTGTAATTACAAATCCTTGGAAGGTCATCTGTTTTAAAAAATGTGAGACATGATAGATCCACAGAGTACATGGAAATGGCCGACACTGTGAAGGCAAAATGCGGATATGTAAGTGAGCCAGAGAAGTTCATATCAACAATAGCCAATAAACTTCAGAAGGCCGTGGTTAAAGCAAGACATCTCTTCAGAGATTCTGGTTTAATCATCCATCCATCCATTTTCTTTGACACTTATCCTCACAAGGGTCATGGGGAGTGCTGGAGCCTATCCCAGCTGTCAACGGGCAAGAGGCGGGGTACACCCTGAACTGGTTGCCAGCCAATCACAGGGCACATCCAGACAAACAGCTACACTCCCAATGACACTAAGGGGCAATTTAGAGTGTCCAATTAATGTTGCATGTTTTTGGGATGTGGGAGGAAACCACAGTGACCAGAGAAAACCCACGCAGGCACCGGGAGAACATGCAAACTCCATACAGGCGGGGCCAGGATTGAACCCGGGTCCTCAGAACTGTGAGGCCAACGCTTTACTAGCTGAACCACCGTGCCGTCGGTTTAATCACAAACAGCGAAAATCTTATAAACTAAAGAAATCCAGTGAAAGTCCATCACAAAATGTGGAACGGGTTTGTTTCAGCCACAAAGCTGAAGAAAATCAGGGGGTCTTAATGGAACATGATAACTCTTATGCCGTAATAAGACTACAAGACAAATTTGGTCTTTCATGATTGCCATTCGGTACGTAATGTCGGACTACTGCCACAAAATCTTTCCATATCTCGGTCAGACAGTGGCAACGCGACACGACATGTTTTCCGATACTACCGTGACGCACCTTTGACGATCTTGTGAAATCAAACACCCGAAAATGTGTCACCTTTCATCACTAATGGCAACAACCCTGTTGTAAAACAATGGATTGTTAATGGTATTGATAATGTTGGAAAACAAAGAATAAAAAGAGGAAAAACTGAGTGCTCGGGACATTTTGAGCTATCCGTTCAAGGTGTGTTGTCAGAGAGTTGTTGTTGTTGTCACACTACAGAAAATATTTTAGAAAAGTCAACATGCTAGACTTTTTTCATTTTTGTAGAGCTATTCAGAGAGTAGAAATGCAGAATTAACACGGATGTGAGCAAAACTTTCTGGGGTCACGCGATGTCGTCGGTCTCCATTAAAATGCCTGTTTTATTTACACGGATGTGTGTATTATTATTATGTATATGTGAGCAATCAGAGACACAAATAATGTTCGTGGAGATATAAAGAAGATTAAAATGGTTCAGAAGGAGAGAAATCAAGTGGGAGAGAAGTAAGACTCTATGTGCATCGTAAATTTCACAGAAACAAGATTATACACAGCATTTTACTTGGGACTGATTTATTTTGATTAAATTCCACAGCAACATTAATGGCTACAAATGCATCATCATGGTTTACAGCACAGACACCCACTTATGGCAGGCAGTAACGCGTGAAGTACCAAAGAAAGTCCTCATCAGTGCTCCAACACTTTCTTGGGCCTGTCAAAACAGGAAAGCTACTGTATTGATTGAGAACCCACAAAAGCTACACTCAATCCATATGCTCTGCAATAAATTCTGCAGTTATGTGTATTTTCGAGACCAAATTCACTTTGAAATTGTCGTTAGAATGTTACACAGTATTTTCCAGAAGAAAATAATCCCAAAGTGTGGCATTGATAGGTTTTAAGTACTTGCTAAAATGTCACTTGGGTTTTGTTTATATGAGAAGTCCTTCAAGCATAGCCATACCTTAACATACTTTAAAATATGCACTAAAGTAATCCATTGTGCCGTGAAGTAATCTATGATATACTTCTTCTGTTTTATGATGGAATGTATTGTGTATCTTACTGTACTGCATCGTAGCAGGCAAAGTATTGGCCTGAATATTGACCACCATGATATCAAAGGAGACCCTCGCCAAGTCACAGTGTGGGTTCCACCCCACCAGAGGAAACCTCCGACATGGTCTTTTTGCGTTTGGCCCTTTCCAAAATCACATGAGCTTACATATGTTCTCAGAGTAGGAGTACGGCTCTAAACCACATTGCCGTTATTGTGTGGATGAGGCTGGAACAGCGTGAAGTGACGTGCAATAGAGACTGTGAATCAAGGCTCGAGGCCCGCATTCGATTAGACAGCCAGTCCACCGAAAAGAGGATAAACATGTTTGTTGCCAGAGATCATCAATGATGCTTTTTTTTTCCTGCAATGCTCGTAAAGTATCATACGTAACTGTAATCTTCTGTATTTCTTCTTCTTGTTTTCCATTCAGCTTGTCCTGTTAGGCGTCGCCACAGCATGTCATCTTTCTGAAACACCTCACTGCTGTTCTGCTGCCCTCATACATGTCCGGTACTATTCTAACATATTTCTCCACCACACCAGACTTGTGGATGCAGTACCACAGTTCCTCTCTTGGTACTCTGTCATAGACTTTCTCTAGGTCTACAAAGACACAATGTAGCTCCTGCTGACCTTTTCTGTACTTTTCCACGAGCATCCCCAAGGCAAATAATGCATCTGTGGTACTCTTTCTCGGCATGAAACCGTACTGTTGCTCGCATATACTTACTTCTGACCTGAGCCTACCCTGCACTACTCTTTCCCATAACTTCATTGTGTGGCTCATCATCTTTATTCCTCTACAGTTTCCACAGCTCTGAACATCGCCTTTGTTCTTAAAAATGGGGACTAGCACACTTTTCCTCCATTCTTCTGGCATCCTCTCTCCCGCTAGTATTCTATTGAATAAGTTGGTCAAAAACTCCACAGCCACCGACCCAAATTGCTTCCATAGCTCCACGGGTATGTCATCAGGACCAACTGTCTTTCAATTTTTCAGTCTGTTCAGTGCCTTTCTAACTTCTCATTGCCACTTCCTGGTCATTCACGCTTGCCTCATCAACTCTATCTTCTCACAGCTAACTAAAGCATGTTCTGCCTTGACTCCCAAAGATGAAAAAAAGGAATGACATTAGGCATAAAAACTGTACCCCCAAAAAAATCATGTAAGACACTTGCTGTGGCAACCCCTGATGGGACAACCCTATAATGCTGCAACAACAATGTAATGTATTCTACTTTATTGTACACCACTGTACTCCATCGTATTAGATTGTAACACAGTGTACTTTCTTTTTCTTCTCCTTTCAACTATTAAATGAAGTTTCTGTTGACACGGATATCATTATGGATACAAAGTGGACGTCCTTCTGGTAAACATGCACTCTGGCTGGCGAGGTTTCAGGATGATTCACGCTTTTTATTTAAAGATGAGCGCATGTGCACTGAGCAGTTTACAGAGTGATCAAAAGAGTGGAATGGCCCTGATTCGACAGCAGAGCTCGGTCTTTTATCTGAGATTTTATAACTGCATGCGTCGCGTGGGAAACATTTTCACTGGTGCGATGTGACACATTGTGAGACGGAACATATGCACACCTCTGCTTGTGCAGGGAGTGAATGTTTGTGCTGTGGGATCAATAACATCTTCCTCGCATCACGCCTTTTAATCTACAGCATCATACTGCTGTGCTCAGTTTATTGGCCAAAACCTGTTAAGAGCCCGGGTAATTTATTCTATTACTCCTTTGTTGTTGTAGAATGTCGTTGACTACATGCTAAGTCGTGTCCCTGCTAGCCTATATACAGAATATTTAATTCTGTTAAACCTTTATTTAAACAGGAAAAACTAATTGAAATAAGAATTCTCTTGGCCAAGACAGGCAGCAGCGAGGCTAAGAAAGTCAGACGATTAACAGCCGTCGATACTGGATGAATTTAACAGTTTTGATTCAGCAAGTCTTTCAGAATTGTATCACATTCCTGAACCCCGCAAATCAGACAGAACATCTCCAAATGTGTCTGCCTCCCAATTGTCTGACTACAAAAGCATCCAGTGAGACCAAATTATAGAGTTTTAAGCCTTTTTGTAAGTCCTTCCAGCAGCTAACTTAAAATACTTTTTTTCCAAGTTTAGTTCTAACCCCTGGGGCAGACATTTAAAAAACGTTGAGAACTTAGAAGATAGATTCCAGAGTTCCTTTGGCTCACAAAGATCGGATGATTGGAAAGCAGAAGACCAAGAATTGCATAATAAATGAGTATTCTAATAATATTTTAATCCACATATAGACAAGTAGAACCATTCAACACTCTCATATAGCAAAAAGGGAAAGTTGATAAAGTTAAAGTTGGTGAAGAACTTATGAGCTATGTGATAGTGTCCAGAGCATGTAATCTCTGAGACAAGGCCGATATTTACAGTATAAAACATCACAATAATCCAAGACTGTTATAGAAGTAGTAGCAAGCATTCTTTTTGGATTCAAAAGTAAGATGAAATTTAAAAAAAAAACAGTTTCAGGCTTTTTAGCAACTGATGAATAATGAGGAGTGAAGGAGAGAGCGTCATTAAACAGGAGGCCAAGTTATAGGTTACGTGGAACAGAGTCAATATAGAACCTTTGAAAAGTTACATTTGGTCATAGGTTACGTCTTTGCCTCAGTATTTGAGGTCAACACGACTTCTTTGGACTGTTAAACAAGTTTTAAACCATAAAAGTTTTGTTGTGTGAAGTTAAATGACTTTAGCGATAAACACGTTGCGAAACTGCCAGAATATCAACCGATCAAAGTTCTGATCAGTTCTTCAAGCTTTGGCCCATTCCACATTGCTCATAAAAAAAAATGGAAAAAAAAAACTCGACCACTGCAATCTAGAAGTCACTGATGGTTTAGTGGTACACATGCCTGCCTTTGGTACGGGCAGTGCGGTATCGATTCCCGCTCAGTGATGGTGTGGATATCTGCCCTGTGACTGCCTGGTGACCAGTTCAGCATGTAGTCTGCCTTTCGCCCGAAGCTAGCTCGGATAGGCTCCAGCTTTCCTGCAACCCTTGTGAGGATAAGTGGCTTGGATAATGGCATGACACTGCCAATAAACCAATAATTATATATATATATATATATATATATATTTTTTTTTAAGCCCTCTGCTTATGAACAATGCAATGTAAACCCTCCTAAAATTATTTCCAGGTGTTGTCAACATTACAACTTTTGTCCCACTCATTTTTATGAGTGGAAGCCATCACCTTACCATGGTGGATGGGTTTGTGTGTAGCAACGATCCTAGGAGATACAGTCAGTGGTCCAGGGATTCTGGCCTTCGGTACGGTCACCAGTGTCAAACTCATCCAAAACACGGTAAAAATATTGTTCCTAATGTTGTTGCTTGTGAATATAGGTTGCATAATCACCCTTGTGACTGAATATTTCACAAGGTCAACCATGTGTTGTCGATGTCCAATCACGTCAATCCACTTTGAAGATAAAGACTGTCCACGCAATCTACTGAACTTAAGCTCTCTCTTTTTTTTTTTTTTCATATGGAGATAAAACAGTGCGGATGCAAGCACATTGACAAAGTTGGCACTTTTTTTCTGCAATAAACAGGGATAAAACTGTGTGGATGAGAGTTTATTGGGGAAAGGTCGACAGCTTCAGAGAACAAAGGCAGCTGAGGTTGAAACACAAAGTGCAAACAGAGGTTTTTCCTCCTACTTTTTTTTTTTTTTTACAAAAGCGAATCCCCCTCTTAGATAACACAAAAGAGAGAAGTTTATTTAAAATGCTTGCACGTTTTCCCGCCTTCACCCTCACATACGTTGCAACAATCCTGACAGTCAACTTTTCCAAAAAAAAAGGTCTCAAAGTGGTCCCTGCAGAGTGTTACACTCATTTTCTGAACTGATTTGAAATTCCACACAAAACAGCACCGCAAGATAATGAATGTTGGAAGAAACATGAGCATATTAAATCACGATGGCACAAAAGGGATGAAGATGAGGGTGTCCATTGATTAATGTCAGCTTCCTTTCATCTTCGACTCAACAAAATGATGTGGGTTTTGCCCTTTGAAGCACATATGTATTACCTCGTTACTAGGCTAACTTTTAAAACGAAAGCTTGTACTATAAATAATGTTTGTCTTAAAATAGATCTTGTCTTCAGAAGTTGTTCATGCCTGGAGTGAAGTTAAAGACTACAAATTTGAAATAGAACAGACCACCATCTCAGTTCAAGGCTCAATTCGCAGATATTTGTGTGTGTGTGTGTGTGTGTGTGTGTGTGTGTGTGTGTGTGTTTTCTGCAAAAATTTGCTGACACTTTCCATGTGTTCTGTCTGAATAGAGCCATCAGTTATGATGTGTCTGAAGAATGTCTAAAAACATTTGAGGCGTTGTTTGTCATCAAATGCCAAACCGTTTTATGGGTTCAACAGAACTGCTGCTCTTTGTTTTCTGGTAGAGATTCGCCATGACTAAGCAAAAGTCTGATTCAATGCTCGTGACTAAATATTTGCTCTTTCAAATTGTGTTACTGCATGACTTAATTATGTCTTTTTCACAGTTTCATAATGAATGTGAACAAGGTGACATACTGCTATGTTTGTGTACATTCTTGTTCTCTCTGTCTCACTCAAATTTTTCTACAAATGTATTGCACGCTGTCTGACCATATATATAGAAATACAGTTTGTATGAACATACAGTATGTGTACATTTGTGTCACGTACCAACGGCGTTGGGGCGGACCCAAATGCAGGGCTTCGAGGCAGAGGCATAATGTTCAATGTGGTTTATTACAAAAACTGCGTCATACACTGTGTAGCAGTCCGACAAGGCAGAGGCACAGTAACGCGGGATCCAAAAGACATGCAGCAAGGTCCGATGACTCTGGGGCAAACTAGCAAACTCAGTATAACAGGATCAAACAGAAGGGCACAGAATCACTGTGGTTAGGGTTACTCTAACTTACACATAGAAGCGGAGAGTCCCACAGGCAGTGAATGCAACTCACTAATGCAAAGTAACGAACTGGCAAACGCCAGTGACAAAAACTCCAACTTAAATGCCTGTCTAAATACAGTCCAAATGTGAAACAGCTGTGACCGGTGACAGATGTCACCACCCAGAGCAGTGGCCTGGCCACGACCCTCTTGGCAGTGGCAAGCCTTGCTCATGATACATTTGCTCATGTATACAGTGCATCATGTATATACAGTATGCATACTGTATGTATGTAAGTATATTTATATGTATAGCATATCTATGTAACTATATCTATATGTGTACTGTATAGATAGTGGGAGGTGAATGTATGTAGAAACTGTATAATTTCTTAAATTTCTCCATAAATTTGTCACAACAACATAATAACAACCCAATACGTGACAACACCCTGTAATAACATAATAACGACCCATAATATAATATATCCATCCCTGTTCCACACCGGTTATCCTCACCTATCTCTGCTTACTTCCAGCGAGAGGCAGGGTACACACTGGGCTGGTCGCCGGACAATCCCGGTAACATAATACATCCGCTCTTTATGAAATATAATAGGTCAATAACATAATTTAATATTATTGTAAAGGTGTTACGTTTTAGCTTCAGGACTTTTATTGCAGTTATTACATTAGTATTATATTTTTAAAAGGGCAAATTGAATATATTCTGGGCCATTATTGCGTTACAGGCTGTAATTATGTTATGGGCTTCTAGATCTCTGTTGACCAAACTATGATATGTAAAACAGTACATAGTTTTAAAATAAAAACATTGCCACACATTTGAAATTTGCTAAAATGCACCTGGCTGTTCCTCAGCGCTAATGGCAAAATATTCTGTGGATGGATAAAACTAAAGTTGACGTGTTTGTGAGGAAGAAACAATGCCATGTATGGAGGAAAATTGGCAACATCAGAATCTTCTCCCAGCTGTGAAGCATCACAGAGGGGCATCATGGTATGGTTTAAACATAGTCTTTTCTGACAAAAATATTTGTTAACAGAAATATAAATGAAATCAACGCATAACACTTGGGGGAGTACTTGGTCACCATCAGGAGACTTTTTGGTTAGAATTTGAGCCCACGTCCTTCAGTCACATTTATTAGTCAGTGCTTTTGAAGCATTACACAATTCTGTGCTGTTCTCTGGCAGCAAGTTTACGGTTTACATAATCTTCGCTCACCGAGCCATGTTGTGAACACGTCATCTGCCAAGGCAACCTGACTGAACAACTCCTGCTGGGCCCGCAACAGTCCGAGCCTTGACAGCATATGAAATGAGAAGCAGGGGGACAAAAAGGTGGAAGGCTGCGAGAGAATGATGCTCGGTGATAAAGAGGTCACGTTCTGCTAGGAGAAAAGGCCGTCATATGTGAACAAAAAGAGAAATGATGACTGAAAGAATAAAGTCAGAGATTACCTTAGAGCTTTGGAATAAACCAACATTAAAAGATATGACAAAACAACCTGCATCTATTTTCTGCACTTGTTTGTTCCCTTTGGCTCACACTGGGAGCTTGGGATATATCCCAGAATAATGTTTTATTTTTAGAGATCAGTATAAAAAATGGATTTTAGTTCCCCAATTATTTCACAACAAAAACAATCAGATTCGCCATGAAAAATCAATTTGTTGGACTAAATTGACATCACACCATTGTTTTAACAATGTTGTTGAAAACAAATAAAATGAATAAATCTGGTTGCCCATTATATTATGATTATTATAACCAGAACTGAAAAAAACATAATAGTATACAAAATTGTTTGCCTATTTTATCACCTCAGGCAGACAATAGGTCATCTCTGAAATCCTCTTCTTCTGTTTAAACACCGTTTCTAGTTTCACAAAGATGGGAACTTTCACACGTTCAAAACAACGGTCCTCCCTATAGAGCTCGTACAAGTGATGCCGCTGTTTTTACGGCGCCATATTGCCAGTCAAACAAAGGGGAGTCGCTGAACAGGAGCAACTTTTTCACAATGCCTGAGACCTGTTGTGCTATTGGAAAACAAAACATCGATGGATTTGGCAATTAGACGTGATGGATGGTGCACAACGAAATACACACACCTGTGTAGTGATAATTTCATTTCAGGTAGGAATTATTCTTCTCAATCTCAAATTATCAAGAAGTATTTATAATGCCAAGTTGACCCATTTGAGAACAGTCCGTATTTAAATAAAATAATAAATTGCCACAGAGAGGTTTACGGAGGTAAGCGTGTGGCAGCAATACACTTCCGTGTACGGAGGAGACGACTCACTGTCCTAAATTTTATTTTCCAATCATAGTTAATGACCGTGAGTTTGTGTACAACAAGGGGTCATTTGTTTAAATATTTGGATTTGCATTGAAAAAATCTGAGTGGGTCCATCGCTATGTGGGATTTATTCCTGATTGAGAACAGATCCAGCAACGAAGTATTTGTATGCGTCCAGACTTTTCTACACTTTCAAACTCTTCTGTGCAAGTCTCGACAACTTACTCACCGGATACATGTGTGGATCCAGTTGTCCAAGACAAGCGGAAGCCAATTAACAGTCCAATTTCTTATCGACGAAAATATCGATTTCGGCATTAAATATGGATCCTCTATGCCAAGAGTTAGATGTCAAACCGTTCTCCTCATGAGCCAAATTTAAAAGCTCTTTTGTCCCTTTCATTTGCATACAAAATCAGCAGTTAGATGGCAAACCTGACAACAAGTGTCTCTAATTTTTCCACATACCTTCGTTTATTATCACCTTCTAAATGTTTAATGGTATCAGACAAAACTCTCGGTGTCGTGCTATAAGACATATTTTTGTTTCGTCTCAATGGAATTAACTTGCAACAAGGCTTAGTTTGACCAACAATATGGCACCGTAAACAAAAATCACGTGATTTTATGACATAGGTGCACGATCTCTATTGACAATCTAGATGTTGTTGTCCTTGAAGCAGTGTCCCTTTTTTTTTTTTAAATGTAAATTAATCGGTGATTCCTGACCCGAAGGAGTCTCACGTCAACGCTGTGCCTTGTGTGTGTCCACCGGCTGCTGAGTCTCTCCAATAAAAAAGTCCCACTTCCAGGGAGGATTCAGAAATCTCAATTGATATAGTGTACAGTGATGGGGCAGCACTACACAGGATTCCACTAAGACCAGTACATGCCATAATAGGGGATAAAAATCAAGGGATTATGATGGGTTGTTAGCATTTGGCCCACGCAAAGGCACGCACATGTTTCGAGAAGGAACCTAAATGAAGTCCAAATTAGGCTGGCAAATTAAGCTTCTCGTGTATCTTTGCGATCTGAGGAGCCAGAGTCACAGATGACTGATTTTATCTGAGTGATGAGAGGATTGAGGGGCTTAGGCGCTCTCTGAGAAAAGGGGCTAAGTGTTTCTTCGCACGAAGAAGCAGAGCAAGACAGAAAAGGTGAAGGTCACGTGTCCAACATTCAAAGCCCATTTCCAGTTCCAGTAAGTTGAACAGTCCACTCACAGCAAACATGTAAAGATGCGATTGAAATGTGCAAATCCTTGCATGCAGTGGTAAGTCAGTCTGTAAGCAGTTGACTCCCAGGATGTGGTTGGCGAACCAAAAATCACTGGTTTCAGAACCACAAGATCAGAACGGCAAAAAGTCCAGCGATTGAGCAAAATATGGAATTTTTGATTCGCGGAACCTGAGCAGTGCTGATGTGCCTTTGAGCAAGGTATTGAACCTCAGCAAATCCCCTCTGGGATATTGAATCATTCTTTGGACACACACGAACATTTAAACTCTCCCTAATGGGACAGTTAATGTAGTTTTCCTGTCTTGATTCTGTTCATATTCTGTACCGCTGCTTTGGGCCGTTTCTGTCTGCATGACCTTTTCTCACTGAGTTGACCTTCACGGCTTCCGCTTACCTGATATGAACATTCAGACGTCATCTGTCTCGGATGTTTTGTTTAGGATGAACATGTGCATGCAAATAGAGTTTCGTCCTCTTTGGGGACCGATTCGACAGCGCCCTTGCGTGTGTATGCATTTCAATCAACATATTTAATGTGTAGGAATTTTCTAAAATGCATGCCGAGAGTTACACATGTTCAAACACCGCCTCGCCCACGCAGAGTTTGCGAAGCTTCAGACTCAGCAGAGATAAGCTGTGGATTAAACCAACATGAAAATGTAACTCATGCTGGTAAAAGACAGTTCTCTAACACAGACAAGCGAAGTTTGTTTGTTCACTATATGTGTACAGCCTACTCTATTGGCCACTAATTGTACACAAATCAGTGTATAAATACATAACAATAGATTATGAGAATTAAATTGTAACTTCAGCAAGACTAAACATAACCACTGGTGTCTTTCTCTAGAGACCTGCCATATACTCTATTTATCAGGTCATATCATATAGTTATTTTTATGTACATTAAAAACTTGCTCATTAAACATGATTTTGTTGCATTGTTTGTGAAACAGAGCTTAACATGACAAGGGTCACAATATTCCCATTGTATTCTCATCTTTTGTCGAAATGACGATTTAAATCTTTGAGTATTATTTTGATGTCAGTGATCCTAAAGTATATTGCATTTTTATTTGCAGAGGGCCTTAAATTAATCAACGGTTTCTACATTTTAAATTGTTTTATGTCTCACTTGCATGATCAATCATTAATCATTAGCAGCATACTATATTAGAATATGCCACTACATGTTGAACTTTACAAGAATCCCAAATTCACATTAATTAAAAAAAAAAAAGAACCTCAGTTTCATTGTAATTATGTTTCATGTGAAAATGACCCTGCAAAATGAAAATTGCTGGTGGTGGAATAAAATAAAAAGGCTGAAATTAGTCACGATGATGTGGAGTGTGATTTGTTTGAAAATTAATTATTCAGGCGTTGATGTGGTGATATGGATTTGATGTAAATACATTATTTAAGCTCCATACTGACACATTTTCTCTCCTCGCCAAGTTCCTCATGACTCTGTCAACCAGGCAGTCACGCAACCTTTCGCTATTTCAATTTGAGACGGCAACTCCTCCATCTTTTCTCTCCAGTCAAAGGAATTCCTGAGCCGCGCACATGCTCGTCTCCGCCGACCCGCCACCCACACAGACCTCTGCCTCCGAGCTCTTTGACACTTTTGAAATGGTTTCCATGCATTTGTTTTCTAATAAGAAGTCACACAAGACAACAATGAAGCAATCTAGAGGAAAATCTGATGTGGGGGGAATCATATCAAGTACAGCATATATTGGAAAGTGCTTTAGTTCTCTTTTTAGAGATTTGATGAATTTCCTGTTGAGAATGCAAGGGGACAAACTGAGTCCAATCTTGACAGCCAGTCAGGAAGAGGAGGATACAAAATAATTTATTACAATCAGATGTAATTAAAGCAAGCACTTTTACACCGAGTTCTAACTAAGAGTATCGCAAAGATTCAAAGCATTCACATAGAAATACATTATGTAGCAACGACATTCGTATTGCCACCAGTCATCACAGACAGACAACGGCAATAAATCAACTAAAAAATTCACAGAACTCGCAATCATGACTGATGCAGTTTATCCCCCATTTTGTGTTCTTAATTTGTTTACTCCGAATTGTCCACAAGTCTGTCTCGGTGGTTTGCAGGTCACCATCTGGAACAATGCAGATGCCTTGGTCCGCTCTTTCAATCCGGCAGGCTTAAGACCCATGCTGGAGCTAATAATTACGCTGGCACATATGGGTGGAACAGACCAAATGGGAAACTCTGGCTCCGCTGCACACTCTTGGCATCTGCTTTGTAAAACCTAAAGAAAAATATGTTAACCTTATGAGCCAGAAATGGTGACCCGCAAATATACAACAGAGAGTTTCCCAAGGCAATCTGCCTGGTCATTTGAATGTCAAAGAATCAATATAGAGTTGAATCACTCGTGTCAAAGTTAATCTGTTTTATTGGCAAACTGTCCAGGCAGTGTTTTGTTGTTGATTTGTCCTAAAGAGAAACCTCGCAGTTTAAAGTACCATTGTTACATTTTTGTCTGTCATACAAGTATAAAACAAAATGAAGCACTATTCAAATGTACAATAAATTGAATAACATGAGTTCATTTTCCCAGTGTAGGGGTTGAACTAATCCATCGGTCCCTTTTCTTAGCAGCTTATCCTCACGAGGGTCGCGAGAGTGCTAGAACCTATCCCAGCGGTCAACAGGCAGGAGGCAGGGTACACCCTGAACTGGTTGCCAGCCAATCCCAGGGCACATCGAGACAAACAGATGTACTCACAATCACACCTAGGGGCAATTTAGAGGCAAATCTCAAAACTTGGTGTTCTCTGTCCTAGTTTATATAACTGTGTTTGCAGCCATTCTTACATTGTGAGGATGTTGTTGCATTCCCTGCATAAGGGTATCACTTAACCGACTGAAACCACTGCTATTGCCCCGACAAATTCCAAATTGGCAGAAATATATCCACTATTGGTAAAACAGTGTAATGACAATGATATTTTTTACCTCAATGATGATGTTATGACTTCTCTTTCAGACCTGTTCTCTTATCCGGAAGATTACAAATAATTAGTGCTATATTTTCCTCCGAGTGTAACTATGTTTGTTTTGATAAATATGATTCTGTAAAACAAGCCGAAAGGGTGATCTATTAGATGATGTGAGGATTTGAGCAAATGTAGGATAAACATGAGAATAATGTAGAAATAACTGTAAATATTATTCAGTAATTGCTTCTGCCTGCAATGAAGAAATGCTTTGCTCTGCTCCAATTCAGTGACTGTTTCTGCCTGCAATGAAGAAATACTTTGTTCTTCTCCAATTCAGTAACTGCTCTGCCTGCAATGAAGAATGCTTTGCTCTGCTCTAGAAAAAGTGGGAGAAAATGTAGGATAAACGGGGGGGGGGGGTGTCAGAATAATTGTGAATATAATTATTATACAGCTGCTTCCAATAAAAAAATGCTTTGCTCTGCTCTAGATAACGTGGCAGCCGCCTAGCAGGAGATATCAAGAACAAAAATATCTAATCATCAGAACTGTTAGAACCAGGAGTACCTGCTGCCTGTTAAAGAAATGATGACCACACATGTACTCAGCAATATTCCACACACATGCACACACACATGAACAAACAAGTACACTTTGTTTCCACCTATGTTTTGCTTGCCATCTCCTTTTTGTAACATCCATGTACATAAGGGGCGTCTTGAAACTAAATAAATAGAGGTGCCGAGGAAAGGATAATCAGAGAGTGCAGTGGCGAATTGTACGAGACAGTTCCTCTCCTCTCTCCTTGCAAGCTGTCAAACTTGAACTGGTGTCTTTGCTTGCTTTTTGTCCAGTTTAATGAATGTCTAATTGGTAAACCTGACACTCCAATTAATGTTGCATGTTTTTGGGATGTGGGAGGAAACCGGAGTGCCCGGAGAAAACCCACGCAGGCACGGGGAGAACATGCAAACTCCACACAGGCGGGGACAGGATTGAACCCTGGACTTCAGAGGTGTGAGGCCAACACTTTACAGCTGATCCACCATGACGCCGGGGTTGAAATAATAAAAAAAAATCTTTTTGACTACCAGGTCCCAGTAATGTAATTTAATTCCTAGAAATCATTTGTTTGCTTGCCCAACGATTTCCACTTACACGTTCCCCTGAGCATCCGTGACCGTGTCTCCCTCTCCAGGCATGACCAATCAACCCGCCCTCAATGGTGTTAACAGTTCGGAATTGAGGATGAATCGATTAATCGTGCCTGAAGAGTGCAGTACGGTAATGAAGTGCTAAAGAGACGACTACTGTCGAGCTACCATCTCAAACGCCGTTACGCCGGTCAATTGCAAGCCAATTTCGATCCAAAAAAGAGCCTTTGAAATGGATGCCAGCGCTCGCTGTGCAGTGAGTCATACTGCAAAAGTAGTGCCAGCCAGTGGGTCGACTCACAATCCGGGGGATGATGGTACCGACCGTGCCGGATGGCACATTAATGAATGAATTCAATAAAATAATGACGGTTAATGTAACTGCAGCGATGCTACAACGTTACCCACAAACAAAAAAACTTGTTTACAGCGCTGCCAGAAGACTATAGATCCAAACAATATTAAACATTACATTACAGTATCTTATACATTGCTTGAAAAACTGGTAATACCTAAAATCAAAATGTTTTGGAAATAAATGGCAAAATGAATCAACATTGTCAATATCACACACAACTATACAGAAACACCATATATGATGGCATTTATAGTTTGTATTATTTATTCTGTATCATGTATTATGAGAATCGGTAAGCAATCAAATATACATGTAATATCCGAGACAGGATCAGAATCATTAAATTCTTATCAACTCCCATTCCAACCCAATGCACATTCTTTCTTTTAATAAGCTGTAGAACATTAATGCTTAGCACACAAACACAATCACTTAGCTCATGTATAATTAACGCGATGTAATACTGCATACCCAACAGCAAATACATTTCAGCAGAATGTAATACAGGACATTAATACTGCGCATGGCAAATTTGGAGGAAGCGAAGCAAAGCAAATTTATTTATAGAACACATTTCACACACAAGGAAACTCAATGTGCTTTACATGATTATAAGCATTTCAAAACAAAGGGGGGGAAAAAACCGTCATATAAACATTTTAAACAGAGACAAAAATGAAAACAAGTAAAACAGCCTGCAGTCCAAGAAATGTAATTTAAAAGTAGAAATGCACTAAAAAAGCAGGAGGGAGAAGTAACCTGGACTTCAAAAAAATTACACTTGGGGTTGAGGTCACCTCTGTTGGCAATTTATTCCATTTGTGCGGAGCTAATCACGCTTCTTTTATTTATCCCCATCGATATCCGTCTCATGAAATGAATAAAAGTGTCATCGTGGGATGAAGAATTCAACAAAAACAATCCTTAAAAAATAATGGAGCTCCGAGTTTGTTCTTCAATCCTTCAGTTCTTCTGACATTTGTGTCTGTTGAAGGTGCAGTTTCTCTCTCACATCACACACGACTGTGGTTGCAATACTACAAAAAATAAATGAGAAGCTGACAATTTAAAAAAAAAATGCTATAACCATCACAATTCCTGAGGAAATTACAACAAGAATAAATGGGTTGTAGCTAATGACTGCCAACATAAACAAACCTGAAGTAAGTTTCATTCACTTGCTGGAATGTAAACAAACCATAGTCACAATTTAGCATGTAATAGTAATGATACTTCTGTGTTGTTTAGAATTGTGTGTTTACATACAAATGCTGATTTTGGTGCAGGCACGCATTCACTTTGCACGAAACATTGTGAATGACTTTGTGGAATGTTGCCTTTCTCTTGCTTTCCGTCCTTGGCGATCACAACTTGGTGGCATAAAGTTAGTCTATACTGACAGTCGGCTCTTTATGTTGGCGCAAGGTAGACTGTTGGTCTAACGTGAGTTTGGTGAATTTGATCGGGACGCAAACAGGCTTCCACGAACATATTTAAAGGTCAAGTGTCATCCCGATAAACATTCTAAAATAGATGTTATATATATATATAGGGGCATATATGTATATAACCTAATTCACTTCAATGTCTATATGAAAAAATAAATATGAGCAGAGAGCGCGTCATCCATGCATTCGACATCCAAGTGGTCGCCATCTACTGCCCATGATGTCACCCTGGACATTCACCATTGAAAACACGCTGCGCCTCCTACTATGGGACACTCCCCTTCAGACACGCTCTTTTCTCTTAAGTGTCCGGGGCAATATTACCCTATTGTTTCGAGCCATATTTAGATGATATGCAGATCACGCCCAACCCACCTCCTCATCCAATACACCTCCGGGCGACGGTGATAAAAACGTTGACAAGGCTGGTGGCAATTCACAAGTCCTGCGAAGGCTGTCCTTCAGCGGCTGCTGCACGGAAGCCTTCCTATGCGCAGATCGACACATTTAGCACCTCTGACTTATGGATTACCCCCCGCAAACTATTGTTTTTTTTTAGTAGCTATATACACACCTACCTGTCATTTGGAACCCACGAAGCTCTCATCCTTTGCACCTGTGCAATCCATTTTTCATGATGAACCGGGTCTTTTGGAAAAGTATGAAGAGTGAATCCATCCTCCCGAGTGTTCGAGCAATATTCAGCTATGCAACGAGTCACCATTTTGGCTAACATGAAGGAAGAACGAACTATTTTCCCGCAGGTAAAACTAATGGAAACAAACGAGTCCGCTTGAGCGCGCGACTTCCTCCAACGTCACTTCCTGCTTCTTGTCGAAAACACGTGGTGAAAACAGGGATGAGTCCATACTGACTGCTATTTTTTTCATTAATAACATACTAAAAATCATTCATTTCATGACAGTGTACCTTTAAAAACAAGTACATATGAATGTGCTCTGTACGTCATATGGGCAAAAGTATTTGTTATGGTCCAAAACAATACAATCCATAAATTTTAACTTTAAGTTGCTCACAATTATCACATCTAAGTGTATATTTAACAAACACCTTATTTTGTACTATACCGGTTATGAGCAGTGTGAGTGCACGGATCGCTGTAATTATGCATAGTTCTCTTGCGCACGTCTCCGTCAAGGCTGTCTTTGCGCCACATTTATACGGAACGAGAAGAGCAACGGTGAATGATGTCTGCAGTCAGCACACCTAAAGGGGCAAACCCACCCAGTATCGGGACCGACGACCTGCACAGCTAGTCTAATCGAGCCATGGCACACACTTGCGCCAACTGCCACCCTCCATTTACACTGGTCATGAAAATAGGACTCATGATGTTAATTCATGCTTCATTGACTTGGCTTCTTTAGGTCCTGAGCTTGTCTTTGTCAGTTGTGTTTTCTTTCGTTTAAAGTTACTAGTTACACACTGGTTACTGAAAAAAATAATCCCAACACAAACAGCTTCTTCATTTCATTTTTGGGATTAATTTCAAAACAGGTTTTTATGTTATATCCAATATAGAGTTCGTGCACATGACATCACCGTTTTCACGCCGCCGTATTACCGGTCAAAAAGAGCTCCTCGGCAGTATGGGGGACGTTGAACCGGAGCAAAATATTCACAATGCCAAGAATTGTTGTGCTGTTGGTTGTTACAACAGACGAGACAAATTTTCAAAGCGATTATTCTATGGAATACCAGCTGAAAACTGATGGACGGTGCCCAACCAAACACACACAACTGTGTAGCAATTACTTCATTTCATCTAGGAATTATTCCTCTCGATCTGAAATTCCCAAGAGGTATTTATAATGCCATGTTGCCTGATTTGAGAACAATGTGTTGAAAAGGGAAAAAATAAAAAAAAAATGACATCTCCAACATACACAGAAGTGTGTTGCGGCCACACATTAAACTTCGGTAAACCTCCCTGTGACAGCCGTTTTTTTTTTTTTTTAAATATGCATTGTTCTCAAATGAGTCCAATGCGTATTTAAAAAAAAGAAAATAAACAGTCGGTCACAGTGATGTTTACATAGGTTAACGTGTATGGGGGCTGAAGCCTATCTCAGTGGTTTATTTTCTTTCCAGATCCAGCAACGAAGTATTTGTATACGTTCAGACTTTTCTACGCTTTCAACTCTTCCGTGTAAATCTCGACGACTTACTCACCACATCTGTGTGTAGATCCAGTTGTCCAAGACAAGCGGACGCGGGTTAACATTCCATTTTCTGATCAGCGAAAACATCGACTTCTGCATTAAATTTTGGGTCCTCTATGCCAAGTATCTCTCAGTTTTCCACATACCTTCGTTTATTATCACCTTCTAAATGTTTAACAGTATCAGACAAAACTTTGGGTGTCGTGCTATAAGACATATTTTCGAGTCGTCTCCAACCGACTTAGCATTGAACAATGCTTTGCTAGACTGGCAATATGGCCAGTCACGTGACTTCTTTGACGTAGGTGCACGAGCTTGATATGAGAGACCTAAAGTTAATATTTTCTGTCAGTCTGTATTTAGAAAAGTGCCTTGAAAGTGAAATGCAGTACAATTTCCCGCCCAAATAAATACATGAATAAACTTTTCTCATTTGTAATCATTGCAGTTAATCTTTTGACCCCTTTCGGCAATGCTCTACCACACGTTACCACGTGCTTGCTTGGCACGTTCCACCTGCACGCCTAATCCACCACGCTTTCTGTCTGACGACCTTGTCCTGATTCCACACAATCGCCTCATAATAGTCTCTCCGATGAGCTGAACTTTAATCATGCACCATCGCTGCTTAAGCAGGTAACCACAGCAGTTTTAATAACGAAAAGTCATTTGTTCCTGTATTGAGGTTATCTCCAGAATTTCCCTTTGAAAAACAATTTCCTTTTACTGTATATCAATCTATCGCGCTTTAATAGTATCAGAACCTTGCTTCATCATTCCTGTGGGTGAAATGTGCTATTTGGAATTTTCCAACTGAGAATTCACTATTAACTTAGAACAAATTGTTGTCAGTACACTGAGGTTTTGATTTATGCTTTAATGCTGACCCTTTTCATTTTTATTTATTTTTTTTTTTTTTGTTATTTACTTGACCACAAACGTTTCATGAATCTCCAGGGATTACTGCAGTTAGAAGAAATAATCAGTCAAGTGATGACACCCATAATAAGTTGACAGGTAGCACGTGGGTTACTGAGATGTGTATTGATCTGACAGCCGTTCACTCAGTGGCATGCAGCGAGTGAACATTCTAATATACCCTGTGCCTCCCGTGTTGTTTATGATAATGCCAGCGATCATGCAAGCGGTGGGAACTCAGAGCATCAGATTTGCCACATCGCAAGCACATAAAGTAATTTACCTTCTCCTTTCTATATTCTTTCGAAAAATACAAAATATTGTCTTAAACACTATGGTGCTGTCTGGCGAGAAGTGACATATTACAGATGAGCGTGGCTGTAGCCTCATCTTCCCAGGTGTGTTTTTTTCTTTTCTTTTCAAAGCAAAGCAAAGCAAATTTATTTGTATAGCGCATTTCATACACGAGGTAACTCATTGGGTTTTACATGATTAAAGGCAATTGAAAACAAAGGGATAAAACATTTAAAATGGCATAAAACATTTAAAATGGCATAAAAACAAATGAAAAAAAAGACAATTAATACTGCATACAGTGCAAGTAATATGATCAAAAAGTGGATCTATTCTAAAAAGCAAGAGAAAAAAGAGTTTTCAACCTGGATTTAAAAACATTCACACTTGGGGCTGACCTCACCTCTGTTGGCAACTTATTCCATTTGTGTGCAGCATAATAGCTAAATGCTGCTTCACCATGTTTGCTTTGGACTCTGCGCTCCACTATTTGATCCGAGTCAATCGATCTCAGAGCTCTACTGAGTTTGTATTCCATAAGCATTTCTTTCATGTATTCAGGACCTAAATCATTGAGTGATTTATAGACCATTAGCAGAACTTTAAAATCTATTCTAAAGATGACTGGAAGCCAGTGCAAGGAGTTTATGATTGGAGTTATATGCTCTGACCGCTTTGTTTTGGTCAGAACGCGAGTGAGCTTTCAACTGCAAAATAGTTTAGAGTGAACCAGTAGCTACCCTGCTGATTGAAAACAGGTAGCGTGGGGTGAAATTAGAGGAATATGATTGCAAGCGAGTGGGGGCGGGGGGAGTACATGACTTTTTAGCACTTACGTCTCACAGTTCAAATAAAGGGCTTTGCCCCTCCCACATTGAGAACTACTGGGTTAATTAAAGGCCTTCGGTGTGACTGTGAATGGTTGTCTATGTTTTGTTTACACTGTATGTGCCCTGCATTTGGCAGGCGACAAAGTACAGGGTGTTCCCAAACTATCGCATGAAGTCAGCTGGGAAAGGCTCCGGCACATCCACTCCCCTCATGAGGATAAGTGATTTTAAAAAATTATAGCTGCATAATCCCAACCTGAATTTTGAACTAGCAATACTCACAACCCTCTAACTCACTGGAGACCGTCCCATCAAATCATTTTATGTGGTCTGGCAAAAGCAAGTCATATGTCATACATCATCTCTTTCTTCATTTAAAGCCCAAGTATCATCCCTATAAACATTCTAAAATATATATTGAAATGAAAAATACATAGAACTTGATTGTCTACACGAAAAAATAATTATGAGCGGTTGCGTGTCATCCATCCAAAGTTGCGGAAGTGTCATTCGACATCCTACTAGTCGCCATATTGGTCACCCCAGACGTTCGCAATTGAAAACATGCTGTGGCCCCTACTGTGGGAGACAAACACGCCCCTCCCGACACGGAAGCTCTTTACAAAGAAGAGAACATCTCACAATAGAGTGAAGTGGCAATATTACCCTATTGTTTCGAGCCATATTTAGATGATACGCGGATCACGGCCAAACAACCTCCCCACCCAATTCACCTCCGCGTGGCAGTGATAAATGCCCACTTCCGCGACGGAGATGATCCACCGTGGCAACGAGCCACCCTGGCCGACAAGGCCGGCAGCCGGCTCAGCCTTGTCAACAAGGCTGGTAGTGATCCACAAGGCCTGCGGAGACCATCCTTCAGCGGCTGCTGCACGGAAGCCTTCCGATGCGCACATCGACACATTTATCACCCTTGATTTACAGATTACGCTCCCCCCAGTATTGTTTTTTTTTTTTTTTAGTAGATGTATACACACCTCCCTGTTATTTGGAACCTACAAAGCTCTCATCCTTTGCACCTGTGCAATAAATTTTTCACGACGAACTGGGTGTCTTGGACACTTATGCAGGGTAAATCCATCCTCCCCAGTGTTCGAGCAATATCCAGCAATGCAACAAGCAGGCATTTTGGCTATCACGAAGGAACAGCGAGCTACCTTCCCGTAGATAAAACTAATGAAAACATAGAAGAAGAACAATAGAAGTCCGTTGGAGGGCGCACCTGGCCCGTGCGTCACTTCCTGATTCTTCTCGAAAACAAATCCCTCGAGAGGATTTTCATGGCGGGAGTTACAAAAAACTATGTCCGTCAAAATCATGTTTTGTTCTGACAAAAGGCATGGGTCCATACCGGCTACCGTTTTTTCATTATTAACATACTAAAAATCATGCATTTCATGACAGTGGCCCTTCAAGTATTGGTGGCGGCAATCGGCAGGCTTTGTGACAACCCGACACCTTGAAAGAAGGCCGGAATCGGGTCTATACCATTACCTGGAATTGGTGCTCTACCATCACTTGTTAACTGTCTTAATGCAACTGAGTTAAACCATAAATATGATGTGGCTTGCACCAAAAATGTGTTTGACATCACTGAAACTGAATACAATGTGGCTATATTCAAGCATTAAAGGTCTTTTACCGGGTGTTGGCCATTCCTGCTTCAGGCTCTAGAAGAGCTATGTCTGCTACTGCAGGGCTGAATAAGGGACACCAAGGGTTAATTTGCTGTTTTTCCTCCACGAGTGGAATAAGTAGATGCAGACTCTATTTGCGTTTTTTTCTATGGATCCCCTTAATTCACGATATAGCACCAGTCAATTCACCCAACAGCAGCTTTGCTCAAGTGCGATTCACTTTTAGTCTGTACAAGGAGGTGATGAATGTCTTCTGCTGTGACTGCACTTGGGCGGCAGTCACAGAGTCTACGATTTATGTGCCTGCTAATGATTATACTGTAATGCATCCATGTTCTACACTGCTTCTTCTCACTGAGGTCGGGTGAGCTGGAACTTATCTTTGTGACCCTGAACACAACTTACAGTAGCCCCTAAATAGGGATTGATTAATGAAACTAATGCAGAGCATGAATTAAGGTATGCAAATTAAATTATACAAATGTATATTGTGGACTTTAGTCTTCTGTTATGCAACGTGTCTCTGAAAAGTTTCAGGACACCCTCAACCAGCATCTCCACAGAGGGATCCATTGCAAAAGCAGATGTTTCTGGCATAGCTCAACGTTGCTGTGATGGCCCAACCTCCTTGCTGAGTCAACTGGGGGGCACGTTATACAGACGTGGAAAAAAATCAAGACGGCAGTGATGACGGGGGGCTGCTGAGGATCCGAGATGAATATTTCCAGGAGTGTGTGAAGGCGTGGCAGAGACAGCTGGGAAAGTGTTAGCTCCAGATGGGAAGTCCACATTTTGAATGGTTTGACACCAATCCTGGAACTTTTCTGACACATCTCAAATGTGGAATTTGATGCACAAAGACCAAACAGTTCCAGACAGTTCACAATGTGAAAATGTTACACTCACCATTCGTTATCCAGTTCATCAAGGTCTTATGATGGCTAAACGGTGGCCACTGGAATGGATTAGCTCTAACTTCATTATTTGCAATGAAAAACTGCAATTTCTTTTGGGGGAAACTTATTTCCAGTGGGAAACATTAAGTGTCATTACTAGGTTCCACTGTATATTTGTTTTTACATATTTGGGGATTTTTGCTCAGATTTCTCCTGAGTAGACATTTGTGGGAGATCAAATGCATTCAATTCATGACTCAGTAAATGTATTTATATGGCATGAAAAAGATTTATGCGTTAACTTGAGTATAATGCAACCTTGGGAACTGAGGTAAGGCTCATTTCAAACATTCAAATTAGTTATGGTATTTTGAAAGGCCTAACTGGCATATTCAAGCAAGGGAAGCCACGCTCACGTGTGATGAAGCATCAGTGCTCAGGGCTGCGTTGAACTGCACGGACCCTTCACTTGTTGTGTTTTCTAACTTTGTACCTTGAATATATTTTGAGGGAAAGGGGAACAAGAAATAATTAAAGAAGTGTTGTACTTGATTTATATAATGTGACCATTAAGATTCAAATGTATTTTTAATATTAAGATAAATAATGTTGTTTTTGTTTTTAATTTAGTTCCACCACCAATTTATTTAGAGGGGGGGAATGTGTCTAATTTACAAAATGGCTTTTGTGGCTTTAGTATTAAATAATTCACAAGGACATCGTAAAGCACATTACATTGCTCTTAAAAAGTCCAAAAAGACTGATCAGAATGAGATTTGGACAAAGTTTCCATGACTTATTTCCTGGTGATTTTTCCTGACTATAAAATGCAAGTGAGTTTGATTATTTGATAAATTACACACTCTGGAATTTGACACATAATTATGTTAGGGAGTGCAAGCAAGGCTTAAATACAAAAAAATCTCAATTTTACTTTGGACTATTTTGAGTATCTACAAAGCTCGTCAAACTATAGCTGGTTGATTAGTTAAAACCTTTAGCAGGGTACCACTTTAGTAACTATTGATTAAAACCTGATTAGGGTTTGATGGTAATGAAAATTCATCAACTGTCAAGAGAGAGACAGAGAGAGAGAGAGAGAGAGAGAGAGAGAGAGAGAGAGAGGAGAGAGAGAGAGAGGAGAGAGAGAGAGAGGGAGAGAGAGGATAGAAATAGACAGAACATTGTCCTATAAACAAACCGCAACACCTGGGAATCCACCACCACAATGCAGCTGATGTATGAACCTCATGTGAACTTCGTTATTTTTTCATTAGGCGGGGTTGTTATTTTTCATCAAGTTCATCAGGCTGACAGTACTGCCCCCTCTTGATCCCCCAAGTGGGTCTGAAGACTCCTGGCAGAGGCTAAATCATGGATGGAGGCCGAGCTTCTCTCTGAGGTTTGAATCCTTCCCCACCTTTATCGTGCATCTACTTCCTCCTGCCCGTGTGCCAGTAGGCTTCCCTAAATACATTTGTATTCACTATCTACTGTGAGATACAATGCACGTACTGGACTTGAAATGCACTGCATCATACAGAAAGCTAACTTTGTCCGGGGGTCTAAATACAGCAACCCGAATGTGAGAAACACCCATGCATTGAAATGCAGTGCCATTCCCCATTTACTCTTTTTCTACCTCTAATACTCATGTGGGTTGTGGGTAAACTAGTGTCGAGCCCAGCTGACTTTAGACAAGAGGCGGGGTTCAATCTGGAGTGGTCGATCGCATTGCACCTATGGACAAATCAACACACTCTTGGCTGTGGTCTTGTATTGTGCCGAAATCACTCCAACCTATCATCACATGTGATGAAAATTCTCAAGTGGCTGGCTTTAAACTCCTGGTGGGACAATCTGTGGACTTTACAACTTACAAAGAAAAAGCTCTATCAAAATAGCCATATTATAAAACAATAAAAAATGTGAAAAATATGTAAGACGGAACTATTAGCCAATCAATGAATCATGAGCAAAAATATTTTTAGAGGATGATAATAATGTGGAAAAAAACCCTCGACACCGAATGAATAATGACCTGATTACATGATAACCGTAGGGAAATTATACAACACACACATAGATAGATAGATAGATAGATAGATAGATAGATAGATAGATAGATAGATAGATAGATAGATAGATAGATAGATAGATAGATAGATAGATAGATAGATAGATAGATAGATAGATAGATAGATAGATAGATAGAGATAGATAGATAGATAGATAGATAGATAGATAGATAGATAGATAGATAGATAGATAGATATAGATAGATAGATAGATAGACCCCTGATTGTGGAGTGTTTTAAGTCTGATGTATAAAATATTGCATCCATGAGTGGAAATGCTTTGACACTTGCTTTTTTTCTCCACTTAAGCCACTTGACTTGTTCAACGCCAATACACACTATTGTCCCTGCAGTAGAGCAGGTTTGTGTACAGTCTGTACACAGTCGTGTACCCTCTTGAGACATGGCCGCCTCCTTAGAACAAGCTAATTTCAGCAAGACAAGAAATAGGACATGTCAACTTGTTATAGTTCTTCATTATTGGGGTATATTTTGACAATAGCACATCAAAATCAAGTTAGTAAGACAGCCGGGAACTTTTAAACTGTGATGCATAACACGTCTCATAACATTATCCTACATGGATACTGCAAAGTGAGGCCCTCAGTACTCTAGAGGCCTGCACTTAAATAAATCATGGAAAACTTTCAAACCTTAAAGCAAGGTAGCACTCTTAAGGTCCATTATCTTCTTACAAGGAATACCATTAATTTATAATAACATTTACCTGCTAAATGTGAAATTTAAATCTGAGTGCATCCTCAAGTTGGCAGGTGATCTGGCCACTTAGAAACGTCAGATCTTTGAAGAAATAGTTGCGTTCACAAGACACATACAAAATCCCATTTAATAAGCGACCAAATAAGAACCTCTTTAATCCAAATTAAAAGACGGAAAATGTACATTATAAGATTCCCCCTCTTTTGCCTTTATGGAACCTTTCCAATGTTTAGCTCTTATTTCATTTGATCCACAAACAAGCTCCGTTTGGATCCAATGTTAATGTTTCTAGGTTGAGACTGCATTCAAATCCGCTTCTGCCCACTGACCTCTGCATTAGAATTTAAAAAAAAACACTCAACATGGATAACCTATTTAGAGATTAATCCCTGCCTCATAAAAAGCCATTCATGTGTCACTCGGAGTCTGACTTGTTCAGTCTGTCTAGACCCCGAATGCATCGTATTAATTTTTTTCCTTCATTAGTATGTTCTCTGCTGACATCCTGCGTGATTTACACCACGTGATTAAAATGTACTGCGGCCTGCTTCTACCGTCCTCTCGACTTCCTAAACTAAACAAACCCGCAAATGCCATTGAAGCGCACAATTGTTGCATGACGTTTTCAAGAATAGGCTCTTAAAGTGTAACTGGTATTCAGGTACACCACGTTATGTTCGATTTACTCGTGCAGCAGCACTTACACTTATTGTTACTTCCTTCCTTTGAAGTTTAATTTATGCAACACTTTCTTCCACCAAAAGTTTTTTGTGCTTCAACAGTTTTATTAGTGTCGGTGGAGAGCATGAATACACGATGGCCTACATTCTGTCTGAGGGCTCCACCGACCTCACAAATTACAACGCCTGTTGGGTTTATGACTAAATTCTAATATGTCCTGCGAATCGGCTTGTTAATAACCCTCCAGCAATCATTTATATTGCTCAGTTATTGAAGACGCGCATCTTTCAACATTCTCATTTTTTGTCCTGTTTATTGAAACTAATTCATTGCAGTGAAATGTGTTCAGTAGTCCTACAGGAGGTGGTTTTTCTGATTGGGCTTTGTAATAAGAAATAGATCCATAATTAAAGATTTGAGGCTGCTTGGCAACAACAACTTGCAGTGACGAGAGGTTGACAGGCTGACTGGGAAGGATATTGTTTTCTTGGTGGCTGGAGAGTATCATTTGGTCCAATTTTGAGAGCATTCACCAAAAGGCACAACTGAGACTTCAAAGATAACAAAGTAGTGTTTCTGAGACAGTTGTTTGATTTTTTTTATATCAGAAAATGCCTTTACCTCAGTCAGAGAGCTTATTTTTTCATTAAAACTTTGTCCATTTTAAGGTATCGGGCAATTTTCTGAACAGTTACGGGCCAAGGAGGAACACAGTACCTTCCAATGCAGATCCAGAGAAATGCTTTGACATACATCTAACTCCTAGACTAAAGTGCTATCTATTAATAAAGCTATTTTACTTCCCCTAGATTTGAATATGTAATTAGTTATGGTATGGGTTAAAAGTATTTTTTTTTCCTCTTAATTTTTGAGTGGATGGTAAATTGTAGTCCTGTTTTGTGACTACGGGATCCACCGGGAGAGCAACATCTGGCAGCCGCTCGCAGCCAATAATACAATCCATTTTTTATGAGAAGGATGATTTCAAAGGAATGATTAAAAAGATCGAAAAGACAAGTTTTGAGCATGATGACGAGACAAAGGAGAGAATTAGGAAAGTCATTTGAAAAGAATTTGAAGCCTTGTAAAACTACGCTATCAAATGTGATTGATATACGTCACTTGGTTTCATATATTTTCAGTTCCTGCGCACACAGCCAAGACAGTAGTGTTGCATATTTTGCAAACACATTGCACAATTTTGAAATAATGTTTCAAAATAAATGTCAGAAAGTCTTGTTTTCTGTCTCGGTTACGATGAATGGAGCTTCAGTGAACTCAAACAGGAGACATGGACTGAATGCAGTAATGAGTCGAATTTAAGGATTGAATTCTTCAGGGGTCTTTTTTCTGATCTCAATGACAGATATCTTATACTGTCCATAGAAAAATTGGATTCATGTATTTTATTCACACCTTATTTTCATCCCTCCTCAGCTTCCTGACAATTGTTAATGCATCAACCCCATAACTGTACAATCCAGCTTGCATCAGTATTTATTATGTGCTGTCACATATTGGCGACATCAATAATTAGTCACCGCAAAGCCATTCGGGTCCTAATTAAGGACGGGGTTCGCCTCTGGGGTGATCCATCAAGTGGTCACATGTTAAACGCACATGTAAATCTAAGCAGGTGCGGAACATCGTCCGTCACCCGTCACTTGGCCTTCTCTTCGTAATGAAGTGACAGAGTTGAAACGTGCAGTGTCATCGAGCCTTCTTGCGAATAAATTGAAAATCTGAACTAACAGCCAATTATAACTGAAGGGTGGTGCTTGCTGTGGATATAAATAATAAATGATGACAAAACCAGCTTAGCTATAGCTGTCAAATGACATTATGTGACTTTTGCTGACATGTGTTAGCCGAGTTTTGGATTCAAGTGTGAACAGTCCTTCTTTAAAGGTCCACTGTCATGAAATCCATGATTTTTAGTATGTTATTAATGAAAAGATGGCAGCCAGTATGGACCCATCCGTTTTTCACAACAAAATATGATTTCGACGTATATGGCTTTTTGTAACTCCCGCCATGAAAATCCTCTCGAGGGATTTGTTTTCAAGAAGAAGTAGGAAGTAACGTACAGGGCAGTAGCGCACTCAAGCGGTCTCGTCTGTTTATACTAGTTTTACCTGCTGGAAGGTAGCTCGTTGTTCCTTTGTGTTAGCCAAAATGCCGGCTCGTTGTATTGCTGGATATTGCTTGAACACTCGGGAGGATTGATTCACTCTTCACACTTTTCCAAAAGACCTGGTTTGTCTTGAAAAATGGATTGCACGGGTGCAAAGGACAAGAGTTTCATAGGTTCCAAATGACAAGTAGGTGTGTATAGAGCAACTAAAAAAACAATAGTTGGAGGGGGCGCAGGGGACATAATCCGTAAGTCAGGGGTTCTAAATGTGTCAATGTGCGCATTGGAAGGCTTGCGTGCAGCAGCCGCTGAAGGACGCCCTCCGTAGGCCTTGTGGATCGCCACCGGCCTTGTCAACACGGCTTCGGCTGGGGTGGGGTTCATCTCAGCCATAGAAGTGGATCGGATGGGGAGGCGGTTTGGCGTGGAGGTGGAAAGGACGGGGGGGGGGTGTTTCGGCTGGATGCTGTTTGGCCGTTATCCGCATATCATCTAAATATGGCTCGAAACTATAGGGTAATGTTGCCCTGGTCACTTCACTCAGTTGTGAGATCTTCTCTTCTTCAAAAAGAGCTTCCGTGTCTCAAGGGGCGTGTTGGTCTCCCACAGTAGGGGCCACAGCGTGTTTTCATTGGCGAATGTCCCAGTGTGACGTCACAGATAGAAGATGCAGCCAATATGGCGAACACTTGGATGTCGAATGAGACTTCCGCAACTTTACGCTCATATTTATTTTTTTCTTATAGACATTGACGTGAATAATGTTATATGTATTTTTCATTACAATATCTATTTTAGAATGTTTATAGGGATGACACTTGACCTTTAAATTACACTGATACACACCACCTCTGTATATTCCCGACATGCATATTATGATGTCTGCATTAATCACAGAGAAAATGAAGGAGAAAATTATTTTTTCATTTTATCAAAACTGTGGCTGTTTTTTGTGGTTATTTTTACCTTTACAAATATGCATCCAAGTTAAATTATGCAACACTAAGCATTCCGCGTACAAGTACTGTTTGTCGGGGTCTGCTGTTAGGTCATAAAGCGTGCGTCGGATGTGTTGCTGAGCACATAATCATCAGCTGGTCCCTGACTTTTATGGCCTGTCTAAACCCTTGGCAGTACCGTGAGTCACCGCCGTTTTATGGTGTCTCTTCCCACGTACAAGGCGCCAGAAACACGAGGGAGGTGGATGGAGCAGTGGGGAGTGTTGTATTAGCAGTAATGAACTGTTGGTTGTGCCTGGAAAATCTCAAGATTCTTGATTGGGAAGAATATCCCAGGAGGAAGGATGGGATCATGTGGATTCAACAGCATTGCAATAAATTCTAAGAAAATGTCACTTGGGGGAGTTGTTGAGTGTGTATGAATCTGAAGCGTAATCACGCCAGTGTTGACACTGCTTCTTATGGATCTTGGCAGTATGTACATAAAATGCTGTGCCGAAATTGTAAGGCTTCCCAAATTCCCCCCATTTTAAATTTCACATGTGACTTTTTACTCCTTGCAGGAACTCTAGATAGTCTGACCCAGATACAGTACAGACTGATTAAATATTTTGTCTCTGATCTTGGGCTAATTCCGGCTCAATTCAGCGCAGTTGCAGCAGCTTTAGATGTGATGCGTTTTATGATTATTATTTGTATGTGTGACCTGAAACCTCATTTAGTTGTGGTTTTTTTCCGCCCAAATGCTGCTGCATCATGGTCCCATTGGCAGGTTACAACTTGAAGGATTACAGGATAACCAGAAATTAGAACACAGCAGCTGTCAGGATTTTTAAGTGCCATTAGGCAGTAAATATTCCCGAACTGTGTCAGGCCATCAAGACACACACCATTGTCATCATTATGAAAATTGTCAAGATATCATTTGAGATATCTGACAAAACAGTTGACTGTGTGCTATTTATGCGTCTTTGTAGATATAAATAGTTCCAAATTCATAAAACCACCCCTGATGTGATCAAAGTGCAGCCAGAATGGGCTTTAAATATTGTGATTAAAAATAGTTGTATTATTTTAAAATCCTTGTTTTAATAAGTGCAGTCTTTCCTAAGTCCCTCATTTCAAATGCAATGACTTCAGTGACTTCAGTGTGAGGTAGACACCAATCATTCTCTCAACATTTTAGTCGATGTCAGAATTTGGTGCTCTATCCACGGCTTGTCCTCCCCTGTCAATTGAAGTCACGCTGTGCAATTTTGAGCCGTAACCTTTATCTGGGTGATCACAGCCCTCTCTCTCATAACTCAGTCATAAATCACACGACGCCTGTCACATGGCGTAGAGGGGATGTTGAGGTCAGGTGACACCAGTGCATGGATTACTGCTGCAGCGGGCCCAGTTCTCATCAAATAGCATTCAAAATGATAATCCTATCAAGGGTACAGAGGAATGCGTGCTCGGTGACGTGTTTGTGTGGGGGGGTCACAATGGGTCATCATCCCATCTATCTCTGTCCAGAGCTCAATGTAAATGAGTACACACCACTTTTAAAAGTTTTTTTTTTTAGTCTTTTGATCAATGAACGTAAGAATTTCCAAAATGGTGAGTAAGATAACCTTTCAATGTTTTAAATATTAGTGGATAGAATAGTGTTGTCAGTTCCTCTGCCATTTTTGGTTGTATGGCTTTGGTTACATTTCTTCACTGGACTCTTTTTTTTTTTTTTTTTTTTTTTTTTGAAAAATACGTCCCTGATTAGCCCAAACAGTTCAAGTGTGACTACACATTGAAAGAGATTGAGTTTTGAGCCGCACGTGTGCAGCAGGATGACGATCTCTAATCCATTGAGAAAAGGATCTGGGGGGATTGGAAAGGAACAAATCGCAGTGCAGGCAGAGGGGGGCACATGTGTCACGCAGCTGTGAATTGCAGCCGGAACATATGGAGGGAACAGAGGACACGGCTGCACGATCCTACTTGCTCTCCGCAGTGGCACTCTGCTCACTGTGAATTATTTGAACCGAGACAGAGCGCACACAAGTGCGCTAAACGTCTGTACAGCAGCATTCACTAGGAACTGCAATCTATTTGACTGTAAAGGACCAACAAAACCCACTCAATTTGTTACTACATTTGGAGAGTGGAGACTGACTGAGACAGAATCTTTTGAACACAGAAATGTAGATATAATTTCCAACAGCATGCTTGTCATCAATCTGTATCTTATTCTCTACCTCTACCGCATCAACTGGATTTCCCTCCTCTTTCTCTGTTTCATCCACATCATCATCATTTAAACTAGTATTAGAAACAAATAACCAGGGACAGGCCTATCTGCACCCCCACCAGAGTGCAGACAACTCATCTTGGGGCATGGAACCTACTCTGAACCTGCATAAATCCACAGAGACAGCACACTTAGCTTGTCTTATAACGCCTGTAAATGTCAACCCTTCTGAGAGAAGTGCTAAGGGGTTTGCCATGGAGGTAAATCATTAGTTCCAATGCAGGTTCTAATTAAATGTGTACCACATACCGTACAGTCAACTGTGGCCTGCAAGGAAGTGGGGCAAATTGGCCAGCTGATTCAGTGATCACTGGATTCACACCACATGTGCGACAGAGTCAGTCCTTTCCTTGAAATTCCTTTTTTAATGTCTGCGAGCCTCATGCAAAACTTGTCTTTAGAGCTAACGAGAGGAAATTCTTTTTTCGACACGCTAGTGAAGTAATGAATGTGCTGCAAACTACTACAACTACTATTTTGTAGGTTGTGAAAATGGGATCGTGAGCTGGAAAGGTGTCACTTATGTTTGTTTATATTTAGGGCAAAGTTCTTGTGTCACAAACCACATATCAGTAGTCTGTTGTGTCATGTATACTGCGGTTCATAACGTAGCTTCTTGTTTGCCAGAATATAGGAAGCATCGATACACTCTTGCCTGCTTTTATACTTAGTCTTTGCCCAATTCATGTCACAGCTTTGATTTTGGTTTGCTCCCTGCTGCTTCTGAGTCTTGTGATTTCACAACTGCCTGACAATAACACAAACTCAAAGGATGCATCCATCCCTCCACCACCGCTTATCCTCATGAGGGTCGCGGGAGTGCTGGAGCCTAACCCAGCTTTCAACGGGCAGGAGGCAGGGTACACACTGAACTAGTTGCCAGCCAATTGCAGGGCACATGGAGACAGACCAGAGCCGCACTCAAAATCACACCTTGGGGCAAGTTAGAGTGTCCAATTAGTGTTCCATGTTTTTTGGATGTGGGAAGAAACTGCAGTGCCCAGAGAAAACCCACGCAGGCACAGGGAGAACATGCAAACTTCACACAGGGGGGGCTGGGATTGAACCCGAGACCTCACAACTGATCTAACAGGATGCTCCACTGTGCCACCCATTGATTCATTTTGCCTCAATTTTTACCTACACTTGCATGTGAAAAACAAAGTGAAGAAAACAAAACCATGATCCATAAATGTCAGCAATTTGTTTTGTAAACTACCCTGAGGGTGTGCAAATCAAAAAACAACAGAGTGGCAAAATAGCATGAAATTTCAAAACATTCCCCTCTTTGTATGTACTGCACACAAATATGATCTGTTGTTTCCCAGGAAACCATGAACAAATGACACGGTCACGTTCGATCCAGGGACAGTTGATGCTTCGAACTCAGCTCTTTAGGGACCCTCACCACGTTTATAAAACCCTGGGTGCCAATCCTCACTGTTATGAATTCATGAATAATCACAATTTGAAGGGTCTCCAGTAGACAAATGAAATTAAATCAGCTATGTATCTTTGACCTTCAGCACAATGTGAGAAGAATAAAGTAAAGGCCAGAAAAACAAATGTAAAGTACCCTAGAGTTTAAAGTCATTATCGGAAATAATGTAATAATGCAAAAGTATTTAAAACTACTCACACTTCTAAGACTCATGACAGACACTTAATGACAACGATGGACAGTCAATTAAAAAAAAAAACACCATCTGTCTTGAGAGTGTAATATTTGCAGTAAACTAAACAGGTAGCTTGTTGCTCCCTCAAAAGACAGATTGAAGTACTTATTGTGTCATCACAATAACGCCAACATCAACATCAATGGTCAACATCAATTTGATAACTTGATGTAGTGATGTCGTGTTAATGAGCAATTATTGCTGCCTGAAATGTTTAAAAGGCTGTATCAGGAGTGTGAGCAAAGTAGGACTAAATATTTAATTTGTCCGGGAGGAGCCTTGGTGACATTGTCCTCTGTTTAGGTTAATGCATTGTAGTACTTCAGATTATTCTTGTTTTAATCAACCCTGTTTTGTAAGTAAAGTTGGTTCATTGGAGATTCAGAAAGAAAAATAATGTTCTCTTTCACCTTTAAACCAAAAAGGGTTTTTATTTAATTTTTTTAGGTGTGGATTCTACTTTTTTCTTTTTTTTTCTTTTTCTTTTTTTTTTTTTTTTTTTGCCTTCGTGGGTGTCTCCTATAAATAGGGAAGCTCCATGCCTAAAAATAACAACAACAATGCACGAATAGCGCAGAGTGAGGCAGACAGACAACAATAAAACAACAACGCCCAGAGACACACAAACGGGAAACTCCAATCACAAAAGAAGACCACGACCTGATCATAACAAAATCCAAATAATCCCCTCTAATGTCAAACCAAATCCAAAAGATTAACAAAATACAGACCATGACAGAGCTGTGATGAGCAGACGGGAAGAAAATACAACTTCGAATAACTGAAGGCTTGTTTGGTTCTGATTAGCAGACCTGTGAAAATAAAGGTTGCCAATTTCCCAAAATCAAATATGGAAGAAAAACTTTTGACTGGAATGCAGTGCCTCAACATTGTACACGTTCATGTTCTTACAAGACAAAGCCAAGAAACCGTGACAAATATGACCAGTTTTTATTTATAAGCATTGACTTTTGTTTTAAAATACAATCTTCTTCTTCTTCCAGCTTGTCCCTTTCGGGGTCGCCACAGCGTGTCATCTCAGATGAACGCACATATTTGTTTGGCACAATTTTTTACACCGGATGCCCTTCCTGACCCAGCCCCAGTGGGATACGAACCCACAACCTCTGGTTTACCAAAGCAGTGCTCTAACCACTGAGCTACGGGGCCTCTGTTTTAAAACACAATGGTGTTCAGTTTTTGTGCTAACTTGAATGAACCAGAAAATGTGGACATTTTTTTTCTTCTCCAAATTGATTCAAGAATTCCCTTGTCCTTTTGCACAGCCAGAAAGAAATTAGTGAATTACAGTCACATTTCAAGGAAATATGAACTTCATCATTTTTAATCCAGGCTTAATTCATAAGGAGTACGTACACACAAATTTGTGCATGACATTTCGTCATTTATTGATTAATTTAAAAATAAAACAATTAACATATTTAATATATATTGTCAGTTTCTGTGTTAAGCAAGTTTTACAATGATCGTAACTATTTGAAAAGGTAGGATAGATGTGACGACAGTCCTGAAAGTTTTAAGGCCAACTCTCGCAACTTTAATTTTCCTCGCTGATCTCGTTTTGATACGTCAAACGTCCCGTCCTTTTACAGGAAAATACTGGAGCGTTTTATGCAAATCGGAGATTGTGGGCACGACCTCAATTAGAATGACTTCTGATTCGTTAACATATGCGCAGTTGTAAGAAGAAAATTGGCCAGTGGGTACCTGTCATGAATCCAGTTGTGAATTTGCATATAAGGTGAAGTTGTGTGCAGTGTGAGAACATTTCTACACATCCATCCATTCATTTTCCTTACTAGGGTACTGGGCGTTCTGGAGCCCATCCCAGCTAACTGCAGGTAAGAGGCGCCCTACACACTGAACTGGTTGCCATCCATAGAGCTGATTCTTGCAGATATCATCTTTCAGATACATACGACCTGCTCCAGGTTAGACTGGGAGAGCTCCTCATAAAGTCCAACAGGGTTCAATTTCCCCCTTGATATCATCTCTTGAGAATCCATGCCACTTGACAAGTTAAGAAATGACACTCATAGAACCTGATGTTGTCTAACATGTGATTTTTCACATTCATGATCTGTCAAGAAATTCAGATTCTTCACGGTAAACCTTACCACAATGTCAAGGTTGGGCTGGCCTTTGTGGCTTTCCTTAACTAATAAATAAATTAGTTCTCCATTGTACATCTATGTCGCAACATGGCAGGCAATTAATCTGGACATTGAATGTGGATGCAGTGAGTTAGCAAAGAAAAAAAACTTGCATAGAATTTATGAAAAACATACTGGGTCGATCTCTTTAATCAGTAATGTGGAGTGTGGAAAAACTTGACATCTCACCATCGTTTGCGGTACGATTGATTCCATTGCTAAGTACTGAGAAGATGACAAAGAGAACACGAATGCTCGGTGAACCAGCCAAGTATTAATACAGAAAGAGATGGACAAACTGCAGATTGCATATGCCGTCTTGTTATTCCTCAAGTTTTTGGCCCAATTACGTCGACTTGTCACATAAGGGCAAATGTTAATGAAATTATATCAGTGAAGTCTGCCAAGTTTGTCCGCCATGTTGATATCATCACGTTGATTTGGGAGATTACTTTGGGTTCAAAGTCCAAGTCCACACATTCAATTGCCTTTTATTCTGTTTCCATACTTGGTTTTCCTCGTCATCTGAATTCTCTCCCCATCTGTCAGTCTTTAATACCCTGATGGCATTCTGTTCAAGAAACCTCTTGAGACACCTCACATTTAACTGCAATTTCACTTCTGAAGATACTGACAGAGATCCTATAACGCCTTCAAATATCATCTTTCCTACATTTACGCATCCCCTTTTTCAACAGCAAAATCAAATCAAGTCCACATAATAGCTCTGGAATTTTGAGATTAAAAACGTTGTTGCTAGGCTCTTGACGATGTTGAGATGGTAACAATTACAATTATAAAAATGTCATTTACTTTCACTTGTTGCATAACCTAAGATCTACAGTTTCACAGCTCATCAGATGCTCTCACATTCCATCATACTTTGTCACTTGGGTCCTACCTGCACAGTTTTTGAAATACAGTACTTTGGTACTTCATCCAAGCCCCATCATTTTACATTTCAGAACAGTTTTTCAAAGCACGGTTCCATATCTGTGCTGTCTCCTGCAATTGTTGCTTCTGAGTCGTCTCCACGGAACAAATCTAAAATATGACGAGGTTCGCTGCTTTTAAGAATTTGAGATATTTTAGAAGAAATGTTTTAAAAAAATACAACTTTATGACTATTTTACTTTTTTTCAATTGGTGCTAATTTTCCTTTTGCCCTTAACTACGGTGTTTATGAAGGCAAGTAGAGCAACGTGTCAAACTCAAGACCTGTTGGGCAAATGCGGACTCGCCGCCACCGGGTCATTTTAATGGGCTCCAAAAAAGTACACAATTAATGCTCGTTTATGGTGGAATGTGTTACTGTGTATTTAAAGAAAGAAAGAGAGAGAGATATTGTTTACCCCCTTCCACATGTTTTAACTCACTGAAACACACTTTTTAAAGTATTCCTTAGTGCCTGTTCTCACTTTTTCATTGTCAAAATATATAGGAGCATATTGTATAATTTCTGTGCCGCTTATCCTCATTAGGGTCGCAGGTGTGCTGGAGCTTATCCCGGCTGTCTTCAGGCAAAAGGCCGGGCACGCCCTGAACTGGTCCCCACCCTATTTAGAGTTCACTCAACCTCCCACACATGTTTTGGGGTTGGGGGAGGAAATCGGAGTGCCTGGAGAAAAACGACACAGGCATGGGGATAACATGTAAACTCCACACAGGCAAGGCCAGGTTTGAAAAGGCTGCCATTCTGAAATTGTAAAAGCAAAAATTTAAGATGAAAGAGGAGGTCAATTTCAACAAAATAATATATTTAAAAATCTGTCGTTCCAAAACTACTGGAGTCTCGAAGTAATACAACTTCAGCATCTACTATATGTTAACCCATCCAAAACACCTTTCAAAGAATTATCTCTGGAAGCTGGGGAAGCTGCTCTTCAGAGTAGTCTGATTGTTCATTTACATATCACACCAGAATAAATCTCTAGTCTCTCCATACTGTATGGAGAAAAGACACCAAAGAATTAATTCATCTTCCACTTTACTCCAAGAGCAAAAAAAAAAAAAAACTCACACTTCTTACGACTACGGTTGACATCAGAAATTGTAACTATCTGTAAAACAGTCTATTTGTTTTAGTCTGTATCCTGAAATAGATTTAACACTTGGTGTTACTTGCAGTTTATACAGTGCATTGCGTGTTCACCGAAAAAAACAACACTTGCAACAACACAACAAAAACAATGTGTAGAAACACACTTCTGCATATGACAGCAAAGTATCCACTACATCACTTTTGCATAAGACGGAAGATTTTCCCTTGAGCCATTTTAGATACAAGTGTACTGGATTTGGTACCACACCGCTGATATGAAAAATGTGTGCTTAGCTGTTGCCATAATTAAATCCTATAATTGATCCCTGTGGAATTAGGGTTTTGTTCTCCTCTCTAATCAGCATTTGCTGATATAAATCACCTGCATGACAAAGATGATCATCACGCGTGTTTCATTCTATTGTGTGCGGTTGTGCTCTGTACTCATTTCAGAGATATCCTTGTGTAGTCTCTTGATTTTTCGCCATCTCACACGGCAATTGTCAGACTCATTAATTATTGTGATAGAATCATAAATACTGTACCTTCATCAACTTAACATTTTGAAGCACTGCTATATTAGAACTTGTGTGTAGCAATGGCGGTGGATTTCATGTCTATCTGAAATAGCAAGTACAGACGAGCTCACGTTAGCTTTTATCCAGCGTGTTCATACGTCAATGCGGTTGCTTGTGCACTTTTCTTCAATTTTCTTTGTGTCCGAAATGTCTTTTTCAACCCCTGTCATCAAAGCCTTCATCAATGCTGCCTTTGTGTGTTGCAGGTGTGCTTTAAGATGACACAAACATACATCGACGTTATTTATTTGCAGGTGTTAGGTCAGGCGGTGGCCATGAAAACAAGAATAAGTTGGAGCTGTGTCCTTTTCAACATCCATTTAGCACACAGTACCTTGAAATCAATTAAAAAGCAACAACAAAACAGCCTTGATATTACAATACATTTAATAAAATAACTACATTTTTAAAGTTATAGTGGAAAATGCATTTTAAAAATCAATAACTATTTCATTTATATATGTCTGCAATTAATTGAATTAAGTGTGTATGCATTAACAATATCACTTTCAAAACCATAAACCTATTTTGATGTGTAATTTAATGTTTTAATTATCCTGTTAATCAACTTTATTGTAAAACACATTCACTGCGCATTGACAGCTTTGGAAGTCAAATATTCAGGTTAACTAGGAGGGCTGGAACTACTGTATTTTTGATAGGGCTACAGTATTTTAGGATGTTCTCTTAAATCAAGAAAATACAAACCTGCTTTTCTCGGTATGAAAATTAAGCTGACAAAGAAATCTTAATCTATCTTTGGAAGATGAATTAATGAATTGATTAATGAGAGTAGTGTATTTGCTTCACGTTGACCTTATGCCAACGTCCACCTTAATTTCTCCTTTTCACTTGTTATGTGTTCTTCCATTTGCACTTTTTACTGTGTAATATCGCTTGTGACATGCTCATTTTGTTGTTTTGTTTCTTTGGGCAGACACGCACAAACGGGGTGGCGAGTGACATGAGACGACATTCAAATTGTTCAACCCTTTGGAAACTTGCATATTTCACCTTTAATGAGAACTAAGTTTCCCAAAAAGTACTGTAAATAACCTTGTGCCATCTGTGAAACATGGCAGCAACAACGACGGCTCCAACTACTATGGTGACAGGTGTAATTGTTGGCTGAGTGATGATGTTTGCTTCTTAACATGAACAAGAACAATACCTCATACAACAACATTAAAAAATATTCAATGCTGACCAAGTATAAAACATCCCCCAAGTTGCAGAATTGTGTCATTATGGGAGCTTCAGTGCTTTTTGGGCTCAAACTCTGTAAAATCAATCCTGCCTGTTAATGTTAAAAGTTTTTACTTGAAAAGTTGAACTCTTATGATCACTTTTATAGAATTTTTATATTTTTCTATACTGTTTAAGCTTTTGTAACTTGTGTATCCAAAGGAATTTACCTTGTCTCCTTTTGGCTGCAAGCCTGTTGCCATGGTTACTGTTTTGTTATATTCCGGTCAAAAATCCCTCTAATCAGTTTAATCTCCCACTTGTTCATAGAATAGTTGTACCGTGCTTTGGAAACAAAGCAGCAGAAGCAATATTACGTTTGCATCCCAATGTACGTGTCGATACGTGGGGGGATGGGGGGGTGAATTGATTTTGGTAACTCAATGACACTATAGTTAATGGGAACAACCTATTTAAGACTGATTGGCATCAAACGAAACTAACGCTGCCTTTTCTGATATTGTACAAGGGAATGAAGCTGAGAGTACAACTGCCTCTCCCCCCTCGTGTATCCTGAGCCTTATTTCAGTGTTGGCACTGAGTCCCTCACATCCACTTACTGTTGCAATCTGTCTGCTCGGGGTGACAGTCAAGTCCTGCAGTTCATGTTTTCTCTTCCACTTCTCACCCATGTTTTAGCTATTATTTCCTTCCTGTGACTCCTTTTAATGATGACCTTGGGCTCCAAGTTTCGTACAGCAAGGTATTTGTTGGAACTCTCTCTCCAATATGCTCTGTAGTCAAGAGTTGTGTTTGGCTGTTATCACAAATCACAAATTATGGTTTTACAAATGATGATATATTACTTATGATGATTTCTACAGCAATACCACAAGTGATTATTCTGTAGAAGCACCGCACAGCCACAATGGAAAACGTTTCTCTATGACACCCAATCACAATCCAACCCGACAAAAGGGAATGCGGCAGCTGTTCAAACATGTACACAGGAGGCCTAGAATTTAGATTTCTCATAGCATATGCAGAGATCTTTCTGAATCACCCTGTCCAATTGCAGATACGACAGTCCTCATGAACATCAGCACGGGGACAAGCGGGGGCTTCTCCACTGACTCGCATGGCCCTCAATGGCCATTCTCATGTTCACAAGTGAAGGACAATTAGCATGTGCTCATTGGTTTGTCGTCTTACTGTAAACCAACGGCAGCACAAGGGCGTGAAGCTTTTTCACGCTTTTCCACAGTAACCCAGAGAGGGGGTGCCTGCAGAGATTGGCAACCCTCCTGACATATGCATTATTGATTCACCAGACAAGAGTGTGTGGAGTGTCAGAGGTTACAGAAAGTGAGAAAAAAGGCACACACACACAAAAAAGTGTGCTTTCAACTCAGTAGCTAGCCAATAAAAAAAAATATCTGGAAAGATTACGTTAAGTGTGAGCTAGAGCATGTGGCTTGTAGCCTCAATAATTTGTTTGTAGCAACTTGCTTGCTGCCTCCTGTGAGATGTTTTTGTTCCACTGACAGGAACATAACCATGTCACCTCTCATCAGAATTTTTTATCCTCTTGGTTCGCCCAATCCAATCTACTGCAGCTCTTCGGGGATATGTCATGTTTGCCAGGATTCATCAGGTCAGTCAGGAAATAACACAAGTAGAAGCTCCAAAGTATAACTTTCACTCTGGGTGGAAATGAGTTGAAGAAACTTTTTTTTTTATATATGCTTGTGTTAATAAACGACTTGTGGGTGGTAAATGCCACAATGCTCATTGGTGATTAAGTCCTGAAACATAGTATAATTAAAACTGTATCTTCCAATTTTTTCCCACCTGTTCTATTGACCCAAAGCATTTTATTTCCCCCTCAGACTTCACAAGCACCACTTGGTCTTTTGAGTAAAACTGGAGTGAACCTATGTCCAAATTTCCCTGGACACATGCATTTTTGAAGAAAGTACCAAAAAAATAAAACATCCAGATAGAATTTGAATGTCATTAAAGATTTAATTACCTCAGTTGGCATTTTTCATTAATTGAACTTCGGGGAAAAGCAAGTCTGAGTATTGAATGATTAATAAAGTATATGTCATGGAGTGCTGTCTCCCGTTTGTGTTTAACTCCCATTACTTGTATGTTGTTCATGTGCAGGGGGTGGCCAGCATTTCAGGCACTGCTCGTGGAATATTTGGGCTCTTTCCCTGTGTCTTCATCATCTGTGTGCATTTGTATGTGTGTTTGTGTTTGTGTAAGTCATCAGTGTCATAATGTGATCTGCAGCGCTTACCGATCAACAACTACATTGTCATTGTTTTGAAAATGCAACAACACCAGCAATTTGTATTTTATAATATTGTACGCTTCAGCAACATTATGCAGTTTGAATACTAGCACTGCAAAATATAGGATTTAAAAAACAAAAAAGGTAAAATAACAATACAATTAAAATGTATTTCTAATAAAAGTTTAAGAAAATATTTACTTTTAATCAGAAATAAATACAACATGATAAAGCGTTTTCTGGTAAAAGCAGATCATGGAGACTCAAAGGTTTTAATTTTAATGTAATCTTTGTCAAGTAGATATAAACATAGCAGTAAGGCTTTTGTGACAATATTTAAGCTATTTTACATGATGCATTTACACAACCCACACACAATGCATGTCTGTGTGCAGCTGACTATGATCCTGTTGGGCTAGACAGGGGCATACTGACAGCACAAGCGCTCCGGACAAGAAACATCAATCACGCCGCCCCACTGGACCATCCAAATTTGACAGTGTCAATGATACTGTCACGGTCACCATCAATCACTCTGTTTGATGCGACACAGTCCTCAACAAAAAATATATATGTACGTGTACTATTTTAACTGAAGGAGTTGAAAAGTCGCCCTGATCCACACGGACACAGCAGTCAGCAATGTGGCCGGCCCTGCTGTTACCAAAAGTGTCTCAGTGGGAACAAACAAAGGAAGTCAGTCCTCAACCGCATTAGCCTGCAGTGGCTCGATATCACTATGTCTGACTATTTTTAGGTATTTATTTATCGTTCCAGCCATTTTATTAGCCGCTTATCCTCACGAGGGTCGCAGGAGTGCTGGAGCCTATCCCACCTGTCAACGGACAGGAGGCGGGGCACACCCTACAGACAAGCAGCCGCACTCACGAACACAGCTAGAGGCAATTTAGAGTGTTCAATTAATGTTGCATGTTTTTGGGATGTGGGAGGAAACCAGAGTGCCCAGAGAAAACCCACGCAGGCACAGGCAGAACATGTAAACTCCACACGGGTGGGTTCGGAATTGAACCCAGGACCTCAGAACTGTGAGGCCAATCCTTTCCAGCTGATCCACCGTGACACTGTATTTATTTATTAATAGTAATATTTCTATGACCTTTCAAATTCAAACATCGTACAATATTCATCCACATCAATGCATACATTGCTGTAATAACAGGGATATAGTATTTTCATTTTGCATGCCTGAAGGTGACTAGCATTACTGATGACTCCATGTACTGTTGTGTGTAGAATTTCGCTGTTTGGCTAGTGTATTTATTATTGTTTTTGTTTGTTTGTTTATTTACATTTTGTTTTGTTTTCTTTTGCTCCATAATATACATCCTAGTAGAAATACAAGAGTGTTTTTATTTGTTTCTGAAACAAATGCAATACAGTGTACAGTACTCTCTTAAATATATTCTATTAAATTCCTCGAATTTATTATGATGCAACCTGACTCCGGGCGGCTTGCCGGTCTTTTTTTTTTTTTTTTTTTTAAGTCTCTAGCGCTCCTTGGTGGAAATCTATGTGTATTGCAAGATCATGAAGAACTCTGCACTTCTCGGCTACCGTAAGGAGGACATGGTGATAAAGTGGATAGTACATCGGCGTCACATTTATGATTTGAGGGGTTTGAATCTGGGCTCAGGCTTCCTCTAAGGAGTGTGTAAGTTCTCTCCTGGTCTGGATGTTTTATTTTCAGCTCCTTAAGATTCATCCCACACTCCATAAACATTCCAAAAACATGCTAGAAATTATCTAATTAAAAATGTTAAATGAGCAGTATAAGTAATTGTGTTTATTTGACTTTTTTATTACATATTTTATTTGCTAACACTAAAAATTAACAAACACATTGTTTAATTACACAAATGAATGAAGATATTAAAATGAATGAAAACATTAGAATTGTGGGGGAAATGGCCATTAAGGCAACAAATACTTCAGGACTTTTGGTGTAAATGTAAATGTTCGGTCGACCGTATGAAATAACAAAAGTGAGAAAGTACAGTTTGTGAACACTCAGGTGGCCCAGTTTTGGGGCACTTCAGTGGGGAGAGAGAACTGACCTGGATCCCTGGGCAGCCAGGTTATTCTCATGTGAGCCCCTGAGGTTTCTCTCCACTCACGGTTGGGTGGGATGAGGTCCTCTGCCCCGTTGTGTTGGTACAGCAATTTTTTTGTGTATGTGAGATTCTTTTGTGTCTGCTGACACACTCCTGGGACTCAATGCTTCAGTGTGGGACCACTCCCCAATTGCAATAAATACCTTACTTAGGCCCTTGTGAACTTCTTGGGATGTCCCATCCCTTACGCTCCATTTTTTTTCAATGATTGAAATTTACATAGCCACTTCCACTACACACCAGCTGTCTAGTACCCTTCTCCCTTTCTTTTACCCTCCTGCCGCTGTCCAATACTGTCCTCTCCTTTCCTACAATGTCCTGTTCTTCACTCATAGGATGTAATATAATACTCAAATTTATATGTGACATTGTATTATTCATGCATTGCTTTCGTTTGCTTATTTTTCTGACAGGTCATGTCCCATCTTGTATTGTTTATTTTCTGTCTGTTCTATAAATATCAAATGCAAAGAACCACAGTGCCAGTATAAAAAAAAAAAACTCCACTGCTGCAAAGTAAAACTGAAAATTTTACATTCTGCTTGAGCTAGCAGCTGAACAGGAAAGCTTTAACCAAAACAAAAAACAAAAAAAGCGCAAAAGTTAAAAAGTGTGTGGCCCTCAGCAAACAGTCAGACAGCCTCGAGTCCACGCAATGTGATTACATAGAGTAGTGTCTCTAATAGCCACATTAGGCAGGTTAGAGGGCACCCCCGATGGGGACCAGTTAGCGGGGGGGTCACAGCTTTGTCCGGTCCTCAACGGCCAACACTGCTGTTTAGCCTTTTCAATGGAAGTCTGCATGCATGATGTCAGCAGCTGCACAACAACATTTGGCATGGTTGAGAAATCTCCAATTTCCAAACTGCTTACGCGTTGCAAAACAATACATCATTTGGGGAACATTTTAGGAAGAACCTAAAAAGCATGATAAACTTAACACTTAACTTAACACCTAAATTGTGCATTACTTATTGCATAATTTGCTGTTCTCTACCAAGGAGCTGTATGCCATAAATGTCACATGATCAATGACACTAAAAACCGAAAGGGACTTGACTATACACAGACGATGGTATGAATGATAGATCAGTCTTGTGTCTCCTCTTTATTACTGCACGTATGCTGTTCATGTCTTCGCCGTGAAACCTTACCCAGACGCCTCCTCTATCTGGGGCGCCACTCCTGAATTGCCATTGGCTGCTGGGACAAAATTAGCATATTGACCCCTGTGAAATGCACTCATGGAATACCTTGTTTTGATTTGGCCTTATGGGGCCAAAACGGACATCTTCAGATGCCGTACAGCAAGGAAGTCATCATTGGAACTTGGCAATCAACACACGGAAAAAGTTAAACATTATACCGCTAGCCATATGCCTCCTGTTGAACACTCATTTGTCACAGTACCCTGGAAAGTACTGCATTTGTACACTGACGTCAAACTGGGGAAGATAACTCTATCTTAGAATCCATTATGAAGCCTTGTCATAGGTTGCATCAGTGTATATTTATTGAACTGATGATGGGTGAATGACTGAAGCATCAGTTACAGCCCAAAACCAAGGAAATCAGTTAAACCACAAAAAATATATATATATTTATATATATATCAATGTGTACTCTGTCCAAACAGTGTGGAATGAGCAAAATCTTCAAGTGAGGGCCGTACTGTCGATAATTAGTCTCGTCCATTCCTGTACACGTGCTTTAAGAAACCTATCATCATCCCAGTTGCGAAAAACGCCTGACTTTGCACTTGAATGACTTCAGTCTTGAAGGTGAACACTTATGAGTGAGATTGTCTCTTCAATTCCCACTTCCATGGGCCCACTTCTGTTTGCCCATCTATCTATCTATCTCTATCTATCTATCTCTATCTATCTATCTATCTATCTATCTATCTATCTATCTATCTATCTATCTATCTATCTATCTATCTATCTATCTATCTATCTATCTATCTATCTATCTATCTATCTATCTATCTATCTATCTATCATCTATCTATCTATCTATCATCGCCATTGGTAGTGGAGTGGCTCATTGGATGCATTTAGGCATGAGTCAGGCTCCTTTCTTGCCAAAACCTTCGTTAACTAAATATTCCTGGAAACATTTGCTCCTGGGACAAAAAGCTCCTGTGACCCCATTGCAGTTTTGACTTCACCCAACAGTCGGACAGTTATGTAATAAGAACACAGCAGAATTTAATACGACACGGCAGGGATTACTATATTTACAATTTTGAATTAATTTTGCAACATTGAAAACATTTTCCGAGCATTCACATTTGAGATATTTTTCTAGAATTAGGTTAATATCATTGTGTCCTATAAGTGGATTTGTATGCACCATAAATGTACAGTGACAAAATGTTTGACATTAGTTGTAATATTAAACAGGCATCTTATTTTGTAGGTGTGCGATAGTCCATTGTCCTTCATTTGGTGAG